>NC_081824.1:344020827-344691452 GCF_030867095.1 Alligator mississippiensis
ACACAACAAGGAAAGAACATGTAAGTAAACTCAGTGAAATGTAAGTGCGAATAATTTTGTACAACCGATCACCTTTTTATCTTCAAGATACTCAATGTTTGCGGTGTTATACCCATCTCGCTGGCCATGGCTCAAGACCCTAAACCGACGAACACCAACAGTATCAACAACTGAACGCCCATCAGGAAAAAATTTTACATCCCTGATCTCTAACATGCAGCCATAATCTGCAAACCTGAAATGACAAAAGGGCACAAGAGTAGAAGTCACACCAAAAGGGGTTTTAAACAAATTAAGACAAAAACTGAGTCTGATTCACCATTAGTAGTTTAATTTTACACCACTGTAACTCCATTGCGTTTCAAACACAATTTTGCTTTTGCTCATACATTCTTCTTGATCTAGGGGAACAACTTTTTCAAGTTAGCAGTATTTGGGGGAGGGGGCAAGAGGAGGGAGAGAATGGCAGGGCTTTAATTAATGGAACAGGCTTTGTGCCAAATTTTAATTGCTTGTGGCAAGTTAAACAGGTTTGTGCAACTACCTTAGCTATCTTTTTTTTTTTTTTTTTTAACTTGCTCAGGAAGAGAAAAGAATGCCACAAATCCTTCAGGAGGTTAAGAAACATATGTAGAAATTATATAAACGTGGGTCTGAAAAAGACCTCATAAGATCATCTAGTTCTGTGGTCAGCACATGAAACCTATGGCCCACAGGTTGGATTTAGCCCCATCCTGGAACAGGGTTCCAATCCAGTCCCCAAAAGTCTGGTGCAGAGCCTGCTGCTCTACCATGTTTCTTCCTACCCCTCCTGCAGAGGAGATGGGGATCGGGAGCAGAGGTTCACTCTGGAAGATGGAGATTTGCAGCCCACAGCAGGGGTGGGGCAGGGCAGGTTGAAAGGGGTGGCCTACACCAGAAAAAGGTTGCTAACCCCTGATCTAGTCCCTCCACTTTGGTCTGAGGCAGGATAAGACACCAGGCTTCCCTAGGTAGCCTGTCCAGCGTTTAGTTATCCCTACAGGTAGAAAGTTTTTTCTTAACATGCAGCTCACATCTTATCAACTATAAATTGTGCAGATTACTTTTTGTTCTGTACAAGCTGACATGAAGAACAACTGAACACAGTCCTTTTTATAAACAACGTTGCACATATTAAAAGACTTATACCTCCTCAGTCTTCCAAGAAAAAGAAAACCCGATTTCTACAGTCTTCCTTCATTGGTCACATTTTTCCAAATTTCTTAATCTTGCCACTTTTCTGCGGACCAACTCATCTAGACTGTTTGTAGTATGGACATAAAACCCCAACTGAGGCCTCATCTGGACTGAGCAGAGACGAATAGTTACTTTCTGGTGTCTTGCATCTAACACTCTCGTTAATACAATCCACAACAATGCGCTCTTTTTTCAACAGTATCATTTTAACTCTGTTTATAGTCCACTATGACCCAAGTCTTTCTCCCTACCCCTCTTGATGATTCTTTTCTAAAGTACTAATATCTATCTAGGTTATTCTCCATTTGGTATCTGTATACTTGATTTCTGCTTCTCGAGTGTAGTACTTTGAGCATGTTTTTACTGAGCTTCATCTGGCTGATACTGGACAATCCCAATAATTTATCAAAATAATTTCAAATTCTAATCTTGTCCCCTCCCAACTTGCTATCATCTTCAAATTTTATAAATTTACTCAGTAGTGTATCATTAGTCATTAATGAAATCACAGACTACAAAGCAGCTCAGGACACAACCTTGCTTAACTGTCCTTCCAGTTTACTAGCACTTCATTGAAAACTTACATTCAGCTACTACCAACCAACTCTGCACCCACCTTATGGTAATATTATCTAGACCTTATTTATCTAATTTGTTTGAGAAGATCATGCATGACACCATCAAAAGCTTTAAAATGCAGATGCATCACGTGACCTGCTTTCTGCTTTTTTCCTTAATCTACTAGGCAGTTACCCTATGAAACTACTCCAAGTTCTTTGACATAAATGTTTCTTAACAAGATCACTACTACAGGCTGGACACTGACTGGCTAAACAGCAGCTCTGCAGAAAAGGACCTGGGGGTTACAGTGGACAATAAGCTGAATAAGTCATCAGTGTGTCCTGGCTGCCAAGAAGGCTAACGGCATACTGGGCTGCATTAGTAGGAGCGTTGCCAGAAGATCAAGGGAATTAATTATTCTGCTCTATTCTTCACTGGTGAGGTCTCATCTGGAGTACAGTGTCCAGTTTTGGGCCCCCCACTACAAAAAGGATGTAGGCAAGTTGGAGAGAGTCCAGCGGAGAACAAAGAAAATGGCCCAGGGCTGGGGCACATGACTTCTGAGGAGAGGCCGAGGGAACTGGGTTCATTTAGTCTGCAGATGAAAAGTCTGTGAGGGGACTTGATAGCAAGTTTTAACTACCTGAAGGGGGGCTCCAAAGAGGATGCAGTTAGGCTGTTGTCAGTGGTGACAGATGACAGAACAAGGAGCAATGGTCTCAAGTTGCAGCAAGGGAAGTTTATGCTGGATATTAGGAAAAACTCTCTCACTAGGAGGGTGCTGAAGCACTGGAATGGGCTACCTAGAGAGGTGGTGGAATCTCTATCCTTGGAGGTTTTTAAGGCGACAAAGTCCTGGCTTGAATGACCTAGGTGGGGATGGTCCTGCTTTGAGCAGGGGGTTGGACTAGTTGAGCTCCTGAGGTCCCTCCTAATCCTAAATTTCTATTATTCTATGATTGTTTATAAGCAGACAGAAAATATGGAAATACATTAGTTCTATTACCTTTCCAGGTAGCAAAATTAAATTAACTGATCTATTATTTTGTATCATATACTTCTTAAAAGTTAATTATTATGCTATCTTGCTCTCCTCTCTCCCCACCATATTATGGGACCAAATGCCATTAGAACAATAACCAACACGTGCAGGTGCAAAACTGAAATATCATAAATTCAAAACCCCAGGCTCCAAGGCTTAGACTTAAGAAAACAAATGGCACGACAGAGGCAGAAGACAAGGAAAACAAGTCTTTCAGAGTGTATATCACAAAAATCCTTCAGGCAAAACAGTATGGTGCTCAGATAAAGAATGCAAGACTTGCAGAAAAGACAGTATACTTTATCTGTACACTGCATGTGCAACAATGATGATTCTCCTTCTTAGGATGAACAGCAGTTTTAAAAACTTAAAGGACCTCGTTCAAAAATATTCATTGATAATGTGCTAACAGTCATGACCTGTCAGCACACGGCACGTGCTATGTTGCAAGACAAAATATTGCTAAATGATATATGCACGAAATATTTCAAACCTTACACAGTTGTGTATATACTAAATGAAGATGTCTCCTTGTGTGGTGTCTCGGTATCTTACATTTATGTTAATAGACTACTATATCAACTCTTACATAGAAAACTAATTCGCGTTCTCCATTTTCAGTCTTGCTGATCTTGTAATTTCCATTACTCCATTATGATAAGTGGCAATTTCCTCTTGCCCCCACAATTCAGCTTTTATCTAGACATTTCTCTTAGCATGAAACATGCTACATATCCTACCACCTCAACTAGCTTAATAATAGCTTAGGTAAAAAATGGTGAAAAGAAAAAAATTAGACATTGGTGACCCAATTCACTTATTTTATTAATGTCTTTCTTAATCCTTACTCCATATTGAAAACTACAGACTTCCTTCCACAACTGTATACACTGTCCTGATCACATCTGCTACCAGGGAGAGATTCTCTTAAAAAGCAAGATTTGACAAGTTTCTGCTACAAATTAGATGGAAAAAAACTTGCCTGCATATCTGTTCTTCACTCTGGGTTAAAAGTTGGGCAATGCTTTCCTGCCATTTTACTCTCATTTAGCTTTTCTGTTTTCTTTAAGTACTTAACCTAGGATTGCCTGTTACATCTGAAAATACACATAGGAAGACCTTATTGTCAGGTTTTGGCTTCAAGTTATACACTTTAAAGCAGTGTTACACGTGAAGCTGCCTCATAACAGTGGGCTTCCAACATCCTCAGCCTTGTTATCAGAAGCCAGAGAAGGAAGATATCTAAGCACTGCACTGATATAAGTATCATGTGGCAAACCAAGGCCATTGATAGGCGTTCATCTCTAACTAGCACTATGAATTTCTGTGCATGGAGTGCACTGAACAGGAACCACTCTCCCATGGCGGGAACACCTTCTAGGAGCCCTGTGAGGTTTTGCACAACAGAAAAATGGCCCCCACTCCAGAACGTAGGTGCTTAGGGGACGAGTGCCTTCCCGGAACCTCAGGAGGGCTCCAGTCCAGGTGGAGTACAACCCCCACCCATCAGTTGATTGGAGGGTTTCAGCCACCTAAAAATGCCCGCCCCCTCCCCACCCCCCAGGTCACCCAAGAGGGGTGCACAGAGTGGGAGGCAGAGACAGCACAAAGAGATGGGTCTAGATGCAGGAAATGACCCCCACCCGTGCACAGACTAGTTTCCAGTCTGGACAGGGATGAGAGGCTAGTTCCAGCTAGGGGGAAATGTCACCTGCTGCCATACCCCCCAACCCTGTATAGACCCATGGTGACTTGAGCGTGTTCAGGGACTGGGGTACACTGGATCCATGGCAGGGTCCCCACAGGGCTCCCTGACAGTTATCAGGGAGCAGTGCTCCCCCTCCCTCCCCACTAGAGAGCAGAAGACTAGGATACTGTGTGTCCTCAACATCTAAGAGAAGCATACAGCCATTCAAGTTAGTGCAGGATGGGAAAGGGAGAACTTTCTGCCAGACCTTGTCAAACTCATCCCTACAGGCTGGGTGAGTGGCACCAGACCCATAGACTAGCCCCACATTATGGTCCTGGAGCAACAGCTGCTGGGTTGCACAGCACAGGTGCAGAGCTCTGGAGCGACAGCTGCATGTAGTGTGGGCCCAGATAGCTGGAGTGACAGCTGCATTCAGCATGGGTCTGGAGCAGTGCACAGCTTCTCTGAGGATGGGCTGCTCACAATGGCCACTCCACCACTCCAGGACATGAGTTACAAAAGGTACCCCATGCAGCAAGTGAGGCAAACATGGCAAACATGCTGCCTGTGGATCCCTGAGACCCATGGGTGGCACCAGATGCTGTGTTTGACACCTCTGCTCTAGCTCCTTCCATCACACGTGCTTTAGATACCTTGAGTATGAAAATCATGCGTTAACTGCATGAATTTCCTGGTCTCACCAGCAGTTCTTCTCTACAA
This sequence comes from Alligator mississippiensis, assembly GCF_030867095.1. Taxonomy (NCBI): domain Eukaryota; kingdom Metazoa; phylum Chordata; order Crocodylia; family Alligatoridae; genus Alligator; species Alligator mississippiensis. The sequence goes on from NC_081824.1 coordinate 344,026,059, forward strand.
CAAAATCTCAAATCCCATGAAATATTTCTGGGATCTTTGCTCTGACTAAAAATCAATTAAGAGGGGCAATTTAAAGCATGTCAGAGGTCTCTGGGCTTTAAAAAAGAAAAAAAAAAAGCAGCCATCAGACGAGATTCTTCTTTCATTTGTTTCCTACGAATTAAAAAAGTATTCTCCTATATTAACTCAGTCCCAAGGTACATTGATTTACAGGTCCAATTTAAATAATGATTTAAGTCAGCAAGCAAGGAAACTCAGTTTCATAGATGGTAGGGTCGGAAGGGACCTAAGCAGATCATCAAGTCCGACCCTCTGCCACGGGCAGGAACGGATGCTGGGGTCAACTGACTCCAGCTAGGTGGTTGTCTAGCATTCTTTTGAAGACCCCTAGGGTAGGGGCGAGCACCACTTCCCTTAGAAGTTGGTTCCAGCTCCTAGCCGCCCTGTGAAGTAGTGCCTCCTGATGTCTAGCCTGAACCTACTCTCAGTCAACTTATGGCCATTGTTCCTTGTTACCCCCGGTAGTGCTTGCAGGAACAGGGACTCCTCTGTTGCCTGCTGATCCCCCTTGGCAAGCTTATAGGCGGCCACCAGATCCCCTCTCAGCCTTCTCTTGTGGAGGCTGAACAGGTTCAGGTCCCATAGCCTCTCCTCATAGGTCCTACCCTGCCCCCTGATCATGCAAGTGGCCCTCCTCTGGACCCTCTCAATGCTGTCCACATCCCTCCTGAAGTGCGGCGCCCAGAACTGGACGCAGTACTCCAACTGCGGCCTGACCAATGTTACGTAGAGGGGGAGGATCACCTCCTTGGAACTGCTCGTGATGCATCGATGGATGCACAACAAGTGTGGTTGGCCTTCCTGACCATGTCCCCACACTGCCAACCCATGTTCATCTTGGAATCAGTAGTGACTCCAAGATCCTTTTCTGCCTCTGTGCTAACAAGAAGGGAATTCCCTACCCTATAGGTATGCTGCTGGTTCTTCCTCCCCAGGTGCAATACCTTGTACACGTCCATATTGAAACCCATCCTATTCTCATCTGCCCACCTGTGTAACCTGTCCAGATCTAGTTGTAGCCTGTCCCTCTCTTCTAGCGTGCTCACTTATCCCCACATCTTAATGTCATCTGCGAACTTGAACAAGGTGCTTTTCACCCCCTCATCCAAGTCACTGATGAAGATTTTGAACAGTGCGGGCCCGAGGACTGAGCCCTGGGGAACCCCACTGCCCATGTACCTCCAGGTTGAAAATGACCTATCCACCACCACTCCCTGGGTGCGGCCCTCCAGCCAATTTGCGACCCATCTGACTGTGTAGTCATCGACACCACAGTCGCCTAATTTTTTAATGAGGATGGGGTGAGAGCCTTCCTAAAGTACAGAAAGACTACGTCCACCGCGACACCTGCGTCCAAGGCTTTTGTGACCTGCTTGTAGAAAGCAACCAGGTTGGTCTGACAGGACCTGCCTCTAATTAACCCATGTTGATTGCCCCTAAGCATAATCTCCCCTGCTGGTCCCTTGCAGATGTGTTCCTGGATAATTTTCTCAAAGAGCTTCCCCAGGACCAAGGTAAGACTAACAGGCCTATAGTTTCCTGGGTCCTCTTTCCTACCTTCTTTGAAAATGGGGACCACATTGGCCCTTTTCCAGTCCTCCGGCACCTCGCCAGAGCACCACGAGTGCTCGTAAAGCTGTGCCAGGGGTCCCGCAATGACCTCTGCTAATTCCCTCAGCACTCTGGGGTGGAGATCATCAGAACCTGCTGATTTAAATACATGTAGTCCCACCAAAAGTTCCCTGACTAGGTCCTCACTGCCCCTGGGCCTGGCTGCTTCTCCCTGGGTCTGTCCGGGGGGGGGGGGGTAAGGAGATGTCCCTGTCCCTGCTCAGAAAAATGGAAGCAAAGAAACTGTTAAAGAGATTAGCTTTGTCATCTGGTGCTACCACCAGATTACCAAGCATTCCCTGCAGAGGCCCCACGTTACTTGGTACCTTCTTTTTACCCACTATGCATTTAAAAACAGATTTCTTGTTACCTTTGATCCGGGTCACTAGTCCCAGTTCCATCTCTGCTTTAGCATTCCTAACAGCCCCCCTACAATCTCGAGCAATGGAGGTATAATCCTCCTTGGTGATGGCCCCTCCCTTCCATTGGGTGTACGCCTCCTTTTCGGCTTTGAGACGTTCCTGGATGCTTTTGGCGAGCCATGCTTTTGAGCACTCTTGCTCACTTTGATCCATGTGGGGATTGTCACCCTTTGGGCTTGGAGGACTGTCTTCTTAAGGAACGACCACTCTTCTTGGACTCCCAACTCCCCTCCCCTCTGGGACCTCAGTGCCTCCCTGACAGGTCTCCTTACCTCATTGAAATCCACCCTCCTGAAGTCCAGGGCTGCTGCCTTGCTGCAGGCCTTTGACACCCTGCGCTGGATGGTAAATTCCAGTAGGCAATGATCACTATCGCCCAGGTGGTCGAGCACCTGCAGTCCTCTCACCAGGTCCAACAAGGCACCTCCTGGGTTAGATGGAGGTCCTGTAACTCGGCTAGGAACCTACGTGAGCGGTCAGACCTGGCTGACTGCTCTTCCCAGAAGATGTCCGGGTAGTTTAGGTCACCCATGATGACTCAATTTAAACTCAATTTAAATCAATTTTAATCTTGTTTTACATTAGTGCAAATCTTGTGATTTTTCTGAAGGAAGGTTGACATACACTACCAGGTAAACATTAAGATATTTGATTTACAAACATAACTTCCTTTTTTTTTTTTTTTTACAAACTAAAGTTGGCACTTTTGTTAACCATGAGGATATGCTATACACACTTCCCGTAGGGAGCTCTGCAGACAAGGCTTACAGTTTGATTCAGAGAAATTAATGGGTCTCTTGATTCAGAGATTCGTCCGCCAAATCTCCTCCAACTCGAATCAGCAACTGAAGCTTCACACAGCCCTAGTAAACGGTGCTTATTTACTATTTTTTATATGATTATTTGTATGGCAAACTTTTTATATAGAATTAAAAATATAAAGTCACCCCAGAATTTAAAATCGTTTTTGCTAAACTCTGTAAAACATTTTTAAATTTAGATATAAAAGGAAGTAGTACTATCTTCAGTTAGTGTTTCAACAACTGTCCTTCTAGATTTTAGACCTAGTTAATTTTAGCTTCTCTCACTTAATTCTATTCAATCTGAGAATAAGGACAAACAAATCACTACAGGTTGGAAGACAACTGGGAAACCAATTAAAAAAAGTTTTTAAAAAGCTGGAAATAGCAAGTACTTTTGTACCTCGGCATAAGGAACAAACAAAATACGTTAAAGAGGACAGGGAGAACTTACTCCACAATAGTGGATGCTGATGCTACTGATGGTTACTTTGTGTGTACCTGCTCTAACCCCCACAGCAAGCTAAAGTAAACCAAGACAACTAAATGAAAGAGGGTGAGGTTGCTCCAGTTTAAATTTTTTAGTTCCAGGGTGGGGGTGGGAGACTAAAAGCAGACACACAAAGAACTACTGTGCAGCAAGCACTCCAGACTCAAGTCCCTATCCTTTCTGCCTTGTTATGAATGGTCTATCTGTCTGCACCCATAGACTGAAAGAGGCAAACATACTGCTTTGTTAAACTTCCAACCAGTTTCTCAACTAAAATTAAGATAAAGAAAAATACTCTAACTACTGAAGAGACTACATCTGATAAAAGCTGATTTATACACTTAACGAACTCTAGTTATAGATACTTAGCCAGAGGTTTATCCCAGTTATGTGATTTAGCTTTCTATAGCAGCCAACAGTGCTTGAATTTGATTTACTTTAAAAGTTTTCTGGATTATGCTTACGACTTAGATTAACAATTTCAAAAAAATTCAGCGCAGAAGTTCAGATAGACACTCAAGCACAAAAATGCCCACTAAGGAAGACTGTAGCTCCAAGCATCAAAGCAGCAACACGGCCTTTTGACAAGACACACAGTCTCAATTGATACAAGTGAGCTTAGTAGGGAACGTCTCTTCAGTGTACTAACACATAAAAAGTGGAAACTTGGGACAAGCAACTAGGAAGGAGTATAAAGGAGTACTGCTTAGACATGCAGGGATGAAATCGGGAAAGCCTGAGGGCCACTGAAACTACAGCTAGCAATAGCAAGGGACATGAAAGGTAACAAGAATGGTTTCTACAAGTATGTCAGCAACAAGAGGAAGATCAGGGAAAGCGCAAGTCCCTTACTGAATGGGGAATGAAAACTCATGACAGATGATGAGGCTGAAGTACTCAATGTCTTTTTCACCTCAGTCTTCACAGGCAAGGTCAGCTCCCAGACTATTCCACCTGGTAGCACATTTTGGGGAGAAGGCGAGCAGCCAATGGTGGCAAAAGAATAGGTTAGGGACTATTTAGAAAAGGTGGACATGTACAGGTACATGGGCATGGACATGAAGCACCCAGGGTGCTGAAGGATTTAGTTGTGATTGCACAGCCACTGGCCATTATCTTTACAAACTCATGGTAACTGGAAAAGGTCATAGATGACTGGAAAAGGGCAAATATAGTGCTCATCTTTAAAAAAAAGGGAAGAAGGAGGATCCAGAGAACTACAGACCAGTCAGCCTCACCTCAGAGTTCCTGGAAAGATCGTATTCTTTGAGCAGGTCCTCAAAGAATTCATTTCTAAGCACATGGAAGAGGAGGAGATAAGGAAAAAAAAATCAGCATGAATTCAGCAAGGGCAATGACCAACCTGCTTGCCTTCTATGAAGAGATGACTGCATCTGTGGATGCAGGAACAGCAGTAGATGTGATGTATCTTGACTTTAGCAAGGAAGCATGGGTTGGATGAATGGAGTGTAAGGTGGATAGAAAACTGGATGGACTGTTGGGCTCAAAGTCTAGTAAATCAATAGCTCAATGCCTAGTTGACAGCCAGTGTCAAATGGAATGCCCCAGGGCCAGGCTTTGTTCAGTAACTTCATCAGTGATCTGGAAGACGGGATAGAATGCACCCTTGCAGCAGTGACAGCCTGTCTGGAGTTGGCGCAGAGCCAAGATCCCCTGCACACGTGCCCCTGCCCAAAGTTTGCAGGCTACAGATCACGGCTTCAGAGCAAGCTGGCCCTGTCTCACATTCCCAGCAGCTCCAAAGCAGCCCCCTGCACTGCTCTGTCATGTGTGCTGCTGAGGTCTCCATGGAGACTGGCACAAGTCATGTGGACAGACGCAGCTGGGAAATGGTGTCCCCAGCCAACCGGATCCAGCCCGCGGGCCAGACATTCCCCATCCCTGAGCTAGACTGTTCAGTGGTAGCAGATGACGGAATGAGGAGCAATGCTCTCAAGTGGCAACAATGTAAGTTTAGGTTAGATATTAGGTAAGTAAGTATGAGGGTAAGTAAAGCACTGGATCAGGTTACCCAGAGAGATGGTGGAATCTCCATCTTCGGAGGATTTTAAGACCCAGTTAGACAAAGCCTTGGCTGGGATGATACATTTGCAGATGGTCCTGTTTTGAGCAAGGGGTTAGACTAGATGACCTCCTGAGGTTCCTTCCAACCCTAATTTTCTATGATTCTATACAATACATCGTCTCTCTTTGTTAATCTGACTTTCAGAAATCAGTTGCCAAACAATTCTTCTCACTAGCCGTTTCAATTTTTAAAGATCTGCTTTTTGGGCTCCTTAACAAGGGAAGGGGTCTTTGGTGAATCACAAAACAAAGACAAATTGATCTAGTCTCTTGGTCACGTTACCTTCTAGGTCCATGAGTTATTATACCTATTCTGTGATATTGAAGTTAGGACAAAAGTTATGGACTCAAAGAGAAAAAAACCCCAAACGTGCTAAACAGTGTACAACGGAACATTTTTGCCCTGAAAAGCCTATCACACAAGAGCAGATCTATAAGCCAAACTGCAGTAATCCTGTAATGTTATTCAGAAGAGCACCAGGCACCTGCAGTTAAATAGTTTCTAGTTCCTGGAGCTAGCCTGGATCTCTGTACAGTAGGGGTGTCAATTCATTTAGCTCCATAGGCCAGATGAGTAGCATGGGGCCAGTCAATGGGCTGTATCAGGCCCACAGACCAACACCTCATACCAGATCCAGCACACATCCCAGAGCACCAGATTAGGTACCATGTGCAGCATGGCCCTAGAGTAGGCATCAAATGTGGTGCAGTCCTGAACCAGCTGGTTCCACCACCATGCTGTGTGCAGCTCCTGCTCTAGCCACTCTGGTACTGTTCCACATGAGGGGCCTGTTCCAGCGCACATCCATTCCACATTGGATCCAGCACAAGTCCTGGAGTGGGCATCGCATAGCATGTTCTATGCGCATAAAGTAGGATGGGCAGACAGCCGAGCAAGGAGAAACAACCAACTGAAACTAGCAGCAAAATAACAGCAGTTAAAGTCAGATTTGTGTGGCAGCTGAAAGCAAACACAAGCAGGTTTAACCTGATAAAGGAGAAGGTAAAGAACACTATATTCAGAGCAATGGGTAGAGAAGATGGTGTCAACAGCTGTAATTTGTACAGCCCAGAGAATGACAATATAGGAAGGTCAGCTGGCTACAGGAACACAGTGGAGAATATTAAGGTCTGGATGAGAATTTTAGCTGTAGTGATCTTTTTCAACCTGAAGATTGAGGTAGCTTAGACTTGGGATACAAGAGAAAAAGAGAAGTAACTCCCCAAATTACAGGTCCGACAAAGAAGGTTAATGTAATGGCAAAGGGGGTAGGATAAATCAAAACCAGATAGGGAACAAACCAAGTGGGGACAAAAGTTTGCAAGCCATGGGTATACAGAAAACAAGTGAAGCTGCATGAGTGAACTGAAAATCTTTCATCACTTCAGTGGACTTCTCCATTTAGACCTCTGCTTAAAGCTCCCAATGACTCTTCCCATCAATTTCAACTGGTAAAACAGTAGGAAATGTTAATAAAAATATCCTTGCGCAACAATATTTCTAATTAAGCTTCGGACAACTATAGGTGGAATCTGCTCCAGCCATTAGCTACCACGGTTAACTCTGAGAGGTGTTCTGGGAACAAAGGAAGGTTTGGGGGATGGGGGGGGGGTATTCCACCAAAACCAAGTAATCAAGTTTAAGTAAATTAATTGCAAACTTAATACTGAAATACACATGGTATATGATAATAAGGCAATATGGCTAATGCAAAGCCAACCAAATAAATAATAATCTTACATATTTGAAAAAAAGATTAATCTTAAATTTACTAAGTCTTGAAGTCTTAAAAACTTCTAACAAGTGGCCAAACTGCTAGGAAAAATAATTTTTAAGTCTAGGTAAGAAGTCAACTAATTTGCAGATGGGTCATGTAACAAGAACTGTAGTTCAAGGCCGAAGAGCAAAGACATCAGTGAACCTCAACTTCTATATTGAATTACCTGACCCAACTCCAAAAGCTCATTAATAGGGACCTACAAAATGCACGATGTCACAGAAATTGTGTAATTTGGCAGTCCCCTGTGAAATAGCTGATTCCCCATGAAAAAGTGCAGGGAACTGGCTATGTCCAAAAAGCCAGCAAAGAGCCGGCAAAAAGCTGTCTCTTAGAATGGCAGGGGGAGGTGGAGAGGGAAGGGAAAAGAAAGAAAAAAAACCGCAGTCTCCTGAAGAGGGGGCAGGAGGCAGGAAAAGTTCCCTTCTCTGTCTCCAGAAGGGGGCGGAGGGGGGAGGGGCAGGGAAAAGCCTGCCAAAAAGTCCTCTTCTAAATGGGCTGGGGATGTTGGGGGGTAGAAGACTAGTCCTTCAGGTATTTGAGAGCTGCTATTAAATCCCCTCTCCATCTTCTCTTCTCCATACTAAATAAGCCCAGCTCAGCCTTTCCTAAGTCATGTGCCCCAGCTCCCAAACCATTTTTGTTGCCCTACACTGGACTCTCTCCAATTTGACCGTAACCTTTTTGTAATGGGGGGCCCAAAAGTGAAAACAGTACTCTAGATGTGGCCTCACCAGTGCTGAATAGAGGGGAGAAAAATCATTTCCCTTGATGTGCTAGCAACACTCCTACCAACGCAGCCCGGGATGTCGTTAGCCTTCTTGGCAACAATGCCACATGGTTGGCTCATATTCAGCCCATTCAGCCCTAAGTGCACGACTTTGCACTTGTCCTTGCTGGACCTCAGGAGATTTCTTTTGGCCCAATCCTCCAAAGTGTTTAGGTCCCAGTGAATCCTAGCCCTACCCTCCAGTGTATTTACTACTCCCCCCAGCATGGTGTCATCTGAAAACTTGCTGAGGGTGCACTCTATGCCATCTTCCAGGTCATTGATGAAGACACTGAAAAGCACCGGCCCCAGGACCGACCCCTGGGGCATTCCATTTGATACTGGCTGCCAGCTAAGACATTGAGGCATTGATTACTACCCCTCTAACCTCAATGCTCCAGCCAGTTTTCTATCCACCTTACAGTCCATTCATCCAGCCTGTACTTCCTTAGCTTGCCTGCAAAAATGTTGTGGGAGACCATACAAAAAACCTTGCTAAAGTTAGGAAAGGTAAAAAGTGTGGGGAAAATAGTTTACATGTTTAAGGGTACAGTAGGGAGTTCACTTAATTTACATCATCCCTCCAAAGCAGTTAAGTACTCCACCATGAGATTCTACTATACATTTTCACAGCTTCACTACACAATTAAAGGTGAATGCAGCTTCTGTGGCTTCTTTAGGATTCTTCCACTCCTAGAAATGGGGAGTGTCTGTATATACTGGGCAAGTAGTTCACTTCAGTTCTAGATTCTCTCTGGACATTTGGTTAACCATAAGTCTGTCTGACCCTAACCACAAGGCTTAGAATTTGGGAAGAAATTTTACAGGCCAAACAAGAATAACCTCACCCCAAATTTGTCAGTCAAAATGGGGAACATTACTGGATGAAAAGGTTGTCGTCATACTAATGAACTCAAACCTTACATGTATAACAATAGTGTTATAAAGTAAGCATTTGATCTCTTGGGTCTTTGGGGTTTTTTCTTTTTTTTCCCCCCATTATATTTTAGTAAAGTGTACATATAAAGTATTTCAAAGCACATCTTCATTGAAACAGTATTTCCAGAAACCTAGAATAAAAGGCTGAATGTCTAATTAACTAGAGCATCAGCCGCCTTAATGTTTGAACCAGAAAGTTATGCATGTTTGTAAATTATCAAAAACATCTGAAACATTTGTATTTTGTGATATGAGAACTGAAATAAATCAAATGTAGTTCTCCACTGGCTCGGGAAAGCATTCCAAGAGGGATGTCCTCTGTTCGCTTCCTTACCCTTTTAGTTCATCAGCCAAGCACATGCCAAACTGTTTGGTACCAGTTTCCATGCATCTTCTTATCATTAGCCGATAACGTGGCTCAAAGACATGAAGTGGACAAGGGATGGTAGGAAAGGCCATAGTACACACGAAGATTGGAACATCTTTATTCAAACTGCAAAATACAATGTAAGAAAACCCTGTCAGTCTCCTTTTAGGTAATGCCTTTAGTAAGCACAAGTCAAGACTTCATCTGAGAGGCTGTCTCAGATTCACTGTAAAACAGAATCTGGCAGTAGCCAGCACCAATATTCTGCCACTTTTACAAAATGCTAAAACTTCTAGGACTTTCCCTGTTATTCATGTACTCTGGGCACAATGTCTTTATTCTGTTTTAAGAAAAAAAACACATGCAAAACATGCTCTCAAGTGTGTGCACAGGCAAATGTGTATAATTTGTGCAGAAGTAACAGATATACATCTTTTAGCTGAGAGTTTCCCTAGAATATAATACTATATACCAAGTGTGTCTAACATACGATATCAAGCCTACAGAGATCGGTCATCCAACTCACTTTCTTCCCCAGGGGCCCACTCCTAAGGTTTGCACCTGCTCAGCCTCACACTGCTGTATGAGGAAGTGCTGGCATGACACCTACTGCAGCTTCTGCCTGATTCAGCATTTACCATTGCCAATAGCATGGGAATCAAGATACTCCAGGACAGAGGCAAACAACATGAAATACACTAGGGGCCCTGAATACAAATAAACCTGTTGGTTGCTTGTCATGCCAACACCACCTTCTGCAATGATGGCTCTGGCCACAGTGGCAGGGCTTCTTGCCACAGCTGCCTAAGTCCCTACAACAGCTGGATCTTTGACAGCCAAAGCAGTACTTGCAGTTGGAACAGGTGTGGCTTGCAGGCACGTTCAAGACAGGAAATATGGCCAACAATTAATTTGAACTGGACATCCCTGTTGTATGATATATATATACCTATACACATACCCTTTGAAATGTAAGGTCTGCTTCGAGTTTTTGGTTTGGTTTGGCAACCATCGATCCCTTCAGATCGTGGTGTATGCATGAGAGGTCACCCAGTCCTTTGACGCACATGCCTAGGGAGGAGTAGAGGTTACCCAGATCTTCCATCCCCCATTTAGACCATTGAGACAGAATCCAAAGGCCAGACTGAGTCCAGACGTTTGGTGCCTCCATAGCTGTGGTTGTATAAGCGTCCAGGAATTGAACCCAGGTCTTCTGTGTGGCAGACAAGTATTTTACCACTGAACCATGGGTGGACTCCAGGGAGGGTTTTTAGGATTACAGTTAAGACAGGAACTAAAGGAAACTAAAAAGTTAGTTTTAGGAAACTACAGAACCTTAACATACATTTCAAATTACTCTTCAACTTTTGCTGTAACCTTTTTTATTTGGTTGTATAGCAAGTAAAGACCATCACTGATAGAACATCCAGTATTGCTATTTACAGTGAACCTCCAAAGCACATAAGCTTACCACTTACTTATTTTTCTTCCACTTCCAAATCTGTAATGTCCTTGTTTTGAAAAATAGCTTCAATTACTGTTGCGTATATATCTTCCATCCAATCCTAGCCTCTCCCCTGCTTCATATAAGTCAGCAAGAGATTTAGTGAACCCACGTCACCTTTCACAAAAATGGAAGCCTTTTGCAGTGTAAAGATTAGGAAGCATTGTAAAAAATAACATTTTATAATAGAAAAATTGTAAGAATAAAACTACCTACTTTGATAATTCCTTCATTTCTTCTTCATAAATTTTCTTCCTTTCAGACAATTCCTCAGGCAAGTAACGAACTATAAGTTCTTCTGTAAGGACAGTCTTTTTATAAGTTCTGCTTGCCAAAAACTACAAAGGAGAATTAAACTAAGCATGGCAATTAAAAAAAATATCAGTTATATCTATTTCCCATTCCAAATGTCAACCTAACAGAATAGCTCAGATCTCATACTAAGCCTTTTTTTTCCTGTTCCTTTAAACATTTAAGACTCATTTTGAAATATACCATTCCTTTTACTGTCCATTAATCCTGAAACAATATATTTATTATGGACTGTAAAACATGCAAGAAAAAGCAAATGTTGTTGTCTATTTGGTGCAAAGTATCCAAGGAGATATGAAGTGATTGCCACCTGAGAAGTCTAACTATTATATTTCCCTCCAGCAGAGCATATATTCTCCACAAAAAAATGGTGAAAGTTGCAGAGAATTCCCTATTTGCTATCTTTGTGCCAAAACAGATACTTGCAATTATGGCACTGCAGAGTCACCATCTTTGATTAGGACTGCTCAGCCAAAGAAGTGAAAACACCTTATTTCAAAAGTGAGAAGGTTATAGTAAAAGCACATCCCATCCTCATCTTCTGAATCAGTTTAAGTACATAATAGTGAAAATATTCAATGTGTACGTCAACAATGAGGCACAGCATGACAATACTATACTCCCCTTTACAATGCTCTGTTGTATGTAAAGAAAAAAAAGTTTTGGTTAATAGTAGGGGCTTCCATAAACCACTGCTTTAAACATTTTAATGCAAGAGAGTACACTTACTTCTGATAACTTTTCTTTGCAAAGTGGACAATAAGGGTTATGATCAAGGCAACGCTCGAGGCATTTGAGACAGAATGTATGTCCACAAGGAGTGGTAACAGGCTCATAGAATAACCTGAACAAGGTCGATGGCAAGACACAAAAATGTGTAAATTATTCCAATAAACAAGCAATCTAGATATTAAAAGAAGACAAAAATAAGTTACTAAACTTGACATAAGATTGACACAGAAGGGAAAGTGACATTTCTATTCACTACTCAATTACTATAAAATAAGCTTTGATTTCTAAAATAAATCCATTACATCAACACATTAGAAAAACAAATTCAACCACTCTAATCTGCAAAGCTGAGATGCTTAAACTCAGCCAAAGTACACGAAACAAAAATGTGTTGGGCTCGTTTCAAACCAAGCAATCTTTGCCTATCCTATCAACAGAATCAGATATATGCAGTCATACCTCATACAGAGGGAACATTCAAAGTCAGATGCTTCCACAAGGACTGCTGGTACACCACTTGATGCAGTGGCAATGGAGCTTTCAGGTAAAACAGGGTCATCTAAAAAGTTTTTTAAAATTATATACAATAAACATTCAAGTAAATAGTATTCTGAAACCAGAATAGTGATTCCATACTGATTTTTCATTAGTAACTCTTTATATCTGCTCTCTACTAATTCCCCTATTTCCCCCAAAAGCCTGCTTTTCCATCTCGACTTTTAAATGACATTTTTTTCTGTTTCATAAGGTTAGTTTTAGAAAACTACAGATTTGTTTTTCATCTCTTCCACGTGCCCACAGCCAGGCCATTAGGCATAAATCCAGAGGTTGAACTGCTTACATACATATGAATGTTTGGGAACTTTTGTTTCAGCAATGTTTATAGATTTCTCAATGAGAGTACATAACTTTCAAGCATGAAAAAGAGTTTATAAACCTCTTGCATGGCCTGCTGTGTTAGTAAATTGTTATATAAATTTCCAAGTTTTAAGAATATTAAACACTTCAGGCATGACCTACAACATGCAATTCTAGCTAAGATGGTCAGGCTGAGAGTTTAAGGAATCCTGGCAACAGGTCAGCTGGACCCACAGATCATACTTAAGTCACCCTAAATAGTCTGTGGATATGGGAGACAATTCTTGAGAAAAGCATAAATGCCTCAAAAACAGACTGGACAATGTCTTGACTCCCAGTTTTTAGCTTTTCTAAACTCCAGCTCCTTACCCTCTTCTGGAAAAACCAAATAGGTGAGATATGAAAAGCTAAATATTTGTTAAAACAAAAGGAACTTTTGTTACAGGATAATTTGTCATGAGTCTTCTGCAACTTTTACTTGATATAAACCAAACAGAGTGGGTAGTATCACTGTTTTGTGGTCTATAAATTAACTGTAATTACAGAAAACCCCTTATCTTGACCCTATATTTTGAGTGCTAGGTCTCTAAACAATAGCAGGAGCCTAAATTTGCTGCTCAGCAAAAAATTACATGGGGTCAGGGTCTCATGTGAAAGAAATTAATGGTTAAGTGTGAAATGTGATCTCTGGCCCTTAGGTTGAAAGTAGAGGAGGATCAGATTTCCCCATTCTGTTTACTGCCTGGGCTTGCAGTTCACAAGCTACTGTCAAAGAGTTCTCTCTCTAACAGGAGAGAGAACTCTGCAGAGCGGAGTGGCAAGGTAGGGAAATTGGTTGAACATTTCTGGAAGACACTGGCATTTACCGTGTTTTACATAATTCTGAGGCAGAAGTCATATTTACCAGGTGTGGAAGAGAAAAAAAAAAAAGTATTATGGGATTTCAGGGACTCCCATTAACCAGTTATTACAATACAAGACAGTATTACAAAACAGTTATTACAATACAAGACGGTACAATACTGCCTTCAGCATTTTTTCACAACACCACATTCTTTAGAAGTCTTTGTTTTTGAAAATCATACCAAGTGCTTGCATACCTATCAAAATGCCAGAAAGGGTGGGACTGTTCTCTTTAAATAGGATCTTTGTTTTCTTGGGAAAATAGTTTTATACGACTGCTTTTGGATGCAGATTAGTTTCCTTGTTTATTTCATTTAGACAGATACTAAAGGTTATTTGTACCTCAGAGGCAAAATAACTGTCACCTGCAGTACAACTCATAAGCCATTGGTGGTATGAACATTAAAAGTGTTCTATTGGAGATGAAAATATAAGTTCACTGAATGAATCAATATTGGTCTTGAAGAACATTCAAACATTAATAATGTTTGAACAACGAAAGGCTTTAATAGCCTTCAGCTCCATTTGCTGGAGGGAAAAACAAGAATAACAAGTTATCTAAAGTTCTTCTGTAGATTTCCTTACCGACTCAGGCATTTAAAGCCCATGAATATGTACTGTATCACCAGAGAGTATTTAATCTACAAATAAAATACTAGTTCTTTTTACATGATAGAAGTGCTGAAGAACCCCCATTAAGCTACAAGACGGACCTTTTTTAGTAATCTTGTTAGGAACATCCAAACTTTGCAAATCCTTCAAATCACTGGACAGTTTTCTTTTTAAATTATCCCCAGGTAAGCTGGAGAGAATTGCTCCCAAGGACTTCTTATCGTCTTCACAATACAGATCCAGGACAGGATGTGAGGCAGACAAATCAGTGCTTCGAAGGAAGTCAGACTCCTGGGACGGTGTTTTTAACCTGAATACAGTATCCTAAACCAAAATACAAGCTAGAGTCAGGCAGAAGCTTTTCTCTGACTACTTCTCTGCGTTAATTTTTCCAATGATCATTTCCATACTAAAGGAAAGATGGCAATGCTGTGGTAGCAACCAATCTAGGCCAAACCTACATGCTCAAATGGTTGAAAAGTTATAGGATTATTCATTTCATCCTAGTTCTTTTTCTTTTCCAACAGAACCCACCCCACCCTCTTATCTCATGCACTCTCACAGTGCATGGACTACAACACAAAAACACCAGATTTTCATTGCAAGAGATATTATCCTTTTCCTATATTCCCCATTTTATTTGTTTCCCTCAGAGAAGGAGCAAATCTAAATGGAATTCATATCTCACCCTCCGCCCCCCCCCCGCCCTCCCAGTTCATCTTCATGTCATCTCAGAGAGTTAGAAAAGAAAGGTAAATTTGCAATTACTATGTTTCTATGTCATGCTAATATTTAAGTACATGCAACGACCATTCATGTCAGGTAAATCAGACAAACATTACACATTTTCACGCATTAGTTTGGGATTTATGTCAAATATTTTATTCTTTACCTTTGAACACCCAGCACTAGAGCCATCCTCAACAGTAGATTGTGCGTTTATGCTGCTTAAAAATACAGGTTTCAACCTTGTATTGGATGGCCGATTGCAAAAAGGTGCTGCGAGGCTATCATGCACATTTTCAAAGGCTGGGAAGAACATCTCACACATTATCTAATCAATTAAAAGAATAAGAATTGAAAGATAAGCCTATTTCAATAACTGTGTTGCTTAGGGCACTGAATTCCTTTATCTTCTACAGGCTAATAACCTAGCACCCACCTACCATTCTTCTATAAGCAAACTCCTTACATACCAGTTTCCTATGCTCCTTTATTTCACAGGAATTTCTTTCCCTCAGCTCCCCAGCGTGCCAAAGGGTCTGTAGGTCTCCAGTGCTTTCCTGGGCAGAGTTTGTTTCCTTATTCTTCATCTTCACTCCGTGACCCTTTATCCCTTGCAATTATTCTACTATTCCCACATTCAGCAGCAGCTCCGTTTTTCCAAACCTCAAGCAGGTTACTTCCTCTTTAAAATCAAGTCCACCTCCCTTCCCCTTCACCAAAAATTTCAGTCCCTTTGTGACCCTCCTATCAGCTGCCTGTTTACATACTACCCTGTCCCATCACTTACCCTCCCTCCAACATCCTCTTCCCTATTCCTAAAACCCTCATTCTGAAGATCTTTCCTCTAGAAGCCAAACTAAACTGGCCACAGGTTCCCAAATAAGTAAAGCTGATGCTTCACATATGCAGAGAGTACGGGAAGAAAGGATTCCTTTGCTTGCAGCACAAGCCTCAGTACATATTGCTGCCTTCCTAAAAATTTCTTCTGCGACTGGGCGTTTGGTGCTGGGCATATCACAAGAAATTAGAGGTTGTACCCACAGAGGACCAACATATTTCTTGAATTTGGAGATATAGTGCAAGTTGTAGTTTCTTCTGTGACTCAGCACTGCACAATGTGGTGCTGGGAAGTTTTAGCTGATAGTTTACTAAATGAATGGCTGGTTGGAATGTGGAAGTTTTCTTTGTGAAAAGAACCTTCCTTAACAGTGGAGTACAAGGGGGACAAAAAGGTACATTTTTTCATATGCAGACTACAAAGCAACTGTACCTTTTGAGCTTCTTTCTTCATTGAGTTCCATTCAGGATTTAAGGCAACACAATAAAGGAACTCCTTCAATGCTTCCTCAGTCCTCCCCAATCCATAAAGAGCTTTTGCTTTCACATAATGACCCTGTTCATGCAAAGAATGTGTCTTAAGTTTCATATTTTTCAAAGAAGCAAACTGCAACAAGAAACCAACAAACTGTGTTATGATTTCCTGAAAACTCATCTCATTTGGCAGGTAAAGAGAAGCCAGAATTGTAGATGAAGATTGTGTGTAAAGTTTCCCTTATCTACTCAATCTGCACTGCCTGTTGTCAAAAAAACAAACAAACACTACCTGTTTCAAAGCTACCTGTTTAACTTTCACAATTTCTCTTCCCTTATTCTACTAGTGTCTCTCTTTTTCGTTTCACCAACCCCAAAAAAGTTCTTTAAACAAATGGAAACAGAGCATCTTCCACGTTTTCTTGATTTTCCTCTTGCTTTCATTCCCTCAAAAAAAAGTTATTCAGCTAATATAAGAGGGCTGGGGGCATCAGCCTCTTTGCCCATCAAGGCTACTCCACGTTTTGGTCACAGGATAAATTTAGAGAATGGGGTATCCTAGATCTCCCATGGGGCCCAAGTAACAAGAGACTGAATTATTTCACATACCAACACGATTTTAGCAGCAGTGAAACTGCATGGAAAAAGTAGTGGGGTGGGGTAGATTGAAGGAGCAGAAGATTCCAGATATAGGACATTCTCACTTCAGCTGGGAGTCTTGCCAGGACAGAGATGGTTTGTCACTTATTTTGGTTGGCTGAATGAGAGACCAGCATATCATAATTTTAGGAAAATTAATCTACGCTTACCTGAAATTTCCTTTCTTCAGGTACTAATGTCCATGGACCTGTTATAACAACTACTTCAACCAGCTTGCAGTTTGGGGGCAAAACCAGACTTATCAGTCATTGGCAGCTAGGGGCTATTCCATCTTCTTAAAAGTTCCCATCAGCTAAGAATTTCCCACAGCCAGAATAATTCAAATCTCCTTTCATAAACTGCAAATTGTTTTCCCTTAGAACATAGTTAACACAATCTCCTATGGCAAATCATGCTGAATTTGAACCAGATAACCCAAATCCTCATATAGCAATTTTCACCAGTGTTCATCATCAACATTAGATTTGTAACCTTATTACTTAAAGATAGGAGGCTTTAAAATGAGTGTGGAATGATTGTATTCATCTTCATACTAAGGTGTACAGATGTTACCATGAAATTTCCACAGCTGGACACCTTCAAGGAGACAAGCAGAATCATTCTTCAAATGTGGACATCTAAAATACATCATATTGTATATAATACATTGTATATAATAGTACTTAATGGAAGACTGAGTAAATAAGGCTCCTTGAGATCCTTTCAAGGGTGATGCTGGCTGCCATACAATGTTAGCACTATTAAGTGTGCAAACATACATCACAAAACGAAATCAGAGATTTAAAATAGAAATCCAGCGTTAAAAACATTTTGACCTATCATAGTTTTCCTGAGTTTTCTGCAATAAAAAAGACTGCTTTATTTTCTGTAGTCCAAAAATGAGTAAAAACTAAGAGCTGTTATTTCCCAGTGGGTGCCTTGAGCCCAAAGAGGCTGAGTACCACTATACAAAGGCGTGGAGAAGACCTCTGCCAAAAGAAAGAAAAAAGGACATTGGTTAAGACTAGATAACCCAATACATGGAATCGGGTGTTCTAAAAAGCCATCTAGTAAAACTCAATGCTATCTGGGTATCACTAGAAAATTTCCCATGTGCAAATAGTCATCGAGACTGGAGTGTGTAGATACTGGAAAGGGTACTCTAAGGCTAAGTTGTAGAACTATTCAGGAAGGAGTTCAATCTGGGTAGTAAAGCAAGCAGCAGAATAAGGCTCTAAAATGTCCTTATTAAGGCATCAATATTTTGGAATTTTCAAGAGAGACTCCAAACATGACAAGAAAAATATACTAACATGACTGCACCTTTTTTACAGACACTTATATGCCCATAGCAAAAAACTGTTCCAGAAAACTCAACACTATTTATTTTACTAGTTTGATGTGGTAAATCAAGATTATAGGCATTGCAACCACGGAGACATAGTTTTGTTAGCTTTTTTTCTGGGGTCCAGAAAATACACTTTATTCAGGTATTCATTTTAAACCCTTCTAGCCCTGGCTGGAGGACTAGTTTTGTGAGATGGTTAATCAGAAGATCTAATATTAGACAAAATCAGGCCTGACAGCCATATCCTCTCCAGGTAGGTATGACCAGTATCACTGCTGCTCTCGACCTGGCACTGTTCTGGAGACCAATGTGAATAAGACTGGAAGACCTAACAAAGATTTTGCCAAAATTTGGAGAACAGGTTGTGGCACAGTCTCACACACAAACGCTGCAAGTATTATTTAGCATTTTCTATGCACTGTTCAACAAATGAGATTTCTGGATATAGGAGTTGGTCTGGCAAATCCAACTTCTATCATGCAAGTCAGGGTTCCTCTCTCTTGGTGGTCACTGAACATGGAAATAGGAACCTTTTCCATAAATCAAGACATGAGAATTTCTCTCTCTTTAAGATGTGGGTTTTTTGTATCATAAAAATCCTTTCCTGATAAGCTGATTCTCCCAACCAGAAAAGGTCTCTTTTCCATAGTAGCACTGCTCAGGCACTTAAGTAAATCATTACAGTATCACTGGTGAATGCTGTACTTTTTCTGAGGCAGACAAGGTTCCTTGGGTACTTTTCCTGATACATGTTTCCTGAAAGATGGATACCTTTAGAAGAAAGAATTCTATGCTGACCACACACAAGAGCAGAAAATATACAACTCTGCCACTGGATCACAAAAATGTCTATCATTAAAGACAGTGAGATGCAAATAGCATACCTAGGATCACTTTATAACCATCATATGAACTCTGCATCAATGAAATACACATGATATAGCAACCGGCTCCAAAAAGAACTGGATCTTTAGTTTGTAACACTATGGAAAACAAGTGGTGTGAATCTTCATTTTCTGTTAATATTCTTCCAAGATGAGACTACAGGAAACAGTATGATCCATTTCCCTAGCACTAGCATCTGCTTGCCCAAAATCCAAGATGCTCTAGGACTCAAGTCACTGTACTTATTTAAAACTCTCTCTCTGTACAAAACTGTGACCAGAAAAAAGTATCCAAGAAAAATAAATTAATTTCTTACTTCAATGGAGGCAGGGCTGTTGTTCTCATGATTTGAAGAGAGGTCTTGGAAGGATATGCAAGATTAAGTGGTAGTGACTAAAATTTAGTCTACTAAAGAAACAACTATCCATCTTCAAAATTCAAGAGTTTTTTGAGGACAGCAAAATGAGAATGTCCTGAAAGCAAGACTCAAATAGGAACTTATCTCTCAGGCTACGAACAGGACAGGGAGTGGACTGCAATGATCCATTCTACTGTAAATTAATTCTCCTGCCCTCTATATGCGACCTTTCCATGGGCTGCCAAACTTGAAATGTCAAAAAGCTTTCCCTGAAATTACTGCACAAATCCTTAGGTTTTCCCACTCTGGGCAATGTCCAGTGACCTCACTTGATCAAATGTGTAAGTACTTACAAAGTAAGAGAAACTGCCATCAACTGGGGGATTTAACTTTAGGTAGAGCTGGCTGCGCACTCAGAAAGAAGCTTTGAGGCAACACAGGGAGCTACTGCCCCAGCACATATTCTCTTATTGCTTCCAAAGAGGTATTGTACTACTTCCACTGTACTTCAGGCTGCTTCAGGTTGCCATCATATATATCAGTGGAGCACAACCTTTTAGAGCAGCAGACTAGGTGCCTTGCAACCTGACTGCACTGCAGACTACCGCTCCCCTCTAGCAGGGGATAATGGGAAGGGAAGTAGGGATATTTTAAAAATTACTTGTTTAACCTTCTCTAAGTACATCATTTAAATGGTTAACCAATAACACAGCACCTCAGATAAAGCTGCTGCTAGGAGCCGCTCCAGGGGCCCTTTGACAGGGTGGAGGAGGTGGTGACAAGCCCAGCCAGACAACACAGGCCATGTGAAACCCTGCACTGGGAGGGAGTGAGCAGGTACCTGTGAACCAGCAGCTAACTGCTTAATTGATAAGTCATTAGGCCACCCACTGTTTTCATCTTTAACCTCATATGGATACTATTGGTTACTGCTAGTCAACTGCTGTGGGTACTACAGGTTACTAGTTAAATCGCTATGGATACTAGTCTCCCTCACCACTCACTCTTGCGTACCCTGTCACCTACCAGTTTTTGCTAGGGCACTGTGTGGGCTTCCCTTCCCCCGCTTCCCTACCAGACTGTGCCCTGCCCCTCACTAAACAAAACCGATAAGCTAGATAAGTTAACCAGGTATCATATCACTGCAATTATCGGTTAAACACTTTTTACATCCCTAGAGGGAAGTGGCTATGTCAGAGGGAAGGGAGGGAGAGAAGAGAATTTACTTCTGGCTGCAGATGGAGGTCAGTGGCACAGTGCAGGACAGGGAAAGGGACATGTAGTGCCAAGTTCCTTGCCACTGTTCCCTTTTGCCGCAGGCCAGATCCAGTCACTTTGGATGCTAATCTGGCCTTAGGTTAAGCACCACTCATCTATATTCCTTTCTAAAGAATCTTATTTCCACAGAAGTAAAATGTAGCCATATGATATATCTAGGAACTAGATAACCACATCATTAAACCACACTGCTAATATACAGATTTATAATTAAGTTTGGAATTCTCAGAAGCAGCAGCTTTGCAGCAGGGAAGGCTGGCTGAAATCCTGTAGGAGTCAGAGGAAATTTCCACAAGCAGGATATCCCCCTGATATCAGTAGCCGAACAGGCCTGGTTCTGCCCCTAGAATTACTTTTTTTTTTTTTTTTTTAAACAATCATAGACATTAGCACAAAAAAAGGCCAATAACAATATACACCACAGACATTTTTATGCATTAGTACAGATATAGGATTCATCCATGCTTGTTTTAGGCATAATTGAAGCTTTTATTAGAAGTTTCTACCCCTGGGGGTTATCAAAATCTCCTTCCATAAACTAGTTTGCAAAGCTCTGGCCTTACCACATGAAAAAACCCTGAAGTTTGATAAGAAGCATTACTTTTGTTCTATGCAGCATGCAAGGGTTGTACCTTTGGCCAGAGAGGTTTGTTTCGGCAGACTACATCTGCATCATGAAGAGCTTGCTGGTAGTTTTGCATTGATGTATACAGTTCTGATCGCTGGGCTATTAACGAACATTTGCAGGGAGCTGGAAAATAAAAATGATATTAAGAATTCCAGTGTATGGATACCTAGCGTGTATTAGATAGAAATAATCTAACATAATTTAAACCCAAATAGGTCAAAAATCTTTGAAACAACAAAATCTGATGCATGTCCTTACCTATTTGAATAAACAATAAATAAATAAATAAATAAAGCATAGTGTTGATGTGGCCAACTTATTTTTATTTTAAATGTTCCGAATGTTTCTTGAGATTATGAATACATAGCAAATAACATCCACCTGCTACACTTATCTGTTCTATATTTTGATTACAAGTTTTATTTTGTTCAAGTGGTTTCATCTGAAGTGCATATCCCACTTACAGGACATTATAGGTAAGTGTGGGGAAAAGAAAATCAAATAAGCAACACTGTAGGATTTAAATGTCAAGATGAAAGCAGCAAGTAACCTGATGTCCGATTCACTGCCTAATGTCATAATTCACTATGAAAGCACGCAGGTAAGACATCCCAAGCTTTATGCCCATTTGCCAATGTATCCTTGCCATCCTATGTACTTCCCCATGACCAGTACATAGTCTGCGATGAACAGGATTTTAGCCAGTTGGCCTCCAAAGCCTTGTATATTTCTATGACTACTCATTTACAAACCCTTGAAATACACTATTATAAATATTTTCAATACCATAATCAGCCTGGGCTCTGCTGCTGCTTAGTGAAACCAACATTCCCATGTTTTACCAAACAGTGGAGTTATCAGGACTTCTGGATTCAGAAAGACAGCTCTAGAGCAACATGTGAGGACACCCCAGACCTTCAGAGCCCTCATTATATCCAAAGCTCTCAAGATTGCCAGTTTCACATCAGCAAGACCAGCAGCCCTGCACAGCTTCGGAAGATAACCAGAAGCAATCCCCCAGAGGTCTGCTGGCATCCTGCTTACACTTGAAGGAACAGCATTAACTTGTTCAAGAGCAAGTGCATTGTGCTTGCTTAATTTGTTACTGATTTAAGTTTCAAAATCTCTCAGTGTCCTAGCAGGGATAACGAAACAAACCAGGTAAGTCTCTAATTGGATCTAATTTGTACATTTTGCAGATAGAGGTCTGCCATTTGTATGTGTCATGTGCAATTAGAATTTTCAATGACTGCCAATAATTGCAATAATTGCTACAGTGTTTTGGGTTTTGGGGGGTTGTTTTTTTTTGTTTTTTGTTTTGTTTTGTTTTTTAGATATTACATATTACCCAAGCCCTGGATTACACAGAAACTCTGGGTTTCCATAATCCCTTAGGGTTTTTTTTGTCTGCCACTTTTTGATGAAGCCACCTAATCATTCAAACCATATTCCCAACACATGAATGCAACTGAAATAATATCAGTAACTCACAAGGTCAAATCTCTTAGGCACTGGATATTTAAATTCTGCACAAGTCAAGAGACTATTAAGTGAGTTAATTTAAAGAAAAAGCCATTAGCAGTGACCTAAATTAATTTACTGTTACATACCGAGTTCTGAGCAAAACCCAATATGAAATTCAAAGCTTTTCATGGATTTAATATTTTCTCATGTATTTTATTAACTCTCCACATAATGCTAAAAGCCCAGCTACAGCTGGTCAAACTGACAGACCTAATTCCATTGCTTGCCACTAAAGTTGAATGTAGAAAAGGTTAAAAAATGAATAATAATTACAAAAGATGATGGATTTTTACAAATAGATGCTTATTAAGACTTGCTAAAAGCAGCAAGTAGAAGTGGGCCAGTTACAGGACTACAACTTTTGACTACATGCCAGAGATGCTAAAATTTAGTTGCTGTTGTCTAGACCACAAGAAACTGTTTTTATTGCTGTACTGAGCATCACAAAACTACTTTCAGCCTACATATAAAAAAGAAAAAGTTAAAGGGTTTTTTTTGTACTCCTATACCTGTCTCAAGCTTAAAATGACATGTAGAAGAGTAGGAATAGGTTTCACAACTTGCTATATGAGTTCCAAGGTAGGAAATTGGCTCCAGAAGGTAAACTTTAAGCAGACTATTGCAGGAATTGAGCTCAGTTCTTCCAGTGTTATTTATCATAGCAGCATTTTTTGCCATACCCAATTTTATATCACAATTGCATTTTCCCCTCCATTTCTTGTGTCTGCTCCATTTTTTTCCTCCTGGCAAAAAGCTGAAAAGAACTTTTAACTAATGTGTTTCTAGTATAAAATATGCTGAGGGGAAGGGGGGCAGCATTCTGCAGTAAAGATCTGAGGAATCAAAGAACTTTCATTTTTGCTTGCTGAAGTTCTGGAGCCTGCCATATAAATATATCAACCGATCCTTCCCTCTCCTCCAAACTCCACACCCAACAGCTAAATTTGTATTTAGAAGCTCCTCCTTTCAAACAAGTAGTTTTTAATTATGCATGCTAAGTAAATTATGTTTAAGCTTTTTGTTGGGCTGATCGACACAGTAGGCATTTATACATGTACCTTTTCATCCCGTGATAAGCTGGAGAACCACCACTTCAGAGCAGACTCGATTAATTGAATCTGTTTCACATGCGCGTGGATGCATACCATGCTGCACCGCATGCAGTTGTATAAGTGGTGAAATGCGCATCAGTGCGCAGAAAATGGTCGCAGTGTGCTTTTGAACTAACGCACCTTCTATGCATTTTAGTTCAAAAGCGTGTCACTGCCATTTTCTCAGCAGCATTTTGCCACTTATCCAACTGCAAGCAATGCAGCACTGGCTGCTTTTCAAAGTGGCCAGCACTGCAACGCTTACATGTGTAAAAATGCCCAGTCTTATGTTGTTTGTATTGTCCTGGCTCCTACGAGCCTTAGTTAGGGACCAGAAATTAATTGTACTAGGCTGTGTACAAATGTAGTTCCCACTCCAACAAATTTACAGTTGAATGAGATACATAATAGCAAGTACCAAAATTCTCCTCCTCTCCCACACTGTTTTTGGAAGGCCCTCCATCCCAACAACCCTTTCTGCTCAGTTATAGATGAAACTCCCAGTAAATATCACATCCTCATTTATTAACAGGATTCCTGTTTTGATTTCTTTATTACTTTTTCTTTATGATGGATAAGACAGATGTTTAGTGTACCCATATTTCGATAGCTCTAAAACACTTTCTCATTTCCATTTGCAAGAATAATCTTACTTGGTTTTGTGCCAACCAGAAAATATTTTTTAAAATTGGCTCTAGCAGAAGCTTGGCTTGATTGTGGGGTATAAAATGTTCCCACTCCATATGAATTATCAAAAGAATGTTTAATTTAACATACTGTGCTTTAGGAACTGCAAAAATAAGAACAAAAGGTACTTGTCATCAAATGACATACTCAGACTTGTGAGATTCTTCACAGAACAAAACATATTATGATTGTAAGTGAGGGTTTAATCAAATGACACATCTGAGTAGCATGTGCTACAAATGCGTGATTCCTTCTTCAGACAGGGTTTGGGCTAAAAAGGAAGTCCATACCTGCCTTTAGAAAATGTCATATCAGATTTGCTTAAAACTTGTGTCTCAGACCTGCTCTTGTATAGTTCTTGCATGCATACAGAGAAAATAATGATGGGAATTAAGGTTACCTAGGGACTGTCTCCGCAGTCGTGAGGCAGGAGCTTTTTGTATTTCTTACAGATTGTTAACTGTTAATTTTAACTATTTGAAAAATAAACAATTTGATGTGTGCACAAATTAGAAAAATAAACAATTTATCACACCTGCTAAAAGCATTACATATTTTCTGTATTAAAAACACCAAAGATGTTTCAAGTACTTTAGAGGAGGAGCTCATCTCTTCTACCTGTAAACAGCTCCAGTTTACAATGCTTATTTACGAGGGGATCTGGAAAAATGAAACGACACTTATTTGAAGTCCTCCCGAAGTTCGGGACTATGCCAGATTGCTGGAACCTGACCTCAGTGAAACATGTTTACCCAGAAGAGTAGACAGAAGTGTTGTATTTACTCAAATACAAGACAATCCTGATTACAAGACAACCCCCCCACAGTAATTAGATTTTATACGTGGAAAATTTATAAAATTTAGGGCTGCACCAACGTATCGGTTGGCTATTGGATCAGCACTGATAAATGAGAAATGATGTTATCAGCTACCAGCTTTTTTGGGTCATTGTAACGGATAATTATGGCCCATGTCCAGAGTACCCTGGTAAGCATAGTCTAGTCCCCATGCCCCACCACTGGCCCGAAACCGCGACAAACTACAGGTCCTGATGAACAGTGATAAGAAGAGGGGACGCTGGGAAGTGGTCACAGTGCAACGCATTTAACAACCATTACCAGATCCTGCTACTGCTGTTTCCGCCACTGCCATGGCAATGTCGTGCACACAGCGGGGACCTGGGCAATGGGGTTGCCACTGAGACGTTGGGCTGCACACGGGTATGGTAAAGTGCCATGCAAGGGACATTCCGTTCCCTGGGCACCAGGCACCTTTGCAAAAGCAGATTCTCCCCAGCAGCCACAGGAGCTTAGCTATGTAGAGCCTGCCAGCACTGAGGCTCCAAACACGCCCGGCACCACTGTCTGCACGAGGGTCCGCCCCACCCATCTGAGACAGCAGCACAGATTGCCTGGGGAGCAGGACTGCAGGTAGGAGTCATGGGTGAGGAGGCAACGTGTGGGAATAAGGCGGTCACCACCTTCTTCCTAGAGGGCCACAGGAGGCACATGTGTTACAAATGCAAAAACAACAGCAACAAAACGTTTATGTAATAGTTTAAAATGCCTTGCGCTATTACTAAATATTGGTTATCGGATCAGCATCGGCTGACATGGTTGGTGAATCACTGGCTATCAGTATTAGCCAAGAAAATCTTTATCAGTGCACCCCTAATAAATTTTTTTATAATTTCAAGGTATGCAGGCAGGGGCTGCTGGGAAATGGAGTCCAGCTGCCAGACGGATCCACCATTTTTCCTACCACTGCTGTAGAGCATAAAGAGGTGTGCGCACAGCTTTTCTGCTGTCCCCCTCCATCCCCCCAATCAGCACTGCAAGCTCTCCACTCTTCAGCGCCTCAGTATTTGAATGTCTGTACATGTGGCTCTGGGTAAGTTCCTCTACCATGAGAACAAACCTGGCAGAATTCTCCCAGATGGTTTGAGTGTGTGTACTCCGCCTCAGAAATGAGCTGATCTTTTTGCAATTAGCTGCAGGGAAGGTAGAACTTTAAGAACAATAACTTTAGAAAAATAAAGCTAGAATATAAAAGCAAGAGAGATTTCTAATGGTAAAATTCAACAAATTCTCTCTCTAAATTACCACAATGGACCTGTAGTTCTGAATTAAAACCCCTGAGTGCTACCTAAAAGGATTAAGTAGAATACAAATGTCAGGGAAAGTGAGACTGGAAATTACTAAAAAAATCCACGTCCTTTTGAAGAATCCTAGAATCAGAGAAATATGGCTAGAAGGGACCTCAGAAGGTCATCTAGTCCAAGCCCCCGCCTTTTTTAAGGACTTTATCAGATTGTAGCAGCTTTTAGGACAAGTTGAATGTTTGATCTCCACTAGTTTTAACCATACTTAATTCCCAAATGTATACTGGTAGAGGCTGTTAAAAATCATTCTATCTTCTACACAAAGTGAAATATATTGTTGATAGATCCATCAAACCTTGTAAACAATGCATAAATGTCTCTTCTCAGACGTATTTAATATATAGTGCCTAGTGACCTTAACTGAAGTCAGACCATATCATATAAAGCATTTTACAAACTCCTGTGCCTGGTAGTATAAAAGAAGGGCTTAAACTTGTGGAAACTGTCACTCTACACATCTCACTTGAGAAGAGCAAACAGTTTATATGTAGCAAAAATGTTACTTTTTCACATCTATCAATATTCTAATTCACAAGTTTGTAGTACATACAAGTAAACAAGTCTTGACCAGTAGGTTCTTTAATGAAAACTTTTTAAAGCCTTCTCATTGTATACTAGCATTTACTTCATTGGTATGTAAAGAAATATAAGTCTTCAAAGCTCATTTTAGATTTTATGAGGGTAGAACTGCAAACTGAACATGGGAAGTACTGTTGATCAGGTGTTATTTCATTATGTCAGAAGCAATTTCAAATAGGCAAGGAAGTTGTTTCTTTATACATCAATATCAGTTTCTTCTGGGCAACCTTTAGCATCTTTTATACAGTCCCTTTTGGTTAATTATCTCAGTTGTAATTAGCAATGCTTAGTGGCAGTAACAGTGCAGCTGCACGTAATGCACGGAGGCTTCTAGCAGAGCAACTGTTCACTGATCCTCAGAGATACTCTGGGAATCCAAATCAGATTGATCAGAGATTTCTGTTTTCCTTAAGTTGCAAGTGTATAAGCTCACATTGTTTTTTCTGCAGAGCTCCATAAATGGCTCTTACAAATGTGCACGCGCGCTCTCTCTCTTGAAATAGCTCAAACTAGAGGGAAGCGGAAAATTGTACCAGTTTTGAGAATATTTTGAGGGGGGACTATAATGAAAGCTAGAAATCAATGAGCCTTTGTTCTAGAGCAGCTGGAATGTATGTGGGAGTTTTGAGATGTTAAATGAGGAAAAGAATGAATCTGTCTATTAAGCACCTTGGTAAGTATGACTATGGTAGAGAGAAACTGCGCAACAATTTGCAGCTTATCATAAAAACAGAGTAACATAAGTATGGGTATGTGTTTTTATAAATTCAGCTATTGGAGTTGCATGTTCATAGGGATTAAAATAGTACATTGTGACCAAAAGTGCTCTTCTGACATTCAATACTGCAATAAAAATAATTCCTTGTGGTTGAGACTACAGCAATTGCATCACTGGGCCATTGGTGAATCACCTGCTTCACGTTCACTGTTGTCACAGATTAACATGGACAAAGGCCATAGACAAGTCTTGTATCAAAGCAGGCATTAAATGCCTTGCCAAAAGATAACAGTGAGACACAACAAAGAGTTATTAACTTTAATCAAACTATAAATAGAGGTTATATAAGTCTAGGGCAACCTATATCTGTGTCAAAAGGCAAAGCTACAAGCCAGATCGTTTTACTGGATGGGGGAGAGGAGGGGGGAATAATCAGGAAAATAGTTTAGTTTAGCTGGGACATCTTGACATGACCTTGATAAGAAAACAGCTTGGGTTAGTAATTCCAATCTGATTACTACACATGATGTGCGTCCGTTCAATACAAATACAGTAAAAGCTGTGTTATCTGGCATTCATGGGGAGCAGGGAATGCCAGTTAATCAAATATGCTGGTTATCTGAGAGGCATCTATGTCTGTTTGGGCCGCCACCCCTCCTGCCACATCCAGCACACCAGGGCTTTCACTCCCTGGCATCACAGGGAACAGGGAGAGGGGCCCTGCACAGGCTGCTTTGCCCCGGACCGTGGCAAAGTCAACGAAGTGGGACTCAGCAAAACTGGAAATGCCACTTCCAGTTTCGCTTTTGCCGCGTTAATTGGCATGCTGGTTAATGGAGCATTCCGGATGGTAAAGTGCCGGATAACACAGCTTTTACTGTATACCAATTAGAAAAAAATATGATCAACTAAGATTCTACATAATATGGAAAATAAAAATGTTAGATTAGATTAAGTTTGATATGTGTGATACATGGTTAAATATACAAAACAGTGGTTCCCGTTTAGATATGTGGCACCCCAGCAAAAACACCAGCTCTTAGTTCTCACTTTTTTTGGGGGGGGGGTTATTATTGGAAAGAGAGGAATTTTTCTTACAAAAGGCTCAAGAAGACCACAACAGATCAGCATGTATTTATAAATCTATGGATTCCTATTTAAAGTCTCTGGGCTTATCTTGTAAATCACACTTGCACACCTAACAGCGCTAACATTGTGAGTCAGCCTGTGGCATCCCTGAAAGAATCCCAAGGCAGCCAAGGCTATGCTACCCTGGTTGAGAAACGCTGATATCAAGGATGATAATTGGCAACTGCAGGCAGAGCAAAGGAGAAAAACACTGTAACAGCCCAGAATTTTCATGGCTACATGGATCTGGTGATGAAGGGAACAGCCCGCTTACGATCCAAGAGTGGCTAACTGATCACTAGCCAACGTGGGCGACTGGTGCCACTTTAGGCAGCAACCAGTCAGCGACTGGGGGACAGGGGGAAGGTCCCTCCTCGGCCGATCTTGCTGCCAGGGGGAGGTGTCCATCCACGGCCAATCGCGAGACAGCCGATCACTGCAGCCACTTCCAGAAATGGCTGCAGCCACTTCTGGGAGCACCACGGCACTCCACTTACCCAGCCAGCACTTGCAGGGGCAGTGCCGGCGATCCTGCCTGCCCTCCCTGCCCATCGCCTAAGAGGCAAGTGCAGCCAGTCAGGGGGTGCACCGGCACTCTCAGGGGGTGCACGTGCACCTACACATCGCCACTGCTAGCCAATTCTCTCCATTTGCCACATACAGCCATGTTTTGTATAGGAGTGCATCAATAAAGATTTCTTTGGCTGATAGTGATAGCCAATTATTAAACAGCCATATCAGTCAATACCAATCAGATAGCCAATAGGAATGCAGCATGGCAGCTTGGAGAGCAGCGCCCTGCCAGTAAGTCTGTGGAGGGCAAGGGACACTGGGGGAGGGGGCAGATCGAGCCCCCCCATGGTGAGAGAGGGAGTGGGGCAGGTTCTCCTCAGCCAGGGCGGTGAATGAAACCCCCTGGATTTGTGCACTGAGTGAGGGTGGGCTGCCCACTGTAGGCTCAGGGCCAGGGGCTGCACCAGCCTCTTCCAGGAGGGGCTGGCGGTGATGGCACTGGGAGGTATGTGCATGTACATGGCATTTAAATTGGTGACATTACCAGCAACCAGCTTTTTGGCCAATTTTAATGTTAATTTTCCGGTTATCAGTCCCAATCTGATATGCAACTGATATATCAGTGCACCTTTACTTTTGTATAAGCCTCCTTTTTTCTTTTCTTGACTCCTGACAAAACTTTCTGTGGGAGCCCTTCTTTTATCAAGTGTACCGAACAGAGAACATCACTTTTCAGGCCAACACACCTTTTAAATCTTAGCAATATCAGGAAACAAAGAGCCTAGTTTTCCATGATTTTGCTCCAAGAGCCTCTTGGGGTTCAGAGGAATGTTTACTGAAAATTCACACCTTACCCAAAAGGGAGATAAGCTGGCTTTTACAAAAGGTAGCCTTTGTTCCGTTTCAGGGGATCACATAAGCCATTCATATGCCATTTGCTATTTGGTTACCCATGTCCGATTCCATATTATGGAAAATCAAGTACATTTTGGACTTGTCTACAACAAAGCTTTTGTGGAGAACAGGACTAAGTATGTTTCACTCACTCAAGTCTGCTGACACTCCAGACAACAGTTCATCCATGGGGTTGCCCAGTGGCTGCTCAAGCCCTCAGTCTTTTCCAGGCTTGACAGCAGCTGCTTATTCAAATATCAGTCAGTTGAATTATGTAGCAATACCAGAGAAGGTTTTGCAAGGCACCTTTTGAGAGCAGAAAATTATATGCACAAGTCAATTTATATTCTCCTGATTCCACATGGCAGTGCACATTGAAAAATTAAAAGCCTAGGGAAAGCAAATTGTTAAAAGAAACGTCCACATCCCACAGGCAGCCTTAGATATGAAACATACCAACTATAACAAACAGCCACATTTCAATATCTGGTATAGAAATTATCTGGCTAAAAGGATACACCAGAGAATCTACAAGACATGTAACAAAGGGTCACCTTGTTGCTGTCTCTATCACATGCTAGCATGAAAAGAGTGTCCTGTCATTAAGGTTGGCCTTAGTACTTGCACACTAAGACACACTGTTTACTCTGAATCTTAATTTTTGGAGATTTTACTCCCTTTTCAAACATGGTATTCTTTTAAAAAATCCTCAAGGTATACTCTTATAAAGTCCTCAGTAGCAATGGTTTCTAGTCATATCCTGAATGAACCCCATACTAGCAACATGAGATCAGCACAACTAAATGTTCAAATATTAAACAAATTGATGTTCTGGAACTCCGACTACAACATGTAACACACATGCCACCATGGATAAGCAGAGATCTCATTAACTATAATATGAGTTTATTTCACACAAGAATTTTACAAGGTACACAATTTATAGGGAAGTCAAGAGGAACTTTAAGAGCAATATACATACTCAATAAGTAACTGCAGCTGTCCAGGGTAGCAGGGAGGAGGATAATACGCTTTACCACAAAATGAACGCAGTCTTGTTACATTTGAAATGTATTATTTCTTTGATGCTAAAAGGCAAGATACTGTAAACTATCAAAACAATAACCTTATTAAAAAAGACCCAGAGAAACTTAACAACTGAAGTAATTAGCAGGGATCCAGATTTTCCGTTTCCCAAGGAAAAATAGAAAAAACTGCAGATTTTGCCTTTTCACAGAGAAAAACGTGGATTTTTCATTTTAACAGAGGTACTCACAGATTCCCACTTTTACAAAGAGCTTTCTGCAGGGTGGCAGAGTTGCAGTCTGCAAGAGCTTCTTGCAAAAAGGACAGGAAACCACCAGCCCTGCCCAGGGCAAGGAGAGAGAAAAGGAGCAGGGCCTGAGATTCTTGAGTCAGCCAGGGCTTGGCTCAGGCTGACTTTTCCCTCCTGGAGCCTTTGGGGTAAGTAGGGCTTGCAAGGGACTGTGGGTTGGAAATGGGGGGGGGGTGCCAGCGGGGCTGGGGAGGGGGGCAGCTTGTGGGTTGGGTTGGGTGCGGGTGACTAAATTTGAGACCCCCCTAAAACTTGAATCCAGCCCTTACTGCTGCCAACAGTCACAGGGAGCAGAACAGCAGGGGTCAGCACCGCTCAGAGCCACAAAGCAGCAGGGGGGACAGCTGCAACTGGACCCATGTCCTAATGCGGGGGGGAGCTGCTGTCAGGAGGGAGCAAGTGGGGAGTAGGCTGCGGCTGTGGGTCTGGAGTGAGGGGCACTGGCAGGGTGGAGGGCCCTGTGGCTTGGGAGTGAGGGCCAATGGCACGAACAGGGACACGGCAATAGTATGGGCATGTTAAGGCTGCTCAGAGCAAACAAAGCAATGGGGGTTGGGGGGAGGCTGTTGCAATTGGAGCAGCTCAGTACAGGGATGTTCCTACTCTGCTCTGGCCATATGCAACAGCCAGGGGGAGCTAGTCTGGGGCCTGACAGGGAGCACAGTGGCCAGTCCCCATGTGTATGGGCCAGGAGAGCTCTGCCATCTGCAACAGCAGCTGTCTCCTGGTCCCGTGCACATTGGAAAGAGTCCTAATGTGCACAGGGCTGGGAAACAACTGCCACTCCAGAGCTCTCCTGGCCCCATGCACATGGGGATGAGGCTGGTGCCCAGTGGGGCTTCCCTGGGCAGCCAGGGACTGGCTGGGAGCTGTCCCAGAAGCAGGACAGCTGCCAGCCAGCCCCCAGCTGCACAAGAGAAGAGAACTCCCCAGTTCCAGCGCTGCTTGGTTCCCAGCTCCTTTGGGGAGCCGGGAGCTGAACAGCGCCAGGACTACAGGGGTTCTCTGTCCCCTGTGACCCCCTGGTGTTGGGACTGACTAGGAGCAAATTTGCTCCCGGTCAGTGCCTACACATACGTTACTGTGAAGTATCTACCACACGGTTACTTTCCTACCTGTATTTAGTAGTAGACTAATTTACTGTGTGGTAAACATATGCCTGTGTAGACAGTGACATTTTAGTGCTTAGTAGATTAATCTATTGCACAGCAAAGGGTCTTGTGTAAACATGCCTCCTAATCAAGTAACACTGCTACCTGCTACACCCAGTAACTGACATGCAGGAGCTTATCTTCAAAATATGCACTGCTATTTCATTATTGGAAGATAGCTTCCTGCATTCTTAAAGCACCTACTTCAAAAGTAATTAAGATCTACAGAAATAATTGCATTAACCCTCAATCTACTCTTTCTACAGAACATTTTTATCTCAGACTCTGGATGACATGGGAAGGGTTTAAAGACATGTGATAATTTAAGGAACATCACACAGACTAAGACAAGCATTTATACGTTCCATTTTGCAATCCATTTAAGATATAGCTCTCTCTAGTTAATGTGTTACATCAGGGTAGTACAAGTGGCACAGGCAGCCTCTGTGTGGCATGCAAAAGACCAGGTTGAAAACAGAGCAGCAGACTGGGCAGGGAGTACAGGGCAAGAAGCAGAAAGCACAGCAGCCGATCAGCTGGGAAAGGGGATTGGAATAGCACTTTGGAAGGTGTGGGGCTAATTAGGTATGCTTACCAAAAAGGTTAGACCCCACTGCTTACACAATAAAGTTACGAACATAAAATTGCCACACAGGTCAGAACTGAGGTTCAGTGTCCTGTCTGACAGCAGCAAGTACCAATCACTTCAGAGAAAAATATAAATAATCTCTATAATTATGACATACCCTACACATAATGAAAGTTTCTTCCCAGTTCTTTTTAGTCAGTGGTTGTTTTGTATATTAAAGCATGCAAATGGTCTCATTTGTCATGGAAAATTTAATTACTTTCAGCATGCTACTGCTTGGCCTTGATGAAAACTTGTGACCAAATCCCTCAGGTTACAATTTGGGTTAAAAATCCTGCCTCTCTGTGTTTAAAATTACTTTTAAAAAGTCAATAATTAAGAACTGGTTTTCTGATTAGCTAATGTTTACTGTCTGCATCAATAAGACAGTGCAGTAAAAGAATGATAACGGTGAAAGAATTTATGATAGTAATAAACAATTACCAAACAAAAATTTGGAAAATACTTAATGATATATTGAGGAACAACATAAGGCTTGGCAAAAGAAATAATCAGCTGGGAGCAAATGATTCACTTCAGCCTGCATGGCATAGAGCTATTGGTAACAAATTACTACAAGCTTCAAACAGTTACAGTTATGAAGAAGCTACTATTAAAAGGCATATGACATTTAAAAGGCAGAGATCAGTAACTTGTGGAGTGTTTAAAACAGACTTGTCCAACATACATGGAGCCGCCATGAGGCCCGCCAAGCCATTTTCTGTGGCCTGCTGTGCTGCGACGGAAACCAAAAGTAAACACTGTTTACTTTTGTTCCCACCCCTTGTCCCTCCCCTAGCCCCTCAGCAGCTTCCTAATGGCTGCTGAAGGCCTAGGGAAGGGACAAGGTTCCCACACGCACCATATCAGCTTGATGTTGCCAACGCGGTGCGGCTCCTCCCCTTCCCCATCCCTCCCTTCCTCATTTGCGTGCCAGCTCCTCCCCTCTCCCACACTGCAGGGTTTCCGTTCCTAGCCCCGCCCCTCCCTTCCTCATTTGCATGCCAGCCCTGCTCTGCACCAATCCCCGCCAGCCGTGTGGGCTGGAGCAGGTCGCAGTGCAGCGGGTGGGCGGGCGGGCGCAGGGGGCGTGGATGCCAGCTCCAAGGGATGCTGCGGCTGGGCCTGCGGGAGATGCTGCTGTGACTGTCGGGGTGGGAAGCCGGCGCTGCTCCCACCTCCCCATATCCCCCCATGCCTGCAGACATCGCACTGGGGGTGGTGAGTCACGGGCCCTGGGGAGGGAGGGACCCCTGCCGCTTGGGCTCGGGCTGCCCCAGGGGAGAGGGAGCAGGGGGGTGTCCCTGCACATCCAGCACCCCCCTGTAGAGTCCCCACATGTCCCCCTGGCTGCTGAGCCCAGATGTGCAGGTGTGGGAGCATCCTCGAGGCCGCCCAGGTGGCAGGGAGGACATGGCAGGGTCAGGCAGCACCCCTTTACCCCTGCGCCCCCCAGGCTGCAGCCAGACTGGACAGGCCACACGAGCGCCCGCTCCTGCCGGCCTACTGGGTGATAAAAAGTTCATGATCCCGCCCCACTCTCAAAAAGGTTGGACACCCCTGGTTTAAAAGAACTGAAAGGATAAGAATGTTCAGAGTTGAAGTTACACAAAGCACCCATTTAGAAGTGCTACAAAAATAGGAGATAGCAGTAATTTGGAGTAAGGGCCAGAAGGTAGCTAAAACAAGAGATTTATAAGATTTAGTCTGCTTGGGGACTTAGAAATAGCTCAAGCCTTGGAAGGAAAACCAAAAAAGAGCAATAGATTTAAATCCAAAACGTATGATAGGTAAAACATGGTTTCCAGTCCACAAAGTTCCATTACAGCTTTATTCCTGGCTGCTGAGCCACAGATATTTTATAGAAATCTATCTTAAAAAATAATGAACTGCAAATTGAAAAAAGGATGAACCATCTTAATACACTTCAAGTAATTTGTTCTCATGCCTGTTCTCTGGGTATTTTTTGTTTTTAACAGGGAAGGCATTCAGATGCCTTTAGCTATGTTGACAATACACAACACCCTGATCCAACACTGCTCTGCCAACAGAAGGTAGTCAAAGACTAAGAAAGCTGACAAGCCAGGTTACATGGTCTTGCTACTTGAAGTTGCATATTTTAACATCTGAGTTATTGGAGAACCAAATTACTCTGCATCTTTTATTCCTGGGCTGCCCAACTGGTGGCCCAAAGGCCACACGGGACTCCCAAAGAGTTAACATGGGTCTCCTCAATTCCCACACACAGCTGGTATTTCCCCTACTCCTATGGCTGCAGCAGCAATCGCTGAGGACTCCAGGCTCCCTCCCTCCCCCCTCTGTCTTCTGGTTTTTGCCCCTGCCCGAGAGGCTGGGGTGTAGCAAGTCAGGGCAACATAGTATAGTGCTGGTAGAGCCCACAGCTGAGGCACTGAATAGGGCCACAGCAAAGTACAGCAAAGGAAGGAAGGGTTCCCACTCAGCATGGTGAAGCAGCACAGCAAGGACATTCACAGAGAGCAGTGTAGCAGTTGTTGCGGGATGCCCAGATAGCATGGTGGGGCATGGTACAGTACAGTAGGAGCCCAAAGCCCACAGTGGTGCAGCCTATAGGGTGTGCAGTCCCTACTAGTGCAGCTGCCAGCTGCTTATATGCTGGACAGCTCTGTTGTAGTCCATTCTGACAGTTCACTTAAAGCAGGGGTTATCAATGTTTTTTAAGGAACATTTACTGCTCCTGGACTGTACCCCCTGGATGAGCTGGGGGGTGGGAGGGGTGTCTACCAGCAGCCAGTTGACAAGAATGGGGGTGCTGGCATTGCACGCAACTACAGCACATGGTAGCAGCAGGTGCACAGCAGCAGGCAGTGGCAGGCGTGTGGCGGCGCGCTTCCCAAGCACCCTTGCTTCTCCATGCCACTGCCTCATATTCCCTGGGGCTTTCCCAAGTACCCCAAGGATTCTATATACTCCCGGTTGACAACCCCCGATTTAAAGCAATAAATCAGATTAGCAAAAAGCAAAGTTAAACTGAAGATCACCTCATAAAGAAACTTGAACTCTGAGAAACCAAGATCAGAGATCGTAAAACAGTTATAACGCTGTTGCCACTACAGCAACTGGAATTTATATTCACTGCTATGAAACTTGAAAACTGCAGGATATTACAGCATATGATTCTAGACTTTCAAGAGCTAAAAGAATACATGCAACTATGTTTAGATAGTTGAGAAAGTCCATAACAACTATAAGAAATCCTGCTATACTGCTTATAATAGTGAATTCTGCTTTTGAAAATGGTTGCTTTCAAGTGCAGCAGCACCCTTACAGAACTGTATTAAAAGTAGCACCTGGAAACTATACAGGTAACCCCTGCTTAACACAGTTTCAGTTAGCACTGTTTCGCTGTAGCTCTCATTTAGAATTAATACCCGATTCTGCCGAGCGCTCAGCCAGTTTTGCTATAGCACTCAATAGAACTGGAGTTTCGGCAGGCAGGTGGGCAGGGAGAAGCAGTGGTGATGACAGTGAATGGAAGATGAGCGAGTGGCAGTGAGCGGGCGGGCAGGCATGAGGGTCCAGGGTGGGATGGCAGAAGCACGGGCCCAGGCTGGCACACGGTGCTGGAGCGGGCGGGGGGTGGAAACAAATGACTGCAGAAGAGGGCAGGAGCATGGGACCCAGGCTGGCGCCAATGGAAGCCTGCACCCAGAGCAGATTGGCAGTAGCACTGGTACCCAGGCTGGAGCACGCGGGGGGGGGGGCGGCAGCAGTGCAGGGAGAAGCAGCAGCAACAGAGGTGAGCAGCGTGGGACCTGCACCGGTGCCCAGAGTGGGGCGGCAGGAACGTGGGACCCACAATCAGTGCCCCGCGGCAGGGGCCAGTGCCCAGAGCAGAGCGGCAGTAGTGCCAGTGCCCGGGCTGGCAAGTGGGGCCGGAAAGGCTGGCGGACAGGTATGGGGGGTGGGGAGAGGTGGCAGCAGTGAGAAGCAGCGTGGGGGGGGGGGGGGAGCCAGGCGTGAGTGTGGGACCGATGCCAGTGCCCAGGGCCAGGACCAGGACCAGCAGGGATCCAGAGCAAGGTGGCAAGAGCATATGCCAGGGCTGGTATGTGGGGCTGGAGCGCCAGCAGGCAGGCAGGGGGAGTGGGGAGAGGTGGCAGCGGGGCAGGCAGTAACCAATTAATCTCTACTTACGCTCATTTCTATGGGGCAATGGGTTTCGCTTAGCACTGTTCTGCTTAACGCTCAGTTTTTATGGAACCGATTAGGAGTGCTAAGCGGGGGTTGCCTGTACTAGCTCACTAGGGCCCACTGTGCTAGCAAACACAGAAACCTTATTTTATATTTCAGTACATCCCATTCGCCCCTTCCCTCACCAAGTAAAGAAGTGTACGCCGTATTTAATGCCTCTTGTATCTATACAGGACAGTCAGCTGCTTTCTACTGCCATCTTTGAATTGTGTACCCTATTCAAAAGTAGCAGTTAGGACTAATTATCTAAGAACAGGAAAGCATGTATCTCGACAATACAAGGTTTATGATTTCATTCACAGAAGCTAGTTTCTTCCAACAATGGGAATCTTGGGTCCATAACTAAAACAATCCCAAGTTATGGACACACATTTAAAAATTCACCTCTAAGAGTCATCTATATAAAGCTTATTATTTGTCCTGCCTCACCCTACATCTTAAGATGCCTGTACTGCCCTACTCTATTTTAGGAGATTCATTTAGCTAAGCTCTATCATGGTTTTAGGACAAGACTACTAAGGTAGAAATGACAGCTTGTCACACTGAACAACAAACTGGGGAAGCAGAGGAACAAACAGCTTCTCTAACCACAACAGAGCTGAAAGAAGTTGTATTCTGGGATAGGAGTATGGCTTTTCTAACCCTAATCCATGTCCTGTTACAGAAAAAGAAGCAAAATGAAGGGTGTTATCTCCTGGCTTCATACATTGCCTGCAACTATGGAAAGAAATTAAACAAGGAAGCACTTCCATGGCCAATTTTCCCTGTTGACACAGGCTGCCAACATGTTGCATTCCTTCCAAACGTAAGACGCCCTTGAATTTGAAACACACCCCGACTTTTTAACTCTCAATTTAAGGGGAAAAAAGTAGCAAATAAAGATCCATCTATCACCATAAGAACTATTTTCCACTTGAATTTAAGATCTGGACAAGTTCTAAAAGAAAAAATATTTTAAGAAGTACGTTCTTTGGGCAAAAAAATAAGATACTTTACAGTTCTGACTATATATGAACGGCATGTTATAGCTCTAGTTGTAAACCTATAGCATTTGGTCACCAGTGTAACTTGTGCACTTTATCTTCTGCTACATTGTAACTGTATACTTATATTAAGTATATTAAGTATTTCAACTTGGAGGAAAGGCAGCAAGAGGGCACAGCAGCCCCCCTGGCTCTCCAGGGACCTAGCAGACCTCCTGAGGCTAAAAAGAAAGGACTACAAAGGATGGAGGATGGGAGTCACCTCCAAGGAAGATTATTCTGCACTGGTCCGGTCCTGTAGGGAGCAGACCAGGAAAGCCAAGGCTGCAACTGAACTCCAACCAGCTTTGAGTATCAAGGACAATAAAAAGTCCTTTTTCAGATATGTGGGGAGCCGGAGGAAAAGCAGGGGCAACGATGGACCCCTGCTGAACCAGATGGGGCAACTGACGCCCAGGAAAAAGCCAACCTATTAAATAGGTACTTTGCATCGGTCTTTCATCATCCCCCCATCTTTCATCGTCCCATGGGACGCCCATGCCCGCTACGGGACAGGGAAGTCCGGGTGAGGGTGATCCCCTGCCCTCCATTGATGCTGACTTCATGAAGGAACATCTTGAGAAGCTGGATACCTTCAAGTCAGCCGGCCCTGACAATCTTCACCCCAGGGTACTCAAGGAGCTGGCGAGCATCATAGCCTAGCCTCTAGCACAGATCTTTGAAAACTCTTGGCGCTCTAGTGTAGTGCCCGAAGACTGGAAGAAGGCCAATGTGGTGCCTATCTTCAAGAAAGGGAGGAAAGTGGATCCGGCTAACTATAGGCCCATTAACCTGACTTCTATCCTGGGGAAGATCTTAGAAAAGTTTATTAAAGAGGCCATCCTTAATGGACTGGCCAACGCCAACATCTTAAGGGACAGCCAGCACGGGTTTGTTGCGGGTAGGTCTTGCTTGACCAATCTCATTTCCTTCTACGACCAGGTGACCTATCACCTGGACAAGGGAGAAGAGATTGATGTCATATATCTTGACTTCAAAAAAGCCTTCTATCTGGTGTCCCATGATCACCTCTTGGAGAAACTGGCCAATTGTTGCCTTGGGTCCTCCACGATCCACTGGCTGGAAAATTGGCTCCGTGGTCAGACCCAGAGGGTAGTAATTGATGGAAGTCACTCATCGTGGTGTCCTGTGACCAGTGGGGTCCCCCAAGGCTCTGTCCTTGGACCCATACTGTTCAACATCTTCATTAATGATGTGGACACTGGAGTCAGAAGCGGACTGGCCAAGTTCGCCGATGACCCCAAACTTTGGGGCAAAGCATCCACACCAGAAGACAGGTGGGTGATCCAGGCTGACCTGGACAGGCTCAGCAAGTGGGCGGACGAGAATCTGATGGTGTTCAACACCGATAAATGCAAGGTTCTCCACCTTGGGAAGAAAAACCTGCAGCATCCTTATAGGCTCGGCACTGCTATGTTGGCTAGCACTATGGAAGAAAGAGACTTGGGGGTCATCATTGACCACAAGATGAACATGAGCCTGCAGCGCAATGCTGCATCTAGTAAAGCGACCAAAACGCTGGCTTGCATCCATAGATGCTTCTTGAGCAAATCCCGGGACGTCATTCTCCCCTTGTACTCGGCCTTAGTGAGGCCGCAGCTGGAGTACTGCATCCAGTTTTGGGCTCCACAATTCAAAAAGGATGTGGAGAAGCTTGAGAGAGTCCAGAGAAGAGCCACGCGCATGATCAGAGGTCAGGGAAGCAGACCCTACGATGACAGGCTGAGAACCCTGGGGCTCTTTAGCCTGGAAGAGCGCAGGCTCAGGGGTGATCTGATGGCCACCTACAAGTTTATCAGGGGTGACCACCAGTATCTGGGGGAACGTTTGTTTGCCAGAGCGCCCCAAGGGATGACGACTAGGTCAAATGGTCATAAACTACTACAAGACCGTTTCAGGCTGGACATAAGGAAGAATTTCTTTACTGTCCGAGCCCCCAAGGTCTGGAACAGCCTGCCACCAGAGGTGGTTCAAGCGCCTACATTGAACACCTTCAAGAGCAAACTGGATGCTCATCTTGCTGGGATCCTATGAACCCAGCTGACTTCCTGCCCTTTGGGCAGGGGGCTGGACTCGATCTTCCGAGGTCCCTTCCAGCCCTAATGTCTATGAAATCTATGAAATTAAGTTTAAATAATTTTTCCAGATGCCTCTGAGGCAGGCAGAAAAGAACTAATATGCTAATAAACTTCTAGCCTTGCGGAAGGCATGAAAACATGCTAAGTACATGATTACACTGCATAGTTTTGCCAGCAAAACGTAAGTGCACCTACAATCGGAGGATAGTGCAGCCCAGGGGTTGCAAGGAGTAGCATGTGGCCAGCCAGCTGGGGAGTGGGGGGGGAAACACAAACGGACACAACTACAGGCAGTAGCTCTAGCCCCGTGGGCCTGTGCAGAGTGGTCAGGTACAGCACTTGCCACAGGGAACAGAGCCAGACTCTCCCACCTGCCCCCAATCCTGGTAGGGCTCAGAGCTCTGAGCACCTAGGGCAGGACTGCAGCCAGAGCCGCCAAGGTGCAGCTGGGACCCACCTACCCCGGAAGCATTTTCTCCGGACCCTCCCGCCCCAGGCAGCGGCTCCAGCCCCCCTCCCTCAGCCCCTGCACAGCCACCGCCCCCCTCTATGCATGCAGCTGCTGCTACCACTCCTTCCCCCACCACTCCCCCTCTCCCGTGTCTGGCTAGAAACCTGTGCCTCAGGTAACCCGGACTTTTAGCTTACCAGCACCCCCAAGCCATTTCCTACTCGTGCCAGTTAACAGGGATTTTACTGTACCCGGTAAAATTGAGTGAACTGAAAAAGCAGGTGTAAATCAGTAAGAATGGGCGTAAAACAGTAAAAACCAAATAACTTCAATAAAAAAAAAATCAGGGAATGTATTGTTGAAAAAAAAAAAATTGGTAAAAACAGAAAACACAGAACACTATTCGTATCATAGAAACTACATATAAAGGGTGTTTATAAAGTCCTTGTGCAAATTAAAGTTTAATAACTTTGGATGTACATGATAGAAGCAAACGGTAAATGGTGATTGAAAGCATAATTAATTCAGTTTTAATTCAGCTCAAATACAATATAGCTCTCTTACTAAGCAACAAGCAATACGATATTATAGGGATCACAGAGACCTGGTGGGACTTCACCTATGACTGGACTGCAGGCAAAGGAGGCTACACCCTGTATAGGAGAGACTGTATTGGGAAGAAAGGCGGAGGAGTTGCTCTCTCTCTAAAGGAACATTACACCTCCCTTGAAGCCATGATTGGAAGGAAAGAAGGGTCACTTGAGAGCCTCTGGGTCAAGATATTGGGAGAGCATGGAGAAGGGGACTTGACTGTAGGAATCTATTACAGGCCTCCGAACCAAGAGGAACAACTTGATCAAGAATTCTCTAGAGAACTGGCAGAGGCTGCATGGTCATCATGGGTGACTTCAACAACCCAGACATCTCATGGGATGAGAACTCAGCTAGATCCGATTGCTTCCTTCCTTGTGTAGCAAAACCCCCAGTTTTTCGTTTTTCTTTTTTTAATTTTTAAATGCATTCCCTCCCCTTCCCCAACTATTTCTGACTTTTTCTGTCCCCCTCTATTCCCTATAGACAAGTATAAGTAGGCTAAGATGTAGGATAAGCTTTAACATTTTATTTTAGGTAGTAAGTTTTATTTTTCTCTCC
Source organism: Alligator mississippiensis (assembly GCF_030867095.1). Classification (NCBI taxonomy): domain Eukaryota; kingdom Metazoa; phylum Chordata; order Crocodylia; family Alligatoridae; genus Alligator; species Alligator mississippiensis. Next base: position 344,068,841 of record NC_081824.1, read on the forward strand.
CCCCCTTTGCAAATAAGTGCCCTGCTGTTTTGCTACAACTATCCACTGTTTTATAAGTGATACTTATTATGTCTGTATTGATTTTTTTACTGCTTTTATATTGTGTGATTACTGTTTTAGGCCTAGTCATGTCAAGTTTCCATCTTGTAATGTCAAGCCTCCATCTTATCCCCATGCCCAGTTGTGTAACCTATGACTCATACTACCCCTCCTACATAACTTGGTTTCTGAATGAATGGGGATGAATGAGGGTGCTTGAGAGACAATGGCAGTAGGTCTAAAAATAGCTCCCTCTGAATGACCAAACCATCAACACCAATACCTGGACCAACAACCCAGCCCTTGGAACCACCCTCAGCATTCAAGAAACAAAAGATGAGGCAACCTACCATTGTGCCAAGCTACACATGCTCAGTAAGAACACCTGGAGCCCTCTGGAACAGGACTGACATTGCCTGGACAGGCCCTCCCCATAGGAGATCAGAAGTAGTCTGCCCTATAAAAAGGGGGAGTGAAGACTGACTCCTTGGGACCCCTTCTCCATCTGGACCAGCACCATGCCACACTACCTATCCACCCAGAGGCCCTGCTGGTGACCCCCTTCTGGACACCTACTGAACAAGGACCCCTTTCCAGCCTGGATAGGTAGCTATCACCTCCTACCCACTCTTCAACCAAGGACTTGGACTGTTTCTCTTCCCCACCTGGACTCCAACCCTTCCACCAAGTCTCTTTCTCCTGCTGCCATTTTGTGTGCATGTGTAACCCAATAACTTCATGGGGCTGTGTAGCATGTTGTCTGTTTAATAAACCTGTTATTTTGAAACCCCAAGTTGGGTTTTTGTCCGTTTCCTGACTGTTGCTTGCTTGCCACCACTTACCTCCCCCCCCCCCGCAACATCTCAGCTGCCTGCCTCAGTTTCCAGCCCCAATCTACCTTAAGAAACCCCAAGCCTCAGTTCCTCAGCCAGCTTCTCTCTAGTCCACTGGTTTTAATCTCAGTATACACACACAACCCAACTACACATAGGTAAGTTCCTAACTTGGATGGTACAGTATGTATGAGTGTGCTTGGGGTACCTGGGATACACACACACACACACACACGTCATTGTGTGCATGATATACGGATTAGTGATCTCTGTATGTGTACTGAGTGTGCGGGTATGGACAACTGATTTTTGTCTAACTTTTGGGGTGTATAGTGTATGTGCTTGGACTGGTGATAGGTATGCATGTGCCTAGGCTAGTTTGGATGTATATGTGCCTGAGTTGGTTGTGTGTGTGTGTGTGTGTGTGTGTGTGTGTGTGTGTGTGTGCGCGCGCGCGCGCGCACACACACACACACACACACACACACACACACACGCCTACTTGATTTGTGTGTTTGTATATGTGCAACTGCGTCACACCCTCCTGTCTAACAGCGCAATATTGAGATCCTGAGTTGGCCTGACCCTACATTGTTACACCTGCATCGTCCTCGATCTATCTGACCCAGGAAGTTTATTAGCTGACCAGGGGCAAGGTGCTCCTAGACTTGTCCCCCTTGGCCAGAACCAACTTAGTGAGCAACCTGCAGGTTGCAGGGAAACTTGGGCGACAGCAACCATGAGATTATCACTTTCTCCACCCACTGCAAGCCAGGGAAAATCAGCCAGTAGGGTAGAAATCCCAGACTTTAGGAAAGGTGATGTCCACAAACTCAGGAAATTGGTTGGTGAGATCCTACGAGGAAGGGAGTACAAGAAGAGTGGTCGTTCCTCAAGGAAGCGATCCTAAAAGCTCAATGAAAGTCTATGCCCCATCGCAAAAAAGATATCAGAAGAGCTGGGAGACCCCCTTGGCTCAACAGAAAAAACTCAGACCTCCTGAAATTAAAGCATAAAGCCTACAAGGGATGGAAGTCAGGTATAACCACCAAAGAAGAGCACTCAGCAGCAGCCTGCACCTGCAGGGAGCAGATCAGGACAGCAAAAGCTCTAACCGAACATATATTGGCAATCGGAATCAAGAACAACAAACCATTCTTCTTTAGATACGTAGGATGTTGAAAAAGGAACAAGGGAAGCATAGGGCCCCAATAAACAGTATGGGACTGCTGTTAACTGATATTCAGGATAAAAGTCGAACTCTTGAATGAATACTTTACATTGGTATTCCACCAGTCTAAGGCTTGCTTGACAGAAGACAGGATCACCATGGTAGGGGTGACCACCTTCCCATGGTTGGCCCAGATCTTGTGGGGGAGCACCAACAGAGGCTAAATACCTATAAGTCAGCTGAACCAGATGAACTACACCCGAAACTGCTAAAAGAACTGGCTGACATCATGGCACGACCGATAGCAAAGATATTTTAAAGCTTGTAGCACTCGGGAGAGGTCCCAGAAGACTGGAAAAAAAGCCAGCGTGGTACCTATCTATAAGAAAGGGAGAAAGGGAGACCCAGGCCAATCAAGTCTGACCTCAATCCCAGGTAAAATCCTGGAGAAAAATCAAAGAATCCATCACGTGTAGGCTAACTGAAGACAGTTTTCTGAAAGGTAGCTAACAAGGTTTCATTATGGGCAGGTCATGCCAGGCCAACCTCATTTCCTTCTATGATCATGTTACTTGCCACCCGGATAGGGGAAGTGAGGTTGATGTCATATACTTAGACTTCAAAAAGGCCTTTGACCTGGTCTCCCATAATGTCCTCATGGTCAAATTGGGAAAATGCAGCCTCAACTACTCTATGGTCTGGTGGCCAAATAACTGGTTCCATGGCAGGACCCAAAGGGTATTAACTGATGGAACTGAGTCATCATGGCAGAAGGTGACCAGTGGCATCCTTCAGTTCACTAAGGGTACCTGTGCTTTTCAACATGTTCATTAACGATTTGGATTCAGGTATTAGAAGTTCACTGACAACACCAAGCTATGAAGAAAAATGTAAAATGCTCCATCTGGGAAAAAATAATCCACAACACACTTACAGGCTCGGCAGTGCTAATCTTGCCAGCGCCACAACCCAATGAGATCTGGGTGTTGTGACTTTCAACAAAATCAACATTAGCCACCAATACGATGCTGTAGCTGGCAGAGCAAACCAAATATTGGCATGCATCTACCGAGACATCTCGACCAGGGCAAAGGAAGTCAACCTCCCGCTCTACTCAACCTTGGTGAGACCACTTACTGCTTTCAGTTCTGGCCACTGTGCTACAAGAAAGATGTGGAGAAGCTTGAGAGAGTTCAGAGGAGGGCCACGTGCATGATTAGAGGAGGACTGGAGACCAAGACGTATGAGGAAAGGCTGAGGGACTTGGGATTGTTCAGCCTGGAAAAGAGAAGACTCAGGGGGGACTTAGTTGCAGCCTACAAGTATACCAGGGGTATACTCAAGGCCTGGGGGAGAATCTATTCACCAAAGCTCCCCAGGGGAAGATAAGAAATAACAGGCACAAGCTGACTGAAGATTACTTCAGACTAGACATAAGGAAAAAACTTCTTTACTAGCCGAGTGCCGGGGGTTTGAAACAGGCTCCCCCGCAGAGGTGGTACAGTCATCCATCCTGGCGATCTTCAAAAAATGCCCTGATGCCAATCTTGCTGGGGCTGGAACCAATGATCTGTAAGGTCCCCTAATGATTATGAAGCTATGACATTTCTAAACTCCAACATAACCACCATCTTTCGTGATACATCATTCAATCAGATTTTCCAACTCATAGAAAAAATTTTCAAGTTGCTGCTTACAATTTGCTCCTATCATGTATATATCTGAAGTTATTAAACTTTAAAGTTACACAAGGACTTTATAACCACCCTATATTAAATTCTTAAACAATATGCAGCAACTTCCCACAAAAAAAAAAACAAACCCTTGCATAAAACTTTTCCTTCATACAGAAATCCGTGAAAAACTTTTACCTCGGTAACTGCTCTCCATCCCTCCCATCATATGATCTATTTGAGTGAAACAGGTGCATCCAGTCCTTTTTCCTCCACTTCTCCAACTGTTCCTTTCCAACTTCTTCCTTGTGCTGATCAATAGTATTTCAATTCATGTAGCCCCAGCTTCAAACACTCTCTTTCAGTGAAAGCCAACCCCTTAAACACCTTAAGGTTTCTTTCTAGGGATGTGAAAGGTTAAATAATTAATTGTTTAACCAATGTGTGCACTAACAACCAGCTAGCTCACCAGTTATCCTTCAGCTTGGGTGCACACAGTCTGGCAGAGAAGGCGGGGATGGAAGCCATGCAGTGCCCCAGCAGGAATCAGAGGGCAGCAGGGCAATTAGGAGGAAGGGAGGGGCAAGGGGGACTAATACCCATAGCCTAAGAGGAAAAGAGGGAGCAGACGAGTGACTCATCAATTAAGCAATTAGCTTCTCCCTTCACAGGTGCTCCCTCCCTCCCAGCTGCAGTTTTAGGTAGGCTATGTTCTGTCTGGGCTTGCCTCCTCCCACCCTTCTTCCAGTCTGAGTGTGGCTCCCAGCAGCAGCTGTTGGAGCTGTTGTGTTATCATTCAGTTAATCATATAACCGGTATAATCAGAGAAGGTTAAACAATTTTTTTTAAACACTATTTACATCCCTATTTCTTACCTTTCCATAAACTAGTTTTAAACACATGCTAATAAAGTCTAATAACATTTCCTTCAGTACCTTTGGCATGAGTCCATATAGTATCATCTCCTGCACTAGCAATGGGTTTACTTTGGTAACAGAAAGCAACGGACCCTTACCACACCCCCTTTGCATATGTACACTCCCAAAACAGGTCCCACTGTTTCTTCTTCCCTGTACCTCTACCTTGGGCACCTTGATGAGCTCCTCTGTGTTGCACTTCTCTCACCCACCAGCATTTCTTACAGCCATCCATACTAGGTCAGCATGTTCACCTTTTGGTCGTTTACACGCCATTGCTCCCCACACCTTCTTCACTTGTCCTTCCGTGAAGTTTTCCATTGGTGCCATCCTGTATTTCCACCTTACTGCTTTCACCAATTTCTCATGACCTTTCAGGACCTCCAGCCCTACCTCCCCTATTTTATACCTCTGCATGAATCCTTCCATCCTGATGTAATGAAACAGCGATTGTCACACCCATGGACTCTTCAGAGAGGTCTGATATACTCTCCATTTCCTCAAAATTGCAGCCACATGAAACAGGGCAATATGCGCTGCTTTCCCCTCTCCCTCCATTATCGCCTTACATATCGTGCTTCTGTATTTTGTGTAGACGAACAATCCCAAGTCTGGTAGCCTCCACCCCCACCATCTCTCTTCGGGAGTTCTCTCTTGTATGGAGTTCAGTTCTAACCAACCCTTCTCTTTTGGCATTGCAGAAGAATACGCACATTTCCCTCTGTACTTCTCCGGTTGGCCACCACAATGGCAGGAATACAATTCCCATATATAGAATAATAGGCAGTAGCATAGCCTAAATGCTGCCACTTTTCTGGCAAAGACAACGTCCTTCCGGACCATAACCAAAACAGTTACCATACCCTTGCAGTGACCTTTTCCCATTTGCTGTATTGCCATTTCCTCAGGTCTGTCAGGATCCCTAGCAGTCTGATTTCTCTCTTGCTTGAAGGCCCAACTTCTCCAAGTCCCTCCAGTTCCACATTCCTATTATGGTGCTTTCTGATTTATTTAGTTTAGCCCCTGTGGCTTGTCCATACACTGATACATACTTTAGCACCCTTTTCGTCAAAAGTCTAACTACTCCATTTATATTGTCCACATATAGTATGCATTTTACCTCATCTCCTCCTGATAGCTTTACTCCACTTATGATCTTGTTTTTTCTTATTCTGTGTTCTAACAGCAGTTCCACGCCATGTACAAATAGTAGCAGTGACAGGGGGCATCTTTGTCTCACCCCATATGGATTTTAAAGGGCCCACTTAGGTGTCAATTAATTTGGACTTCACTCACCACTTCTCTAGACAATAACTTTATGCAACATACACATTTCTCTGAGAACTCCATATTTCCTGGCAACTTCAATGAGTGATCTACACTGTCACATGCTTTTTTCTAAATCTAGGTTTGCTGTAACTGTATTTGTTTTCCTCTTTTGGATGTGGGACAGAATATCTGATCATTCTGATCACTTTGGACATCCTTCTACCTGGTACTGCATATACTTGAGGTCTTCACGAGGTTTTTGGTCATCTTCAAAGCTAGTGTCTTGGCCATTAACTTATAGTTCATATTAAGGAATATAGTTGGTCTTGAGTTTTTCCAGGAGTTTCTTCTCCTTTTTCTTGAAAAGTAAATCACCATGCCTGTTGTAAAATCCTTCCTTTTCTGTTTCCGCTATTACCTCAAACACTTCTTGCTATAACACTGCCTACTCGTGCCCAAAATGTCTCAAAATTCCATGGAAATTTCCTGCTCCTCATGATTTCCCCCTTTTAAAAGGTTTTTAAACACTCTTCCACTTCCTTTAAGCTTATCTTTCTTCCATCTTCTTTGCTTCCTCTTCTTTCTCTTCAATCTCTTCAAAGAAATTCCTCTTCCTGTTTCCTTCTTTTAGCATAGTTCTTCGTTAAATCTTCTCATTGCCTCCAGCACCTACTCCTGCTTTTCCAAGTGGGCACCACCTTCTTCCCGCCCCGCTTCAAGCTTTCCTTTTGCTGCCTTCACTCTGGCCAAAATGTATTGTGCTAACACCTTCTCTCTCATCTTTCTTTTAAACCAGGTGGGAAGGAGTGAGAGAGGGCAAACAGAAGCCCTGAGGTGTCTTACATGCTGGGCAGGGGAGGTCAGGAGAAGAAAAACAGCTATAGCAACAGACAGAGAGTGAAAACAAACAACACTCACAGCATGGAGGACCGACAGGGCTGCAGCTGGAGACCGGAAGGGAAGATAAACACCCACCACACTTCCGGAACAGCATCTTGCTCAAGATTGGAAGAGGGAGGCTGCCCAGAGGTATTTCCGGACCCAGAGAGGGGCAGAGTGGGGGTCAGTTCCCTGCAGACCACAGGGAGAGAGGAGCAGAGCCACCCTAAACAGGAGGCAGGCGGAGGCCTACACACACACAGCTGTTGATAATCTCCTGAGCTGAGGATGGGGGAAGACAGAACACACATGGCTTTTGATGATCTCTGGTGTCGAGTGTCAGCTGAGGATCCGGAGGAGAGGCCTGAGGAAAACTGCTGTTCCAGGTAGAGCCTTGCTGCACATGGGAGAGATCTCACTGTGACTGTTCACAAGGGAGCCAGACAGGCCTGTGCAGAACAGCAGCTGGACTAATTGATCTGTGATTCGGATTTTGACCCCAGGTGAAAGGGGACATAGACTGAGCCTGGAAAGGAGATTGAGAGCAGTTGGGGTTTTTCTTGGTTTTTCCTTTTCTTTGATATTTTGAGCACAGGCCAAGACCAGCCCTGGAAGGGGTGCAACTAATCAAAACCAAAGGTCACCCTGGTGGCAGAGGGCCAAACAACAGACTAACAGGCAGTACTGCGACCTGGCTGCAGAAGGACTTTGAGTACCATCTGGAGAGGCTAGGCTGGGGTAAAGGGGAGGTTTGGAGCCCCACCGAAGAAAACAAAGATCGAGACCAGGCAGGATCACTGTGGGCAGTGCCTCCTGGGAATATAATTTCATCAAAGTCGTGGCAGGGAAGAAACACAAAACTAACTTCCTGGTAGACCAGGTGATCCAAAGCCAAGGTCCACCCTGTCGCCACCTGTAGGAAAACAAACTCAGGGCAGTGGCAGCAAGCCCTACAACACTTACAGCTGTTGCACCAGGTTTCTTATTCGTCTTGTTTCTTCCAGCTGTTCTCGTACCCATCTTCCTTCAGCAGCCTCCTTTAGCAGCTCCTGTATCTTTCTTTAAAGCTCTCTCAGTTCTTTTGTTCCTTTCCCTGCATGTCTTCAGCCTTCCTTCCTGAAGAATTCTCCCACTCTTCCTCTTCACCATCATCTCCATCTCCACTTGACATCTCCATCTTGTAACAGCCACACATTTAACTTCCACAGTCCCTTCCCTCTCATGGGGCTCTTACCAAGACTCATTTTCATCTTCAGCATCCAATGATCACTAAAAGCTACATATATGGTTTCTTTCTTCCTTATCGCTATTTGTTTTGGTACAAGCACAAAGTTTATTCTTGACTGTTTCTTTCTACTAGGGTCTGTTCTAGTGAAAAATTCTCTCCTTTGCCCATGAATCTCTTAGCAATTCTTCTTTTATATTTGTTAACAGTCTAGAGGAGCTTCCCAAAAAGCTCCATTTCCTCCTTCCTATTCTGTCACCCATCTGGATTATACAATTCAAATCTCCCGCTATTATGCGTGGTCTTTGTTCGACCACATAAACTGCTAGCTTTCTAAGCAGTGCATTCCTGCCCTCCCTCTCCAGTGCTGAATAGTCACTGAAAAATTTTAATTCTGTTCCTCTAACTGACAACATCATTCATTGCAATCTACCACTGACAACTTCTACCTGCTTTGCTCTCAGCTCTGGGTTATTAAATAATATGGCTACTCCTGCTGCTTTGTTCTTATTTGTCTCTGACCACCACGATGGTCCCCATCTCCACCTTTTCAAAGTGTTTATAATCTCTCTCTGCTGGTATACCACATTCTTGTAGGCAGATTATGTCTGCCTTTACTTGGTTCAACCTGTTCCCATCCTTTCTTTGTTAAGATGCTCTTGATGTTAAGCAAAACTATTGTCACTGCCATTTATTCTTGCTTTAAAATGAGTGTGCTTGTCCCTTTAAAGTTAATCTGTGCTGGCTTTGAGTTGAGTGCACCTGTCCCTTTAATGTTTGTCTGTGCTACTGCTCCAGTAGTTGACTCCTGTCCTTCCCTTGTTCACATTCCTGTAGTCTTTGCAAGCTTCTGGATGGCTTTCACATTTACAAAGGCTTACAAGTTTTCACCTCCTAGCCATTTCTTACCTTCTGGTCTCCACTCCGAGCTGGAGCCCAAAGGTGTTAGTTGCAGGTAACTGCTCTTTGGCTCTTCCTCTGACTCACCTCCCTCATTATCAGGCTTCTGCTTCTTGGTCTTCAGCCTCTGGTTTTTTTTCTTTTTCTGGCCTGATTCTATGGTTCCATCTCTTGCTCCATCTCCACTTCTGTTGTCTGCAGGATGATTTCTTTCTTCCCACCTCCATGTCTGAGCTGTTCACTGCTCCATCTTCCCTTCTGTTCCATCTCCTCGCTCCTTCTGTGCTGCCTAAATCACAGAAATTTTGCCCCCTGTCCTTCTGTTCCACCCTCTTGTGGGGTTTCTTCTACCATGTCTACCTCAGAGTCCAACCCCTCATCTCCTCTGCTCTCCTCCTCTGGGTTTTGCTGTTCCTCAAGGGGACTAACTATACTTGCCAAAGGCTTTGGGGCACCTATAATGCAAGTGTCCATCTCCCTTTCAAATAGTGCATTTTAGGGACTCCTGGCACTCTGCTGCTCTATGCCCCATCCCATCACATCTGTAGCACACTGTGAGGGACAGTTCATGGACAGGTACTCCACCTTTCTGTATTTGTTGCACCATTTTGGTTGCTCATGTTATATTAAAAGCCCCGATCTGGATCACTGACGGGAGGTGCAGCACTCCACTGGGCTCCACTCATCTGCCTGTAACAATGCTCCTGCCTGGCAAGACCCCATCCAGATACCATATTTGTCCCTTACTTTCTCCACCAACATGACCCTTTGGACATGTTTCCATCCTTCCCTATGTCTTCTGCTTCTAGTAAATAAGCATACATTTGAACTACAATCACTCTCTCTCTCTGCTTTTCCCACTATGAACTTTATCCCTCTTAATTTCTCCCTCCCACATTTCTTTTCATATTTCTTCCAAAAGTTCACATAACTTACTGCGACAGAAAAGGATAATTCCCAAGTTTTTTGGTTCGACAAAACAATCAGACTGGTACAACGCTCCACCTGGACCTCCAAAATCTCAAACAGTACCTTTTCCAGGAAACCATCTCTATTTATTATTGATCCCATCTACCTCCCATCACTGGTTAAAGTTGCCTTTATTCGCAACCTCCACTCCTAACTTCTCTCAGTGCCTCTTCTTTGCTTTCCTGCCAGCAGGCTCCTGCCATCCTGCTTCTCACCCAACATGCCGTTTCCTGCTATTCCACTGTCTCCCACTCTTCTGTTCCTGTCTTCCTTCTGGTGGTGTCACTTGTCATTGCTGCCTCCATCGTTGCTCCCGCTGTCACCTTTCTTTCCTCTCCACCTTCATCCACTCTCCATCTGTCTCCAGATCTCTATTTCCGCTCTTCAACTCTTTTTCCACCTTATACTTACTTGCCACCACTGCCACAGTTTTGAGCTTTGGGTCTCTTTCCTCCACTCCTTACACCCTGATTCTGTTGATCCCTTTCTCTGCCTTTAAGGCATAAATCAGGTTTTCAATGCTTATGGAAACCTACCACGAAGATAAGTTAGTTCAGCCCAGCTGAGTAAGACATTTGGCAGTGCCCAATAAGTGCAGTCTCCCTCACTGCTAACTCTTTTTCAAGTCATGGTTACCCAGTGCCATTGCACACCTTCTGACTTCCTCTTCACTTCCACAGCTGAGCTGCACCTTTCTTCCCATTTCCAATGAATTCTATTCCTTCACCAGCCTTAAATACCTGGCAAACTTCACAAAATGGAGCTCCAAACATAAGCATATGATTAGTGTGGCCCCAACCCCTATGAGGTAAAGCTGAACCAGGTTGCCCTGTGCCTCATCTACATACAAGTTTTTGGAGTATCTTAGGACTTCTGACAAGAACACTCAGTTCCAGTTATGAGTGGGGGCTAATTAGCCGGGATCCTGGGTTGGGTGGGGGGAGTACATATCTGGAATACATGCACACACACTGAGCAGTGCTGAGCTGTGAGGTCACCATAACTTGGAATGTTATTAACTCTTGGCAGGGCCTAGCCCAATGAACTATATGGTAAATCACAAGCCTTTGACTTTGGACTAATATCATGCATAGTAGGGGTCTACCCTAGTCAAGGAGGAGGCCAGCTGATTTCACAGCCAGATCACGCCAGCTGCTATTTTCATGGGCTGCTTGTAGTAAGCCACCCCCCCATTGCCTCTGATTGGCTGAAGGACCCCAGTAGTAGTATCCTTCCATACAGAATGCTATGTGGCTCAAAACCATGGCTTAATTGCTTAATAATGTTTCAGATGATTAAGCCCATGGAAGCCATTATTTGACACATTATTAAGCAATCTAAGCACTTAATTAAACTCTAAACTGAAATGTCTTATGAAATTAATGCTATAACAAATTCTAACTAATACTGCCACTATACACTTTATTAAACGACACTGTAAAAGGAGTTTATTCAATGCTAACCTTGAAACCAGGCAATTCATGCTAGCTGTTAAACGCTTGCATGCTGTATCCAGTAGCAGTGGCTGCAGATGTTCTCCATCTCTGTGGGGTGAACGCTTACATTGAGATGGCGCATTCTGTGTCTACAGGGTTCAATGGAATGGTGAGTCAACATCTTGCCCGGGAACAGAGATGTAGAAACCGGTCACAGACAAGAGTCCCAAAATATGGGCAAAGGCATTCGGCACTCTTTGACCAAGTTAAGTAGCACATTTGTTGTCATGCTTTTTCTGACATACAGGCACTGATTTCAGTAGCTGAGGGTCACAACTCAGAACAGGCACCTGGCTGGGGTCCAAAATGCAAACACTAAGGAGGGAAACAGCCAGCTAGCTAAACTGTGGTGGAAGCAACAAGTTGTACCTGTAGTACTGGTTCAGCTTCACTGTTATTGTTTGGAACGGGTCCCTTTCTCTGCCAGTTTTCATAAAGACAGCTTGACATTTCTTGTAATACCCTGTCTTCAACCCAACTTATCAAATCCATCAGGTTGTGCGTGTGGTGGATCACAGCCTGCTGGCCTTCAAACTACACTAAAAGCTCCATGAACCAGGTGGCATTTTCAACCACAAGTGTCACTTGATCTTGAATGTCACCCACTTTAAAAGATACCAAAGCGTAAGTATGCCTTGTGTGCTGGGTGCGATTTCTGGCTCCTCATTCAAACTGCTGATAGTATTGCATATGCTTGGCATGGTAATGGACTGCATTGAACCACAAATTCCATTTTGTGAGCACAGGCTCTGGTGGCAAGAGCACAGTGGCATATGAGCCTCACTTTGACAAACTCCCTATACCAGACCTTACAACCTGGACAGTGCTTGAAAGCTTTCTTGAAAGAGGACACAAGGCTATCCACATTGGTGGACTGGCATGCACCAGATGTCACTTATTAAAGCCAAAAGGTGCATATGGTATTCAGTTGATATGCAACTGTGTTGGGCAGCATTCCTTGAAGCACATAACAGGAAGCCTTGCACATACACATGGCGTTGTCAGACAGAAATACTGAACTCTTGTTAAATTCTATGCCATAGTTGACAACTGCCTTCATTATGGCTTGAAACATGATAGAAAAATTGACAGATGTGAGGTGGACCAGCTCTTTTTGAAACAGGCAAGTCCCGGTCTGTCCAGCTCCCCAGTAAAAATAAAATGTACAGCATGTAGCTATCTTGAGGGTCGGTGGCTTCATCAACCACAACAGAGAAAGATTCATATTCTACTGATGCATACTTTGTGGACCGTACATGTGAAGCAATCACTGCAGGGAGACAGTCTTGGTGAAGCTTGCTGGCACACAGAGAACCTCCACATTTGGCATGTTTTGGTTCAGAGAGCCCCTTAACTTAGGGTGATCAAGTTTTTCCAGCGGGATGTTCACCACCACAAAAGCCTCCGAAAGGGAAAATGCCACCTCTCACCTTGCCAAGATGCTTTCCATGGTCCTTTTAAAGAGCAAAGACGTGGTTAGTTGTTTCTTACCCTGGCCTTCAGCCTCCACAACAGCCTTTCGCTTCACATGCGCCTCGGACTCTAAGTGTCGATCTATCCTGGTTTTCCACAACACATCCAGAGCCATATTGCAGGCGCTACAGAACAGTCTGCATCTATCTGCATGCAAGGTCCCTGCAGCATACTCCTTACGTGGTCCAGAGCTAAAACGTATTTGGCTCTCTTGGAGGATTTCTTCTTTGTGGGCATGCTCAATCCTTCCTCAAGCTGCAGCCTGCTATACAAACATGCCTGTGGCTGCTTTAAACATCAGTGCCAAAACCCTCTTGCTCTGCTGACTGGCCTTGGACTGGCTCCTACACTGAGCCTATGTCATAGGCTCTGCTACTGATTTGCTTCCTCTCCCTCCCACCTTGGGTATCAAGACTGCAGGGCTTCCCACCCTTTTCTCTTCTTGAAGGTAAGGGGTTTGGAGGGGGGGGTTGGTAGTGAGCCCACCCGATTTTCCACAGTGAGCCCACAGCTGGCAACCAGCACCCACCCCCACCAGCACACAGATCTGGGGGGGCATGTGCCCCTTGCCACTCCCTGGAAGTGTGCAGTGGCAGGGAGGCAGCGCCACCCCCATGCCCCCAAACGAGCCACCCACAGCTCCGTCCTGCTTCCCACCAAAATCCTGCAGCCACATTATGGCTCCAGGCCCCAAGCCCACATACTGCCCTGGCTGGGCAGCAGCCCCAGCTCCAGGCCCAGCCCTGTCCAACTCCCTCCCTCCCTATGGGGGCCTCAATCCCCCATAACGCCCCCCAGCCAGACTTACCTGCGGGAGCTGTTCTGCAGGCTGCCCAGCAACCCTGTGCATGTGTAAGCGTGCACATGCACATGGTGCCCCCTGTCTGACCACCCTCCTCCTGCTCCCCTCAGCCCCTTGGCAGGCTGTAACTGTGCCAGCTTGCAGAAAGCTGTTTGCAAAAGTGGAAAATCTGCATGTTTCTCCATTAAAATGAAACTTCTGCATTTGTCTTGGTTAAAAGGGAAAATCCGCTGTTTTTAATGTTTTTCCATAGGAAACAGAAAACCTGGATCCCTGATGGATACTACATGAAAACTGTTACAGCCATGTTTAATTTTAAGGTTATTGTTTTCAGATCTGCTCCTCACTTCTATGTGCTCAAGGAGGCAGAAGGGTCTACCAGGGCAAAAAGCTGGGGGGAAACAGAGAACAAAGGGGCTACCTGTCCCCCTTCCTTTCTGTAGCCATGGGAGGGGTACAAATTCAAGGCAAACCTCCAACAATTAGATTCTATACCTGGAAAAATATAACTAATTTATGAAATTTTCCATATATAGAATCTAATTATGGGGGGGGGTCATCTTATAATCAAGACCATCTTCTATTTGAGTAGAATAGTTTATGGGCTAAACAAAACCACCCAATTATAAAAAAAACCCAACAAATTCTATCCCATAAAAACCAAAGGCCACACTCAAATCCTTCATGTAGGTACCCAAGTCACCAGAGCAATATCTATCAACCGCATTCCAGCAGTGACAAAACCACCTCAATTTTGGCTTAAAAAATTATAAAATCTATAAATGCCTACACTCAGGCTTCTGTGCCTACATTTGAAAGGTTTCAGTTGTTACTTCAGTTTGGACCCATATATTTATTCTTCTCTATTGTTCAGAATTATTTTTAGACTAATAAGAGTCCATTTCCTTTGGCGCTGTCTACACACTTCCTTACAATTCAAGAAGGCTCAGTTGGTTAACTAGTCATTTTTCAAGTTAAGGAGGAAATAAAACACTTTCCTAGAACAAAGCCTTGGAGCAAGGAAGGCAATCTTACTCAGGATTGGTCATTGGTGCATTACCAGAGCAGTACTACTGTCCTTTAACCTTAATTTTTGCTGTAAAAGAGTTATTTCTCTCACATACAGTCAATTTGGTTGGCTAATGCAATGGGAAATTTTCATTTGCACTTTTACCACTTATCTATTGCCATCAGATTGTTAAAGTGCAGCTGAGGGACCAAGTAGAAATTATTTTGGGGCTTCCTTCTCCACCAATATATTTTCTTTTCATTTTGCCCACTACCAAGAAGGCAGCAAACTATACTGTTGCAAGTAAGTGAACAGAAACTGCACACAAGAAACTAAAAACAATCCTGTTCTAACAGACCAAGACTGCCCTGAATATAATCTCAAAGACAGAGCAGGATAAGAAACTTGCAAGAAACCCACAGTTCTGGTTTAAGTCAAGGTCTTTCAGAAAAACTTTGCATAACAGCTTTTGCTGTATATCTGGCACCCATGGGGAATGTGGGGGTGCCAGATAAACAAATATGCCAGTTACCCGAGAGGCCCAAACAGACATCTTTGCCTGTTCGGGCTGCTGCCTCTCCCGCCACGCCCAGTGTGGCACCGCCCCTCCCACTACATCAGTGCACCAGGGGACAGGAAGGGGGACCCCACACAGGCTTCTTTGCCCCAGGCCGTGGGGGCTCGGCAAAACTGGAAGTGCCACAGCAGGCACTTCCGGCTTCACTTTTTCCTTACAAGCTGGCATGTCGGTTAATAGAGAATGTTGGTTTGTAAGGTGCCAGATAATACGGCTTTTACTGTGTAGTTGTACAAAGCACTGTATACTCAATAATGGAATGGTATACATGCTATACTCAATTGGTAGAATACAGATGCTTCATGCATCAAAACATTGATTCATGTTTAATATTTTACATGGCACAAAAAATACTAGGACCTTTATGATGTATATACCTGTTACTTTCGTCCCAAGTTAATATGTTGGTAATTTGCAGTGGTTGATTCCTGTTGAAAGTACAGCTGTCTTTGGGAAAATGTTCTCAGCCACCCACAAACACGTTATCCCTTTGCAATTATCTTAAAGGAAAGCTTAAGTGCTAGTGTATATATTTTAACAAAAGACCCCCCCCATACACACAAGAAAAGCATTTTCTAGAAATTCTGCATGAATCATCAACTGCAGGCTGTTAATCCAATGCACCTTCTGAGGGAGTACGAAAACAGTGGGAGTGAAAATAACTAACCTCCTCCTCCTTTTCCCAATAGTAACTCTCAAACCTTCATACCATTACTGATCACTACAGAGACTTCTACACATACGGAATGGCAAACAGCCCTAATTTACACTAAAATAATATTTTGTGTTTTTAACTACTTTTAATGCAGTAAGATACTTCTTTAACAATGTTTTACTTTTGTTCTTCATTTCATTTCTAGCTCCCACTTTTTTCTGCCATATGTTCTCCTGTATGTAGACTGGACAAACTATATTGCTTCAGACCTCCATTCCCATGCCATCTGGGGCTTTTCCTCCACTTTCACATGCTTTGGCACTACTAGATTTCCTTCTCTATTAAGTACTTCTCCACAACTAGTAGCTTCCACCACTTTCCCACCTCACCTGAAGCAGTGGCTCTCATGAGGACACAGCTTTTTCTGTCGTTATTTTTACAAATCTGCTAAGAAAGTACTCAGGGACATTTATCCTGCCAGGGCTCCTCCACACATCAGAGGGTGGTATGCAGACCATAGCAAGAACTGTGGATGCAAGCTACTGGAACCACTGCACAGGGCCACAGTTCATTCTTCATTTGAAGAAATTTGTTACAGTAACTACACTGTTACTTGGCACTGCATTTCTATAAATTCAAGCCTGGTACTATATTTAGATCAAGCGTATCCCAAGAGGTAATTACTAATACTTCTAACCTACAAAGGGTTGTTGGTTGTAGCCGTGTTGGTCTAAGGACACAGGCAGGCAAGGTTGTTTGGGTAGATGTGATATTTTTTATTAGACCAGCTAAATAGTTGGGGGAAAGTTCTTTGCAAGGTTTTCAACACAAACACTCTTTTGTGCCCGAAAGTTTGCAAATAACTTTTTTCCAACTATTTAGCTGGTCTTATAAGAGCTATCACATCTACCCAAAGAACCTTGCTTGTCTAAGCTATAAAGGCTCACAGTAAATGTAATTTCAAAAAAAAAAAAAAAAAAAAAAAAAAAAAATCACTTGTTTTCACCATCTTATATAAAAATACGAGGTCATAATTAACCGTTTGGTGCTTGTATATATAATGAAACTTATTTTAGTATACGAGTGCCCCAAAGTTTGATTTAACGTTGGTTACAGCAGTAAAAAAAATGTATGTATTTAAGCTAAATTAAATAGGACACTCTTCAACAGAGACTGTTCACAGATCTTTGCAGACTTACATTAGCATGGAACATTTCTTATTTGTCTGATTTACTATTCCACAACCAAACCCAAATAACAGAAGTTCCCTTGTATTTGCAAGCCAATGAACTACAGTACAGGAGTTAACAATGAGAATGAGGAGTGCAGACAAGAACCAAAACCAACAATGTCGTTCACTTACAAAAACATAAAACAAACACCCATATTGGTGAAAACAGATGTACAAGTTTCCTCCCTCCCACCTGCCAATGTAGAAGTCAGCCAGTAACAAAGTCAACTTAGAAATCAGCAGCACATGAACACAGAAACTCGAGGGCTATACTTCCGAATAAAAACTGCTGTTATTTTTCCTTTTATTCTAACAGTGCCACGCCTGTCCCTAAAAAGCCTGCAAGAGGAGGACAATATTGTCCGCAGCAAGAGGAGGACAATATTTTAATGGAAAGGTGCATTTGTAAAGCCACAAGATGGCCAAGCAACCTGGGACCAGATTTACCAAACATGCTCAACTTGTTTATTAAAACAAACTAAGTTTTAGGTCTGATCCCAGCCCCAGTGACCACTCTCTAAAGCCTGGCAAAGCAGAGTGCACTTGCCAGTCCTTGCCATGGCTGCCCTTGGCACATAACAAACTAAAGACATTCCGCTGCCTGACACTAGCCAGAAGTTGTTGGATGCTCAGAAACTTGCATCCCATCCATTAGACGCATGTAGACTTGGGACCATCCAAACTCCCTCAAACTTGTTAGACACTAAGCAGCTTCCATGCCCCCGGCACATAACACAACAAAACCACATCCTCCTGCCTGATCCTGGCCAGGAAAGGGAAGCTAGATGCTTAGACACTTACACCCTACTCAACCCACATAGCCTTGAGACCAACCAACCACCCTTAAAACTTGTGTTTGACACCTGGGATGCCTCTACATGTGTTGCAGGGCAGAGCGCTTTAATTAGAGAGACATTTGAACCTTTAAACCTTTAAAGCGCCCCAGCTGTCATTTTGAAGCGCAGTGACGCTGATACGCGGGAGGTGTAATTAGCGCCCTCCACTGAATCAGAGTCCATCATATGCAGCAGTGCCCCTAGCAGCTCCCAGGGGCCAGTATCTCCAGAGCTCAGAGGGCTGCCAAGGGGCTCCCAGCTATGCCAGGGAGGATAAGGAGGCACCAACCCACCTGCCTCCACCACTCCTGCAGGATTTGGGCCTGGGGTGTTGCTACAGGGAGCAAGCAGCACGGAGGGGAAGCGCCAGCCCGTGGGCGCCACTCACCCTCTTCCAGGGCCTGGTTGTACTTGTCCAGCGCGGCCGCCAACTCCTGCCGCTCGCGCAGCTCGTCGCCCTCGTCGCGCAGGCGGCGGGCGCGGCTCTCCCGCGCCAGGCAGCGCTCCAGCAGGTTGCCCAGCACCACGTTGACGCGGGGAGGGGCGGCGGCGGCGGCAGCTGGGGAGGGCGGGTCGGCGGCGCGGCGGGGCCGGGGACAGCGGCCGCACTGGGCGGGCGGGGCGCAGCGGCGGCAGCGCGTGTGACCGCAGGGCAGCGTGACGGGCTCGCGGAGCAGGCGGGCGCACAGCGGGCAGCCCAGCGGCTCGGGCGGCGCGCAGCACGCCGGCTCGGGGCCCGGCCCGTCGGCCGCCGGCGTGGGCGGGGCGCGGCTCAACGCCCGCGCCAGCCCCTCGGCCAGCTCGCGCAGCTCCTCGGGCCGCAGGCGGGCCAGGCGGCCGGCCGCACCGTAGGCCTCCAGCGCCTCGGCCCAGCGCCCGGCCCGGGCCAGCGCCTCGGCGCGTCCCAGCCACCGGCCCCGCTCGTCCCTGGCCGGCGCCTCCTCCATGGCCGGGCCCCGCCGCCCCTACTCCATGCCAGCGGCGGGCGGGCAGGCGGGGCCGCTCCGTGCCTGCCTCTGCCGCGCGCCCTGCCCGGGCCGGGCCGGCTGCCTGGCGAGTGGGCGGGGGCCCGCGGCGCCCTGCCCCGCTGTGTGACGTCAGCCGCGGCGGTTGGCCGGCCCTCCTAGCGGCCGTTGGGGGGCGGGGGCGGTTGGGGCTGCACGTGCGCGCGGCTCCCAACGCCCCTTGCTGTGACTGGGGCGGGGCGGGGAGAGGTGTTTTAGCTAACGCTTTTCCTCCTCAGTCTCCGTAGCCCTCACCGGCCTGGGGAAGTGCTGAGGAGGACACTGAGGTATCCACCGCAGAGCCCTGTCTCCATGCTTTCTCTTCAGCTCTGGCCTGAGCTGGAGCAGGAGAAACACCATGTATCTGGATCCAAGAAGGCAGTTTTCCTGAAGCCGTCTCCGGGATATTGTTCTTCTGGCGTGGTTTAATACTCGCCGAGGTGTTGGCGCTTAAAGCCCACTTTATGGAAATAGGGGTCCTCGGTAGCTTGCTCCTGCGGTCACGTGGCTGAGGGCATCCGATCCCTCAAGTCTGCTCTTCGTTCCAGGGGTGTTCAGTAAGGTTGAGCACCCTGGTTGAGAATAACTGCTCTAGGCCAAAAGTGAAGGAGTATCTTTTTCCAATTTTCTGTGGTGTCCTTTGATAAGGACTAGTTAAAAGATTTTGGGGAGACTGAGGACATCAGGTCAAATACAGACTTCACATTTAAGCCCTTCCTTAAGAGTCATCTTCTGGTTCCTGGGATTCTGAATTGTGTCCGCTGCATTTGTGTTGATTACCCGCGACAGATCCCCTTTACTAGGAACCTCCTGGCAATTCTCGCTGCTCTTCTGAAAAGGGAAAGGCACGGTATCCTATTTTACAGCACTGATTTCTCTAGTTGCTCTGAGAGGGTCATTCACCACATGCATGGTATCTACCTTGATACAAGGTTTTATCTGCATATTCTGCTAAACACCTTGTCACATAAGGACATGAAAAAGGAAAGTATAGATTGGGGTGATAGTAACAAACAATACCAATCACTGACTTTGCTGCTGTTCCTTCTACCTTTTGTGGTGACTAACAGGAATGTCTGACACTTCTCATCCTTATTTTGCAGGTACTCCCCAGGAGAGCCTTTCACTAGGTCAATCTTCTGAAGTTTTTTAATTAGTAACACAATCAACGTTCTCCCAATTTGTTCCCCTGGCACATAACCTATTTTTTCCTAAAATACCTATTTGACAGAGAGCAGAATCCTCTTTCTCCAGTTTAAAGTGACCTCATGGTACCTTCTTTTTCTCCACACTCAAGTTTGTCTGCCACTAGGCTACAACCTAGACCCCTGACTAATATTTAAGCACTTTTCTCTCTCTCTCTCTTCTCCCTCCCCCCCACCCCCCCACTTTTGTTACTTTTTCTGTCTCTTGTGTTCTAGGGTAGAAACATTTTGCTATCAAACAGCTCTTGTATGCTTAGCAATAGCAGATCCTCTTTCCTTGCATTGCCCTTAGGCTCTTTTCTTCCCAGATCCTGTTTTCCATTTGTCACAAATGACTTTAACATGGTGCCCTTAAACAATCTCAACAAGAATTCACTGAGCCTGGAAGCACACATTAAAGGGGAATAGATAAACTCTGTACAATGACTCTCCCTTGAACTCTTTTCCCTTCTTTACCATCTTCTGAGTAAAACAGTTTGAATAAAAACTATACCAGAGATGAAAGATAACGGTCTGTGTAGAGGAACATGATGGAATGAAAGGATGACAGGAAAAGAGAAAGAGAACTGCCATTATCAAAGGACCTAACCTGGTGACCAAGAATAAATCTGGAAGTGATGCACACAAGAGAAAACGGGAAAAAACCTGAATTTAATATCAATAGAACACATATTTGAAAAAGAGCAAAAATACAGGGAGGCAATAGCTTTCTTAATTGTTTGACAGTGACCTTTCCTTTGGTCTATTTTCCCCAAAGAAAAATAGAAAGCAAGAGCGATCCATGGTTAAAGCTCCAAGACAAATTTTAATAAGCTACTCGTTATTTAGGCTCTAAATACAAGCTGTCTACAACTGAAATTAACTTTTAATTTATTTTACAATGTGGCTATTTCACAGAGCTAAGATATAAGCTACTGTGTTTGTACTCGTGGACTGTATAGCAAGACTTCCATTGATTTAAGGGCTTATAGAAGTCTTATTCTACCAAAATTAGCTGTCACAATGTCTGTACTTACTTATGCCTATACATCATGTTACCATTTTATCTCCATGATCCCATGCTATATTTTTCACACAGGACCTCATCTGCCTCATTCAGTGCGCAAGAGAGAAGCGGCTGTCTGAATGAGCAGCTACTACATGTTTTCTTTTCTTCTCCTTGATCAGTGTATACCTATAGCCTCATGCACTCTATTCAAATCCTCCTTTCAAGATTGATTTATTAACTTCCTCATGGGGTTTTCTATAAAAGCTGAGGGCTTGATACTGAAAATTATGTTCTCAATGCTATTATGAAATAAGGGGGTATTCTTATCCTGATTATAGAATGGAAGCTGAGACACAGTGGTCACATCTACACATGCTTTAATGCGGTGTAGTTAGTGCTCATTAAGTTTAGCATCTGTAATAACAGGTACTAACTAAATGTGCAGTAATCAGCGCTACTGCGCAGTAGCACCAGCACAAACCTTTTTAGTGACTAATTCTAATTTAGAGACTATTTCTATTGTGCAATAGCACAGCTTTTGCTGTGACATGCTAATGTGCACTAGAATTAGTCTACTGCGCATTTACCGTCTTATGTAGATGCACTCAGAAAGATTAGATCAAAAGCGTCAGTTAATTTTGGCTGCCCACACCGAGGACCTAATTTTTCATCACTTTTGCATCACTTGAATATCATGTGTTCAAAGAACAGCACTCTGACTGACTCCAGTATAGCTGCAAGTGCTCAGCACTTCTATAAATCAGACTCCAACATCTCAAGTAGGGGTGTACCGATATCCATTGAAGCATATTTTCAACCTTACTCTGTCTTAACAAAGGTTGTTTTTTGTTCAGCAAGTAGAGATGAATACAGTAGTTTGGCTACTGACAACTGTGGAAGTTATGTTCAAAAGTCTCTTGTTCCTCTCTCACAACATCCTAATATGGGGGCATGTCATTCTTAGCCTGATAGTATGAGTCAGAGAGAAGAAACTTAGAGGGGAATACCTCATCCTGAATGAGGTACTCCAAAGTTTGAGTTTCAGATTAGGAGGCTGCTAGCAATACCAATGGAGAGAGCTAATGTGCCCTGAAAAACTATTATTAACACCTTTTGACACAAGGGATACCCTTGGATAAATTACCTTTCTCTGCCTGCAACAGACTGTTAACCAAGGGGCAATCTTTCGGAGGACATTCTTTCCAGGTAAGGGCATGGAGCCAGTGTCTTTTCCAGTCAAGGAGTTCCACAGAAGAATTATATCAGCCTTAGGGCATGTGGGATTGGGAGCCCTGCACATGCCCAAGCCCATGCATGGGGAGTTGTAAAGGCAAATATTTTATTTAAATGAGGATTCTCATTCCATGAGCAGCTCTGCAACTTCTTTGCATGGAGTTGGGGAATTTTCCAACCCCCTGTTCAAGGGTCTCATCTTCTGAATAGGGATGTTCCTTCAAAAAAACAGCTGCTCTAGCTTTCTAGGATTTTTCTGGGCAAGAAGAACACAGATAATTTCTGTTGTACCCCAGTATATGAATCATCCATTTTGTTAACCAGTTCTGTATTTCACCTTCTTGCCCATACCTTCTGCATGCACAGGGGCAGCAACACGCAACAGGACAGTTCTCTTGTACACAGCATTGATCGTAAGTACTACCTGGGGCATGAATACCGCATGCCCCCAGAGGCTGGGGTGAGGCATAGCAACTGGTCACAAGTGGCAGTGGTGGGGGCATGGTGGCGGCGAGCAGGAGCTCCCACAGGCAGCCACAGCAGTGTCAGTGGTGGGGGCAGGCTGAGCGGGGAGCTCCCATAGGCGGCCATGGCGGTGTTGGCAGCGGGAAGGGAGGGTGACAAGTACTGACCAGTGGTCGGTGACCCCACCAGCAACAGCAGCAACAGCCAGTGGTGATTGGGGACTGCCCACAGGTGCTGTCAGCAGTGTCGGCCACGTGGGGAGATGGCGAGCGGTGACCGCCTAAAGGTGCCACCGGCAGCATTAGTGGCGCTTTTCATAGGGGGTGCACCACCAATCTCAGGGGGTGCACATGCACCTGCGTGCACCCCCTAAGCATCACCAATGACCTGGGGGAACATGGGGACTTTTTAGTCAATGGTCAAATAGGCAGCCTTCTCGAAGAAATCAATGGCTCTTGTGTAAACACTCTGCTGAACTGCAGCCTAAAAAATGAATAAGGATATGTTGACACAGCAGAGACATATCTGAGCTACAGAGCTACTAACTAGGCAGCTTGGGTACCAGTGATCTAATCACAACAGTGTGAAACTCAGCATAGGTTGGAAAACCCATCCTAAAAACTAGGTCTTTACTTAGGTGTTTAGCCCGGGCTGAATTTTGGGCTACTGTAACTGTGCCACCCATAAACGACATGTGCCCCATGCAGCTGGGGCAGCATGGCGGCAGTAGGAACGCGGTGGCAGTAAGCAGGGGAGCTCCCACAGATGCTGCCAGCACTGTCAGCGGCGGGGGGGTGGCAAGCACCAACCAGGGGTCAGTGACCACCCACAGATGCTGCCGGTGGTGTCAGCGGTGGGGTGGCAAGTGGCAACAGCCCACAGTCGGCAGCGCCTTTTTGTAGGGGGTGCACCACTATGCTCAGGGGGTGCATGTGCACCCACATGCACCCCCTACACATCGCCCTTGATGCCGCCAGTAATACCCCAATCAGCTAATTTAAACAAGCTGTAGTTACAGATCAGTCTAGTCATATCCTTAGATATAGGGGACATCTAGTGGTGTTCAGTGGTAATTCTTGGTATTGATGGAACGTGACCCTGGAAAGTGAGAATGCGGCAAAATTCAGTCTTACTAGTACTGTAAATAGCTTTCTGCAACCTCAGTTTAATTACTCACTTCCAATGTAAGTAGTTTTCAACAATAAAATGGAAAGCACACCACGTTTGTGTGGATTATAGGAGTCCCAAACTGAAATAAGGGGCATTTGTAAGTGATGATTATGATGTAAGCCTAATGAACAGGGAAAATGGTTCAGTAATTTAGACAGTGTCCCATTAACCCTGCAAATCTGCACGTTGCTGTAATTTTTTTCAGTAGTTTTCTCTCTTCCTTCTGCTTCTTTTTCACATAAGGTCATAAGATCTCTGTGCCTTTGTGCAGCTGCATGAAGAGAGAAAGTATCCCTGAAACCAGGCAAAGAAATACATTTATATAGGGGTTCCCTAGAGTACGGGGGAATTGCAAACATGATTGTATCATAAATTAAAATGTACAGTCACAGCCTAATAGGAAGAGCAAAAAGGCATCAAACAAGGGCTCCAACACCAAGATAAATTTATCCAAATACCACATTAAAATGAAGAAGCAGATCTTGGAGAACTACTTTTGATCCAGATCTTGCTGCTGCCTATGCTCTGAAAACTTGCTGAGCATTGCCCCACAGCTGATTGGAAACTCAGGCTCATGTAACAGGTGCAAATGAGTCTTGGCCCAACTGGTATACCCACAGGCATTCCCTCATAGCCAGGGTGAATGTCATTAGTCAGACTAAATGAGCCCAGTGCTTCTCTGAGTGTTTTCTTCAAGTTTCTTCAGAAAGCAAATATCTTCTCAGGTGCTCTGATTCTAATCAGTTATTCTCAACTTTCATATTGAATATTCCCCTCTTACTTTCCAGTCCTGAACCTTACAGACCTTCATTAAGACAGGCTGGTTTAAAGCACACTGTATTTATGTCACAACCAGGGGGTAGGCAGTCCATCTCAGTGGTTAGGGCAATGCAGAAGTCAGGAGGTAGCCAAGTCAGAGCCAGGATACAGAACAAGTTGGTAGGCAGAGGCAGTCCTCAGATGCTGTCAGCTCTGCAACAGTACGAACAAGGGGACAGGCGCACAAGAAGCATTATGTCAGTCTGGTGGCAGCAAGAACCCTATTGTTCAGACAACTTCCCACTTCCTGTGCAGGCCTTATATAGACCGAAGGGGAGTAATCTCCATCTGAGAATCCCAGTCAATCAGGTGCCAGAAGTTGGAGGCCTTTGCCCAGAAGGGGCTCCTTTATTACTGTTCCCTCATTACCTACAAACTGTGGCCTGGGGGAGGGTTGTGGTAGTACTTGCTTCTGGGACCCCTAGATATGGTGTTTGAGGCTGGATCCTAACAATTTTGGATCAGAACCATTATTTAAAAAAAAAATTGGAATAAATAAGTGGGATGTTAAAAAGCATCAGAAGAGTGTCTGTACCTTCCCACTCATTTACTGAAGCTCAGCATAAGACAACTGCATAATATAAAATAACCATATGTTGCAGATGGTTTGCTTGTAAGAGAGACTTGTCTTTGTCACTTACGTTGCTAACAGATGTAATCCTTTAATGCCACTCAGTAGCTGACAAAAGTTCAGGGAATTCCATTTGTTGCACATGCCGTATGTGGAAAGTACCTTATTTACTCATATACCACACATACCTTGTTGGTGGCAGGGGCATGGCAGCAGCAAGCAGGGACTGCCTGCAGTCGGCCCCAGTGATATCAGTGGCAAGAACAGGTTGAGCGGAGACCTCTTGCAGGCAGCCACAGTAACATTGGCAGTGAGGGTAGGCTGAGCAGGGACTGCCCACAGGCGGCCACAGTGACTTCAGCAGTGAGGGCGGGCTGAACAGGGACTGCTCGCAGCTGACTGTGGCGGTGTCGGTGGTGGGGGGGGCTTGGCGAGCGGGAACCGCCTAGAGATGTCGGCGGCAGCGTCAGAAGTGGCCAATCTTGGGGGGACCCGTGCCCCCTATATCCCCCCTATGCATTGCCTATGGTTACAAATATATATGTATAGGTTTAGGCTACCTGTGCACACCTATCATCTGAGGCCATCATTGTGTACAATGTTAACTGAGGGTGTGAATAAGTTTCTGACTGCTTATCAATTGTGTATCAAGTAGTTTCCTTTTCCTTAACCTTTGTAAATAAAGTGTACATAGTTGTAAATTGTGTGACATCTAATTGAAGGTCCAGGGACACTAAAATTTATGAGGCAGGGAATATAATTTTCTGTATGTTTGCAAATCTTAGCAAAATGGAGCTCCAACAGAATTGTTAACATTTCTATTGGAGCTCCATTTTGCTAAGATTTGCAAATATACAGAAAATCATATTCCCTGCCTCATAAATTCTATAATCTACAGAAAAGACAAGCAGCTCAGGATATGGGACAAGGAAGATCAGATTTTTTTTAAAAAGCAATCACATATGGGTAAAAATGATGCAATGGGGGCAATGGCAACAAGTTGTTGCCTGTCTAGCTATAATCAGATCACAATAGTCCATGTTATCTTCAGAAAAGGTGAGTAATGGGGGGTAAAACAGGAGCTGACCAGGTGATCAGGCAAAAGGTCATCTAGGTAGGGTTGAGGAAAAACATGAAATATTTTAAAGATAAGGATAAGACATTTCTGCTGAGATCATGCAAGGTTATTTGAGTAAATGTGATATCTTTCATTAGACCAACTGAGTAGCTGGAAAAAAGTTCTTGGCAAGCTTTTGGGTGCCCTTTTTTAGGCACAGGGAGTTTCTGCTGTTCTGAGACTCCAAAGAATGAGAGAAGCTAAAAGTGTGGCAGGATGTCAGTGAGAATGTAAATAGGTAGAAATTAGAAAGAAAAGGTAAAGCAGAGAGGGGAGGGGGAAGAAAGCAGCGGTGGGAAAGGCTAAAGGGAGACATTACAGTGATAGAATGCAAGGTGGAAAAGAGGCTGTCAGTGAAAAAGGAAATAGTTGGAGATCAGGAAAACAGGAATGAGAGGAGCTCAAAGTTTGAGAGGATGTGACCACCACCTCGCAAATCTCAAAATGGCCTTCAGCCAACAAGGACACTCCTCTAGAGACATAGATCACACTTTTGAAAGAGCCACTGGAAACCACGTGAAGATTTGCTGCAGTACAAAAAGAAAATCCCCACAAATCACACACCATTAGTTATGGCATATCACACTTCCTTGGAACTTACACAGTTGTAACTCAGAAATCTTTGCAAAAATTGTTCTGGAGTTACAAATGGGAGCTGCACTTCTGCCTGTACCCTCTAAGACAAAGTCTGTGGGTGGCACATTCAATGAGTTTGGAAAGGAAGAGAAAAATCAGCAGTTAAAAAAATAAGAGTATGAGGGTTAGTAGGACAGAGAGAGATGTTTGAGGAGGAAAGTTTGATGTTTTGTAACAGGAGAGGAGGAAGAAGAGCACATCATGGAGAAAAGGAGCCTGGTGGTAGAGAGTCAAGTCAGTTTTCTATTTTCCTGAAAGAAACTGTCAAGATTCTGCAGGGGAAAGGATTTTTATGCGAGTAAAAAAAATGTTGTGAAGGCAGCTGTGATAGATAAGTACCACTGCAAAACTAGGAAGATGGCAAAGCTAAAGGAGGAGGGTGTGAAGTTTTGTTCTGTTTTAAATCTAGCTGTATGGCCATTGCACAATAGTTCATAAACAAAAGCACAGTCACTTCAGGGAAGCAACAGTTAAACACAATGGATTACACGTGCTTAAATTAGCTCACATGCAGTGGAGATTATTTTTTATCCTGCTGTATTCAAGTGTTTTCAGCTAAAATAATTTATTGTTATCCTTCCAAGAATTGTAAATTCTAAGCCTGGTTCTATTTTTAATTTAATCAATGGGAAAAAATCAACAGGAGCAGGATCATTTTCTTGAATGACATACTTACAAATTTGTTCTTTTGCTTGTCTTATGCCTACTACAAAGTTTAGGTGTCAGCTACCTTAGAGAAAATTAAGTTACATTTTCAAGATGCATTTACTGTTCACTGGCTGGAAATAGGAAAGTGCTAAAGTACTAAATGAATGTGCAAAATTAATTTCCCTTTTGCTGCATATGGTTGATTTGGGCAAAGGTAAAAAGAAGAAAGAAACAAATAGAAGCTTAAAAATTATTGCTGCAGTTAAGACTCACACTATTCAAGTACAAAATATACAGTGAAGTTTTGACATGAGAAATAAGCTTTTGAAAAAGTAAGAGGAGAAAAGCCAAAAAAAAATAGGGAATTTGCTGGCCTTTTGGACAATTAAGTAAATGAAACATGGTATTACTATGAGCCAATACCTTTTCTAAACTCCTCCCAAATACATTCCATGCAGCACGTATTACCCATCCAGTTTCCTGGTTTTATTAGGCCAGTACTTAACAAAAATTCACTACAAAATTCACTTCACACTACAGCTGTCTTCTCCAGTAGTTCCTTCCTAGCTCCAGGTTGCTTGCATTATATCCATCACAAAGTCACTTTAGAGAGCGGTTTTCACCTTCCTTATATCCACACGGGGCAGGGAGAAAAGGCGAGGTAGTGATGGATGTCCAGGAAATCAACAGATTCCACTTAACATTCTCCAGCAGCAAAAATACCTGTTAACAAGGCAACCATTAAAGACAGATATTACTAACTTTTACAGTTTCATTAATGAACCATTATTTTTAATATGTGCTAGACCTCAGTGCTCTGCAAATTGCCAATTTAAATGTAAAATTCAGCCTAATTGCCAACAAAGCTGGATCTCAGTGATCCTTTCCTATTGCAGTATAAGGAAAACAGAGTTGACGAGTCTTGGGAAATCTAATCTTTGTGCCATTCTTCCACAGGATTAAAATAAAAACAAACAAACAAACAGTAATATCATTAAGTATGGCTATACAGAGGTGACTAACTGGAAGGTGCCAGCTGCTATTAAACACCTGAAAAAATAAATATGCTGTCCTGACCCTATTGTAGTACTTCATTTTTGAAAAGCCACAACAAAATCATGAAGCATTTCATAATACCCAAAAGCATTACTCTGGATTAGAGGTGTCAAACATGGCCAACAGCTCAGATTTGAGAGCTTCTCTCTCTAGCCCAGCAGATGACCAGAAGGCAGCAGAAGGTGAACCTTTTGTCCCCACTGCTCACTGGCACCAAACCCTATACTCCTGGCACCCCCGACCCCACCAGGCACTGCGCTTCAGCTACTGCTAGACCCTGCACCACCCCCATCCCCATTGCTGCCAGACCCTGCACTGCCCCTGTTTCTACCACCACTGGATCCTGTACTGCCCCTGCTAGACTAGTGCAGCCCTCTCTTCCCTTCCATAGTGCTGAGCTGAAGGGGGTCATGGCCAGGCCCCAGCAAGACACTCTGATTAGGAAAGGGTTCCCCCTCCACCCTTGCTGCTCCTGAACAGCAAGGGAGCCAGCAGATAGTTACACAGAATTTAGTTACACAGCAGGGAGTTACACTGAGAGTAACACAGCATTTAGCACCCCATCAAGAAAACAAAAGCCTCTCTCATTAGTTCAAGCTCTTCTTAAACAACTTTTTTCCAAGGAAGGACTGGAGGGACATTACCAGCTACCTGTTGATTAGCTCCAAAAAGCCTTAAGTGGACACTGTCCTGTCTGCCTTACACAGACACCTCTCAGCATTAGCCTGCATACCACATGCTGGCTATGGTCCATGCTATGGAAGAGGGGAGCAGGGTATGATGGGGGGGTGGGGTGGAGCATGGGGAAGCCAGACAGATGTGCCTGCAGTCTCTGCTGGAGCTGCAGCCAGGGAGCAGAGGGGTGGGGCCAGCCTGTTCTCTGGAGCAGACAGCCCTGCCCAGGGCTGCAAAGCATCTGGGATCCTGGAGGACTCTAGTTTAAGTTAAACCAAGAAGGAGTCTGGGGCAGACATTGCATAAACTGGTTTGACCCAAATCAGTTAAGTCTGATACTGGTTTGCAATCAACTAGTTTATGTGCACTAAACATCTGTTCTGTTACAGGTTTAAACCAGTTTCTGATCACTTAAACCAGTTTATGTGTAATGTCTGTCCCTAGCCTTTGACACCCCTGCTGTAGACCAATTCAGCATGCCACCAGACTGATCATGTGAACATTGTTCAGTGCATGTGAACATTGTCCTTTTTCCTTTTGAATGGTTTTGTTCTTCTACATAATTAAGTTATCCATTCAACTGCAGTTCTCTTGTTCTGAAGCTACTTCTGAGCTCTTCTTACTCTTACTTCATAGTTGCCCTCCATTCCTTAAATGACTGCTTTCATTTACATGGAGTTAAACACAAACTATGCTGGGAGAAAGGGATTGTTACTTAGCTTAGCCTGTGTCTGCTTCTTTCTCAGATCTGCAGAAGGGTATTTTGTGCCCAGAAGCTTGATAAACCTCCTCCCCAGCTATATAGTTGGTCCAATAAAAGAGACCCCCAAAAATACCCTTGCCTCTGAAGGGAACTGTCGGAGATCAGAGCAGCGCCGGCAGCTGCTTTCTGGCCCCCCCCCACCGGTGCAGTAAAACTTTCACCTGACAGGCAGATAGCGATGGATGGGGTGAAATTAACAAGGCACAGATGCATGTTGGTCACAGGAGATTGTTTACTTACGTCGCCCAGATAGTGACGTGCGACGCAGGCTGAGCCTTTGTTTCTGTTACAGTTGCATCGATTACAGTCAAACGTATATCAAGCGATGACGAATGAAGCGCGCCAGGAACGGACTATCGAGCCTGCAGGGCTTTACTATGTCAAAATTAACGATGACGGGGAGTATTGACAGCTGATCAGACCGTCAGTCTACTCTGGTGATGGACTCAGGTCTCTCCACAGAGATTTTTCCAGGGTTCTCCGCCTAGGGCGGAAACTGCTAAACTATTTATAGACAGAGGTGTCTGACAGAGATACCCAATGATGAACCGTTATGTGGAATCTTTAATTTTCTGGCAAGCAGCAGTTCTTTGTGCTCTCAGGTTGCTCTCAGGTTACTAGGTAGTGGGTTAGGTTTTCTGCCTGTTACGTATGAGGTTATGATGAGGGGCTTACGCTTGTTTCTTGACCAATTGCAGGGATTTATGGCAGGGCTATCCCCTTTCACCCTGACCAGTCTTAAGTTTCATTTCTTGGTTGTGACATGGGCATAAATTATATACAGCTCTCCGCCAGGATTTTGTTTCAGGAGTTTCTGGCAAGAATTTCTTTTAACCTTTAGTTGACTACTTGAATGGTATCTCTTGCTAGTGGCATGGGCACTGATTAACTGGGTTGTGACATGCCCCCTTGCCCATGGCACAGCAAGTGATCACTTACTTTTGGCTATAGTTCGTTCTCGTCATACTCGTTGTCATTGGAGTCATCTAATGGCAAGCAGGTGTATACAAAAGCAGAAAGCGTCATTAGTCGTTTCTTTATGAGCTGCAAGATACAACAACCTAAACACACAACTACGGCTATCGCAATTAATGGCAAGCACAAGGTAATAAGCGGGGTTAGTAAATGCATTAACCAAGAAGAGTCCTCTCAAAGAGGAAGGCGTAGGCATGTAGTGAGTCCCGACTCTTTATCGGACCCGGTGATGTTGGCCCAAGCCGACAGGAGAGACAGGATCAAGTTGGAGGGTCCAGGGTCTGGAGGAGGCACCGAGGCGACAACAGCATCCAACAGGATCAGCACGATAGACGCCCCCATGGTGGTCTGGTGCGTGTCAGGTTGGAGCAGCTCGATGTTCCAGTGGCTCTTGTGACGGGCTGCTGTTGTATATGGCCGTCGTGCTCACTGCTGGACCTGAAAAATATAAAACGAGAGCAGTAACTGGGTTCACAACAATTAGTTTGTTTGGAGTGTGGAGTACTGGCGGCCACTGGTTTTATGCATTTCTGTTGCTTGAGTCACTGTAGAAGGGTGACAAGGGCTTTTCGCAGGGGCCCCTTTGTTGGAATTGGCTTGTAGCGCCATGTAGACGTGTTGCGAAGTGTGGGTCTGTGCTGATCCATTTTTGAAACGGAAATTGGAAGAGCTTGTAACACTTGTTCTTTTAGTTCGAGCGCTTTGAGTCCAGGGATTCCCAGGATGTTGATGCCCCCTAGGACTGCTTGTTGGGGCAGGCTGCGGTGTTATCCGGAATGCGCTGTTAGGCGTGGGTGCCTCCGGGGCCTGGACCGGTTGGCGGAATTGGTCGAGGTTGGTAGCCTAGTATATGTGTCAGTTGTCATTGTCCCGCATCTCCTAGGATGCATAGCCGTTGGTTGGTAAGCGTGGAGTGGCTTAGGAGGAACCCAAACATGGCTCTTTCCTCCGGCGTCCTCTGGGGTGGCAGTCTCGATTCCTTTCATGAGTCAAATTGGAAATGTCTTGGCCCTTGGTGCCCGACCGGTATGCAGTAAGGTGGCTTGATATGCCAGCTGGGTTTGCAGCTACTGACTTCATAAGGGCTTGCAGTCGTGGAAGTTGACTTAAAAGATTTCCTGCTGGCTGTGTAGCGAGCAGGTTGAGGAGGAGGCAAAGGGTGATGGTGTCCTCTCCTCTGTAAAACTCCACGCATGCTTCGATGGCGTCAAGGGTGGTGGTGGTGGTTGCACCCTGCGGGTTGGTTACTTGCTTGGTTATTGCTACAGGGTGAGCGGCTGCTGTAATTGTTGCTGTATCTGGTGGGAGGGTCAGATATAAATCCCTGCTCGTTGCCCCCTCCCTGTGGTACGGAGGTGGGGCCATTGGGAGCGACGTCACCTCAGGGGGTGGGCTTGCTGGGTGGAGTCCCGCCTGTTCTTCTGTGGCTCCGCCCTTCTTTTCCGGGTCCTCCGGGCAGCTCATTTTTTTCTCGGCACCATTTTCTGGTGGCGACGGAGGGTTTTGGCGCGCTGCCATCTCCGCGGCAGCTTTGCTGACCGTATCTAACTGGGTTTTTAAGTTCGCATTTTCACGCAGCAGGAGTGACACCGCGCAGATTGGCACGTGAATCATCTTCCCTCTGTCCCACTCGGAGCCTCCCCACACCTTTTCGACTCCCTCTTCTCCTCTGAGGGAGAAGTAGCCGCTGACGCACCCTGTCTCTGCTCCGCTCGCTTAGTGATAAGCAATGTGCCCCCATAATTCATCCGCGTTATCTGCGCGGCGACCCCCACTGTGCCAGGGGCAGTTCTTAATTAATTCCACCTCCATCACATTTCCCCTTGATCCTGTTCGTGACGCCATGTCGGAGATCAGAGCAGCGCCGGCAGCTGCTTTCTGACCCCCCCCACTGGTGCAGTAAAACTTTCACCTGACAGGCGGGTAGCGATGGATGGGGTGAAATTAACAAGGCACAGACGCATGTTGGTTACAGGAGATTGTTTACTTACGTCGCCCAGATAGTGACGTGCGACGCAGGCTGAGCCTTTGTTTCTGTTACAGTTGCATCGATTACAGTCAAACGTATATCAAGCGATGACGAACGAAGCGCGCCAGGAACGGACTATCAAGCCTGCAGGGCTTTACTATGTCAAAATTAACGATGACGGGGAGTATTGACAGCTGATCAGACCGTCAGTCTACTCTGGTGATGGACTCAGGTCTCTCCACAGAGATTTTTCCGGGGTTCTCCGCCTAGGGCGGAAACTGCTAAACTATTTATAGACAGAGGTGTCTGACAGAGATACCCAATGATGAACCGTTATGTGGAATCTTTAATTTTCTGGCAAGCAGCAGTTCTTTGTGCTCTCAGGTTGCTCTCAGGTTACAAGGTAGTGGGTTAGGTTTTCTGCCTGTTACGTATGAGGTTATGATGAGGGGCTTACGCTTGTTTCTTGACCAATTGCAGGGATTTATGGCAGGGCTATCCCCTTTCACCCTGACCAGTCTTAAGTTTCATTTCTTGGTTGTGACATGGGCATAAATTATATACAGCTCTCCGCCAGGATTTTGTTTCAGGAGTTTCTGGCAAGAATTTCTTTTAACCATTAGTTGACTACTTGAATGGTATCTCTTGCTAGTGGCATGGGCACTGATTAACTGGGTTGTGACAGGAACAAGTCAAGGCAACAAGCTCAGATTTTTCATGGTAAAAATAACTGACCATTGGAACACCTTACCAAGGACTGTGGCAGACTTATTTATAAACCATATTTGATGCTTTTCTTAAAGCCATGCTCTAGTTCAAACACCAATTATATCAAAGAAGTTCCAGGGCCTAAATTATGCAGGAGGCCAGACTGAATAGAGCTGTATTCTAGCATTACACTCTGTGATTCAGAATAATTTTCTTTCTGTAGAATTTACTTATCTATCTTAGATGCTCAGAAAAGTCATGGGAACAAGATTTGGCTCTTAACTGGTGGATCTGTTTTTACAATATTCTGACAGGCATTGTCAGAGCAGAGCTTGAAGGTATCTTAATTTCAAACTCAAACATAATCTTTCTTGAAAATGATGAAGAGTTTCTCTGTTACAGAGACTCTGAGGCAATCCCTTTGGGTCACATAATCTAATATTATAAAGGGCTTAGTCTGTCTGTCTGTCTGTCCATAACACACCTGGCCCCAACCCAAGGTCAGGGGCCAGATACAGGCTCTGTCCCCTCCCTCCCCCTCCCCCCCATCATTCTTGATGGGCAGTTTGCTAGTCAAAGAATAATAGCAGAGTATAATACTAGTTATTTCCATGTACACTTTCCATGTACTTTTACCTCATTTAATAAAAAGTTATTCACAAATGACTAGTCCATGTTTCTACCATGCTCTGAATACTGATATGTAGGTGCTAAGTATTATTATAACAAGTACAGTATTTGAATTGTTCATAACACTGATTGTACAGTTCCAAAAATAATGACAGGTACACATACAAAAAGGGACAAAGAACTTCTGCCCCCATCCCTAAGTATAGCAGTAGAGTGAAAGTCACTACCAGTGACAAATTACTAATCAAGTGCCCCAAAGTGTTAATTGCTAAGTTGTTAAAGTTGCACCTTGCTTCAGCAAGGATGTACAATCAGACAGTCAGAGGACCAGCAGATTTCCAGTGCCAAATTCTTCTCCCATAGTGCAGAAGTAACATCTACTGTATTGTAGGTGAGAGAACTGGGTCCTCAGAATGTCAAGCTTTTCTGAAAAAAATATGCAAACCAAAAACTAAACAGCAGTTTACACTGATACAAGTTTGATGGTGCTGACCATCCTCCTACATTTCATATGTCATTTCTCTTCTTAGGCCTCAGTCCTGCAATGAATAATCCAGTATACTGCTGATGGTGCGCTGAACCCTGTTAAACTGTGTTGTCAGTTCAAGAATTAGATCAGGGTTTTACAACCAAGGGTACAAATACCCCTGGGGGTACTTGTAAAGGCCTCAGGGGATACTCGGCCGCTGGGGGATCTTCCCCCTCCCCCTGCTCATTGACCAGCCATTGGGGGACTCCTTCCTCCTCAACCAGCCGCCAGGGTTACACTGACCCAAAAAGGTTGAAAACCCCATAATTAGACATAAATACCACAAAACTAGGACTCAACCTTCCAGTGTGTTTACACAGCCTTTGCCACAATGGGAGTCTGTGGACTGCCTTTCTGCACTGTCACAGTAATAGTAGTAGTTACCACACAGCTTCCTTGTCCACAATTTTTTTGCAATGTGAACTCACTTGTTATTGGACCCATGTTAGGGGAGCAGAATCCAAAGAAACATTAGGGGCATGCAGACTTCAAAGTTCATTCCTTTACCTGATTGGTAGTCTTTAACACATTTGTTAAGTCATCATGTTCGAACGTTATGGGGTCCCAACCTTTAAAGAGATCTGTTTGCATAGTTGCTTACTTTTTCATGGCTCTCCTGCCATTGGCAAACAAGCTATTTAGTATTAGCTGCAGAACTGTCTAGCAGGAGTTAATGCTGTTAATTCAATAACTTGGCCTCATCAGTCGTGACAGTGTCTCTGTAAGTATCTCATTTTATTTTATATTGCATGTTTGCATTCTGTGATGGAACATGGGGAATGACTGATAACTGGAATTTCAGCCTTTCTCTGCCTTTAGCACATTGCCACCCAGAGACACCATCAGATAATGCCTTGGAGAAAAAAGCTGTCACTGAGTCAACAGAATGAGCTGGCAAGCCCAGGGAGTTTCCTGGCATTGTGAATTTGCTGCTTATGTTTTCTGCAGAGTGTCACACCAAAATTACACACTGCAGACTGAAAGCACTGTGAGAGAGAGAGAGAGAGAAATCATATTTTAAGTTAAGGTAAACCTCAAAAAAAGCATAAAGTTATCAAGGTGTATACTTTAGTGAGATAGTGATATGTTTGTGAAAGAAAAGACAAAAGGCCAAATTCAGAAAGTACATATAAGTTATGCCTTAATTCTAGGTGAGTGTAAGGAATTATACAGTGGTATAACTCACCTGTCACAGGTCTTGAAGAAGATATGAATTAAAGGAGAAAGGGAGTATTAATCCTGTGTAAGATGCCCAATTTTTGATAAAAATTGTAGTCATATAAAAAGTAACCTCTTTCTAATGTAAAAACACCAGGGGGTGGAACTGAATTATTTTGCTGTACTCACAAAGATGACAGGCATGTTGCACACATAAAGAGACCCATCCCTGCTTAACAGACCTTACGTTCTAGAAGAAGGGCACATGTACACATGCTTGCTAATGCTATGTTGACCCCAGACTCCCCTGGCCCCCTGCCCCAGAGCTTATTGCTGCCAGGCTCATGTTTGCACATGGCTGGGGCACAAGGGTGCTTCAGTGCAGAGCTAGCCGGCAGCCAGTCCTCACACTGAAGCACCATTGTGCCCTAGCCAAATGGGTCAGCATCTACATGTGTGCTGCTGTTACTTTAAATTCCAGGAGGATATGGCAAAATGCCACGTTTATTGATTACATGAATTAGACATAGAGGTTTGGACACACCACTCATATAGACACACACAAATTATTATGCACATCTTTACACACACACACACACACACACACACAATACAACCATTCCATTCAGACGTTATAGTTACCAGCAGCAGTTGTTCAATAATGGCACTGGGTGGCTGGTCCAGGCTTTATTGAGAGAGAAAGATCTTGGAGATCGCAGCTTGGAGCAGGGTGAACTGACGCACCTGTGATCCGACGGGACAGCAGTGGAGAGAGAGACTCACCCAACTTGACATTTTTAAAGTCTTCTTTTATAGGGGTTGGCATCCCTTGTTTCAGTGCTTTGGGGGTTTTCCATACCCAGCTTCTCTTTTTGCAGTTGTTCTTCATTCTTCTTCAGCTTATCTCAGCCCGAGGTCAGTTTGGTCATCAAAGTTGGTATCTCAGCTTTGGAGTGTCCTTGCTGCCCATCGGGCAGGATGTGTGCATTCCTTCTCCTTGTTATCTCCTTTGTGCCCCAGGGGGCTCAAAGGGATTCTTCAGCCATCCATTAATAAGTTTACTGACTGGTAACTTACATTTGGCACCTTGTTGCTTACATAAACAGTTAAATCTTCTTTTTCCTGTCTCTATGCCATTATCTCACTATTCACCCATTCACATACACTCATTCAGAAAACGGCATACAGAATTCATTCACTTATGTCAAGCAAAAGAATACAAAACGAAGTTTTCGAGTTACTTACAGGGCAAAACTAACATGGTTGCATTTCACTACTATTACACACTATGCTAACATCAGCTATATCAGTTCAGTTGCTGCTATATAGCTGTACACAAAAAAACTCCAGAGCAGGGTAATGCTTGTACATGCAGTCCTCAACTTACAATGTTTTGAGTTACAACATTTCACACTTACAACATTTATAAATTGACACCCTGTTTCAACTTTCTGACATCAGTTTCGACTTTACAACACTTGATCTGACGCTAAGCCACGCCAGTGAACAAGTTCGCTGTGTCATCCATCTCCCTGGAGAACATCTGTCCAAACTTCCTTGGACACTTTCTTTAAGAAAGCAGACAAGACTTCAGAAGACCTTCAGTCAAGACTCCTGAGAAGACTCCAGCCAAGAGCCCTTCAAAAAGTCCAGCAAAGTCTCCTCAAAGATGTTCTTCCAAATCAATATGATTGCTATTTACAATATAAATACATTAATGTAGCTGTATTACTCATCTATAATTGATTGAGTACAAAATTGTGGGTTATTTTTGGTGAAAATAGGGTATCGGGCCTTGGTTCAGGAACCAATCCCCCATTTATAACATTGTTTCCTATGGGAAAATTGGTTCCAAGTTACAACATTTCGACTTAAGACGTGGTTTTCAGAAACCAATTGTGTTGTAAGTCTGAGGACTGCCTGTATTTTCAAGTACTACCCTGCTGCAGAGTTTATTAGTTTCACGTGCCCTAATAGGGATGCACGTGTAGATGCTGAGATGTTTGCTGTGTAGTTAATTAGTCAATTGCATTGTAAATGTCTTGTGTAGTTGCACCCGGAAGGGTATAAGAAAAGATGAGAGAACAGTTATAGGAAAAAATCATGCCCTTCACCCCTACCAGTCCAGGACCACATCTCCACATATAACTCACTTCCTCCATGCCTCATCACCATGGGCGACGGGTGCCTCCTGAGTCTAGGGGGGCACCAGATTTCTGACGGGGGGGTGTACCCCAGGCACCGATCAATGACTGGGGGGGGGGGTGCCCCAGCAGCCAATCACCGAGCCAGTGGCAAAACTGGAAGTGCACTTTCGTGGCTGGTGCTTCCAGGGGGTGCACGACCAATTACCCCCTACGCATTGCCAATGCTCATCACCATCCTTGCTAAAGCCTTCTATCTCTCCAAAGCTCTGTCCGAGTCAGACTATCATAGCCCCAGGAACCTGCCTTTGGGTACTCACCCATGTTCCCACACAGTCCCCCTCATACTGCCCATACATCCCTGACCTCAGTCTTTGCCCCTGTGGTACAACCTGCCTCCTGACTGAAAAAAATCTTGGATAGGGAAGCTTGGAAAATGTCAGTGAAAATAAGATTCAGAGGCCAAAGTAAAAATGTGATTTATTTTCTCAACATTTTGCCTGCAAACAGGGAGACAGACTGACAGAACCAGGGAATGGAAACAGCTGGTGAAGCTGAGCATTCCAGTAGCCAGCCTTAAGAAAACTCACTGGGCACATCCAGACGTGTGTGGATGTTTGGTTCCCTGGGGGCAAGTAGTGGCGGTGCACCTTGTGCTGCCACTACTTGTGCCCTGGGAACACCCATGCCAATTGGGTTTTGGCACACAGCAAGTTACCCTGGGTGGGGTGGGGGAGGCTGGGGCCAGCACTGGGCTGGCCCCAGCAGCCTTTCCTGATGTCATGGGGACCTCTCGGACTGCAGCCATGGCAGTTCTACTGCACGGAGCCTGGCTGGCAATGGAGTTCGGCTCTGGGTGACCCAGCTCTGTTTTTCAGCAGCACATACTGGCCAAGTGTGCGTTGCTCTGGTTTTTTTCCTGTGGGTTTTTTTTTTTGTTTGTTTTTTGAGGGGTTTTTTTGGACCTCATGATATTCAAGAGGCAAAAATACCCATGGAAAAAAAACGTGGAAAAAAAAAAAGCCTGGCGCAGCACCCTTGCAGCGTGGAGAACACTGGACTGTGTGATATGTGGCGCTGCAAACATGTTTGCAGTGCCACATACCACAAGACCGCACTTGTCTGGATGTGCCCAATGTGTTTATGACTGAGAAAGGGAATAGTGGGTTCTGAGCCTTTAAGGTCAGGGTTTAATTGTACTGACCCAAAAGCATAGCCATGAGGGAACAGTGTCTGGGAAGCACACTCTGTTATTCATTACAAAATGCCAATACTAAATACCAAAGCTCATTACCAAATGTCCTGACTTGTTCAATCATGGAGCTGAGAACCCAAAGAACAACCTATTCTTCTTGCTTGAAAGAAGAAGGATGGTAGTCACAGCTCCGCTCTGATTCGGAAGGCAATTGTGGGAACTAAAATAATTATAAATATCCAAAACAAAGGGGGTTCCTATAGATGTGCAGCGAGGCTGCTCCAACGAGCTGTATATCCAGTGTGTTGGCGCAGACTCGATTAATCAAGTCTGCTGGAGTGCAGAAATTACTGTGGTCTAGCAGCCTCTAGCACAGGCGTGGGCAAAATCTGGCCAACGGGCCAGATGTGGCCTGCTAGGCCATTCTATCTGGCCCGCAGGGCCACTAAAAAGTTTAGAAAATTAATATGTATCTGCCCCTGGCTACCTGTCATGCAGCCCTCAATGGCTTGCCAAAACTCAGTAAGCTGCCCTCCGCCCAAAATAATTGCCTGCCCCTATTCTAGCATCACGTGTATCAGTGTCCCTGTGTTGAAAAATGGCAGCGGGGCACTTTAAACTAAAACTTGTTCAATGAGCTTTAGTTCAAAACATCCTGCCGCCATTTTTCAGTGCAAGGACATTGATACACAGGAAACTCAGGAGCTTTTAATTATTGTGGTTCACTAATTAAAGTACTCCCCCCTCCCCCAGCATCCCAGAACACGTCTATAAATGCCCAGGGTTTTTATTGCAAATCTCAATACAACATCAACTGTGGAGTCACTACTAACCCTTCGTTTGACACATATTACACCTGCACAATGGTTACCATAAATACATTATCTGCCCACATAATATAGGCTCACTGTGACATACCCAATCTTTATGAGTTTGGGAAGCATAACAAATACTCTATCCCAAATAAAATGACTTCCATATTGTAACAAAGATTTTCTATTAAGCTGCACTGTATAGTTACCTACTTTCAGAGGAGAAGAGATTGTATGTAACTTTGCAGATGTGATGTGCATCTGGCCGATATGATTGAATCCTTATTATTTGACAAAGAAGTATTTAAATCGCTTGTAAAAAGGCTTGGATTAATACAATATAGGGTACAAAAATAGAAAGGGGGCTGTTATGTCCTGTACAATTTATAGCATACTTCAGATATCTATATATCATTTTTTAAAATTTGAGTGGGAACAGAGGCACAAAACAGATTAGTCTTGGAGTGCATGTGCATCTATAATGAGATCAAAGAATGAGCATTTGTGGGCTGTCTGTGCCTCAGATTGATTCTGTTCATGTTCCAGCCACTAGGGAGCATCAGTGTGACTTCTGTGAAATAAGTTATTGAGTGTGTATTTATATATTATAAAATGACTACATGCACACACACACCTCTACTTTAAAGGAACGTTAAGACTGCAAAGTCAATTGCCAAAAGTTAGGAATGCCAAAAATTAATGATGCCTGCGGAGCCTTAACTCCTCCCCTAGTGCATATGCATTGTGCACTCAGTAGGAGCACAGAATACCAGCAAGCTATTGAGCTACTCAATATTTTGCTTTCTTTTTATTCTTCAGTATGTAGAGCCACATCTTGTTTACTACACACCGTTCAAACTCTTCTCTGAAGGCAGAATAATTATTTTCAACTGTGTCCATCACTATAGAATGATAGGTACTTATAGTACTATAGTGCTTCACAAACAGTGGGCATATCTACACATGCAATTAATGCAAAGCAATAAACTCTGGAGTTTGTTGCTCCCAGGTGCATCATTTGAACATGCACCTGGGACTGCAGTACACTGAGCTGGGTTGAAACATCCCTGGTTGGCAGGTAGCTCTGGGGGGCAGCCTACCAGCCTGGTTCTGCTCCCCCTCTGGCTCAACATGCTGCTGAAGGGCTGGCTGGGGCACGAGGGTGCTCTAGTGCAGGGCTAGCCAGCCTGCAGCCCCTGCACTGAAGCACCCTTGTGTACCAGCAAGCCGTGTCAGCGCCTATATGTACACTGCTGCAGGGTAAAAAAATTCTGCAGCAGGATAGTACTTGTAAAGTAGTATTTGCAAGTACCAACCTGCTGCAGAGTTAATTAGTTTACTCCAGCCTAATAGCCCTACACATGTAGACACCAAGACATTTACTAATTTGTCAACTCCGCAGTAAATATCTCATGTAGACACATTCAGTAACTTATATTCACAACATCCCTGTGCAATGTTATTGTCTCCTCCTTCCCATATTACAGACTGGAGAACAGACTGGGCATTTAGAGATCAAGGTAAAAAAATATTCACCCAATCTGGGTACCAAATTTGAAGCATCTTTCTGAATACTTAGTGTTATGTAGCACATTCTGCATTCAGACCACAGCATCCATTAAGTTCAGTTGCAGCTGTGAGTCCTCAGCACTTCTGCAAGTCAGGTGGCCAGGGTCTCAAATTGAGCACCTAAAAACCAAGAAACAGAAAACTGATGACCACTCTGAAAAACATGGCTTAAATGACTTGTACAGTACTACATAGGGATTCTTCATCCATCTTCATGTGCCTTGACTGTAAGTAACACTGTCTTGCAATGCTCACCTCATTTATGACCTATGTTCCAACATGTGTAATAAATGAGGAAGGGGGCCTACCATATAGCTCTATAGTAGTATAAGAGGTACACCACTTGTCAAACTGTTAAGCCCTACCCCTTGACAGCCCCTCCGCCCCCTCACCTCCCGCCCCTAATCCCTGACTTTTGCCGTGCAAAGTCCTGCCCCTGGTCTCTGGAAGAACTCCTTTTGAGAGGGGGTTTGAGAGGGGGAACTCCTGCTCTGTCACATGGTCTGTGACATCAAAATTGGTTTTGTTCAAGTCTGAAAGAGAGGAGTTCAAGACAAGCCTGAAGATGACATTTCCTTGCCTGCATGGACTCTGGTCTTTATAGCTTCTAGACTGCTGTAAATATTGTATTGTATTACCTGATTAATAAACCTTGTTTTACTGTGGTTTAAATTTGTTGTCAAGCCTTTGAATCCACCATACATGTGAGGATTAGTAAGGGTCACTACAGTTACCATCCATGTCTACACAGTAGGCTTTGGTAAAAGACATTTATTACACTCCTGAAGTAGGGATTTTTAGTAGGGTGAGCTCTCTTTTCAAATTGACCAAAAAGTAGAATAAGATCCTGAACAGAAGCCAGGTAACAACCTAGCTTTCAGTTCAGGGTGCTTCTACCCTACAACATGCCAGCAAGTGAAAAAGAAGGCATTTTAAAAGAAACAAGACTATTGTTTCAGATGTGGATGCACAATGGCAGGCAGATGTGGTGGATATAAAGCAGTGCTCCAAACACAACCATGGCTTTCACCTCATTATTTATAACAAAATTGTAGATATTATGCTGCTTTAACAGTTTGCTTAAATACTTATTTAAAAATTCTTTCCCCCAATCAGTCTGTAATTTTTGAGGTACATGACCCTCTGTGAAAATGGTTTTAAAGACCAGGGATATTTCACCCACTGATTTGTCTTGTAGGCCCATGGCTCAGACATGCTTTAATAATATGTCTATCACTATTAATATGTACTTAAACTCATGATTGTGTTTGGAACTTCTGGGGCCCTTGGGGTTGGCCATGCACCATGAGGGCAGGCCATTGGAGGGCCAGTGTTTCCCAGTCAAGGGGTGGACCTTCTGGGTGCTTGTACACATGACAGGGGTTTAGTCCTTAGGGTTGCATTCTATGTCCCCTAAATTGAAATGGTGGGTTTTTAATTGAAACCCTCCATTTCAATTTAGGGGTTTCTGTCACTGTTAGTGAGGGGCCTGATCCTTTTTTTTTTTTTTTTTTTGGCAGAACCTGCCCAAGGCCTGGGCACAACTGCCAGCAGTCTGAATGGCCCCAGTCCTCCTTTCTATGGTGGTGGCATACCCTCGGAACTGCCCAGGTGGGCCACTAGTGGGCCAGGTGCTGCCCCAGCTCAGAGGCAGCACCTGGCCTGATCCAACTCTTCC
The DNA here is from genome assembly GCF_030867095.1 of Alligator mississippiensis. Taxonomy (NCBI): domain Eukaryota; kingdom Metazoa; phylum Chordata; order Crocodylia; family Alligatoridae; genus Alligator; species Alligator mississippiensis. Next base: position 344,112,512 of record NC_081824.1, read on the forward strand.
CTGACCCCAAGCTGGAGAAGCACCCAGACTACTAGCAGCCCACCTGGGTGGCCTCTGAAGGTGCCACCACTGCAGAGGGAAGGACCAGGCGCCCCTGCAGTTCAGGAGCTGCTCAGCCTACTTACAGCTTGCCCTTTGGCCATGGGAGAGGTGGACAGAGTCTGCCAAAAAAAAAAAAAGGCAAGGAGTGGCAAGGAGCCCGGCCTTTTTTTCCTGTGGAGCCTGTTCACCTCTACCGCAGCCAGGAGACAAGCTGACTAATAGCTGTAATGCATCATTGCAAACTAAACTAAATCAGGTTTACAACAATGCAAACTCATTTAAACCCCCACAAACTCCTGCATGTATACAGTGTGACATCATTAAGCCACACAAAGTGACATTTTCATCATGTGTACAAGCACCCTCTGATGTCCTGGTCCATGTGATGGGGAGCAGGGGATTCTGAGACTAATGTGGTAGTTAACCTGGCAGTGAGGGGTTGGGGATTGGGGTTGGATGGGTAGGCCTTCTGGTGTCATGGACTATGTGACAAGGCTTCCTGTTCCAATATGGTAACCTCTTCCCTAAACAAGTACTTCTAGGGCAAGACACAGAACTTCTGGTGGCAAAGCTCAGGGGGCAGAGGTGGGATGTCTGTTTCCAAGATGGCAGCCAAGATGGTGGCTGAGGTGGGACACCTGTGAAGGGGTTGGGATTAACAGTTTGACGAGGTATACTCCTTATACTACCCTCTACCTATAATAAAAATCTGCCTTTGCTGTTTAAGACACTCAGAAAAGAAGAAGTCTTTTGAAATTTTTAGTATATGTGACAATGGAAACTGAGGGCAGTTTACAGGTTTCGCATCCTCAGATTCTTAACGTATCAAAATTTTAGGCACAAGCAGGGCATCTGGTCACTGCAGTATTTGGCCCCAGAAAAATCTTGATTCTACTGCTATCCCTGGTTCATTCATTGTCAGGAAGCGCAGTGAATACAGGTTCTATTTATTTTGCCTGGGCTTTGGGCTCCAGCAGAGTCAATGAAGCATAGACCACATAAGCACTTTAACAGTCTTTTCTCTTCAGTTAGAGCAAACTGTGTATTAAGCAGTATGACATTCCTTGTTCCAATCTCCCCCTCCTCTTGCCCCCCAACCAGGCACAGTCAACTAAAGGAAGAGACTAAAGAATGATTTTTACCATACAGTCACAGAATTCCGGCTTCCTGTGGAGGAAATCAGAATGGCTCGCCTCAGAATTTATGGCCTTGGCAACACAAAACATGTGTTTTCAACATTCTCTTACTTATTAGCAAAGAGTGAGAGGGCTCTACTCTATTGCTGTTGGCTACTCTGAGGGAAGAATTTTACCCCCCGCCCCCCAGTGTATACATAAAAGGCACAGACAGAGGTGCAGCTCACAGGTCTAACTCATGGTGCTTTACAGAAAGCACCATGAGTTAGACTGAGCCTCCCAGTGCAACAGATGTTAGCTGTTGGGTCAGGAGGGTGGGAAATCAAACTCCAATTTTACTCAGAATCGATTCAGAAAGCCTAAAGCTTTCAGCAATTCAATTCGGATTTCTAGCTTCGGCCTCCGAATCATCCAAATCATCTCTGAATCCGAATCATGATCTGAAGTTTTGCACAGCCCTACTAATTAGGTAGAATGGAAAGGGGGGGGGGATTCCCTTTTTCATACAAAAGGGCTGAGTTAGCTTACCTCCAGAAGAGGATTCATGCATGAGCACCCTAACCAGAGATCAAGCCAGGCTGAGGTGCTTAACTAATGTTGAGAGGTAGGGCCTAACTAAGCCCCTCTTTTCAGCATTTCCCACGGGTAATTAAAGCAGCTCAGCTCATCTACTTTTGCAAATCCCTTTCTTAGGTACCTGATTCAAGATCAGCAGTTTGATGCCTGAGTCCTTTTGGCGCCTCTAGCTCTTTCAGCCTGTCAATCTGAGTGAAGATGACAACCTCTTCTAGATTATTTTAAAGGGAGCAATAAAGAAAAAAAATAGAACAAACCTGAAGGACCTACTGGTATTTAGCAGGAAGATTCATTTCACCTCTGTGGTATTTGCTATGTGAAGAGCATGACCAGAAGCGGATGACTTTATGGCAAAAGATAGGTGCTGGAGAACAGAACATGGCTGCCAGGCCACCATAATTGCCAAAGACATTTGAGAGGTTCCCCCACACAAGGAAAATGGTTCCAAAAGCAAAGCCTAATAGGATAGAAAGTCCAAGGCAGATTCTTTCTTGATCAGCGCCATCAGCAACCTGCGCATACTCTCTCGCTCTGGCAAAAGATCCCCTACAGTAATGCTTGCCGAGTTTTTTAACAGAAAAGACAGATTCTTGTAGCTAGTTTTTTGAAAGTAGTGCTTAGGGTACAGGCAAATTAACCTAGTGCAGTGAGCACATTTACTGCACAGTAACCAGTAACTTAGCCCTGTTTCATAGAGGGCCAAGCTGTTCTGCTTTAGTTTTCATTGACCGTGGGCTTGGCGACTGGTGCCTCCTGGGTCTGGGGGGAGCACCCAGCATTGCAGCATTCAGAAGCCACGCTGGTACCTTGAGGTACATAGAAAAAACATTTAAAGCTGTGTCTATGTCTGAATCATTGATTTTCCAAATCAGCATCGAATCTTCAGATTTGGGTTTGGCTGAATCAAATCAGGGACAGTGACCCAAATCAACAAATCGAATCACTGTCCCTGATTCAGGCCAAATCCAAATCCGAATTGAATAGGGCCCACTTCGCACAGCCTTAATATGGACAGTTCCTGAACATCAGGTGCTCTCTGGGTAAACTTTTGCCTCTTTTTAATTTGCTCTAATTTGTCCACACCCTCAGGCACATGTACGGCCAATTTAAACCCCTTCTTTCAGCTTAAATGACTTTTCTGTCTCCATTGCGTTTGCTCTCTGTAACTACCCTCTCAGTGGGCACATCTACACATGCATTAATGTGCAGTGGTTACTGCACATTTAATTTAGTACCTATAATAACAGTACCTGTTACTACAGGTACTAAACTAAATGCACAATAACTGGCACTACTATGCAGTAGCACTGGTGCGCAGATTTTAGGTGACGCTAATGCACAGTAGACTATTTCTACTGTGCCATTAGCACATTAGCATGGTTTTTGCCCACCACACTAATGCACAGTAGAATTAGTCTACTGTGCATGTGACATCTCATGTAAATGCACCCAGTCTTCCTTTTCCTAGGCTAATCCAATCTCACTATGCTGCAGTGACAGTATTTCCGAGCAAGTCTCACCCATCCACTCCCACCCATATACTGCATGCCACTGATCATTGGCATGGCTTTTCCAGATTTGTCTCTCTACAGCAGCTCTTGAAACCTCGATCTCCGGTGTGGTTGGGAACAGCTGCTGGGATGACCCTGGAGCAGCTTCACAGACATATTTCCAGGTTTGGAGCATATCAGTGGGAGCAGATAGGCAAGGCCTGGTCGGGGCATTCTGCCACCTCAGCAGGCGCGTCTCCACATGCAGATTTACTGCGCAGTAACCAAAAATTACTGCGCAGTATGGGCATGTGTCTGCACATGCACATCTGTACTGCACAGTATATATGGTGACTTATGCTGACTTGGGTGTAAATTTGAAACCTCCATCATGCAGGTATCAAATTTATGCCCGCTTAGTTACTGTGCAGTAAAGCTTGCTTAAATCACCATTATTGCCTATCTCCACTTTCAAAATAATGAACTGAAATTGCTTTTATACGATATACTATAAAGCCATATATTTCTGTTACACTGTTGCTCCTTTTCTTTTCACTTGATAAGAGTGTGTGAAGGAGCAAGTTATCGGCAGAAAATTATGACTCAGCCACTCTTACTGGGTTCAGAAGTAACTAGAAAAATTGCAAAGATAGAAAATAATATCTTGGTGCAGTCTCTACCTGTGTCAGTATTTTTATTTTTGTACATTATATGAATTTACAACACTTCATGGGTGACAGAAAGACAAGGCACCATCTTCTGACAGGATATCAATAACCCCTGTAGCTTGCTGTGATCGTATCGTGGTCAGTACTCTGTGTTGTGGCCACAGCAACCTCGGTTCAAATCCGAGTCACGGCATTACTTGGCAAGTGGTAGCACAGCAGGGGGTTCTGCCTTTTTCTTCAAGCAAAACTAAGGCAATTATTTTCTTGCTCTACTCAGTATTAGTACAGCTGGAGCACTGCATCCAGCTCTGGGGACCGCACTTCAAGAAGGATGTAGAGAAGCTTGAGAAAGTCCAGAGAAGAGCCAGTCATATAATTAGAGGCCTGAAAAGCAAGAAAAGAGATCCTAGAAAAGAGAGCACTTCAGGGGGTTTTGGTGGTAGCTTACAAATACATCAGGGGAGAGCATCAAGGGCTAGGCGAACAACTATTCACCAAAGCTCCCCACGGGAAAACCAGGAGCAATGGTCATAAACTCCTAGAAGAAGGTTTTAGACTGGATATAAGGAAAAACTTCTTCATGGTTTGTGTGACCAGACTCTGGAATAGACTCCCAGTGGGGTTGGTACAGGCGCCTACCCTGGAGATCTTCAAAAGGAGACTGAACACACACCTTGCTGGGGTTAGTTGACCCCAGCAGTCTTTCCTGCCCAGAGCAGGGGGGCTGGACCCAATGATCTCACAAGGTCCCTTCCAGCCCCAAACTTCTGTTAATACTGAGAAGATGCAAATAGCTTGCATGCCAAGAGAACAATAGGCTGGTTTTGTCATCAAAAGCAATTAGTAACATGATACACAGTAAAGTGCGTGTATGGAGGAGAGGGCATAGATCTATTTAATCTGCTCCTGTTTTATGATATGGATACACAACACAGGTAATATGGAGTAATTGACTTTTACTTTGTTATAAATGTGGCATGGATACACAACACACAGCTGTGCTATGCAGTAAAAATCATAACCCAGGTAAAACGTTATACCTTGAAAAACATGTAAGAATTTTACATGGGAAAGTTACCATGTAGAACTTGTCAATTTCTTGCTAGGCTAGCTCTTTACTCAGTACAAACCAGATCCTCTACCACCTGGTTTATATGCAATTCTACACTTTCTTGTTAAAACAGGAAATGTCACTCCTTGTTTGAGTAATGGTAGAATGATGGAAATTCAATATTAAATCTGCCAATATAACTCTACAAAGTATCTTAAAAGTTCCATGGGGCAGAACAAAGCTGATGAAGAATGCGTTTCGTTCAAAAGTTTCTCTAAGCCAGGGGTGGGCAAAATGCAGCCTGCAGGCTGGATGCGGCCCACCAGGCCATTCTATCCAGCCCGTGGGGCCCCTAAAAAATTTAGAAAATTAATATTTATCTGCCCCGACTGCCTGTCATGCAGCCCTCAACAGCTTGCCAAAACTCAGTAAGTGGCCTTCACCCAAATAATTGCCCACCCCTGCCTATCCCAACCATGCAGTTGGTTCAATAAAAGATACCCACAAAAATCTTTGGATCCAGATAAATATTTTATAGGGTGTCAGCTTTCAGGTCTATTTTGCTAGGAATTGTTATAAACATTGTCTAAGCTGTAATAACAGTACTGGGCAGAAGGACAAAAAATAAATCCTGTATTGTTCTGATCATAAGGTGAATCTGCATACAAGTCAACCTCACATTTTCAGGTTCAGTTGTAGGAAAACCAGCTTTTTTTCCCAAAGTATAAGTCAATAACAAAGATAAAGTCTTTGAACTGTTTATTGTCCTTACATAATCCCACAGGAGAATCAAGTAAACAAGAAAGGACTCAAAACAGCAGCCTCTGTACCAAAGTAAGACCCTTATTAAATGGCCAGGTTTGAATTGCAGTTCTAGATTCAAACTGTGTGAGTGATCAAAATCCTAGATCCAAATAGCCCTGGTTTAAGCTACAAAATCTACATTTTCCTATTTGAGGGATCTGGGGAAAGGAGAAATTGGGTAGTGGTATTTACACCATTGTTACAGGTAGGTGTCAACTCAGATTTGATCTCTCCTAAAAGTGTGAAGCAAGTACAGCCAGCTAATTTGTATTTTAGAAGAATTAAATATGTTGTTTTTAAAGACATTTAAATACAATTAATTACCACTAATTGAGCCACAGACATTTTTAAACTTTATTTTCAGGATACCTAGCATTTTCAAAATAAGACACTGTAAAAATAGGTTTCAAAAACGTTTAAACTTTAAACATCCACCCTTTTGAACTGTATCCAACCCTGCATGACTTCCTTGTAGCTTACCTTGTAGGTGGTTTCCTGGGTCTGCAGCTCTAGCAGTAAGCTACCATCTTAGATTGCCCCCTGGCTAGGGACCAAAGGATTCCCAGCCCCTCACTCCCTCCAGTAAAGCCAAGCATCTGGAAGCCTCCCCTTGGCATGGGGCTTTTGGGGGTTCTGAGCTCCCACCGCAAATTAATGCCTATCTCCCACCCTAATGGAGCAGACCAGAGAGAGATCCGGGAACTACAGAGATGGTGGCCATTTGAATCAACCCTGCCTTTCTTGCCCTTAGTGTCATTTCAGGAGCTTCACATTGCTCCAATTGTAGGTCTACCTTGCCAATAGGTTGTGTGTGATTTTGATCATTCTTTTTTAGGGAAGAAGAGCTAAACGTAGAATAAACCAGTAATTATTCAGTAGGGAAGATTCATAACACTAAAGGCTGTAACTAGACATCTGAAAGCAGTAACTTTAGCATTGTCAAGACTGCAACACCATAGTAAATAATTTGTAATCCAGAACAGTTCTTTTTCTGCATTCAGCGCTCTGAACATTGAAGTGATCATGCTATAAAAGCAAAAAAAATCTAACCAAACACAGTCCCGCCCCCTGCCCCTGAAAAATGCCTATGTAGTCATTTCCCAACTCTTTGCAAGGGAGGAGAGGTATGTTTACTACCATGTGCCATCTAATAGTGCCAAGGTGGGCGAAAGAGGTGAGAAACAAATTAAAACTACAGATTAGATATACGCATGGCTCTACAGGAATGAATGGTAAAGCACGTTAAGTCTTTAACTTGCAGTTGTCTTGAACGAAATTTGAGTTTTAAGGCAATTATCAGTTGCTTTCTTCAACATTGCCTTACTAGAAGACATTAATTGGCTGGAATTTTTGTCAGCATCCTCGCTTGTTTTGACTTCAGGCAAATACATATTTTTTTCACCCTTACTGTCTTTGCCAAGAGCGAGGAGAAATGATGATTGAGTACACCTCAGTATTGAGCAGCAGCATGTTTGTCAGCTGTTGGAGGTACTTTGGGTTATATCAGCCTGCTGCCATCAGCTACTTAGCTAGACGCCTATAGCTGCTGGTCTTCTGTGGCCACTTCCATTACAAAGCAATCGTACATTCAGAGCTGTACATCTGTTCTGGTGGCAATGGGCCCGTGGCATCTCAGGCAATTGCAACAGATGACTAAGGGAAAGCAACACACTAAAGTTACATTAAAGAGACCCAGATGAAGTTATATGCAAGGCAGAACCAGAGCTGGCGGAAAGCTTCCAAATGAGATGAAGTAGCTTCTCCCTGAGAGTGGAGAGGCTTACATAGCACTCTGTGAAGTTCCACTGTAGACTCAACTGCTAATTCAGAAGGGTAAGTCTATCACCATTCTGGCAGCAATGACACAATGGCAAACAAAATTTGCTGGAAGGGAATTTTCCATTAGCACTTCTTTGTTTTTTTTCTATCTTGTCAGTCATAAGCTATAAGTAAAAACCAAGGTGACCTATCCTATGAGGACAGTGGATGAGGAAGTTATTCAAGTGCTTTAGGCCCCTGGCACACGTTACACTTAAGACATGATTAACCAGTTAATCATGTCTTGTTACCCAGCCACACACTAATCCAGTTAAGTGTGATAAAATGAGGAATAAACCAGTTATTACACAAAAACGTGTAGTAACTGTGTTGCTGGCTCCTATCATGCCATTAATTGAACATGTGGCCAGGCAGCCGTTGGGGCAGTAGAGAAGGGGTGGCCCCCATAGCTGGGGGCCCCTCAGCTGATCTGGGCTCTCAGTCTCCATGCATCCTTAAGGCTGGGAACAATCAACTGTTGGGGCTCCCAGCTACAGGGGTGCACCATGTGCTCCCACAGCTAGGACCCCCATCAGCTGATGGAACTCCCAGCTGCAGCTTGCTACTTGTCAGCATAGGAGGAACCTGGGATTATGATACATAGTCTTTCCTTCCATATAATTTTCCACGTATAAAATGTAATTATTGGGGGATCATCTTAAATTTGCTACCCCCTACTGCTGCAGCAGGGAAAGCAGCAGCAGGGGGGCAAGTGGGGGCAGTAGCAGAATAAGCAGGCTGTCCCCTGCCCCTTGACTCTCCTGTGAGTCTGCCCCCCTGCTGCCTGTACCCCAATTGTCTGCCTCTGGTGTCTGCTTTGGCCACTTGCTTTCCCCTTTTCCTCCCCGCAGCTTACCATGTGAAGCAGCTCAGATTCTGGCTCCAGCTCTTGCCCAGATCATGAAGCGCACAGTGGCTCTGGCTCACTTGCCCCAGCCCCAGGACCAGAACAGTTCTCCTGCCACTGCACAATCTCCGCCCCATGCCCCACCCCACTCCATGTTGTCTTCCCTTGGGTTGGGACCAGTTGGAGCAGCATCTGCCTCAGTTGGTACTCAAATCCTAGAGAGTTTCTTCCCCCCCGCCCCATTTGAACGGGGAAAAAAACCCTTCATGTTGGACTTGAGTACATATGGTATTTCAATACATTTCTAAAGATGCTGAACTAGGAGTTATGACTTGTCCCTTGGATTCTGCATGCATCCTCAGCAACTTTCTTCTGTTTTTTGCCAATTAACTACAGAAATTATAACAACTATCATGCTAATATACAAGAAATGCTCTAATTGGCCTCCTTTGTGCTTGAAAGGAGGATGGATTTCTAACAGGGAAAAAGTACAAGAAGATAAAGGATTGTCAATGTACAAGTCACTGACTGTAAAAGCATGGCTCCTTTCTTGTTAATGCCCTTCATTTCCCTGCATTTGAGGTCTGACACCTTCTATTCACCTTCCTTTTTGCTTTTTAGAGACATTGGTCCACAATTCTTTTAATTCTCTCCTCTACCTTTGATGAGCGATATGACCTGCCCTTTCATACACAATCCCCCACATGTAAGAATTCTTTAATTGTGATAGATTATTTTCTTCTACATCCTCACTTTGTCTCTCTTCATTCTCCCCTTGGTAGTTTCCAATTTGGTATGATCTTCTGCTGGCCTACCACTGTGTCATATTCCTAGAAGTACACTGTAAGCATTAGTTTATCAATAATCAAAAGACCCTATACATAGTATTATGAAATGGGAAAAAAATGAGACAGAGTTAGAGAAATCTGGTGATAAAACAGTAACATTACTTAAGACTCTTCACCTTCCATCTGACTGACTTGAAGTACTCAATACAATAATACAATCAGTAAGAAGAAGAAAAACAGACACGTTACTATTCTGTGTGATCAGTATCTTTTGCTGGAGACACAGAAATTGTACTTCATCTTTATTAAGACTAAACTTTAAGGCCTTAATATTCTATACATTATTCAAACTGTTACAGTTTTATTCAGCAGAGGTAATCAATCAGCTCATTAGTTCTGAAATGCATTTAGCAATATACTTTGCTAAGACATCATATAAATAGTAATTGGGCTATTAATATCCTTTAATTATCAGTGAAGAACTAACAAATCTAGGACATAATAACTGCTGCTTTTTTCAAGAAATACAAGAGCCCTTCAAGCTTTGCCACCTTGAACTGTTCTCTTGTTAATAATGGACAGTAAATGATTCTTCTGTACATCACGCACACTGTCAAGATGCTTCAGCTACTACAGGGTTTTCTTTTTGTGGACAGCAGCACATGTCAATTTTGGCACGGACATTCTTTTTTTCCCCAAGTTTATAAATGCAAGATGCTTCCTTGGTCTCACCACAGGCAGCTATCAAAACATACATGGGGCTAGACATAAGAAAGAAGGCTCACTCCACACTGACCATCATTATATGATCCTGGATATCATATCAATATTCAAAATCCATCCTTTAGATCTGCAGTGTCTCAAGTGCAGCTCAAGAACCAAAACATGATCACTGAATCTTCAAATGCTGCTTTGGCTTTCTTCTCCCATTAACTGCAGGAGTTAAGCTGATCAACTGCAAGTTTTCATTGCTGGTGAATACAAAGATTTCTCTTAATCAAACAGAAACAATACACAAGCACGTAAATGTTATGCTTATGTTCATTTAGTCTCAACTTTAAAACTAAGTGCAATTCTTAAATACATGGCAAGTTGCTCAGTTACCTAAAGGTGACACAAAGTTTGGACACTCATTTTAGAAAACTGCAGCCAACAATTACCTGGAAGCATCAAGAGCAAATCCTCCCTCTTTAGGACTGGGGAAGAGCATTTTGGGAAGGAGATTTCCCTTTCTTCTGAAGCGCCAGATACTGATCACTGCTGAAAGGCAGGGTACTGGAATGGGATGGAGCATTAGTCCAATTTATTATGGCAACTCTTACATGCTTTCTTCTTTTCACAACTTTATTAAATAAACTTAGCAGCTTGTACAGTTAGAAAATAAACCAAGTTAAAATGCACAGTATTTAAAGAGCAGGTCTTGGCTTTTATATTGCTCTTGCAAATACATTTAGCTTTACTTTAACTCACTTCCCCAACAGTCCTATATTTCTTCTTGGAAACTATGCTCCATTTGTATCTGAAGTGTTTGGACATCTTACGAACTTGGATGTCAACAATTAAAACAAAAGTATAACAACTGTGAGGCATGATAAACCTGCATAAGGACAGGTAGCACTATGGACACAGGAATAAAGACAAAAGGCCTCTGAAATCAGCCCTTCCTGGATAGAACTAAAACTTCTGTTAAGTTTGAATAATTTTTCATGTGTGGCAAAAACAAAAAACCAAAACCAAAAATGAGATTAGATCAGCACAACCTTTACAATAATCACATAACAGAATCTGGACATCTTTTGTTTGTCTCTAGCGCATTTATTATTGGTCCTATACTGGCCTCTAGTTTTCATAGCTTGTGGGAGACTCCACAGTTCTGTCTGGTAAATAGTAAGCATCAACACTACACAAATTTCATAAGCTGAGCCTAAAGTTAACCTCCAGTGAACCGCCTTCTTTACAACATTTTTCAGTTGCATTCTATTTTACTTTCTTTTATAACCTATTGGTCCCTCCTCTTTCTCCCTGAAGGAAGAAGGGTTAGGTGGCATTTTATATCTTAGACAACATAGATTCATTCTTAACAGACTGCAATGTTGTATGCTGAAAATATGGTCAGTAAATAACACGGAGTCCCTAACTGTCCACAAATATTCCACCAAAAATGGAGCAAAGTCAAAAAGATAGAAAATAATGGTCAGTCTCAGTTCAGCCAGTGTGGCAGCTGATGTTCATATGCCATAGTCTAATTTAATAGATACTTCTTCCCAGCTTAATCTAGGTGTCAGTTTAGCAAGAAATCTGGCTCTTGATATCCAAATAGTTTAAAGTCTCCTTCAAAACGGGCATACAGGCGTTTTATATCTCGCTTGCTAATTCCTGAGAAATAGCGCTCTACTTTTGTTTTGTTGTATGTTGTTATGCCTGGTGGAATCGTGGGATAGGATACCAGATGGTCTATTCCTGCTGCTTTCAAGATATACGGAGCATCATCCTCTAGAGTTTCATGATGTCCAATCACAGTGTATGATATTTCACACGGAGCACAAAGTTCCACATACGTTACCCAATGAATGATGTGATCCCCAAACTGAACATCTAGCCATCGGTGATTAGGATCACCCAAATAACGCACAAAGTCCTCGAACTGCAGCCCCCTAGTCTCTGTGCGATTCTTCCTATATTTCCGGATAATACCAGGAGCAATTTCATGCCTATACCAGGGTTCAAATCGAGGATTGTGGACAAACTTGTCCTTAAATGCAGAAATAAGTCTCTCAAATGGATCTCTTACAATAAAAAACTTGAAGTATAAATTCAATCTAAAGGAAAAAAGAAATAACAGGGATTAAAAAGATGGATGAAGAGAACAAGTTACTGAAGAGCTATAAAACTTAGATGAAACATGATGACTTCTGTAACAACAACATGGCTCTTAAGCCCTTTTCATTACCTGCACCTATTACAATGAGCAAGGCTTAAAATGTTTTACTTACTTTAATGAGTACAAGGAATTGAAAAATGTAAAAACAAGGAAGGTTTAGCTTTGTTTCTATAATTTAGGGATTAACTGAATCTTGCTAACTGACAAAAGAGGGCTGAATCCCATTAACAGCGAACAGCTCTGAACTCCTAAATGCAGGAGTCTCAGGTGCAAATAAGAACAAAAATACAGAAAGTGATCCACAACAGCTGGGACATACACAGTGGAACACACACAAGAGCTGAGCTCTCACTGCCAGATGGCCAGACAAATTACTGCTATATAAAACATAATTTTTACTTTTTATTTAAAATTTTGAAACACATTTCTTAATTATAGTTTACAAAAACAACTTTCATACCTGACAGGGCAGAATGATATTCAGAATCATAATTTTTTCACAGTTAGTTTTGACATCAGTAAAGATTTAGTTTTAATTTACTGTAAACAAAGAGAGGCAAAATGCATGGAAGTGGAGACAGTACTGCCCCCTACATGGGTAACCTCTCAATCCAATACCCGCTGAAGTCAATGAAAGGACTTTCATCAACTTTATTGTACAATGGATCAGGCCTTCAATTGCCTAAACTAACAAGGTAGGACTAGAGAGGAGCACAAACCAGATGCACACCATCCTCTGCTCCCCTACTAAAATCTTTTGTCAGTTTGGTACAAGACTCCTAACCGAATCTTAGCTTTGGGTCTTGAACCAATTTCTGTGATCGTCTGAAAAGCAACAACCCAGACTTTGTAGGAATTCACCTTCAGAACACCCAGTGTCTCAAGGCCACCTCCAAGGTGAACAGTCAGGTATTAAGCAGGGTTGCTCACTGGAGACAGAACAGCTGACTCTCCAACCTTAGGGATGTGATAGTAGTTTCTAAGGGAGATTTTACAAGGACCAAAGTCCAAAGGATCAAAGTCCACTGTAAACACTGGGATTTATTCCATCAATTTTAATGGACTTTGGACCAGCTCCCAGATTTGGGGTCACCTCTCTCTTAAGGAGCTATCCTTACCTAAAACCTGCTCTTCAAAGTGGCTTGTAAAAGCTATGGCCTTGGATACAACAACAATTTTTTTAAGCCATCCACATAAAAATCTCTTCCCAAGTGTCCACAAACATTTTGCTTCTTGCCCTCTTCCTTCCCCAACCCTGATTTTTGTGGCATCAACATGAGTAAAGGTGGTAGAATCTCAGGTACACTTAGATGGTAAGCTCTTCTGGGCAATTTGTCTACTGCTTGTCAGAAACAACCTGAAGATGTGTGGTTTTAAGTAATAAACAGATATCCTAAATCAGTCGTCCCCAACTGGTTAATTATGATTGACTGGTCAATTGGGGAGCCTCTTTTGGTTGATCCTGGGGCAGGGCATGCGCATGAGCACATACCCCTCCCCCAGCCCAGCAGGTCAATCTATGGGGGAGGGAAGAGGCGGAGGCCAGATCAAGGCCCCTGCAGTAAGGGACTGATGGTGTGACCCAGCTAGGAGCAGAGGAAGGTGAGTGGGGCCCCAGCTCAGCCAGGTGGTGGGAGGACTGGAGCCCAGGGGGCTCATCCATGGGTGGGGGGAGGTCACCCACCACTGGATGCACCCCAGCAGAGGCCCTGGGAGCATGTGCCCCTCCCCCACATCTCTGCATGGGGCAGAGGTACGCCTTGACCCCTGCTAGAGCTGGCTACATGCAGGTGTGGTTCAGCCCAGCAGCGAGACACATTTGGCAAACACCCACTCCTGGACCAGCTGCAGCAGGGCTCGGGGTGCAAAGTCCAGCCTGCAATGGCAGACACCTCCGCACAAAGATGGGGGGACACATACCTCTCCCCCCCCAATGTGGGGCAGTACAGTTGGCTGCAGCAGCAGTGAGTGAGGGTGTGGGGCAGGCCCTGCACAGACAGGGTGGGCGCAGGATGGAGCCGCGAGCAGCTTGTCCAGTGGGGGCATATGCCCCTGGATGTGCACACGGGGTGGGGCAGGCTGCAGCTGTGAGCTGGGGCCAGGCTCTTCCCAGCAAGGGTGTTGGGCCATGCTATGCTCAGGCCAGGCAGTAGCAGCACTGGAAGGGGAGCTATGGGGCGGGGGAGGGGCTGCAGGCACCCAAAAATGTGTTGTAGCCCTCCAACCCTCTCCCAGCACTGCCGCCACCTGCCCTGAGTGCAGCATGACCCAACACCCCCTGTTGGGAAGAACCCAGCGCAAACTTCTCATCCCCCTGCTGGGGGAGGGGAGGGGACAAGCAGGCTTCTGCTGTGGGCGGGTACACTATGCTATGCTCTTCCCGGTGGGGCCTGGGCCGGGCTGCACTCAGCATGGGCAGCGACAGCAGTCCTGGGAGGGGGTTAGGGGACCTATGGCAAATTTTTACGTGCCTGCAGCCCCTCCTCCCCCTGTAGCCCCGCTCCCAACTCTGCCTCTGCCGCCCGGCCTGAGTTCAGTGCGGCGAAACACCCCCACTGGGAAGAGCCCAGCACTGCCCCAGCCCCAGTACACCCTGCCCTGCCCTGCCTGCAGATATAGGGGCACACACCCCCCATGCCCTCCTGGGTTGCATGCACTTCCCAGACGAGCTACTCGCAGCTCTGTCCCACACCCTACCCCAGCTGTGCAGGGCCTGCCCCTGACCCACTCCCTTACTCACTACCATGGTGGGGGGAACAATTGAGGCCCCAGCAGTGAGGGAGAGGGCAAGGCAGAGCCAGGAGTAGGGGCTGGGGAGAGTGGGGAACAAACGGAGGTCTGGGGGGGGGGGGGGGAGGACACATACTCCGGGCCTCCACTTGTCCCACCGCCCTGCCCGGCCAGGACCCCACCCCCACCCTCCCCAGCCCCTGCTCCTGCCTGTGCCCTGCTCCCTCCCTCACTGCTGGGGCCTCAATCTGCCCCGCCCCTGCCACTGCCCTTTCCCCTCCCCCAGGGCTCTTCCTCCAGACTTACCTGCTGGGGGGAGGCGTGCCCCCCGAATAGTTTTTTCTCCCTCTGCCTGGATCTGCACCCCACCCCCCTTCCCTCCCCACAGACTGACCTGCGGGCGGGGTAGAAGGAGGCAGCACACAGTAGATCTTGAGTTGCTTTTTAATTCAAAAAGTGATCTCCTACCCAAAAAGACTGGAGACCACCATTCTAAATAGATCTATATGGAATTACCCTTTTGAATTACATACTGGAATTACCCTTTGGAAATAGGTATGGGATGGTAACATCAGAATTCACATAGCCAATAAAAGTACACTGATGAACAAAGGGTATAAGAGAAGTAAAAGCCTCCTTGGTTCAAGGTCTGAATCTGAAATGTGCAGTTTCATTATTTCCCCTTCTGGTTTGGAAATTCACCAACTTCCCTAAGAAATCACCTCTCACCTTTTCTGTATTTCAGAGTCACTGAAAGAAGATAAGCGTGGTAGGCCATTCTTCTCGTGGTCATGCACAATGTTCTCTGGAATCTCTTCTATGGAAGAAAATGCTCCTAGATAAATCAGACAGATAGAATGAAAGGAAAGGAAAGGAAAGGAAAGGAAAGGAAAGGAAAGGAACAAAAGAACATGTCTTTCAGTGGTGGATTTTTGCCTGCTCTGTGTTGCTTCTATCTATGGTTACTGGATTTACAGTAGTTAAAGAACAGGAGATTCTGACCACAATGCTAGCAGCTGTTAACACTTAACAGAATACCTCTTTTGGAGATCTGTTATGTGATGACTACAACTGTAGCCAAATCAGTTCAAGTCTCTCAATAATGCATGGTGAACAAGTTGTTTCTCTAATAAAAACCAAGCCCTCCTCCCCCTTTGCACAACTCTCCATGAAATGCAATTGGAAAGACTTTGAAGATTAACTCCGAGGAAGAGAAAAAGGGGTTTTTTCCTCTCATTTTTTGTTGGAAACAAAACCAAATGCTGTAAACTTCTAGTTGAGCTGCAATAACATTAAACACTTTGCTGTCAGTATCTTAGCTGTCTCCTCTCCTTCCTGCCCTCTTTTCAGAACACCTATACACTAAAATGAAAAATTTTAAAAATTCTCATCATTCAACATCCACAGATTTTAATAATAAAATCATACGGAAGTATCTCCAGGACTTTATCAGCAACTAAGTTCTGCCCCGCGTGGTTAAATATCCTGCTCTGCAAAGTGATATATCCACGCAGAGCACAAGGGAAATCAAAAGGGACTCTTTCTGTCTATAAGGCTATGAGTAAATAAAAATGGTACTGTGCCTGGCATCATTGCCCTCATTGCCTTTACTTACATAGTAAGTTTGCCCACCAGTGCCCCACCAGCAGTAATAGGTTACAATGTTGGAACAAATACAGAATCATAAAACCAAGCCGTTCTATGTGCCTCTTCTACCCTAGTGCTTCCACCCTCCACTGGAGCTACTAACGATGAGAAACAGTTCAGTAAAAAGCTTAGTTTAGAAGATGCCACAGTAATTCACAGAACCTAGATCCTAATTATTTTGGGCTTGTGCTATATTAAATTTTTTGATGGTTTACTTGTGTGAATTTAGAGCTTGCAAAAGATGCAAGACTGGTCAGCCATAAAAAAAATGAAACCTCCCAGCTGGATCCCTATATATTGAGCTGGAGAATAAGCCTCCATTATGGATAAAGAATCATAAATATCCACAATTTGAGAGCTGAGCTCACCAGTGTCAAACTAAGTGCTGGTATTTGCTACCAGGCACTCATCTACTGGGAACCGGAGCAAGACTGCACATCTCTCACCATTGGCCATAGCACTCAAATAATAACTTAATGTTATCAAACTGTCATGAGTTCATATGAGTAACCTGGAGGCAAAAGTTTCCAATTCCCAGTCCTGTCATTCATGCCTAAACAAAAGCTTTCCAATAAATGCATCTAATCCCTCCAGTACTGTTACAAGTTGCTTAGGGCAAGACTAACACTCCTCCACCATTAGCAACCCTGAGCTGCTCTTTGCATGCCCTCCATTTTCACTGAGTAAGTACTCTCAGTACTGTAGAGGATTTCTTTGGTAAGCCACTTTTTATGTTCTTCTAGCTGCACAATAGAGCATCTGCCACGGCAGTAGTGCCAGCTTCATTCTTAGCCTGTGTGCGTCACTGACTTCCATCTTCCTTTCAGAATAACTTTGGAGACAAAGAGATGCCAAAATCTCAGAGTAAAATCTTAGCATATGTTATAAATTCCTTCTATTTAATAGCTAGTATTTTCCCCAAGGTGTGGCTTTCACAATCATTTAGACATCTATCTATACTTTCTGTGGGGTTCCAGCTTTCAACCCCTTATGTTAAGATGGAAATTACATCCAAATTAATGCTCTGGTACTGGTCATTAAGGTGTAAATTGTCAAGGACAACCTTGCTTACAGTCTAACAAATGCAAATACCACACTGCCAATTTGTGATTTCTTCTAGACAGCCCTACAGTCTTGCATGGTACTGCCAGTGTAAGTAACTGAGACCATCTCATATATACCTTTGCTTTCCAAGTTAATTCTTGAGTTGCAAGTTGCAGGATATTCCTTATGCTATCCCCAAATTATTATACCCATTTACCATTTAATGATGGCATTTGCAAAATCTCTTGTGTATACTAAACCATCTTGTGGTTTAATTCATGCTCATGCTCCCTTTGAACTTTTTCTTCGTAAGGCTGTCAATGGCAACATTATAAAGGTGACACCAGAGAATGCACCTTCCTTTGATACTTGTGTTCAAGTTAAAGTGTTCATTCAGGTTTGCATGCATTACACCTTAGCATAAAGCCAAAAGGATGCAAATTATTTTTCCTCACATACCAGAAGACTTCACACATGTAGAAAGCTATTTTGTATAGAGTAAGTGTGACCTGTGCTATTTTATTAAAATAATTAAATGAAGCTGTGTTATTTTAATAAAAATCACAATGCAATCTTGTTACACTTATTTTAATTCATTTTACCATTTTCACTAATCAGGCTATAATCCCCAACTGCTTGATTGATCTCTGATAATTCATGACATGATTCATTAATAATATACACTTAAAACCTCAGTTTTATAGACTTGCGCAGCTGCCAAATTTAAAATGGAGAACTGCAGTCAAAATAACAAATCCAGCCTCATGCCCTGGAAATTTACAGCATTATTGAAAAACTAAATATTTATGACCAGAAACTTGAAGTTATGAGTGTTCCTTTTATTGCTAGGTTCAATCATAGTTTCACAGTTGGTAGGGTAGTTGGAAGGGACCTAAACAGATCATCAAGGCCAACACCCTGCCATGGGCAGGAAAGAATGCTAGGGTCAAATGACCACACCTAGGTGATTATCTAGCCTCTTTCTGAAGACCCCCAGGGTAGGAGGGAGCACCACTTCCCTTGGTTAGGATCTAGTTGGTTCCAGCTCCTAGCCGCCCTGACTGTGAAGTAGTGTTTCCTGATGTCTAGCCTGAACCTACTCTCAGTCAATTTATGGCTGTTATTCCTAGTTACTCCTGGTAGTGCTCGGGAGAACAGGGACTCTCCCATTCCAGAGAGTTTAAAATTGCCTTGGCTTAGGGAGCTATAGCACTTTGTAACTAGCATCTTAAACAAGTGTATCACGAAGTGCCCTGACAGCAACCCTGCTACATTTATAAGAGTCATTCCTCAGTTGCTCAAATTGCTTTGGAGTCAAAACAACAATATTCTTTTTAGCAGAAAGACATTTTTAAAGATGACATTCAAAAAGCACTGAAAGGAACTGCAAAAAATGAATGACTGGAATGAAGTAACAGTTAGTAGGAGTATGCAAAGAAATTGATTTCAATGCTTTCCCATTTGTGTTCCCATTTTCCCATAGTTTTGCCATTCCCCCTGATCAAAAAAGCCCATTAAAAATAGAACAGGTACCATTTAACACGATTAAGACTTTTTTCCATTGAGTGTTGCCCACTTTTGGAGTCTGACAGAACAAGATCTTGTGCTTGTCACACACAAATATTCGGTCCAAGATGAACTTGGAAACTGTAGTATGAGAAAGATTTCTCAGGGCTACGTCTCTGCAAACATTCTGTAGAAGCTCAAGTCTTTCCATATGGATCAGAGGTTGGTGCATCAGATTTCCAGAAAGCGCTTTTCCAGTTGGCTTATTATTGAAAAAAAAAGAACAGAAAAGCAAGTGTTTTGCTTTTATATCAAAATGTAAAGAACAAGAAATCAGTCTAGCTGTGTCAATTTTCTTCCCCTGTGCCCTCAGCACCCTCCCCCCCAAAATATTACTGGCTATTTACTGAAGTGATGCCACTTCAGCCCATCTCTTAGTAGTAGGGGTGGATCTAGGTGGTGGTGAAGTGGTGCAGTTGTACCCCTCACCTTTGATTCCTGCCCCACCCAAAATTTAAAACCAGCTGCCTGTTTTTTTTCTATTCAGGCAGTGCTAAGAGAGTCAATTGATTTCATGGTTCATTGTAATCTCCCTAATTCCTGTTAATCTCTCCATTCCACAGCTGTTAATGATCCTCTATTTTTTTTAATAGTCTCAATATTCCACTAATCAAACTATCCTTTCTTCTGCAATTTTGCTCTGTTAGCCATTCCCAGTAATGTCTCTCTTCTATTTCACAGCCCTACAGATTATTTTAATTCTAGCTAAAAACCTTAACTCAAGTGTGAGAATATTAACTCGGGTGTAGAAATGACTGACAGTGAAGTACTGGAGGTACTGTCAAGGTACTCAAGAAGGCTCAATTTTGTTTCATGAAGCTGAATAAGAGATGTACATTTAACTATAATGACTAGCAGGCTAGTGATATCTCTTTTGACTACTCTTTGCCTAGTTCATTGTGGTTTCTTTAAACTGTATATGTAATTTAGTAAATTAGTGCATGTTCCAATAATGATATATATTTTTTGCTTTTATCTTAAATGCAGTAATATAGTGCTAGCCCCTTAGCATATTAGTAAAGCATCTAGCTTCTCTATAACTGGAGAAAAATGTGTTTTGTGTTATATGGGACGATGCAAAACACCAGCTCCACCGCCCTTTTCAAAATCCTAGATCCATTAATGCTGAGCAGTGTTGCTACTGGTGCTGGTGTGCTTTTTCCAATGACCATCCAGAACTGCAAGTCTTTCTCTATAGCACT
Source organism: Alligator mississippiensis (assembly GCF_030867095.1). Classification (NCBI taxonomy): domain Eukaryota; kingdom Metazoa; phylum Chordata; order Crocodylia; family Alligatoridae; genus Alligator; species Alligator mississippiensis. The sequence continues at coordinate 344,132,802 of NC_081824.1, forward strand.
TTTTGGCTTGCTGTAACAGGGTTTGGTCTTATCTGATCTGTAGTTCGGAACAAACCACACTTTTTTGAGAGCCTGGAGAATATATTTACTGAACTGCCAGTGGCAGTTTTCAGGCTACAGGACAGGAGAAATTCAGCAGAAACTAAATATTAATGGGGAGGGAGAAGGAAATTCTACCCTTTGGTTGGCAAAGAACCATTCTGTCTAAGTGTAGTCTAATGTGATGTCTTCCACCAATGCTTCCAATTCTTCCAGCTGCAGCAAATTGAAAATTGCAAAATTTTGAGCCTGTTTCACTGGTACACTTAGAACACTATGAGCAAAAGCCCTTCTACTTGGCTACTTTTTGGGAAAGTAGAGGCCTGCACTAGAAGTATTCAGAGTAAGGAAGGATGATCCTAAAAGAAAGAAATCCTCCAGTCAAAAAAAGAGAAGAAGAAAAAAGTGGAAGTGGGAGGACTAAGATTTTATTGTTTGTTTACAAAGACATAAGGGTAAACCTCTCAAAATTATTTCTGGTGGAAATGATTATTGATTACACAATTCTTTATTTTACTTAAGGTACTGGCTTTCCAAAAAATAGGTAAAAGCATTCTTATTCTGTTAGAGATACTGGGATGCTTAGGAAAATATCTTTAAAAAAATCAGGCCCACAGATTAATACTTTGAAATAAGCAGTCTGGGTTTAAAAGTTCAGCAGACAAAGCTGTTTTACCAATCTTGCAGGGCAATAAAGCTTATGGCCTTTGTGCCATAAGCAAAAGGCTTTAAGGCTAAAGCATTAAGGCTCAGAAAAAGTTATTAAAAACACAGACTTAAGGCCAAGCATGTGCTGTGAGATCTAAACTTAAATTATTTGATCCTCTGAAGAAGGGCATCTCTGACATATACTCTAAATCTCACATGAAGCAGATGGGGTTTTAGTGACAAACCTACAGTCTGTTGGAGGGGTATGACTAAAGGCCTGCAGGAGGACTGAAAAGTCCTCTTCTAATCCCTTCTCCAAAGATTCTTAAGTTGTCCCTCTGCACTTTTATTTTGTTACTCCACTTCCAATCTTTCTTCTGCGAGCAACCTCTCCCCAGGCTGCTGGTCCATTACATACCTCCCTCCTTCACCACTGTACCTTCAAGCACCATGATTTCCCTTTCTTCTCATTTTTTAATTGCCTCCAACTTTCTGTTCTAAAGCCAGGCCCTGGCAGAACTGCCAAGACAGCCACTCTTATTTCAAAAAGGAAGGGAGGAATCCTTTAGTTATAAAATGAGGCTGTCTTGATATCATCAATATTGGTTGGGGAGGGGAATTCCCCTTTTCCTATCAATAATTCTCCCTACTAATCAATCTGCAAGATCTCTCTCACTGAGGGAAAAGACCAGATATTTAATTAAAAAGAGGGGACAAAAATACATGGCCATCAGTCATTTTTCCCCATTTTAAGCTAACCTTTTCAAAGCCAGTCACCCACCTGGATAGTACTATTTAAAACAATAATTTGTATGTTTGGGGTGAAATCAATTAATTTTTGGTCCCAGACACTGGATTTCAACTAGATGAGTCAAGTGAACTGGTTGTGAAGGGTGGGCTTGCAAAGTGTGAATTTCCCCAGACTCATTTTCAATGGAATACTGCTCTCCCCTTATCCTATGCTTCTCTACTACAAAAAACAGTATAAAAGTTAGAAAGCTCTAGGGACTCCACTGAACTCATCTTTTTTGAATATTTCAGGAAATCCAAACATGAGAGAGATATTCTACCTTTGCCCCAGATCTAATTTACCTATCTGGGGATTTTAGCAGTAGGCCAAAATCCAGTTAAACAAAATTTAGTTACAGCATTGGCTATGGCTTGGCTATTGACATCTCTGGAGTCCCCTCTCCTCCCCCTTCCACCCCATGCTACTAGTTCAAGCTGTATTTTATTGGTCTAGATTTAAATTATTGTCCCTGCCACTGAACACAAAATGTTAGAAAGATACAACATGAAAGAGGCAACTTTAACATTACTCTCTCGTATTAATTATGAGCTGTGAAACCACTTGCTGTTGTTACTCAGGTAAAGTTCAGAAGCATTTGATTAAGTGAGCAAAGAAACTCAAATGCCTTTATCCATATTTGGATACAGTGTCAGGAACTTTAGATGCAGCATCTATGAAACGTATATATAGAGGCCAATTAAAAACTTTTTATTTTTCAGCCCAATGCCATCTGGGAAAATATAATCTTGCTTTCTGCATCCATTTCACTTTGGCCATGAAGTAACTTGGACAGCCTAACAGAATGCTTATCATTCTGTAAACATCACCTTTGCATGTGTTCAGGATTAATAGTATTGTTCTGCTCCTGAAACTGTTAGAGCATAATGAGGGAGACCGCTTTGGGTCTAAACACCTCATTATTTTTTCCCAGATATACAAGGGCAGAGTGTATGAATAATCACTACGCAATCAAAATGTTTCCAGCCTTAAACCAAGGTACAAAAAACCAAAGCTTTCTTGATTTGAGCATTTTGGTAATTATTTCAATTTCGATTTGTATAGGTAAAAAAGTAAAGCCTAATCTGATTTATTTGGGACAGTGGACAAAAAAATGTATTCCTTCGCTCTAAAACTAACCTCAAATTCTAGTTCAATTGTAGACATGAATTTAACCTATACATTTACAGAATTTGACAGGCTTGTTTTGTCCATTTTCCCACCACTCAGAATTGTTCACTACAAAATTCAACCTCTACTAAATGCTATTGCAATTATTTTCGACTTAAGTAAAATCTTGAGAGCAGAGACAGCACAATTAAGAAAAGGATGGAAAATAATGAAGGCAGCAATGTGGGAAAAAGAAAAGGGAAACAAATCAGAGTGGAGAGACTTAGCAAGAAGACTAAGAAAGAAACCAGAGGTGGAAAGATATATCATTTGATTACAAAAGCCAGATTTTGCCCTCAGGAACTGGACAGCCCCAATGACTGCAACAGGATAGCTCAGGATTAGAATATGCATGACAGCAGAATCTGGAGCTCTATGCAAAAGACAGAGCAACTGCTTTGGCCAGCCTATCTTTAAAAAGAAGAGGTGATGCTACATTTCCATTTAGATAGGAACATATTTTTAAGCTGAATCAACATTACAAAATAAGGTTACCTTACTGGGAGTGGTGGGGCAGAGCAGTTTATAACCATAAATTACAAGCATAAACCATGAAAATGTAAGAACTCTAGGAGTTCTACTTATCTAAATAAAAGGGCAATTAAACATGTCCTGTGCCACAACTGCTTGTGCCTTTAAGTAAAGGACTCTCTTTCATTAAATCTGAATTTTCCCTATTTTTTTTAAGCACCTAACACATCTCAATAGCATGTACCTGGAATTCTTCAGGCAAACGTTTCTCCTCTGGTACTTGTACCTTCTCCACTTTTGTCATAGCTGTTAGCATTAATGGTTCTTGCTTGGCACCATATTCTAGAGAAGAACGAGAGATAAGAGCTACAGGAAAAGACGATTACTTCTGCATTACAGGCAATCATTGGTATCACTTCTTGCATCAAACACAATTGAGCACTCACTCCAAAAAGTACTTGAAACAAATACAGCCAAATCTCTCTCTCATATTTTGAAGGATGTATTCTTCTGGGATACTGGTGGTTCACCCCGGTGTAACTTCAGTAACATTCCACCACAGATAAATATGACCCTATATTTTCATGGGCTTTCATTTCCAAAGTGCATATAGGAGCATTAATCTTTCATATGGCATAAATCTAAATGCAATACAAAAGATTCACGTAGTCATTTCAAATGTGATTGAGTCAGTAATGCAATGTATGACATTTAAATTGTGTCCAGTTGACAAATGACCATAAAAAAAATCTTCTGTTGAGCCTATTGGTTAAGTAAACTCAAAAAAACGTGGCCAAACAAAAAATTAATCTATCAGGTTGTGCTCATTTTTGTGTACAGGTTTTCTTACTATAAATTCACAGACTCGACATAGCCGAAGTATAATTGATGAAGGCATTTTTGTCTGCCGAACAGCTTCCCCTAGCACATATTGCCACTACCAAAGGATGTAAGATCAATTTCTCATTTGTCACTAGGCTCATAAGAAAAGAGATTTAGTTGGTATTCCTCTTTTTGAACTAATTTAATGCAGCTGAAAATCTGTGACCAAATTAAGGGTGTAAAATAGGATGCACTTCCCCACATACAATATTTCTATAGCCCAGATTCTAGGACAACACTGACTGCTAGCTTTACCATATATATTTATGGAGAATATAGAGGAAAACAGGAATCTAACCCAGTTTACCCTGGCACAACACAACCTGATAACACAAGATATAATACCCTAATGTACTACAGGTAAAGCAGAGGGACTATGACAGCCAGCATACTGCTGCTGTAAAATTGTTAATATATGCTCAAGAGATCCCAGGAAGTGGGCCCACACACCACCACCACCTCCTGCCCCCAACTACAGAGGAAGGCAAAACCAATCTGGCCATGGAGTAGAATTCCTTCCTGAACCCAAATATGATAATCAGTCTGACCCTGAACAGAGGCAAGACCCTCTAGCCAAGAACTTTGAGTTTAAGTCCCAGAAGGAGCACTGGCACACCCCAGTTTAAATCCCCAGCCTTAGCTGCAGTCAACATCAGAGGCGTGCAAAACGGGCCATATTCGATCTGGATTCAGATTCAGCCCGAATCGGGGACAGTGATTTGATTTGTTGATTCAGATCACTGTTCCGATTTGATTCGCCCCAATCCGAATCTGAAGATTTGATGCTGATTTGGAGAATCAGCGATTCGGCTATAGACACAGCTTTAAATGTTTTTTCTACATACCTCAAGGTACCAGGCGTGGCTCGTGATTACTGAGAAGCTGGGGCAGATGGAGCATCCCAGAGGAGCGTGCCCCTCCCCCCCACATGCTTGACAGTGAATCTGGAAGGGAACTGGAAGTACATGGCAATCAGCCATGGGGGGACCCCGAGTGCCCTCCCCAGACCTAGGAGGCACGAGTTGCCAAGCTGGGGAGATGCAGCTGCACGCTCCCTGGCAGACCCAGAAGTGGATCAGAAGGGCGTCTAGTCCACTTCTGGGTCTGCTACTGAGCACGCAGGGGACCCCCCCCCCCCCCACTCCTGTGGGATGCTCCATCCCCCCCAAAATAGCATTCACGAGCCGCCTGGTACCTCGAGGTATGTAGAAAAAAAATTTAAAGCTGTGTCTATTGCCAAATTGCTGAATCTTTCCAAATCTCTCTGAATTGATTCAGAGGGTTCCGATTCAGAGAGATTAAAGCTTCTCCCGATTCAATTCAAATTCGGAGAATTGGCCACCAAATCGGGCCAAATCTCTGCTGAATCCAATCAGCAACTGAAAGTTGCTGAAAGGGATCTTGGAGTCATTGTTGACTCCAGGATGGACATGAATCGCCAATGAGAGGAAGCGGTCAGTAAGGCTAACTGCACCTTGTCGTGCATCTACAGATGCGTCACAAGCAGGTCCAGGGGGGTGATCCTTCCCCTCTATGTGGTGCTGGTCAGGCTGCAGTTGGAGTACTGCGTCCAGTTCTGGACACTGCACTTCAAGAGGGATGTGGGAAACCTTGAGAGGGTCCAGAGGAGGGCCACTCGCATGGTCAGGGGGCAGCAGGCCAGGCCCTATGAAGATAGACTGAAGGGCCTGAATCTATTCAGCCTCCACAAGAGAAGGCTGAGAGGGGATCTGGTGGCCATCTATAAACTCACCAGGGGGCACCAGCAGAAAATAGGTGAAGCTCTGTTCCCCCCCCCCCCCCGGCACTACCTGGGATAACAAGGAATAATGGCCACAAATTGATTGCAAGTAGGTTCAGGCTTGATATCAGGAGGCATTACTTTATGGTTAGGGCTGCCAGGCTTTGGAATGGGCTTCCAAGAGAGGTGGTGCTCTCCCCTACCTGGGAGGTCTTCAAGAGGAGGTTGGATAGATATCTGGCTGGGGTATTATGATCCCAGCACTCATTCCTGCCCAGGGCAGGGGGTCAGACCTGATGATCTGTTCAGGTCCCTTCCAACCCTAGAAACTATGAAACTATGAAGCTTCGCACAGCCCTAGTCAACACCTAGTTCCTCTGAGGGCTTAAAAAAACCCCTGACACATGAAGGAGCATGGGGATTGGGGAAGAGACTGGAATTCCCTCCTAGTCCCATTTGATAACCAGCAAAGCCCAGAGGCCTGGAAAATACCCATAGAATTTATGCACAGCTACCCCTAGTTAATTCCCAGCCAGTGGCATTTCAACCTCTTCTTGAACACCTCCAATTATAGAGTCCACAACTTCCCTAGGCAGTCGATTCCACTGTCTCACTGTTCTTACAGTGAAGAGGGTTTTCCTGATATCCAATCTAAGCCTACTGTTCTGCATCTTCAAGCCACTGGTCCGCATCCTCCTCTCTACAGCAAGAGAGAAAAGGTGCTTTCCAACTTCTTTATGGCAGCTCTTCAAGTATTTGAAGACTCCTATCATATCCCCTCTTCAGCACCTTTTCCGCAAACTGAACATGCCTAGCTCCTTCAGCCTCTCCTTGTGTGACTTGTTTTCCAAGTCCTTCATCATCTTTGTCACCTGCCTCTGGACCCTCTCTAACTTGTCTGTGGCCTTTTTCAAATCTGAAGCCCAAAACTGCACACAATAAATGAGGCCTAACTAGCGCCCAGTAGAGAGGCACTATCACCTCCCATAGGTTGTACTTAATGCTTTTAGTGATGCATACCAAAACTGCATTTTTATTTTGTGAAGCTGCATCATACTGCAGACTCATATTGAGTCTGATCTACCAAAACTCCCAGATCTTCTCCATAGTGCTGCCATCCAGCTACGTGTCACATATTTTATATCTGTATTTTTGATTATTCTTCCCAAGATGTAGCATCTTGCATTTGTGGGCATTGAACTTCATCCTGGCAGCTTCAGCCCAGATATCCAATATGTCCAACATGAGAGCAAATCTTGTTCCCTCCTCCCATACATACTGGCATACTAGATCAAACCTGGAATGGAGTGCTGTACCCCAGTATTCATGCATGAGAACCACGTGCTTGAGAAGCCTTCATAGGGAATCTGAATCCCCTCTTTATTATGGCGCACACATCCACATGTAGCTTGCCCAAACACTATGTGCCCACATGTATAAGGGGTAAAGTTTGGAGACATCTGGAGGCCAAAGGTAAAACGAACCAAAGTGAGGAGCAGAAAGAAAATAAACTATGCAGTTTCATCAGTCTGCTACCTCATCCCTCTTGCACAGAAAGGTTGGATTTCCAAAGTCCAGAAGATGCTATTGGAGCCAGTGTTTTGACAAATAAAGGCAAGAATTGCTTCTCTACTCTAGGCCCCATAAATCAGCATGTAGCACAGCCTGAATGAAAAAGAACAATACTGGTTTAGGTAATTTAGAAGAAAAAAAATAGAGGAAAAAAATGCCACTCTCAGTCAAATGTGAAAAGCAGAACTCCAATACAAAGAACAGTTGACAGTTTTATTCCAGACCCAGTTGCTAAATAAAAATAGATGCAAATAACTGGAAACTTCATCACCTGAGTAAGATTACTTTTGAGAATAACTGCTTCTATATGTGTGTTCTTGTATACATGCACATATGTGAGTCTGTATGTTCCTTATGAAACAAAATAAAAAACAAATACATAAAAACAAGGAAGTGAAAGGAAAGGAAGAAATTTATTGTTGAGGATACAGACAGAACAGAAAAGTCAAAGTAAAAAAGACACTGTGAATCACATCTCACTGGAAACAAAAGTGGAACCCTGGGAATCATTTCCATACTACAGCCCTAATTCTACAACTAGCATCCTGGACAAGGACTGTTGAACCAAAGAGTCTGAGCAGGCAAAGCAGTCTACCCAAACCAAATTGCAGTCATCCCAGGACCACGGCCCAGTTTCCATAACATCAATACAAATACCAACCCAAAGAGCTGGCAGCCACAGAGAAATAAAAGGACCTAAAAAGCAATAATTTTAAAGCAGCAGAGACAAAACAAATCTGGTTTGTTAAAAAGGATTAATTTAGAATATTATAAATATTCTCTACTTTTACACCCTCCCACTAAAAAGTTGACATCTTTTCACTTTAGAGAGTCAGATAACATTACTCACATGTGGTAAGGCATTATACCATTTTTCTATCAGTATCAAATAATAAAAAATAAGAGTATATCAATATTGCTTTCCCTCTCCTTCCCCAGTCATTCTTTTGTAGGCATACACAAAACAACATGTTCTCTTTGCAGCAGCCTTTCCCTAACACGTATTGTTCCCGCTTGTCCTCACACAACAGTATTATCTCCCGTATCAGCTACTCAATAAAATAAGCAAAGGTCTGATTCTGCAAAGACTTAGAGCACATGCTCAACATGTCTAGTCCAACTGAAATCAATAGCAGTATTTACTTTGTGTACAGTTAACTGTGTGCTTAAGTGTTTGCAGGATTGGAGCCTAGGGAATTGCACCATTCTCTGCTCCAGTAACAATTCAAGGAAGGGAGGAATCAGTATTGAATGGCAAGGGGAAAAAAGGGAAAAAACTGATGGCGTCCAAACAAACAAAAATAATGCAGAGGGTATTCCAAATAAAAGACTGAAACAAATAAATAATAAATGGCATATAAACTCTTTTCATGTTCCCTGCTGGAAAGAAACACTTGGAAGAAACTGCTAGGAAGTAAGAACCGGCATAGTATAAAGGATTCAAACATTTACCTACTTAAACCAAGATCAGCTCATTTGCAGAAGCTGTAACAGAGCTCCTAAAATGCCTGAAGTGAAGAGATTTACTTATCCAACAATCTGTAAGCCTTGTTTCATAAGGCTGCAGAAACCACTGGGTTTGTCACACTGAAGTGTGGCATTTATCCGTTGACAAGTCACTCATTGAACTGTATTGATGATTTTGCTCCTCATAACTATATTTATGTTTCTAAGAAGATACAGAAATATAGATGTTTTCTGACAATGCAAACACGCTCTGAAACAATATTTGCATATCATGTCCTTGCCTTCATCATATACTCCCTGCTGATATGCTTCATAACAGCAACTCACAAGTACAGAGAGAGAACGTGGCACGCTGGGTGGTGTTATCGAGTGGCTTTAAACTCCTTATCAATCTAATACTATCTGGGCTACTTAGTCTAAGCAAAAGCTTATCAGCTGTTTGTCATTCATACAGCCAAAGATAAATCTGAAAGTAAGCAGCAAGGCAAAGGAAGTGAGGTTAAGTGCACTACAAATCCAATTTTGTTATGGTCTCTTCTAAAAATTATAATGGAAGGGCAAGTATTTAAATGGCACAAGCTAATCCAGCAGTAGAACAGCTCATGTAACTCTACTGAACTCATAAAAAGCACATCATAATATTGAATAGAATTGATTTGAGAACTTGAATATCACAAGGCAGAACTGCAAAATGAGATCCCATCTGTTCCCAAGTTCAGAAGTCTGGTAGCAGTGTTAGTTTTTTACATCTTTATTGATGAGAATGCAAACTGTGTAAGTGTTAGCATTGTTGCACACTGGTAATACACAGAACATAACCACTCCACTCTCAAATCTTCCTACATAAAAATGCTAAACATTGCACTGGGATCCCTGATGAGCACAACAATTACACTGCCACTTTTGGACACAACATTAAGTAATGTTCTGTTACACCAAATTTAATTAAACTTGAACTTACCATCTGGGTCTTTAAAAGTTAATGTGATGAACTTGCTAGCAACCATGAACATGAATATCACCCAAAAGCATGCAGCTAACAGCAACCACTGGTGGTGCATGTTGTCAGATAGGAGCCATATAAGACCTCGGCAGCTTCCTGCTTTAAAAACAAAACAAAACATTACATAGTGTGGTTAGATGGAACACTAGGATCGTTCTACATGCACTTTAACCCTCAAACATCTAGATGTATATGCCACTTAAGAATGTTTTAAATTACTTGGAACATTTCAAAAGCACACAGGGAAAGAACTATTCTGAACTGTTCCTCTGTGAACCGGTTCACTGTTATGTGCAGACACAGAGCATTGTGTGCCTAGTGTCCAGTCAGTCCTCCAGGCATCCCAAACTTAACTGTTCCTCACAAGGCCTTGCAGGGCAACGAGCTGCTCTAGGATGCAGCCAGGACTCTACTGCCCAAACATCTATTGCCTACACCAGCATTTCTCAACCTGTGGGTCGCAAGAATATATGAAAGGGTAACAAACTTTAAAAAAGGAAAAATGTTGGAAACCATGGCTTTTTCCTTGCAGGCTGGCAGAGTTCCAACCTGCCAGGGGCTGCTTGGGGGCCCCCCATCACCCCCACACACATGGGGGGGTAGGGCTGGGGCCTAGGTGTGGGAGGCAGCAGGTTGGGACTGGCCACTTACGTTTACAAATGGGTCCTGGTACAAAAAAAGATTGAGAATCACTGGCCTACAAGACCAGAGTCTGCAGGAGTGATGTGATAGCAGAAAGCCTTCATATCAGTTTCACTTCCCTGCTTCATTTCCCTGAACAGCAGGGTCCCAGGCTCATGTAGGGGGTGTGAAAGGGGGGTAGCCAGATACTGGGGTTATTGCATGGCCTCCTGCTTGTGCTTCCTGGGAGCTGGGTGCCCCCCCACACACTCCAGCCAACCTCAACAACTGCACTACTTTTCAAGCCCTGCCCTGGAAAGCAGACTTTGTTGATTTTACCTCCCTCCCAGGGACTCTAGGTTCCAGTCTCATATGGGCCCAGGGGTGGAAACATAGGGGTAGCCAGGTGCTGAGGAAGGGGTAGCGCTATGCTTCTGGTTGAAAAAACATGGAGCTCTTGGAGGGCCCCTGAAGCACAAGCCCTCTAGAAACCACAAGCGGGGGCCACACAACTCTTTCAGCATGCGGCTACCCCTCCATTACACCTCTCCACCCCAAATGAGCCTAGGACCCCCCTGAGTGGAGTCCGTTTCCTGTGTTGGGGTCTAGGCTGCTGCCCCCTCCCCACACACACTTTTTTTAATACTTTGGATTCTTATTTGAATTTGTTACGTTTATCACATGCATCATATTTGTACACCCAACAGTGCTAACATTGCATGGCATCCTGTAGCACCCCAAAAAGGATCTCAAAGCACCTCACAGTGCTGTGGCACCCTGGCTAAGAATCACTGATTTAAAGTTTTGATGGGCAAGGATTTTTTGTGATATCTTTTATTGGACCAACCGTAGAGTTGGGAGATCTGTTGGACAAGCTTTCAGGCATCCAGTGTCCTTCCTCAGGCCCCATGGTTTTGATGCAATTTTACTACTAATAAATAGCAGCAAGAGATTATAACACTATTTATATTATAATATCAGCAAGGGGCTGTGCCCAGCTTAGGGCTGCTAGTCTGCTAAGTCCGGGGTGGGCAATTATTTTGGCTAGAGGACCACTTAATGAGTTTTGGTGAGCTGTCGAGGGCTGCACACAAGATGTTTTAGAAGGTATGATTTTAACAAAACATATACAAAAAACAAATCATATATTAAAAAACAACCATTTACTATAACATATTTTAATTTAATTAAAAAAATGTTTGTCCTGATTCATGTTTTTTGACTAGTGTTTATAGAGGGCATTGCATAATAGCTAAAAATAAAGCCTTACTCTTGTATATTGTAGGGGTGGTGGGATGCATGTGGAGGAGGGGTTGGAGGAGTGGGGGTACACAGGTGCTAGGTACCCAGAGCTGGCTGGGAGTGGGGGGAGGGAGGGGAGGGGCAAGGGGTATGTACAGCAGTCCCCCATCCAGCCCACAGCTGCCCCTGCAGCACTCTGCATGGGGCTGAACCCTACCTGTTCCCACATGGGGCAGTCTGCACCGCACTCCCCCCAACCCCAGAGCCAGCCCCTCCTAGCACACACAGCTTCCCAGTGGGGCTGTTGCTACTGCAGCTGCCTGGGTGGTGCTGAGCTCAGCCCCAGGCAGAGCACCGTGGGCCAGGTCCAACCAACTAGTGGATGTCCACCTGCAGGCCAGACCCAATCAGTTGGTGGGCCAGATCCAGCCCATGGGCCATGTTTTGCCTACCCCTGTGCTAAATACTGTATAGATGCAGGGCCGTCCCGGGGGGGGGGGGGGAGGGTGGTTAGCAAATTGGGGCAATTGCCCCAGGCCCCATGGTTTGGGGGCCCTGCAGAGCCAGGCGGAGTAGCCACAGCAAGCTCCCCCCGCCACTGAATCCGCCGCCAGCTTCCTTGTGTCCGGGGGCAGGGCCCCACACAGGCTGATTTGCCCCAGGCCCTGCATCCTGCTCAGGTCGTCTCTGTATAGATGTATATTAAAAGATCATCTCTACCTCAAAGACTTGACAATTCTAGATTTCTATCCAACAACTGGATACGCAGAGCTGAGCCTCTGATCTCACACAGAGCCTCAAAGTCAGCAGCACTCCACAAGGCTGCAGGGAAAGATCAGATTGCAGGATCAGGAGCTTAATTTTAAAGAAAACCACAAGTGAACAAAACAGACAGGAACAAAGGGAAGAGATGCCAGTATAGCAGTAAAACAAACATACTTAACAAACATATCTACCCCTTTGTAGATATGTTAGACTAGGAAAAGATGTACCAAGGAGGAACTTGTTAGAAGAAAGATGCCTTGTTTCTTATACACCTATTCAAAAGTACTTTACTCTAAATCATAAATGGTATAGAAAAAATGAAGAGAGAGCTGCTACTCATCACATCTCATAATACCAAACTAAAGCATTAACGATGAAATCAAGCAGCAGGTATAAAGCAAAGAAGAGGATGTGCATTTTTACACAATGCATGATTAACTTGTGGAACTCCCTGCCATGGGAAGTTGTGGAAGCAAATAAACTAAGCAGACCCTCAAAGACGGTTTAGACAAATTTAAGGAGAATGGGTCTATCAGGGGTGATTAAATATAATCATAAACATAATTGTAGGGTCAGGACGTCCCTATACCTATGAGTAGAAACAGATGTTGCTTTCTGTTCACTTTGTGCCATAATAAACATTTTTACAGTGGCACAAAGCAAAAGTAAATAGATGTCTATACCCTTTGTCATACCACAAATACCCAAAAGGTAGTGGCTGTGACAAAAGGTAATAATAATTTGTGCTGCTTCATTGTGGCAGATGTTTATTTGCTTTATAGCAGGGGAGTGCAAGCAGCCTGGAGCTGCCCATAGCCTTCAGTCACCCAGCATCTGCCCAACTTTCCCCATTTCTAGAGATGCCCCCAGGATCTGTGAGGTGCATCTTTGGAAGCAGGGTTCTGTAAGATCAACAGATAGGAAAATGGGTCACTGTTTCGCCCAATGAAGGGGATCAGCTGTGCCAAAACACAACCTGGCACAGATGATCCAATTCATTTGGTAACATCTATTTCTAGCCACAGATCACCGGTAACCAGGAGCATATGACAGGGGATAGATCACTTTTGACATGCCCTGTTTCTTATACACCTATTCAAAAGCACTTTACTATTTCTCAAGAACCAGAATACAGACCTAAACAAACCATGGTATAGAAACCCCTATGTGCTTTCATTTAATGAAGTAGCTGTAGCTTTGGCAATGTTTTGTTGGTTACAGGTGAAATGGAAAATCTTTAAAAATAAAAACCAAAACGGTCCAGAATCCCAGGTTTTCAATGTTAAATACTGGTATGTTTTTAAAATGTATGATGGGATTTTCAAACATACTCAGAAGCCTAACTCTAGCTGGCAAAGGACCAACTGGATTTCCAGGAGAGCAGTTGAGCTAATCTTGGAAATAAAACTTAAATTTACATGACTTAAAAAAATTCTACGCTATCTCCACTTGCTTGTCAGGTCCTAAAGACCCTCCTCACACTTGATGTTTCTCTTACAAAAAACAGAGCAGAAGCTGCATTCCTAACCTTGCTTTGTTTGTATGTATTAGCTCAATTGCTGCTGGAGAAACACAACATACCCAAGGGCCTGGATTCAAGTCCTGGAAGTTCACCTTTACATGAACTCTTTCCCTTGAATATAAATAATGCAACTTTGATGATGCTTACCAAAAGACAACCCAAAACAAACATGTCAAACATTAACATCAGAATTTACCTGCCCCTGAAGGGCGATGTGAAGCTATCTTTACTTCTGGAGGAAATCTATACACTCTGGTAAGTCCGAATTCAGCCCTTCAATAATCAGGTGCAACTCCACTTGACTTCAATTGGACTCATATCTGCTTATCCCAACAACAAACTCCTTTGTGTAGCTGATTAAGTGACCTGCTGAAGAGCTCACAGTTAGTAACAGAGCTGGAGAGAAATCAGGAAGTATGGGTTGGATGAATGGACTGTAAGGTCAATAAAAAACTGGCTTGATCATCAAGCTCAGAGGGTAGCAGTAAATGAATCAATATCTAGCTGGCAGCCAGTATCAAGTAGAGTACCCCAGAGGGAGAGGGTCAGTTCTGAAGCTGGTTTTGTTCAATGTTTTCCTCAATGATCTGAAAGATAGTGCACCCACAGCAAGCTTACAGATGACAACAAGCGGGGGGGGGGGGAGTAGTAGATATGCTGGAGGGTAGTGCTAAGATTCAGAGACCTCAACAAAATGGAGGATTGGACCAAAAGAAATCTCATGAACTTCAATAAAGAGAAGGGCAAAGTCTTGCACATAGGACGGAACAATCTCATGCACCAGTACAGGCTGGACACTGACTGGCAAAGCAGCAGCTCTGCAGAAAAGGACTTGGGGGTTACAGTGGACAGTAAGCTGAATGCAAGTCAACAGTGAGCCCTTGTTGTGAAGAAGGCTAATGGCATACTGGGCTGCATTGGTAGGAGACCAGCAGATCAAAGGAAGTGATATTTGCCCTCTATTCAGCACTAGTGAGGCCACATCTTGAGTGTATTCAGTTTTGGGCCCCCCACTACAGAAAGGATGCAGACAAATTGGCGGGTCCAGCGAAAGGCAACAGAAATGGTTACGGGGTTGGAGCATATGACTTTTGAGGGGAGGCTGAGGGAACTGGGCTTATTTAGTTTGGAGAAGAGAAGACTGAGGGTGGATTTAATAGCAGCCTTCAACTACCTGAAGGGTGATTCCAAAGAAGATGGAGCTAGATTGTTTTCAGTGGTGGCAGATGATAGAACAAGGAGCAATGGTCTCAAGTTACAGCAAGGAAGTTTAAGTTAGATATTAAGAAAAACTCTCTCACTAGGAGGGTAGTAAAGCACTGGAACAGGTTACCCAGAAAGGTGGTAGAATCTCCATTCTTGGAGGTTTTCAAGACCCGGCTAGACAAATATTCACCTGGGATGATCTAGTTGGGGATGGTCCTGCTTTGAGCAGGGGGTTGGACTAGATGACCCCCTGAGGTCCCTTCCAACTCTAACTTTCTATGATTCTAATACTGGCTCCCAGGTCCCCGCTTATATCTATACCCACATTGTTTGAAATATGTAAACAAGATTTAAAAAATATTATGTAGTCCTGGGTGATTTATTAGTTCACCACTTCATTCAGAAGAAACAAAGCATCTGTTTCTGGAATGCGATTTGCAAGACTGACAATCAATTACCAACTGATGCCCTCCTTACCCCCACCCCAACCTTTCCCATAAAACTTAAACAACAAAAATAAATGAGATTTTCCACATATCTCAGATAACAGAAAATGGACACAACTGCTGTACCAGAACTAATGTTTTCAGTGTTCACGTTTTTTCAATTCACTTTTTAACGTCCAGCTATGAAAATGCATCCAAGTAGGCTTTTTGTCAAATGCAGTGAAAACCAGATTCCCTCCAATATCCTGAACACAAACAAATAGGCAAGCAGAAGAAAACAAAATCAGAAATCTAGGGACGTAAGTAGGTAAAATGAATGGGGGAAGAGGCATGTAACATTATCCCTATCACTGCAAAGGGGAAAATCACAAGCCTTTTAGTAGGGGTGTGTGAAACAGGCCGTACTAGATTTGGATTCGGCCCAAATCGGGGACAGTGATTTGATTTGTTGATTCAGATCACTGTCCCCGATTTGATTTGGCTGAATCTGAACCTGAAGATTCAATGTTGATTCAGAGAATCAGCGATTTAGCCACAGACGCAGCTTTAAATATTTTTTCTACCTACCTCAAGGTACCCGGCGCAGCTTGTGAACGTTGAGATGCTGGGGGCAGATGGAGTGTCTCACAGGGACCCCCTGTGTGCCCGGTAGCAAACCCAGAAGTGGACTGGAAGTACTTCTGGTCCACTTCCGGGTCCACTGCCATGTGCACGGGATAGGGGGAGAGGCGCTCCCTCCCCCCCCACCCCCGTGTCCTCCCAGCTCAGTGATTGGCTGCAAGGGGACCCTGGGTGCCCCCCTCCCCAGACCCAGAAGACACTAGTTGCCAAGGCGGGAGGCTGGGGGGGGGTGGGGCCTGCGTGCTCCCGGGTGGACCCGGAAGAGGAACAGAAGTGCTTCTGGTCCACTTCTGGGTCTGCTGACAAGTGCGCTGGGGAGCCCCCCGCAGTCCTTTGGGACATTCCATGAGCCCCAGCACTGCAGCACTCATGAGCTGTCTGGTACCTAGAGGTATGTAGAAAAAACATTTAAAGCTGTATCTATGTCCAAATCGCCAAATCTTTCCGAATCTCTCCAAATCAGTTCGGAGGGTACCAATTCGATTCAGAAAGATTAAAGGGTCTCCTGATTCGATTCACATATTCGGCCACCAAATCAGGCCAAATCTCCACAAAATCAAATCAGGGACTGAAGTTTTGCATAGCCCTACCTTTAGCTAGGCTGGGGAACAACCAGGCAGTTTTTAGTTTCTCACTGCATCATTTTAGTTTGAAGCTGAAAGTGACTATTTTCTTCATTATTTCACTTCAAAATACCTTTTTCCTTAAATGCTGTCTATAAGAGTTGTGAGAAAGAAAAGTATGTCAACTATTCTTTGGAGTAAGTAGGCTCAACTAAAGACTGAACTCTTCTACACTCCCAGGAAGACAATTCCTGTTATCTTCCATTTTCTACTGTAATTCATATATTCTGGTTAACAACTAAGCACTCCATTTATGAATGATGCTCCTTATTATCAAAAATTGAGTCCAGAAAGAACAAGGACCATGCCCTGATTTCTACAGCAAGTTCCCACTGATCTCTTTCCAGCCTCAAACCAGCAATAGTCCAAAAACATCAAATTGACAGATGGCATCCTAGCACAACACTGTTACAAGTTCTACCCCAAGACTCCTGCTTGAGGTGCTCGAGCCCCAGAGGCACTCCTTTTCTTTTTGTCTTGGCTTTTCTCCATAAAACCAAGATTTTTACCTTATTTTTCAAACACTATAGCACTTTGACAAGGACTTGTGTTTATCTGGCTCTTAGTAATCAAAAGCAGATTCAAAGAGATCTTGCACAAGCCAAGAAGACTTTCCAGTATCCATACTTCTTGAGCTAGAACTATTCATAAACAAGAGTGGCAGAATGAGCCCTTCAATATTCATAACATCGCTCCAAGGAAGGCAAGTTTTATTACTGTGATGAATGCACAGCACTTGGTAAGGATTATTGATCTGTAGCCCAAAAATGTAATTTATGTATTGGATTTCTAAGAGGGTGCGTTAAACTATCAAAAGGGAGATGGTTCCAACTGACACGGCCTGCATGGTAATAGCAGAGGTATACACAGAAAACCACAGCAAGATCCTGGATAAAGCATAAGAAAAAAACCTCCCACATGATTTCAACCCAAGATAAGTAAGAGCAAAAAAAGACCTATCACCAAAAGGGGCCACAATTCAGGTAGCTCTGTAACAGCGACATGTGTACACATGCATAAATAGTAAGCATCTGTTTTTTCAGTAGAGATATAGTCTGTTTTATTTATCCTTATGCAAATACGAATCAAGTTGTGACAGAACTTTCAGCATGGTGGGCACTGCAGTTTGCTCTCAGCTAGCCAAACAAAACCACTCCTGTAATTAGCCTGCTCATTACCTCTCACAAGAAGCAGAGTTGCTCAAACTTATAAAGAAAAAAAGTGAAAAGTAATTACAATATTTTTAAAACGATGCCCCATAAGAATTAAGATTAAGTAAAAGTCTAACATTATCCCTCTCTCTACATCTTTCTCTGAGGAATTTTTCTATCATCTTCCACATCAGTCTACTGAAGAAACTCAGATATTTCGCCTCTCCTTTTCATCTCTCTGCAACTTACTCTCCTATTCATTCATCAGCCTCCATTGTCCCTGTCCTTGTGTTTGATTTTGTTTCCACAGCATCTTTGTTTATTTATTGAAAGCTTTTCTAATCTTTTGCATTTGGTTTTGAATGTTTTCATTCCCCCCCCTCC
The DNA here is from genome assembly GCF_030867095.1 of Alligator mississippiensis. NCBI lineage: Eukaryota > Metazoa > Chordata > Crocodylia > Alligatoridae > Alligator > Alligator mississippiensis. The sequence continues at coordinate 344,151,163 of NC_081824.1, forward strand.
CCTGTCATTTTAAAGCCTCTTCTTACCCTGTTGTATGCTGGGACTGTTCAGTCTGTTCCTGGTCTCCTCCTCCTCATTCGGGTCCCACCCCGTTTTTCTTAAGAAAAGCTTCCTCACCATCTCTTTGCTTGCTTTTCTTTTCCTGTGCTCATTCATTATCTGCCCCAACATTGCACGGCACCATAAAGCCAGCCAGACCTCTTATTCAGTGTGTAAGTGGCCACCACATTTTGTTGGTCTTCAGCAAGCCAAAAATGAGAACCAGACAAAGTGAAGGCCTGCTGAGATCACCTCCTAGAGAAAATGAAAGGACTTGAGGGAAAGGTAGCTGTTTTTCTACAGGGAGCAATTAAACGACCTAGTGCCAGGCATTGAAGGGACACAAAATCCAGCACATACCCCCACCCGCTGTAATCCATTTGGCTTGAATGAAGCCCCACAGGCTTTATGGCTGTGCTGTTCCCCCACAAACCGCAGGCCTGAGGGGCCACAGCATGCAACCCCCACCTGCCATTTGAGAGCAAAATAAAAAAGCCACTGGGTGCCAGAGGCCACAAAAGCACCCCTGGGTAGACCCACACGTGTAGCTTACTAGGGAAGGAGTTTCATGCCAGCGCTGTATTCTGCCACTCCCTGAATTTGGGCTCACCGCGCACTCCCATCAAGAGCAAGAAAGGTCTCCAGGCTCCGCGGGTCCCCATCAACTTTCTCCCTAAAGGGAGGGCCCCCAGTCTGTTTTCCTAACAAAGTGCTGTCACGCCAGGCTGGTCTCTGGCAGCGCGGATCCCACCTCCTGCAGCAGGGTGGACTCGGCGTTTCTCAACCTGCGGGTGGCGGGAAGACAGTCGAGGGCTAGGAACAAACTGGAACCAGGGATTCTCTTTACAGGAGAAAAACGCGGGGGGCCACCGCTTGCCCCCTGCAGGCGGGCGCAGCTCCAGCCCGCTTGGGCCCCCCACACACTGGGGGCAGCGGGCTAGAAGCGAGGGGCACGGCGGCGAGCTTGCCCGTGGATGGTTACAAACGGGTCCTGGGGCAGAAACGGGAGGATTCGAGCCGCGCCGCTTCTCTGTGCCCGAGCTGGCTCGTGCCAGGGCTCCCCTGCTGGGCTGGAGGGGCGCAGCCCCCTGCCCCGCGGCCGCGACCCCGGGCCTGCTGCCTGCGCTGCGCTGGGCGGGGCGGGCCCTTTCCCCCCCGCGCGGCACTCACCGGCTCTGCGGCCCCGGGGCCGAGCGGGCGGCTGCGGCGGCGGCTATGCCGGGGCCTGCCTTAGCAGCCGGGCCGGGATCGCTGCTGCTGCCGCTGCTGCTTCATGCCCCGCGCCTGCAGCGGTGGCAGCTCCTCCCCGCCCCGCTCCTCTCAGCTCCATGGCCGCCTCCGTGCCCTCCCGCGGGGCCCCGGCTCCCAGCGGCGCGGAAGCGAGGGCCGGCTCCGCCCGCTCGCAGCGCCCGCCTCCGCCCGGCTGCGGCTCCGGGGGGGGCGGGGAGCCCGCGCCGGTTCTCGGGGCTGTGCGGCCGCCCGGACCTCACACACCCGCTGCGTCCCTCGCCCCTTGTCCTCTCGATCCGACACCCCACGCCTTCATGTCCTCATGATGGCCCCCCTACAGGAGGCAAAAGTGGGTCGCGAACACACTTGAAAAATGGCTTCTCCCTCACAGGAGGGGAACCGGGGACTCTTCCCTTGCCCGCCAGGAGCTGCTCCACACACCTACCCCCTGCCCTACAGTGGGGGTGGGAGCGAGGGGGCACTGTGTTGGGACGGCCCGCGGAGAAGGGTTAGAAACAGGTCCTGGTACGAAAGAGGTTGAGAGAAAAATAGAGGACGTGAAGGCATCCGGCTTCATATTGACAGAGGGCAACCAGATTACCCTCTACGATGGCCACCCTACTCGTGACCCAGGGGTTGAGAAACGCTGATCTAGTCCCGTGGTTCTCAACCTTTTTCCCTACCGGGACCTATTTCCAAGGATCCGTGGCTGCTCCAACCCACACCCCCCTGGCCTTGCCGGTGCCCAACTCCCAGTCCCCTGGCCCCAGGACTGTGCTGGTGTCCGTCACACCTGACCTGTGACCCCCTGTCCTCCCCAGCCCTGCCAGAGGGCTCCCCGATCTAGTCTGGTGGTTCTCAACCTTTTTTCTACAGGGACCCATTTGCAAGGATCCACGGCCCGTCCCAACCCACACCTCCGTGGCTCTGCCTGTGCACAACCCCCAGTTCCCTGATGCCCTTAGACCTTGCTGGTGTCCCTCACACCCGACCCACAGCCTCTGCCCACCCCCCAGCTCCACCGGAAAGGCCCCCAGCTGCCCCCATCCCACTTGGGCCCGAGTGGAGTAACTGCGGTGGCTCTGGATCATGCTGGCAGCAGCGGAGCAAATCCGGCCCCAGCAGGGGCTGGAGGGAGAAGGAGGAGAGGCCTGTAGCCAGGCAGCCTGGTCATGGCCCCTTTGACCCCTCAAGCAGCATCTCCCAGGCGCCCTGCCCCCACGAGCATGGGCATCTGTCTCAGTGCCACCAGCCTGGCTATGCAGCTCTTCCCTGCCCCCTTCCCCTGCTGGAAGGAGCAGGCACCTTCCCTTCACCTTTCTGCCCAGCCACAGTTTCTGTGCTTTTCTGGGACTTGCTCGCGACCCTTTGAAATATTCTTGCAATATTACTTTTGGGTCACAATTGAGAAACGCTGATCTAGTCCGACACCCTGCCTGAGGCAGGATCAGCCCTGTCCAAACCATCCTATACAACTGTCATCTAAACCAATGGTTTTCAGTCTGTGACCTGTGGACTCTGCAGACTATGTCAAAGGGGTCCACAAAGCATGACCGTGATCAATCAACAGTATACATATACTCACACTTACCATTTAAAGGGGTCCACACCTCCATTTAGAATTTCCAAAGCGGTCCACAAATGAGAAAAAAGGTTGAAAACCACTGATCTAAACTTGACATGAGACCACCCTCAACCCTCAGACAATGCAGACCTAACACCCTCATTTAATCTTTTATTGGGACCTCCCCTCCCTTGCAAAATCAGCTGCAAAAGCAAGAGGCAGCTGTATCATAGAGGCTCACTCCCCTCCAAGCTACATCACAAGTCTTGTGAAAAGGCCCTGAGTAGATTAGTTATTATCAGATGGGGGTTGCCCAGGCTTTTGGGCTTTGTTGGTTGCTCCCCTCCCCCTATTTCTGCACCATGTGTTGGAGTGTCTTGAAGCCTCCCCCAGAGGCATTGAGTGTTCATCCGTGAATCCTGTTGGGTAGTGGGATGCACGATCGCTCAGGTCCTGTTGGGTAGTGAGACACACAAGTGCTCAGGTCTGGGAATGCTCATTAACAAAACCTAGGGGCCTGTACAGCAGCAATAGCTTCTAAGTACAAAGAGTCCCTTGGCACCAAATGTTGGCTGCAGCCAAAGCTGGGGACTTGGACTGGGCTGTGCCAGTGCTCTTGCTGGGACCCAAGCTGGAGACTCCTGGCTAGAGGGTCTTGCCCCTTTGCTTAGGGTCAGACCAATCTCCATAGTTGGGGTAAGGAAGGCATTTTACCTCAGGGTCAGATTGGTATGGACTGTGTGGGGCTGGGGGCCTGGTTGCCTTCCCCTGTATCTGGGATCTCTTGAGCATATATTGACAACCTTTTATAGAAGCAAGACATTGGCTGCCGTTGTTCTCCTGCTTTATCTGTGGAGGGTTAGGGTGTTAGGTTTGTCATGTCAGGGTTGACGGTTGTCTTAGGTACAATTTAGATTATGGTTTGCATGTGTGATGGACTAGCTGGTAGTGACTTAGCCCAGGGGTTTTGAAAGGATAAAAGATGATTGGAGGACTTGGGATTCCCTTTCCTCACCGATCTGGTAATGATTTGGCCCAGGGGTATTGAAGGGGTAAAAGATGATTGGAGGACTTGGGATTCCCTTTCCTCACCGATCTGGTAATGATTTGGCCCAGGGGTATTGAAGGGGTAAAAGATGATTGGAGGACTTGGGATTCCCTTTCCTCACCAATCAGGCCCCAGAGACTCACCCTCCACGTCCCCTGATTGGCCCCTTGGGTCACCTGGAGGGGGATAAAAGGGGCAGTGCGGCTGACTCAGGAAAGAGACCAGTGAGGGACCACAAGGAAGGAGTTTCAAAGAGCTGGGCTAGTGGGGTGGGAGCATTTGCCCCAGAAGAGCCTGAAGGAGTGGGGCCTGTAGGCAGCAGTTGGACCCTCAGCAGTGTGGTGTGTAGCCAGCAGGAGAGGCTTCCCTCTGGGCTCCAGGATCCCCTACAAGAGGGTGAGGCCAGCAGGAAAGGCTCTCTAGCTCCAACAAGGATCTGAGCAGGGAGCTGAGAGGTTCCCAGTTCTGTTTCCAGCTCCTTCAATAACAGACCCAGCAGCTGGACTTGAGGCAGGGGTTCCTGGAAGGTCAAGACCACTAGTAACTTAGCACAGTACCAGCACTGGTGGCTCTGTGGTAGAGTTTCTGCCTACTGTGTGGAAGACTAGAGTTTATAAGTCCTAGCTGGGGTGAGTGAAGTAACAGGGAGAAATTCTTTTGCAGTGGAAAGGGGTCATTGTGTTTCTCCCCCTCCAGGTACAGAGGTCCTATATTCCTTGTTATTTGATACTTTGTATTTTGTGCCTTTTATATTTCACCAACCAGTATTGCTTGTTCTGCTGTCTGTGTTTAATTTTTTGTTAACCCTGTCTTGTCAACTGCATAAATATGTATAGGATTGTGTCTAACCTTTGTTGAATCCTGCCCCCTCGGAATATTGTAGTGTCCCCTATACCCTCTGGTTTATACCTGTTATGTTCCCACTACTGTTCTCTCATTAAAAGGTATATGGCTAAGTCCCCATTAGTGGTCTGGCTCTGCTCTATAGGGGAAGGAGAGTCCCTACACCTCCCACAGCACTTGTGCACCTGCTTTGATCCCTTCAATTGGAGAGGGGGTACCTCTTGGAGTACTGCCCGGGTTACATATGGGATGGTTTGGATAGGGCTGATCCTGCCTCAGACAGGGATTTGGACTTGGGTGGCCTCTGGAAGTACCTTCCAGCCCTACTTTTCTATGATTCTATGAATAACAATGTTTTAAACTACAATTCAAGGTCTCGGATCCTTGGCAATACTGGGAAGAGCGGGAACCAGTGGCTCCCAAAGTTCACAAAGCCCTTGAAAGTAGTTCCTGGAGAACCAAAGTGAGTGGGACTGAGAAGTGGAGGGGTTGGGGCGGGGGAAGCTTTCTTCTGAAGTGGTTCACATGGAATAAAAGGTGTTGGTGAATGGCTGTAATGAAATGCTTGGAAGGTGGGATGATACAGACAACATAAAAACATACAAAGATAAGCACTGACCTTTTTTTAAGATGGGTCATGGAACTTGCAACATAGTTCCTCTTAATTTGTAATGTGAGTTGTGTAATTGAAACTCTTCATATATTTTGATACAGCTTAGTCTGGTAAAATAGAGAAGGAGAAGATGCTTACAGTCCAGAAAAAAGTGACCCTCACTGAAGCAATTTCAGTTTATCAAAAACAATATGCATCCATCAGTGGTGTAATTAGGATTGGGCAACTGGGGCAAGCACCCTGGGTGTTGGGGAAAAATTGCACTGGCAGCATGGCAACGGGAACATCACCGCTGCTGTGTGTGTTGCAGCTGCCCTGGGGTTCCCACCTGTATTGTCACACCTCTGGCTTTCATAGAGGCCTACTAAAGACAATAGAGCTCTGCAAAGCACTCATTGCAGCATGACAGGTTAGAAGTAAGAGTGGAGGAAGAGACAAATATTTATATGGTGCCCAGTATTGGAACACACAGTACAAAAAAACACTGCAAGTATTCATTCAAGGAACATGTAATAATAGTGTTCATATTATTGTTAAATAGAGGCTAGAACTACAGCTTTAAAATGGACAAATATAATTGTATTGATCTGCAGTATCTAGTCTCTGGCCCTTCATATTGATCTGTGCAGTCAGATTCTGTCCTACTCCTACACAGAGCCCTACTGAAGTCAGTAGGGCTCAGTGAGAAGACAGATTCTGCTTATGGGGATCACCTTCTACTAAAGGCTTTTTCCCACACTATCCTGTGTGTCTGTAAAGGTTATTGCCAGTCATTTTGGGGACAAGCTGGCCAAGTTGTGTGCTGTCACTGCCCACTTACTGGTGGAGGAGCAGCAACAGTTTGGAAGGGTGGCATTTATAAATGATTGAGTTGGGCCTATTTTGATTTGAGTCAAGCCCTGGGAAAATCCTGCACACCTCAAATGATGTATTTATTTACCAGTTTAGGGCCCCAGTTACTTGTTCAAGACAAATGCATATCAGAAAGGATAGGAGTTGTAGGGGGAGGCTTTTGAGCTACCCAAAGCATTTGGATATCCTATCCCCAGTAAAAATCAATGGGAAGTTAGGCATCTAGATCCCTTGGACATAATTTGAACCTCTCAGTTAAAATTTATACAGGTGGAGGCCAGTCCAAAAGCATGCAGAAATCTGTTAGTGAGTGTTACTTTTACAACACAGGGGTAGATGTGTAAGTTACAGGCCCAAGTCATTTATTCTTGCTATACCCTTTCCAATCTCTCATTACAAAGATCAAGACAATTGAGAAAGTCTGAATCCCAGACCCATTCTGACACAGTCACAAACATGTCTTGTCTCTCATTCAATGCCCCAGATAGCAGTATTTAGCATACTAAATTAAATGCTTTCTACATCTTTAGCTAGCCAAGAAGCTATACCATACCTTGTTAGATGAAGATTTAGCCACTATAATCCATGCCTTTCCAGGCTTGGTTATTGTAATGCGCTATATTGGAAGCTGATCAAAAAGGACATATGGAAGCTGTAATTAGTACAATGCTGTAGCTAGCTTATTAAACAGATCAGGCCAATCGAAGTACATTATACCAGTGCCTCATATGCTGCATTGATTATAGTTGCCTATCCAATAAGAATTAATTTCAAGGACCTGGCTTCGCCTGGGTAGCAGTGTGGCCCTGTGAATAATACACAGCATGGAAGGAAATACAAGTTCTGTCTCTGGTTGTAGCATTTCTTTTGCAGTGATCTGGGGCAAGTCAGTCCACCTACTTGTGTGTTTGTTTCCTCAACTGTAAAATGGGGGTGATATTTGTAAGGTACTTTAGATATCTACAAATAATAAATGCCCTATATTAGTGAGATACTATCTACAAAGCCTTTCCTGGGTTTCAACTCAACTACCTTGGAAGTTAATTCTCTCAAGGCCCAGTAATGGCAACTGCAGTCAAGCTTTTGTTGACAGTCAAGGGCTGAAGACAGCTTTACTGATAAATAGCTTATGACCATGGAACTAGATTCTGCCAGATAAGAGGCTAAGTCCAAGTATTTTTAACTTTCAGATATGTACATATTTCTATAGCAGGACAAAGCAACCTAGTCTTTACGCATGGTTAGGAGGATTTTTTTTCTCTAGCTGGGCATAAAAGGGTCTGAGGAAATTGTAGGCAGATCCGAAGTTGTATTAGACAACTGTTGGTCATACCCAACATGAAGCTCAAGTACAATTTTCATAATATGTAGGCAAGCCAAAAAGGCAAAGTAAGCCTTTTTGAGGCAGATTATTTTGTTCCATGAATCCTTTACAGTGGCAGAGCTATTGTAGGCCTTTGTGTGATTGTAAATTCAGGCCCTTCTGCACTTGTTTGAGTGGTTCTAGAGCAACTGAAGGCCAGGTCTAATGAGGTTGTTATAGGACATAGGCTACTCTTGGTTCAGTCCAATAAAAGAAGCTGGTATGACAGACTAGCAGGCCAGGGAGCCCAGTGCCACATATGGTATGATACTGAATGTGAGAGACTCTTGAACATATACATATCAGTGGTGGTCTCTTTTGACTATGCTTAGTATAATTTTATTCTAAAGTTATACCTACACTGATAGTTGATTTCATTCTTAAACCCCTCTACACTAACCATCTATACCAGGGGCTTGTGGGTCTCTGGCCCACAAGCCAAATGAGGCCCATGAAGCCATGGCATCTGACATGCACAGCTCCCCAGGGGTCAGGAAATTTGGAGGTGGAGGAGCCACAGACATTAATACTGCCACCTTCCACAGCTGCCAAATTAAAAACATAAGAATTTCCATTTACTGGATCAGACCATAGGTCCATCTTGCCCAGTAGCCTATGTTGCCGAAGCAGAAAGTAGATGCTGAAAGAGAGAGTACACTGGATGTGACCAGAATATTTTTTTTCCATGCCCTCTCCACCTGCACAGCCAGATCAGGGTCAGGCCCGGTCCCCTTCACCCCACACAACTGAATCAGGGCTGGACCATGGCTCTTCTCTCCATGAGGCTGAATAGGGCCAAGCCCCCCTCCCCCTGCACAGCTGAACTGGGGGCTGGACCATGCCCCTGTCCCCCCATACAGCTAAACTGGGGCTGAGCCACACTCCCTCCCTCCTTGTGGCTGAATAAGGGCTGGGCTGCTCCCTGCCCCCATCTATTTGGCTGGATGGGGCCCTGCCATGCCTGCCCCAGGTACTTCTCTCTCTCATTCATATGAAATTTTAGGATTGCAACATTCAGAGATTAATATCTAAATTTGATAACCATTTGACTGCTTCAGGGGTAACTACATGGACTGATTTTAGATCACCATTAAATGATCTAATTAGTGCAATACATTGTGAATGGTTACCCATCTGAAAAATTGCACCACAATCACAACCCAGATTCTCTTGGATTTTCCATTTATGGAGTAGGTGTCCACATTTATGGAGTAGGTGTTCACATTTGTCATGAAGTGTCTGGATATGATTCAGGGAGGACCATATCTTTCTCAGTAGGTCAAATCCCGACTGAGGTATTGCAGGATTGCTGTTGATATATTTCTGTGACAGGTTGGTATTTGCCTAGGCTTCCCTTCATTGTTCTTTGATATTCTTGTTATTATCATAGAGTTTCTTGGCATATCTCCAGAAGGGTTTCCTAGATTTGAGCCTAGAAAAAAGGTCTTTGGTGTTGTAATCCTGATCAGGAGGCCCTTTACAGGCATTCGATCGTTGAATTGATGACATTGGTTGTTCTTTAGCACATAACAGAGAAGACCACGAGAAGGCTGTCGTCTTCTTCCCCCCCACAGGTACCAGATCAAGGTCACCAGCTGGATCTTTTTCCCCCCACACAGGTACCAGATCAAAGTCACCAGCTGGATCCTGCCCAAAGATGGACAATGACCAGGCAATGTCCATCCAGCCCACTGGGGAAAAAGATTGAGTACCATTGATCTACATCATGCACCCCTTTGCTTGGCCCACCAACATCAGTCCAGCCTATTCTGGAAAGCTCTGCTAAACTTTTGCACATGAGGCCAACCCCAGATCTGCTCACCTTTCAGCCCACCACTGCCATGTGATCAGAACTCATCCAGGTGCTACAAGTCACTGTCACAGGATGCATGCCAGCAGACAGCCCACAATATCCTACACCTGGCTCCAGATCCTGGGTCACCTCCCTCCCCTCCCCTCCCCTCCCCCCCGCCCCCCCCCCCGTACTGTCTCTATTGCCAAGTAACCTGCAGATAATGTTCTATAAGGGTTCTAAAATAGAGCCCATGATATGTCCCTGTGCTCCCAATTTTCTGACCATAGCACTTTGCAGATAGCTTTCATGCAGCTAAAATAAATGCTATAGACAGGGAAGCTGGCTGGTTGAGGGCAACATCAAGGTTGTCTCTAAATACCAGTGCAGATGTACCCTCAGTTCTGAAAAGGAACTGAGGTTCCCTTTTGAAGTTCCTGTATGTGCATATGATATCATATAATATGAATAACCACACTTTAAAACAGTGGGAAGACAGTGGCTATCTCTCATAGTTGGTGGCTGAAGGATAGATTCACTTGAGGGACTTAGGTAGCATTGCCACTCATGAAACATTCACTCAGTTGATACCAAAACTTGGCACAAAGGGACTCTTTGAATCTACAAGTTATTGCTGATTTACAGGCCCCTAGGTTTTGTTAATGAGCATTCCCAACCTGAATACTCATGTGTTTCACCATTACCAAACAGAATTCACAAAGACGGTCCCATGCCTATTTCGTAAGTGGGGCCCAATCCAGTAGGTGTGCTCTGAGCATGTCTATAGATAGTGTAGTGCGCAGGTTTGTTATTACCCTGAAATAGAATAGTTTTCTGAAAGCATACTGTTAGGTTTACAATAATTTGGATTATTAAGAAGTATTAGCTTTACAGCTGAATACAAGGCATGACCTGTGGCCTAGTAATGCAGCTGACCACAAGGCAGAATGATAGCTAGGCCTTTGCTTGTGTCAAGTAATCATTTTAACTGCACTAAGCATTTTCTGAGTTAAAAAGTGAATCTGTATCTGTGTGCTAAAAAAAATCAGCTACAGCAAGAAGTAAGATAAGACAGAGAAACCATTGTTTGAGCTTACTGGTTGTGTCCTTGAGAAGTATCTTCTACTGTGTAAGGTTTTGCTAACATAATGTTACTGTTACTTAACTTTTAGCTTTTAAAAAGTGCTAGTTCAGCTTAATAGAAATATGCTGTTACAAAGGTTTGTAGAGCACTGCCCCAAGTATTGCTTTTTGTTAACCATATAGTCTTGCTTTGTTGTAAGAAGTATAAAAGATCGCCTCACCCTTGAGGGGGGGCCATTTTGCCTTTTGCTGGCTTTATGGTCTTTGCTCGAGCAAATAAACAGCTGTCTTTCTTTACCCGCGTTGTCTGTCAATCAAATTACAGCTAGACAACGGACCTTAGGGAGGTTTCTCCCACCACAATTGGCAGGAAGTGCTGCCACAGTCTTCTCCTATACAAATACATAATGCTTAGGGCATTCAGCTTGTGAATATATAATCACGAAGTGTAAAAGTTTCAAAACAGGAGAGCATGAGATTGCTTCACCCCTGGCCAGCTACTATAGTCTGTGGGTTATTGCAGTTTCCTAGGAAGTGGGAATATGTTATTTCAAATTGCCGCTACAACACTCCAGCCTTGCTCAAGTAGAGCAGGCCTTTGGAAATAGTTCAAATGAACTCACCTGGATGAGTTCATTTGGACATAGTTCCTGGAATGCAAGAAGCCTGTCTTAATCACTATTAGTTGAAGAGGGAACCACTTTCTCCCCAGCCAATGTTTTTTTGAAAAAAGTAAACCTAGTTGGACACCAAACTCTTAGTGAGGGTTCACGGCTGTGAATTTTGAGCTGAGATGAGCAACTTCCTTCAGCCTTAAGCTCGCAAGTCTCTAAGAAACAGGGCATGGACTACAACAGGGTGGCTAACCTGTAACATGCATGCCACAAGTGGCACAGACAAGTGCATGCCCAAGTGGCACAGGTGTTTTAATTAGAGTGACTCCTGAGAGCCACTCTAATTAAAGGTGTTTTAATTAGAGTGGGTCCTGCGAGCCACTCTAATTAAAACACCTGCAATGTCTCATGTATTCAGCTTTTGATGAGTTTTAGTTAAAGTGCCCTTGCCACCATTTTGAAACACAGGGACACTGAATACTTGAGACGCTGCAGCATGCTGGAGCATTCTGATTAGAACACTCCAGCAGACTCATGTTAATCAGAACGAGTCGGAGCATGTGTATAGGTGCCCTGGGTTTCCCACTTCTTGGGCAAGTGCCCTAAACATTCAGTAATTAGTTCTAAATCATGGAAGGGGAGAGGGAGGAGCTGCTGTCTCCTTCTGTGGACTTTTTTCTGAGGGGACAAGCAGAGAGTTACACTGAAGTACATGCATAGGTAGCCATGTCTGGCCATATGCTCAGTAGCTCTGTGGGCACTTACGCAGCCGCACTGCATGGGTGATAGAATTGCAAACAGTAAGAGCCCAAGATACTACTCATGCAGCTTGAAAACTGCCATTTCATACATTCATAGATATTTTCATAGATGTTAGGGTCGGAAGGGACCTCTACAGATCATCGAGTCTGACCCCCTGCATAGGCAGGAAAGAGTGCTGGGTTCAGATGACCCCAGCCAGATGCCTATCTAACCTCCTTTTGAAGACCTCCAGGGTAGGGGAGAGCAACACCTCCCTTGGGAGCCCATTCCAGATTTTGGCCACTCTAACTGTAAAAAAGTTCTTCCTAATGTCTAGTCTAAATCTGCTCTCTGCTAGCTTATGACCATTATTTCTTGTGACCCTCAGGGGGGCCTTGGTGAGTAGAGCCTCACCAATTCCCTTCTGCACCCCCATGATGAATTTATAGGCAGCCACAAGGTCGCCTCTCAACATTCTCTTGCGGAGGCTGAAGAGGTCCAGGTGCCCTAGTCTCTCCTTATAGGGCTTGGCCTGTAAGCCCTTAACCATACGAGTGGCCCTTCTCTGGACCCTCTCCAGGTTATCCACGTCCGTCTTGAAGTGTGGCGCTCAAAACAGGACACAGAATTCCAACTGCGGTCTGACCAGTGCTCTATAGAGGGGAAGTATCACCTCCTTGATTCTGTTTGTCATGCATCTGCTGATGCATGATAAAGTGCAGTTAGCTTTGCTGATGACTTCGTCACACTGATGACTCATGTTCATCTTGGAGTCCACTAGGACTCCAAGATCCCTTTCCGCTTCTGTGCTGCCGAGCAGGTCATTTCCTAGGCAGTAGGTGTGGTGGTCATTTTTCCTCCCTAGGTGCAGCACTTTGCATTTCTGGTTGTTAAATCGGATTCTATTGTTTTCTGCCCATTTGCCCAACCTGACCAGGTCTGCCTGTAGTTGTTCTCTGCCCTCCAGTGTGTCCACTTCTCCCCACAGTTTATATCATCTGCAAACTTCGACAAAGTACACTTCACTCCCTCGTCCAAGTCACTGATGAAGACATTGAAGAGTATCGGTCCAAGGACCAAGCCCTGCAGGACCCCACTGCCCATGTCCTTCCAGGTCGATACCGACCCATCCACCACCACCCTCTGGGTACAACCCTCTAGCCAATTTGCCACCCACTGGACTGTGTAATCATCCAAGTCACAGCCTCTTAATTTGTTCACCAGTATGGGGTGGGATACCGTATCGAAACCCTTCCTGAAGTCTAAGTAAACGATATCTACCCCTACTCCTGTATCCAGGTGTTTTGTAACCTAGTCATAAAAAGAGACTAGATTAGTCAGGCATGATCTACCTGCTACGAACCCGTGCTGGTTTCCCCTCAGCATAATTTTTCCTGCTGGGCTGTCACATATATGAGCCTTAATAATCTTTTCAAAGACTTTACCAAGGATGGAGGTGAAACTGACCAGCCAAGTTGGGTGAGCAAAGTGAAGTACTATTCTGCCCAAGGTCTTCCAGTTTCACATTGACTTTTATGGTAGGATATCTAGCTTGTTCCACCTTCTGGACCCTCCCAAGGGGTGTTGAAACAGGTCAGAGATCCCAGTAATCCTGTGAGCACTAATCTCACTGTGGAAGGCAGATTTGTCCTATGGTCGTTTTGGAGTGAGTCTCCTTAAACAGGCAGTTTTTACAATATCTGTTATTACAGTCATGAGCAACATCAGCTGTATTAACCGTGATTACAGTTGGATAGATGGGAGAATTTTGATAAAGCTTCCACAGCTTACTTTCCAGGTGATGACTAGAGGGTACTTGCTACCACCAATGTCTGGCTTTGACATATTCACAGGTCTAACTAATAGTCTAACATGGTCAATGGCATCCAACCACACTCCTCCTCAGCTTTTGTTAAAATAAATTTGGATGGCTCAGGGCCACTGACACACTATCCATTCATCAGACAAGCAATTAAGCAACTCGTCACCATGGCTCAACTGTGTGAAAGATCGTGACTTGCTCATAGTAATTTTCCAGCTAGAACAGCTTTACAACTTATTGCTATAAATTCAATGTAAGCAAATGTTACAAATTATACCAACTCTGTGTTCTCATACAGACTCTCTCTCATGAGTGTATGAGAGTTATAAAATATTAATTTCTAAAGAAAAAAATTAAACAATGAAATGGTAGTTGTCATTACAATCAGTATTTGCTAAATAGTTATATCCAAGATATTAGTTTCCCCTAATATTTTAGGGAAAGTTCTGTAGCATTCATTAGCATCACATTTTTAATGACAGTCGTTCTAATGTTTTAATCATGTGTTGAGACAAAGTAATAGCTGACACAAAAATCTAGCTCTTTGAGAAGTATATTTTTGTCAGTATTTCTAAGAGAAAACATTTAAAATACAGATTTTAAAAGATTCAGTTTTCAAGAGGAACTTGAAGTTAATTTAAAGCATGCACCATTGCAATAAATAAAATAATATGCAACATTGAATAAATAAAGCAATTACTAAATTTCTGAAGGTAGCTCATAAAATAAATGGCACAATTGGTTCCTAAAGAGAACCTAGGCACTACCATGCAAGATACTTCTTCTCATCACTGTAGGGTCCCGTCCAAAAATGTAGCCACTCCTGGCACAGGGATGGGGGAGTTCCCCTCCCCTGCAGCGTATACTGAATTAAAAAGGTACCTGGTGCAAGCCATGGGGAATAGGGGAGCTCCCTCATCCCCAGTGGCTCATGCTAGGCACCTTTTTAAAGGGACACAAGCCAGTGGAATGAAGGAAGCTTGCCCAGTTCCAGCTGCACACTAGGGGTGTGCAAAACGGGCCCTATTCAATTTGGATTCAGATTCAGCCTGAATTAGGGACAGTGATTTGATTTGTTGATTCATATCACTGTCCTCGATTCGATTCGGCCAAATCCAAATCTGAAGATTCAATGCTGATTCGGAGAATCAGCAATTCTGACATAGACACAGCTTTAAATGTTTTTTCTAGATACCTTAAGGTACCAGGTGCAGCTCATGAATGCTGCAATGCTGGGTTGGATGGAGCATTCCACAGGAGCGCAGGGAGGCCCCCCACATGCTTGGCAGCAAACCTGGAAGTGGACCAGAAATAGTTCGGGCCCACTTCTGGGTCTGCTGGGGAAGCTCTTCCCACACACACTCCTGGCTCAGCAATCAGCTGCAGGGGAACCCTGGGTGCTCTCTCAGACCCAGGAGGCACCAGTTGCCAAGCCAGGGAGGTGTGGGGGACTCCCCCACCACTCTCTCCAACAGAACCGGCAGTGGACTGGAAGTGCTTCTGGTCCACTGCCGGGTCTGCTGCCAAGCATGCTGGGGAGCCCCCCGCGCTTCTCTGGGATGCTCCATCTGCCCCACCATCGCAGCATTCATGAGCCACCTGCTACCTAGGGGTATATGGAAAAAACATTTAAAGCTGTGTCTACGTCTAAATCGCTGGATCTTTCTGAATCTCTCCGAGTTGATTCAGAGGGTTCCGATTTGATTCAGAGAAATTAAAGGGTTCTCTGATTCTATTCAGATTAAAAGATTCAGCCACCAAATCTGGTCGAATTTCCGCCAAATCACATCAGGGTCCAAAGCTTTGTACAGCCCTACTGCACACGCATTTAAAGAGGGCTGTCTTCAGGAACAGAGCAGGGGCCAGCTGAATTTGGGACCCTAAACTGCCCAGCCTGAATCTGCCAATCAAGTAGGGAGTGACTTTGTCCTGGACATTGGAGCTGCCCTGTGCTGGAACCCAACACTCTAGAAGGGGAGGGAGCAGTAGGGCAATGCCCCTCACCTATTCTATAGATCAGGGAGCAATGAGTGGCTGTTCCTCCTCTACCCTGTTGGATTGGAGAGAACAGTGGAGCAATACTCCCCACCTCTTCTCTAGACCAGCGTGTCCTAACCTTGGGAAGGCTTGGAGGGAGGCAGCAGCAGCTCAACTCCATGATCAGAAGTAGCAGAGCTGCAGGGAAGTGCCCCACCCTTCCCAAGACTAGAGTCCTCCTGGTCAGGGGAAAGCACAGAGTCATCAAGCGTACAGGCATTCACTCTAGGGAGAGAAATTCTCACAAGGGAGATCTTTCAGGTGTCAACCTGGAAGATCTTTCTCCCAGATGGTACATGGTTCCTCCAGTAGAAACTGAATGAATGCCTGTATGCTGGCAATTTCTACCAGAAGAATGGCAGTTCTCCGTCGCTTTATATGGTACATGCATTCCTGGAAAATGGTGCATAACTTAAATTCACATAAAAGGAACCCAGTTTATACAGTAACAAATAGGGATACGTTCCCATGGCAGTGAGGGAGGGAGTGGGGCTAGGAAAGGGACAAGTGGAGGGGCACGGTGCAGCTCAACAGCTGCAGGTATGTGGTGATGGCTACTCCCGGGGCTGCAGCAGGGAGCAAAGCAGTGGGAACTGTCAGTGGGTGCAGGTCGCAGGATGGGGGTGCACGGTTCTTGCTGCCGCGCTCACCCCAGGAGGGCTGCAGGGCTGTACTGTGCTCTTCCCAGGGGGGGGTGTGCCCCCAGATCTACGCTTGGGGAAGGGCCTGGGGCTGGCAGCAGTACCAGACTCTTCCCAGCAGGGGGGTTGGGCCACACTGTACTTGCAGTGGGTGGAGGTGGCACCGCACTGGGAGGGGAGCTGCAGCCACCCCAAAATTCTCTGTAGCTCCCAATCCCCCCTCCCAGCACTGCTGCCCACCTCTAGTGCAGCATGGCTCAGCCCCCTGCCAGCAACAGCCTGGTGCTGTCACCAGCCCCAGCCCGCAGTGGCAGCCTGCCCTTGTCCCGCATGCAGATCCCTTGCTGCAGCCCGGGGAGCAGCCAACGCTACCTGCCCGCAGCCGCTAGGCTGTGCTGCGCCTCATCCCAAAACCTTCCCCTACAAACTTACCTCACATATAACGAATTTTGGGTGTAAAAAGGGTCATCATGTAGCAAAACCCACGGTTTTTCTTTTTTTGTTATTTAAAAATACATTCCCTCCCCTTCCCCTAACCATTTGTGACTTTCTCTCTGCCCTCTCTATCAGTTATAAGTGATAACAAGTAATACTAGGTAAGCTAAGGTAAGTTCTTGTATATTATTATTATATTATTGTAATAAGCCCCTTTTTATATTGTAATAGTGTTCTGTTATATTTGTATTGATTTTTACTGTTTTATATTGCATTATGTATTCCTATCATTTTTGCATTGATTTTTATTGTTTTATATTGAATTTATATAATTTAGGCCTATATCTGTAAAGTAATGTCAAGTAATGTCAAGCCTCCATCTTGTGCCCCCTGATGTTGTAGCCCATGACTTATACCTATGCCTCCTATGTAAATTGATTCCTGAATGAATGGGGATGAATGCATTTGCTTTAGAGACAATGGCAGTAGGTCTAAAAATAGCTCCCTCTGAATGACCAAACCGTCAACTCGACAACCCAACCATCACCCTGCATTGACCCTCCCTGGCTCAAGATTTGGAAGACAAAGACTGCTGCAGAAATCAGTCAGCCCACCATTACAGACACCTGAAACTGCATGTTCTTACCTAGGAGTGCACATGCTCAGTACACCAGGAGCTGACTCTTGCCTGGGCACACTCCTGCCACTAGGATCATATGAGGTCTGCCCCTATAAAAGGGGGAAATAAAGACAGACCCAGGGGGATGCCCTCTCCATCTGGACCAGCACCATGCCACACCACCTATCCACCCAGAGGCCCTGCCAGTGACCCCTCTCTGGATAACACCTTGCTAGAGAAGACCCAGACTGGCCATTGAGGATCAACTCACAGCCCAGGATAGGTAGCTATCACCTATCTTCCTTCCCCAAGCAAAGAACTTGGACTCTGTTTCTCTTCCCTACCTGGACTCCAACCCTTCCACTGAGTCTCTTTCTCCTGCTACCATTGAGTGCCTCTGTGTGTGTGTGTGTGTGTGTGTGTGTGTAGGAACCAATAACTTCATGGGGCTGTGTAGTGTGTTGTCTGTTTAATAAACCTGTTATTTTGAAACCCCAAGTTGGGTTTTTGTCTGTTTCCTGACTGGTTCTTCTTTGCCACCACTTATGTGCCCCATAATCTCCCAGCTTTCTGCCTCAGTTTCCAACCCGAATCTCCCAGCTTTGTGCCTCATAGTTTCATAGTTGGTAGAGTCGGAAGGGACCTGAGCAGATCGTCAAGTCCGACCCCCTGCCATGGGCAGGAAAGAATGCTGGGGTTAAATGACCCTGGCAAGGTGATTATCTAGCCTCCTTTTGAGTACCCCCAGGGTAGGAGCGAGCACCACTTCCCTTGGAAGTTGGTTCCAGATCCTAGGCACCCTGACTGTGAAGTAGTGCCTCCTGATGTCTAGCCTGAATCTACTCTCAGTCAACTTACGGCCGTTATTCCTCGTTACTCCTGGTAGTGCTTGGGGGAACAGGGACTCTCCCATAGCCTGCTGGTCCCCCTTGGCCAGTTTGTAGATGACCACCAGATCCCCTCTCAGCCTTCTTTTGTGGAGGCTGAACAGGTTCAGGTCCCGTAGCCTCTGCTCATAGGGCCTGCCCTGCTGCCCCCTGATCATGCAAGTGGCCCTCCTCTGGACCCTCTTGACGCTGTCCACATCCTTCCTGAAGTGCGGTGCCCAGAACTGGACACAGTACTCCAACTGCGGCCTGACCAATGTCGCATAGAGGGGAAAGATCACCTCCTTGGACCTACTCGTGATGCATCTGTGGATGCATGACAAGGTGCGGTTAGCCTTCCTGACCGCGTCCCCACATTAGCAGCCCATATTCATTCTGGAATCATTAACGACACCAAGATCCTTTTCTGCCTCTGTGCTGACAAGAAGAGAGTTCCCCAGCCTGTAGGTATGCTGCTGGTTCTTCCTCCCCAGGTGCAATACCTTGCACTTGTCAGTATTGAAACCCATCCTGTTCTCATCCACCCACCTCTGTAACCTGTCTAGATCTAGTTGCAGCCTATTCCTCTCCTCCAGCATGCCCACTTCTCCCCACATCTTAGTGTCATCTGCAAATTTGAACAAGGTGCTTTTCACCCCCTTGTCCAAGTCACCAATGAAGACATTGAACAGTGCGGGCCCAAGGACCAAACCCTGGGGGACCCCACTGCCCACATCCCTCCAGGTCGAAAAAGACCCATCCACCACCACTCTCTGGGTGTGGCCCTCCAGTCAACTTGTGACTTATGTAACTATGTAGGCATCAACACCACACACCTAATTTTTTAATGAGAATGGGGTGAGAGACAGTGGCAAAGGCCTTCCTAAAGTCCAGAAAGACTACGTCCATGGCAACACCCGCGTCCAAGGATTTTGTGACCTGGTTGTAGAAGGCCACTATGTTGGTCTGACAGGACCTGCCTTGAATGAAACCATGTTGGTCGCCCCTGAGCGTGATCTCCCCTGCAGGTCCCTTGCAGATGTGCTCCTTGATAATTTTCTCAAAAAGCTTCCCCAGAACCGAGGTAAGACTAACAGGCCTATAGTTTCCTGGGTCCTCCTTCCTCCTTTTTTTGAAAATGGGGACCACATTGGCCCTTTTCCAGTCCTCTGGCACCTTGCCAGAGCACCATGAGTGCTCGTAAAGCTGTGCCAGGAGTCCCGCAATGACCTCTGCTAATTCCCTCAGCACTCTGGGTGGAGATCGTCAGGACCTGCTAATGTGAACATGTGTAATCCCACCAGAAGTTCCCTGACTAGGTCCTCACTGACCCAGGGCCTGGCAGCACCTCCCCTGGGTCCATCGGGGACCCCGGTGGGGAGGGATGTCCCGGTCCCTGCTCAAAGAGATGAAGGCAAAGACATTGTTAAATAGGTTAGCTTTGTTGTCTGGTGTGACCACCAGATTTCCTTGCGTATCCTGCAGAGGCCCTACGTTACCCGGTACCTATTTATTTATAAAAGGACTTCTTGTTATCCTTGATCCAGGTCGCTAGTCCCAGTTCCATCTTTGCCTTAGCCTTGCTAACAGCCCCCCATCAGTTTGAGCAATGGAGGTATAATCCTCCTTGGTGATGGCCCCTCCCTTCCATTCGGCGTACACCTCCTTTTTAACTCTGAGATTTTCCTGGATGCTTTTGGTGAGCCATGGGGGCTTTTGAGCACTCTTGCCCTCTTTGATCCACATTGGGATCGTCACCCTTTGGGCTTGGAGGATCGTCTCCTTAAGGAAAGACCACTCTTCCTGGACTCCCAACTCTCCTCCCCTCTGGGACCTCAGTGCCTCCCTGACTAGTCTCCTTACCTCACCTTCCAGCCTTACCTTCCAGCACCTTCCTTACTTTCCAGCCCTGATCTTCCAGCTTTCTGCCTCAGTTTCTAGCCCCAAGCTCCCAGCTTTCTGCCTCACTCTCTTTCCTGTCTGTCTTCTCCTTGTCACCAGGCTTTTCCCCTTGCACCAGTGACCTTGAATAATTCTGGGGCCACTTGACCTTAAGTAACCCCAGCTTCCCCTCCAGGCTGCTGGTTCTAATCCTGGCCCCAGCAACTTTCACTCTCTCATTTTAACCCCCATCCTTCTCCCTCCTTCCCCTCCTTCTGGAGACCTTTGACCCTTGATTCCCCCTCCCATAGTCACCAAGCACCCTGGGTATCCCAAATACCCTAAGCATACACACACACCCCACACCACCCAAGTTAGGAACTCACCTGTGTGTATGTGTAGGTGGGTGGCATATGTGTAAACTGGCATATAGATCCTTTGGGTAGATATGTTCTCTTGGCTCTTCAGGGAACTAGCGGACCTCCTGCATCTAAAAAGAAAGACCTACAAAGGGTGGAAGACTGGATACACCTCCAAGGAGGAATATTCTGCACTGGTCCAGACCTGCAGGGAACGAACCCAGAAAGCCAAGGCTGCAACGGAACTCCAACTAGCTACAAGCATCAAGGACAGTAAAAAGTCCTTTTTTAGATATGTGGGGAGCCAGAGGAAAAGCAAGGGCAACATCAGACCCCTGCTAAACCAGATGGGACAACTGACAACTGACGCCTAGGAAAAAGCCAACTTTCTAAATGGGTACTTTGTGTCGGTCTTTCACAAGTCCCACAGGATGCCCCTGCCCATTACGGGACAGGGAGCACTGGGTGAGGGAGATTCCTTACCCTCTATGAATGCTGGCCTCGTGAAGGAACACGTTAAGAGTCTGGATACCTTCAAATCATCTGGCCCTGACAGATTACACCCAGATTACAGATTACACAGATTACACAGGGTACTCAAGGAGCTGGCAATCATAGCTCAGCCCCTGGCATGTATCTTTGAGAACTCCTGGCACTCTGGTGAAGTGCCCAAAGATTGGAAGAAGGCCAATGTGGTGCCTATCTTTAAGAAACGGAGGAAATTGGATCCAGCAAACTATTGGCCCATCAGCCTGTCCTCTATCCCAGGGAAGGTCTTAGAAAAGATTATCAAAGCGGCCATTCTCAACAGACTGGCCAATGGCAACATCCTGAGGGATAGCCAGCACGGGTTTGTTGCAGGTAGGTTTTGCTTGACCAATCTTATTTCCTTTTATGACCAGGTGACCTATCACATGGACAAGGGGGAAGAGATTGATGTCATATATCTTGACTTTAAAAAAGCTTTCGATCTGGTATCCCATGATCACCTCTTAGCAAAACTGGCTAACTGCGGCCTCGGCCTCACCACAATCCACTGGCTGGGGAATTGGCTCCGTGGTAGGACCCGGAGGCTGGTGGTTGATGGAAGTCAATCATCTTGGTACACTATGACCAGTGGGGTCCCTCAAGGCTCTGTCCTTGGGCCAACACTATTCAACATCTTCATTAATGATGTGGACATTGGTATCAGAAGCGGACTGGCCAAGTTTGCCGATGACACCAAACTCTGGGGTAAAGTGTTCACACCTGAGGACAGACGGGTGATCCAGGCTGACCTTGACAGGCTCAGGAAATGGGTGGATGAGAACCTGATGGTATTTAACACCAAAAAATGTAAGGTTCTCCACCTTGGGAAGAAAAATCTTCAGCATCCTTATAGGCTTGGCAGTGCTATGCTGGCTAGCACCACAAGCAAAAGGGACTTGGGGGCCATGATTGACCACAAGATGAACATGAGCCTTCAATGTGATGCTGCAGCTAGGAAAACGAGCAAAACACTGGCTTGCATCCATAGATGCTTCTCAAGCAAATCCCAGGACATCATTCTCCCATTGTACTTGGCCTTGGTGAGGCCGCAGCTGGAGTACTGTGTCTAGTTATGAGCTCCACAATTCAAAAAGGATGTGGAGAAGCTTGAGAGAGTGCAGAGGAGAGCCACGCTTATGATTAAAGGTCAGGAAAGCAGACCTTATGATGAGAGGCTGAGAGCCATAGGACTCTTTAGCCTGGAAAAGTGCAGGCCCAGGGGTGATCTGGTAGCCACTTATAAGTTTATCAGGGGTGCTCACCAGCATCTGGGAGCATATGATCTGTTAATAAGAATATAAACAAAGACTAGTAGTCAGATAGTTGGAGCGGGAAGGATCCAGAGCGTCTGTTCATCAGAGCGCCCCAAGGAATGACAAGGTCGAACGGTCACAAACTCCTCCATGACTGTTTCAGGCTGGACATTAGGAAGAACTTCTTTACTGTTCTAGCCCCTAAGGTTTGGAATAGACTGCTGCTGGAGGTGGTTCAAGCACCTACTTTGATGCCTTCAAGAGACATTTGGATGTTTATCTTGCTGGGATCCTATGATCCCTGCTGACTTCCTGTCCCTGGGGCGGGGGGCTGGACTCAATGATCTTCTGAGGTCCCTTCCAGCCCTAATGTCTATGAAATATATATATAAATATATATATATATATATAGAGAGAGAGAGAATTGTGTGCATGATATTTGAATGAGTGATCCGTGTATGTGTATGGGATGTGTATGTGCCTAGTGGGGGTGTATGCGTCTAGTGTGTATGCATGCACCTAGTGTGTGCATGCGCCTAACTGATTTTTGCGTGTGTATGTGCAATTGTACACTATGCCCTCCTGTCTAACAGCACAATATTGAGATCCTGAGAGTTGGCCTGGCCCCACAGGACAACAATCACATAAGAGCGAATTCACATATACAGAACCCACATAAAGCAAGGGAAACCTATAATGCCTCTACGTGGCCTAAGTTAAGGCCACAAGGGAGGCGCTTCCATCTACATCAGATCCAGAGCTTGGAATCTATTCATGAAAGCAGATGCCTACAAGTATCCTTTGAAAAAACTGAGCAAGGCTTGTTCTTTACATACATGTAGCTAAAGGGTAGGAAATGGCAGACATGGTTGGGCCCTGTATGTTTGGAAATTATTTTGAAAATCTTCTGTCATTTGCTTTTGAAGCTTGATTATGTATTATGAAGCTTTATTATATTCTTTATTGGCTTATTTAATGTTGTCAGCACATCCTTATAAGGAAATTGGACATTCATTTCATAGCCCTTCTCACCAGGATGGACAAATTTAGGGCTACAGGAAATATTCACAAGGAATCACAAAGAGCTTGGATGCAGAGGTGTGCTACCTTTCCAAACCTCATCAATCAGTCGACCAAATACTATAAATAAATAGTAATAGGTGTGATTTCCTTAATATTGCTAAGTAGTCATTTATTCTTGGTGGTTATTAATTCCTGAGGGTCAATAGAAAATATTTTTGTATGCCACTGCTTTCAAATAACTACATTTAAACTTTGGTGTGAATACATTCCTATACAAATCAAATTCTCTTATATTTATTTTTATATTATAACTATTAAGGATCCTCCCCGCTCCAACTATCTGACTACTAGTCTTTGTTTATATTCTTATTAATAGATCATATGCAAAATAAGTATGCAGCCACTATTTCACTTACTCTCTATTATGAAACTCAAAGTCAAAATAATAAATTACCCCAAGCCACCTGGAGGCCATTTGTTCTCACATGATTCTTCTGGGTCCTTGGATAAGTTGTTTAATATGTGCTTGCCAACTGTTCCCTTTCCTGAAAGTGGCATCGTACCTCATGCTACACCAAAAAATGTTCTAGTCCTTGCCCAGTGTCTTGCTGATGGCCTGGAATTAGAAAATTGGCCTACCAAGCCAGACCCTTATCAGTCTTTTTTCCTCAGTTGTTACTTTTATTGGAGATGTTCAATACTTTTCCTTTTCACATATTCCAGCATGTTTTCTGGACCTATTCAAAGGGTAGGAATATACTTTAATTAAATTCAACATACCTGATTCAAAAATACCCTATAATTTATTTTAGTTTTAGAGTACAGCAAATTACATTTCCCTTTACTAAATTTAAAGACATAGAATGACTTTCATAGTCATGGTTTTTGAAGAATGACATGTCACATTTTTGTTTTTGAGGATTTATGAAAATGAAATGTTTGGCTTATCTAAGAAAATTCCTTGGACATTTCTGCTTTCTGACGACCAGTGGAAGGCAACAAAAGGATAAGAGGGTGACAATTGCTTCACCATAAACTGTGTTTATCACTTCCTCATCTGTTTATACTGACTCTGGGATCATAGGAAAATAATGTTGGAAGGGACCCTGGAGCTGGTCCAACCGCCTGCTCAAGGCAGGATCAACCCTATCTAAATCATTCCAGACAAGTATTTGTCTATAGATCCATAGATTCATAGATGTTAGGGTCGGAAGGGACCTCAATAGATCATCAAGTCCGACCCCCTGCATAAGCAGGAAAGAGTGCTAGGTCTAGATGACCCCAGCTAGATACTCATCTAACCTCCTCTTGAAGGCCCCCAGGGTAGGGGAGAGCACCACCTCCCTTGGGAGCCCGTTCCAGACCTTGGCCACTCGAAATGTGAAGAAGTTCTTCCTAATGTCCAATCTAAATCTGCTGTCTGCTAGCTTGTGGCCATTATTTCTTGTAACCCCCAGGGGCGCCTTGGTGAATAAATACTCACCAATTCCCTTCTGTGCCCCCGTAATGAACTTATAGGCAGCCACAAGGTCACCTCTCAACCTTCTCTTGCGGAGGCTGAAAAGATCCAGTTTCTCTAGTCTCTCCTCGTAGCGCTTGGTCTGCAGGCCCTTAACCATACGAGTGGCCCTTCTCTGGACCCTCTCCAGGTTATCCGCATCCTTCTTGAAGTGTGGCGCCCAGAATTCCACACAGTACTCCAATTGCAGTCTGACCAGCGCCCGATAGAGGGGAAGTATCACCTCCCTGGACCTATTCATCATGCATCTGCTGATGCACGATAAAGTGCCATTGGCTTTTTTGATGGCTTCGTCACACTGCCGACTCATGTTCATCTTGGAGTCCACTAGGACTCCAAGATCCCTTTCCACCTCTGTGCCACCCAGCAGGTCATTTCCTAGGCTGTAGGTGTGCTGGACATTTTTCCTCCCTAGGTGCAGCACTTTGCATTTCTCCTTGTTGAACTGCATTCTATTGTTTTCTGCCCACTTGTCCAACCTATCCAGGTCTGCCTGCAGCTGTTCCCTGCCCTCTGGCGTGTCCACATCTCCCCATAGCTTTGTGTCATCTGCAAACTTGGACAGAGTACATTTCACTCCCTCGTCCAAGTCACTGATGAAGACATTAAAGAGTATCGGTCCAAGGACCAAGCTCTGCGGGACCCCACTGCCCATACCCTTCCAGGTCGAAACCGACCCATCTACCATGACTCTCTGGGTGCGACCCTCTAGCCAATTCGCCACCCACCGGACTGTGTAGTCATCCAAGTCACAGCTTCTTAACTTGTTCACCAGTATGGGGTGGGATACCGTATCGAAGGCCTTCCTGAAGTCTAAGTATACGACATCCACCCCTCCTCCTGTGTCCAGGCGTTTCGTAACCTGGTCATAAAAAGAGACTAGATTGGTCAGGCACGATCTGCCTGCCACGAACCCGTGCTGGTTTCCCCTCAGCATAATTTGTCCTGCCGGGCTCTCACAGATGTGAGCCTTGATAATTTTTTCAAAGACTTTGCCAAGGATGGAGGTGAGACTGACTGGCCTATAGTTGCCCAGGTCCTCCTTCCTCCTCTTCTTGAAAATGGGGACCACATTGGCCCTTTTCCAGTCCTCTGGGACTTGGCCCGTGTGCCACGAGCGTTCGAATATTCCCTCCAGTGGCTCTGCAGTGATGTCGGCCAGTGCCTTCAGCACCCTCGGATGGAGCTCATCCGGGCCTGCCGACTTAAAGGCATCCAGTTCTTCCAAGTGACTCTGCACCATCTCAGGGTCTACGCATGGTAGTCTGGCGCCTTGCTGCTGCCTCTCTACAACCCCAGTGAGAGACTTGTCTTGCCCCTCTCTTAGGAACACCGAGGCAAAGAACTCGTTGAGGAGTTCAGCCTTGTCCCCTCTGTCTGTCACCAATTGTTTCTGCCCATTTAGCAGGGGTCCTATTCCTCCCTGGGTCTTCCTTTTACTCCCTATATATCTAAAAAACAATTTTTTGTTGTCTTTTACTTGGGTTGCCATCCTCAGCTCCATGGTAGCTTTGGCCTGTCTAACTGCCTCCCTACAAGCACGAGCAGAGGAGGTATATTCGTCTTTGGTGATCTCTCCTTGTTTCCACTTTTTATGTGCTCCCCTTTTGGCCCTTAGGCTGCCCTGGATTTCTGTGGTCAGCCAGGGAAGCCTCCTGGCCCCCTTCCCTCTTTTGCCTCGCTTGGGGATCGTCTTGCTTTGTGCCCAAAGGATCGTTTCCTTAAGGCACAGCCACCCTTCTTGGGCTCCCATCCCTTCAAAACTCCTACTCTGCGGTGCGTCCTTGACTAATCGCCTGAGTTCATTGAGATCAGCTTTCCTAAAGTCTAGCACTTTCACCCTACTAGTTACCTTACCCACTTGATGTCTTATGGTGAATTCTATTATTAGGTGATCACTGTCCCCCAGATGGCTACCGATCTGGAGGTCCCCTACCATGTCATCCCCCGTTGCCAATACCAGATCCAGTATGGCATTCCCCCTAGTGGGACCATGTACCTCCTGTGTCAGGTGGAGGTCCTGTACACAGGTTAGAAACCTTTATGAGTGGTGGGACTTTTTTTTAAGCTGCTCTTGAAAAGTTTCAGTGATAGAGATTCCATAACCTCTCAAAGCAATTTGTTGCAATGCTTAACCACCTCAGCGTGAGAAAGTTGTTCCTAATGTAACACCCCCACACCAGGTTGTATTTTTTTTTCCTGGGTATGTTTTGATATGGGTAAGATGGCCCCTGTTGTTCTGCACATGGCAAGCTGGGGTGTGTATCTAGGGAGAATATGTAAAACCCTCTGGCCTCATTGGCCAGGGGAAGCAGAGGCTCCTTCAGGCAAATTGGAGAAAGACTAAAATGTGCTCCCCGCCCCACCCCTCGATTGGACAAGGCTTGGGAGATGTCACACCAAGTATATAATAACTATTCGCTAGGAGTGTGTGAAGTGGGCCCTATTCGATTCGGATTCGGATTCAGCCTGAATCAGGCACAGTGATTCGATTTGTTGATTCGGATCACTGTCCCTGATTCGATTCAGCCGAATCTGAATCTGAAGATTTGATGCTGATTCAGAGAATCAGCGATTCAGCCATAGACATAGCTTTAAATGTTTTTTCTACATACCTCGAGGTACCAGGCGCAGCTCGTGAATGCTGAGATGCTGGGGCAGATGGAGTGTTCCACAGGAGTGCGGGAGGGCCCTCCATGCGCTCAGTGGTACTTCTGGTCCACTTCCAGGTCTGCCAGAGAGCGCACTGGGAGCCCCCCTCTGTGCCTCACCTGGCTTGGCGATTGGCTGCAGGGGGACCCCAGGTGCCCCCACAGACCCAGGAGGCACCAGTCACTGAGCGGGGGGGCAGGAGGTATGCTCCCCAGCGGACCTAGAAGTGGATCAGAAGTGCTTCTGGTCCACTTCTGGGTCTGCTGCTGAGCATGCTGGGGAGCCTCCCGCACTCCTGTGGGACACTCCATGTGCCCCACCATCACAGCACCCATGAGCCGCCTGGTACTTTGAGGTATGTAGAAAAAACATTTAAAGCTGTGTCTATGACTGAATCACCAGATCTTTCTGAATCTCTCCAAGTCAATTTGGAGGGTTCCGATTCGATTTGGAAAGATTAAAGGGCCCTCTGATTTGATTTGGATTCGGAGATTCGGCCAGGGCCGAATCTGTGCCGAATCGATTCAGGGACCGAAGCTTCACACAGTCCTGCTATTTACTAAGGTTTTTTTTCTTTCTCCTGGGACTCTTATTCATCTGTCTGCTAAGAGCTGCACAGCTACATTGAGAGCTAGAAAACCTGCTCTCTTTGGAGGAGGGTCTGCCCTGCTCTTCACTGGAGAGGCAGGCAAACACATTTGAAGGGAAAGACTCAGGTAGAGGGAGAGAAAGTCTGTTTTGGAATTTGACTCCTATTTCCTCCCTCTTTCTTTTCTTTTTTTTCCCCTTTAAGTAAGATTGACACCATTGGGGTGTTAATCACTGAAGCAAACTGCCCAGGAACGGGTCCTGACAGTTACTGGCTACAGAGGCCTGGCCCCCTCTGCATAGGCGACATGTAGGAAGGGCAAGGGGGGGAGGCATGTGCCTTGCATGTGAGAGATTGGCTCTCGCTGACTGGGGAGTGGGAGTGCCAAGAGAAGTGCCGGCAGCACTTCCGGTTTTGTCACCAGCGATTCCAGTTTTGCCACCGGTGCTTCTGGTGTCGGCGACTGGCCACTGGGGAACCACCCCCCAGTCGGCGATCAGTGCTGGTGCCCCCTCAGACTCAGGAGGCACCAGTTGCCCATGCCCCTCTGTTTTGTAATTGTATTATCTCAGCATGGGGTATAGCTGAGACCAGCTGTCCAGGCTACAGCCATAGGCCTGAGCTTTTTTATCTGCTGTTTCTACAGCTATGATGTTTCAGCCTAGCTGCATGGCTGAACCCCAGCTATATGTTCAGTGCAGTATAGGCCTCAGTGCAGGATAGGCCTGGCCAACTTTTCCTGCCCAGTTCAGGCCCAGTGAGGTAGGTCTGACCGCTCCTTTGAAGTTTTCTTTTTGCAGTTTCTTCCCAGAAGAGGTGGGACCGGGACTAGGAATTTAGGGGTGCGGCACGCTGTCTGTAGCCACAGTTAACCCCTCAAGGCTACCACACGGAAGTGGGAATCACTGTACAGCATTGTAGGGAGCAACAAGGGGCCCCTTGCAACACAGAAGGACTCAAGACCTCTAGTAGCTTCCCACGGCCCAGCGAATACAAGAAGCAGCTTAGAGGACTCTCCAGTGAAGCTCCCTCTCCAGCCCATTGCTGAAGGGCAGGTATAAGCCCCTGGAACTGCCTTTTGGGTGAGCCCCAAGTCCTAGAATGCCTGGGCATGAGTAAAGTCTCCCCAAGAAGGTACAATCTATGAACCATGCCTTGAAGTTGGTAGTGTTTTAAACTGTTTTTAGGGGTTTAGGTTGCAGCCGTGTTGGTCTAAGGATATAGGCAGACAAGGTTCCTTGGGTTAATTTGATAACTTTTATTAGACCAACCTAAATGGTTGGAGAATAGTTATTAAGCAAGCTTTCGGGTTCAAAAACCCTTCGTCAGGCTAAGGAAGCTGCAGCAGTTGGTGTGTGCTCTTCCTGGATGGAATGAAAAGTAAAGAAGCCAGGGGCTGGGCTGGGCTGGGCTGGGGAGTCAGTTGCCAGGCAGATTGTAATGTATCAAAAATCCAATGTCTATGTTTAGTCCCTGATCTCTAGTATCCAGCAGGTTGATGAAATGGAGCTCATAGGCTCGTCTCTGGGATGTGTTGTGTAAATTTCCCTTGAGGATCAGGACTGAGAGATTGGAGAGAGAGTGGCCCTCCTGTGAGAAATGTGCCCCCACCGGTAATTGGGTGTTTCTGTCTTTGATGGATTTCCGGTGTGCGTTCATTCTGGTGCGCAGTTGTTGTCTGGTCTCTCCTACATATCTTCCATCAGGGCATTTGGTGCATTGGATGAGGTATATCACATTCCTGGAGGTGCAGCTGTAAGATCCTGGGATGCTGATGGCTCTGTTGTGGGGTGTAGTAATAGTGGGGGTGGTGGAGATGTGGGGGCAGGTTTTGCATCTCTTGTCATGGCACGGTCTGGATCCTTTTGGTGTGTTCTGGGGTTGAGGAAGTTTGCTTCTGGTGATGAGGTTGGCGAGGTTCGGTGCTTGTCTGAAGGCTAGGATGGGTGGCTCTGGGAAGATCTTTTTAAGAATAGGGTCTTTTTCTAATATGGGTTGCAATTTTTTGAGGATTTTCCATACAGGTTCAAGGGATGGGTGATACGTCATAACCAGCGGTGTGCGATTTGTGGGTGTTTTTCTTCTGTACTGCAGCAGTTCTTCACGTGGTATCCAGGTGGCTCTTTCAAACGTGCGATCTACCTCTCTGGAGAAGTGTCCTTGCTGGGTGAAAGCCTTTTTAAGATTGGTGAGGTGGTGATCCCGGGTGTTCTCTTCAGTACAAATGCGGTAGTATCTGAGGGCTTGGCTGTATATCACAGCTTTTTTGGTGTGTTTAGGGTGATTGCTGGTTCTGTGCAGATATGTATGTTGGTCTGTGGGTTTCTTGTATACTGTGGTCTGTATTTTACCCTTCTGGATACTGATCATTGTGTCTAAAAAGGGGATGTTTGTGTTGGAGTATTCTAAAGAAAGTCGGGTGGAGGGATGGTGACTATTGAATTTCTGGTGGAACTCAATTAGAGATTCCAGGTTATCACTCCAAATGATGAAGATGTCATCGATATATCGTAAGTACAGCAAGGGTTTGATGGTGCAATTCTTGAGGAAGTCTTCTTCCAGGTGGCTCATAAAACGGTTGGCATACTGTGGGGCCATTTTAGTGCCCATAGCTGTTTTTAGTAATTTCTTTGTTTTCTTTGCCTTTGTTTCTGTAATAAATTTATCCTCTGTGTTTACACAGCTTGCGAGGAGGGTGGTTTTGTTTATGCGGGACAC
The DNA here is from genome assembly GCF_030867095.1 of Alligator mississippiensis. Taxonomy (NCBI): domain Eukaryota; kingdom Metazoa; phylum Chordata; order Crocodylia; family Alligatoridae; genus Alligator; species Alligator mississippiensis. The sequence continues at coordinate 344,181,887 of NC_081824.1, forward strand.
CCTAGTAATTTATTTAGTGTTTCCCAGGTGGTCTGGGTCGGGGCTCGAGCCAAGGTAAAGTATATTTAGACCCCAAAACTGAGCACAGCCCTTGTTGCTGCTGACTGGTACCCAGCAGAAGGGTTACATTAATATCCAACCTAAATTTCCCTTGTTGCACTTTGCTTGTCCTATTCCCTGTGGACACAGAAAGATTGATCAACATTTTCTTAATAACAACACTTATTGTATTTGAAGTTTTCTCTTTTCCTAACTAAATAATCCCAGTTTTTCCAACCTTTCTTCATATGTCATGTTTTCTAGACCTCTGATCAGTCTTTGGTGCTCTTCACTGGACTTTCTCCAGTTTTCCACTTCTCTCTTGAAGTGTTGCACCCAACCAACCTGGACACAATATTTCAGCCAAGGCCTCACCAGAATTGAATAGAGCAAAATAATCACTCTCTGGAACACTCTCGTGAATATATCTCAGTATGTTCATATTTGCCCAAACAATCTTGCCCCATTTCAGCTTTTGATCCCTTCCTGCAGTATCATAGCCTAGCCAGTTGTTTCCCAAATTTTTATTTTTGCATTTGATTGTTCTGCCCTGAATGCAGTACTTTGCATTTATCTTTATTATATTTCATCTGATTTATTTCAGACCGTTTTTCCAATATATCCAGATCATTTTGCATCCTACCCTTGTAATCTAAAATGTCTGCTACTACATACAGTTTGGTATTATCCACAAGTTTATCAAGTCTCCACTCAGTTCCATTCTCCAAAATAATGCATGAAGTTACTAAGTAGGAGAAGTCCAAGGAAAACCCCTGGGAGAGCCCTACTTGATATCGTCTCATGTTTGACCTTGACATTGAGCCATTGATGACTGTTCTTCAAGCACAATTATCCAACTAGTTAAGCACCCCATGTCACAATAGTTTCATTTAGATCATATTTCCTTGGCTTGCTTATGACAATTTGACTGGTGGACTTTTACAAATAGGAATTGATATACTGGATCAGACCTATCAGTGCTTTGTTGCCTTTACTAAGATTCTCTTGGCTATGCATGTCTTACTAGAATATTCTATGTAATGCAGTTTCTTTAATTTATGCTAGTTCTCACAAATGGTTTTCTCTACTTGACTTAGGAGACATCCCTAGTTATAGTCTGCATGCATGCAGTTCATTAGACTGGGCTGTAATCTTTTTTTTTTAAAATGGGAAGTGTGCCAGAAGCCTTTTGAACATTATTACAGTGAATGCAACCAGCAAGTTCATCTCTCTGCTATTCATGTGCCCTGTTGTTAGCCTCTGTGAGCATTCATATGACTAACATTTTTTTTTTTTTTTTTTGCCAAAAAGGTTTATGAACAGAAATGGGGATCATAGATTCCAAATGAATTCACTTGGGACAGAAAATCTATGTAATACCCTGGCATTTTCCAAAGGATGACTTGAGTCTGTCCAAGGGTGCCTTGAGTCTAAAAAGGTTGAGAACCTTTGTCCTAACAGTAATATAGTGCATTTCATAAAGACATTCTGTATGTGGCAAGGCTGGTCAGGAAGTTTAAATTTGCAGATTAAAGTTCTGTGGAAAGCACCAGATTGCATCAGACTCTTGAATTTATTCAAGAACATCCTGAGGTGGACAGAATAGGTTATAATGGGTAAGGAAAGTCTGTAGGATGATACAAAGACACCTGGTACAATAGATATGAGCAGTTCAAAGGAATGTTATGATGAAATGAGTTCATTAACCAGCAAACCGTAAAGTGCATGGCACTAAACATGATTGATCAAGTGTGGGCAATGATACAGGCTTGTTGTAAGTGCTTCTAATATATAAAAAGAGTACAGTAGAAATGCACTTTGGATTTATGTTTAACCTGTACTAGCCCTGCTGTCAAACAGTCTGATCACCTGGCTAATAAATGATTGAAGGCTATACTAAGTTTACACTCACTGAATAGCTGCTGCATGCTTATTTAAACCACATTGAACAAGTACCTAACAGGTCCTTGGAGGCAACAATGGATTCCACAAATGAAACACAATCATCCTTTCCTGCAGCAGAACAGTAGGCAATGGAAGGCTTCAGCATGCCAACTCCCTGAAAAGCAAGGTGTGTCTTTTTGTTGCTTGCCTCTGCCTCCTCTGGCCAATGGGATATAGATAGAATGGAAGGAGCTCTGTTCATTCCTCTTCTAATAGAAGATTAGAGTTGTCCTGATGAGCAACCTCAATGGCAAAATTACTAGACAGCTCTTGGAGCTCAGGTGGGCACTCAGAGAACCCTAGAGACAAAATTTGACTCTGGGTGGAGACCATAAGACATATTTTCACAGGCAAAAATAATATTTGTGCATCTGACTCGTTGACACATCTGCCTACATAGATCCCAAATCCAAACACTCCTAGTCATAATAAAGCCATTTTTATCTTGCTTCCTGAACTTTAGTCCCATCATTAGAATCCAAAAGTTTCCAGTTACATTAAACTTACCATATTACTATTTTCAGATTGATAAACCATTTGGAAAGTTATGAATTCACTACAACTTCCTATTAGATGGCCTGATTTAATGGAATGAAAACTATCCAAGCCAATGACTGTCTGGAAGGTAACAGCAAGACCTCTTATATAAAATCAGGTGGTCAAGTACCTGTTGTCAGGGGCGCAGTGTTCTTATGAGTCAGAAAGATAACTACAGGAGTTCATACAAACAAATTTATTTTGCTAGTAAATTCACTTTCAATGCTACTGCAATCCTTTATAAATACTTCTCTGTCTGAAGTACTAATAGAAAGGAAATTCCTTTCACATTAACTAAACCAAATAATATTACAAATAAATACAGTGATTTTCCATGGTACAAATAAGTTGCAAGGGACAGGATTTTAAATATTTAAAAACTTTGAATGGCTTTCACTTGAATTAGATTTCCCACATGAATAAGTATCATTGAGCATGAGTCAGGGAAACAGAATCTGGCTTTATATGAATGTTACTTTTAGGGGTAAAGTCTCATTTTAGCACCCAATGCCACAGATATTACGTTTAAGGCACTCAGGTGTGTGACCCTCTCCCCTTGTCTGTGTGTGCTACTTCATAAATGGATTGTTTCCTGTATGTTCTCTCATTTTTAAGTTTGGGAGATAATGGGAAGTACCAACAAACATGGATTCAAACAGATGGTGAGGTATTGGAACAGATTAATATAGGTTAGAGTGTGTTCCCCTCTTCTCCTGGCTGCACTGCAGGAGAGTGTGGCTAGAGAAATGAATGGGAGAATAAAATATGACAGTGTAGACCAGTAGTTCTCAACTTTTGGGGGGCTCTAGACACCCCTCATTGGACTAGAGGCACCTTTCACTGGATTTGAGATACCCTTCCATAACTTCTGTGAATTGAGTGACACCCAGTTTCAAAAACCAATTTATATATTACAGTGCTTACCTCCTTGTAGAGAGGCCAGGCAGTGGGGATGGGGGATTAGCCAGTCAGGATTGGCCTGCAATTATCTGCATATCTATTCACACATCACTAATCTCCTCACGCCACATGGGACCCTGCAAAGGATCTGGTGACACCCGTGTGACACAGAACCCTGGTTCAGGATCACTGATGTAGACTATAGTATGTCCTAAGCTGCTTAATGGCAGTATGATGTAGTATTTGCTTGCATTTGCTTGACTAACATTTGGATAAGAGAAGAAAAGGCAAAGGAAATGAGCAGGTAAGGGAATGCCAAAGGTGAGAGAAATTACAGAAAGTTTGAGAAAGACATAGGCTAAATGTCACTTAAAGCACATTCAGTGTTTTTATTCTAGTTAGATCTGATTTTTAGACAAGATATAACTTAACTAGGGAATAAAAATGGACATATTACTATTAATTAGAGTAGAACCTGTTAGGAATATTTTTATATTTTTCAGCCTTATTTAGTAAGTTTTTTATATTTAGTCACGCACAAAGTAACCAACCTCAGTGAGGAAGGACTGCTTCTTCCCCACCAGGGACAAGTCCCATCCAAACTCTTACATGCTGACTCTCATTGGTCAAACACCCTAGATGAAACCTGAGCCCATTTAAATCAACCAAAAAACTACCTTTGACTTTATTAAAGCCAGGATTACACCCTGTGTGTTCAGCTACATGCATGCTAATACTAACAAGAGCCCTCATGCTTGTGGTATTTTTAACAAAATATGAGTTAAATGTAGTTAAAATATAAAAAAATGGGATGCCTGAGGGCTGGTTCTTTACTGTCCCTGCATTCTGTGTCATCATTGACATTTGTGTCAAAGGAGTATAATTCTACCATTTTCATCTGGTAGGAATTTAATATCTGTTTTGCATTTACTCTTCAATTGTAAAGAATTCATAAGATTGAAGCAATAGAGAATGGGGACATAAGCTCATTCTTGATAGTTAGCTCTTTACAATTATGAACCCTTTGGGGAAGATACCATTTTCCTATGTGTGGGCAGTCCCTTTGAAATCTTTACATAGCCTTCATTGACCTGATTAAGGCCTTTGATTCAATCAACAAAGGGGTGTTATGGAAGATCCCGATGAAATTTGGATGCCCACCAAAAATTTGTTACCACCATCACACTTCTTCACAATGACATGAAGCAATTGTTCTAAGCAAACACTTGGAAATGAACTCTTTCACTGTTAAAACTGAACTTAAGGAAGGATGTATGATTGTACCACCACTCTTTCCATCTATATTGCAGCTATTCTGCATTTCATTGCTGATAGACTTTCACCTGGGGTCAGCATCCAATATTGCATGGACAGGAATCTCTCTAACATCAACTGGTTATGTTCCAAACTCAAGTTAACCAACACCTCCATTACTGATCTTCAGTACGCTGTTGATTGTGTTGTGTATGCCCACTCAGTTGAAGAGCTTCGGGTCACTTTTAGCTATTTCTGTGAAGCATATGAAAAGCTTGGACTCAATGTCAACTTCACAAAAACCAAGATACTTTACCAACCCACTTCAAATCACCAGCTTCTCCTTCACATATTACAATTAGTGGTTAGAATGGGCTGCTAGTGGGCTGGGTGCTGCCCCAGCTTGGAGACAGCGCCCAGCCCAATCCAACTCTTTCCCAACCCCAAGTAGCTGGGGCAGCACTCAGCCTGCTGGCAGCTGGACAGCCCCAGGGGGTGCTACCATTGTGCAGGGCAGGACTGGGGCTCCCCAGAGCTCAGGGGCTGGTTGTCCCACCAACAGCTCAACCCCTGGCCACGGGCAGGCTCCAACAAAAAAAAAAGGGGGATTGGGCCCCTCGCTGTAATGTGACAGAAAAATTGAAATGGTGAGTTTCAATTAAAAACCCACCGTTTCTATATAGGGGGTCACAGAATGCAACCTTGGGGATTAAGCTCCTGCCACATGTACATGTGCTCATAGAAAAAACTAGTTGCACTGTGATATGCACAACAATAAGCAACCAAGGGGCAGAACTCCAGGTATCCAGGGAGTAAAGGCTGCAAGCAGTTTGGTTTCACTGCAATAGAGGAGAACAGACTGGCTGTCAAGCAAAGAGAAAATCCTTGTGTGTGGCTGGGAAAACATATGACCAGAAGGGGTGGTGCTCTGGGGGCATATAAACCCAGCACTTGAAGCAAAGCAGGCAGTCCATGCTTGCAGGTTGAGTAGCTGTGGGTGGAGCTGACTGCTAGAATGAAAGGAAGAGGTACCCTGTAGGCTGGGGAAATACTCTAGATCTATATGGTAGTAGTGTGTCAACTGTTAGAGACCCGACAGTTTAGATCTGAGTTGCAAGTGGATGGCTTATGCTTTGTGTTATAGCTTTTTCCTTTGGAGTCTGGGTTCTAATTGGAGGACTAGGTTGTGACTATGGGGCAGGCTTGGAGGCCATGCTATAGGAAGGCAGGGGGGTTTCTGCATGTTGAGACCTGTTCTTGGAAGGAATGTGAAAGGCTAAGGCCTAGGAACTGAGATATAAGGCAGTGGATTTGAGCTGAGGGTCTGAGCCTGAGGAAAAAAGGACCAAAGCCAGGAAGGATGAAGTCCTGACAAGGGTTTTGAAGCCTGGTCGGGGGCAAAGTGTTGGTTTGGGTGCAGAGGGCCCATTCTGAGATGTGACTGAAGCATAGGTATGTAGCTAAATGCCACTATTATAGCCCCAAAGGGCCAGCTGACACACTTAGGGTGTGTAAGACCTCTGAGAGCCACTCTAATTAAAGCACCTGAAGCATCACATGTATCAGCATCTCCGTGCTGAAAAATGGCAGCAGGGGCATTTTAACTAAAGCTTGTCGAATGAGCTTTAGTTAAAGCACCTCCACTGCTATTTTTCAGCACAGGGACATGGATACACATGAGGCTGGAGTCTGCTGGAGCACGGTAATTACCATGCTCCAGCAGACTCGATTAATTGAGTCTGCTCTGACGTGGTGTAATTACAGTGCAGTGGAACAGTGGATCGCTGCACATGTATAGGCACCCAAAGGTGTGGCAAACAAGAGACAGAAGGCGAGGGAGGCCAGACTTGCAGCAGTTGAGTGTGACCACCAGGAGGTATTGGATGCTGAGATGGAGACTCTGGAGCCTACTGCACATGGGAACCATTCTGGTAAAGAGGAGGAAGAGTGGCTTCAAGGCTCTGAGCACTGACATGTGGAAGTATGGTGGCAGAATCATTTGAACATATTCCTGCACTCATTTGCCCATGAATCCCAGCCTAATTGGAGGTAGCACATGCTGCACTTGGGGGATGTGGCACTGTCCTTTGATGAACTCCCTGCAGCTCCTTTTCCTGCAGCCCAAGCAGAGCTATGACCTGACCACAGGGGAACCTTCTACAGTCTCTACACCGCTGGGTGGGCAAATGTCACATAAAATTAAATGAAATCAAAGTCCCAAGTTGCTTCACACAATTTCAATATACTTTCACTCTAATTATAGTGAACTTTCAGCACATAACAATCCATTTCCACTGTGCTAATTTTCCGTAGAGTGCAACAATTAACCTGAAAGGTCTAAATTGCTAAATTCCAGAGGGAAATACTACTTTTCTCTTCCTTCAGTTGAACAGACAACACAAATTACCTTCAACCAAGACAATGCATACCTTGAAAACCTGGATGCCCTGTCTGGCTGCTGGTGAATATGGAAATACTTACACTCTCACTATTGGAATCCTGCATGTTTTCATCACAGCTAACAATGTATGTGTTACTGTGCTTCATTAGAGGCTGCTAGAGATGCGATATTCTTCAGGAGTTGCAGTTTGACTATAAAAGCTCATTCCTGGGACCAAAACTTGGGATATCCCAAATGCTAGCTTGGGAGAAAACAAGTGTTTTTCTAATTCATCATATATTGCTAATATTCTTTCACTACCTGATAAGTTGTGAATATATAGGGAAATGCATTAAACAAAATTATATTTTACCTGAAAGCTTTAACAGTGATTTTTTTTTCCAGTGGTAGAACAAGAGTCAGGGAGTCAAAAGACATTAGGGATGCAACTAGATCATCCCAGCCAAGGCTTTGCCTAGCCAGGTCTTAAAAACCTCTAAGGATAGAGATTCCACAACCTCTCTGGGTAACCTGTTCCAGTGTTTTACTACCCTCCTTATGAGAGTTTTTCCTAATATTTAATTGTAACTTCCTGTGATGTTCACGAGAGCACTTCACCCTTTCTGGCCATTTGAGTGCATCTGTCTCCTTTTGAGTCAACAGCTTGTCATCCAGTCAGATACCTTGAAGGGTCCCCAGGGATTCTCGTCTGCCATGACTTGTTACTGGTTATTGTTGGGAGCGTGTTTTTAAATCCTGCTTCTTCTGGTTCCTTCCTTCTGCTCTCTTGCCTGGACTCCCATTTCAGGGCTCCACCTCCCCTACACCCTGCCTTATGCCAACCAGAGATGTTGCTTCTTGGCTATGGCTGAGACAAAGTCTGCTCACCACAGTAAGGGCTTTAGCCCTTGTATAGTCACAGTCCAGTTCAGATGGCATACCATCCTGGTTCAGGCCTCATGTCAGCCTGGTTTGGCTTCCTATTCACCCCTGGATGCCTTACTCCCAGGCACTCTCCTTTTCTCTGAATGCCTACTAATAGCCTCAGACTGCTTTCTTCTTTCTGTCTTCCCAGGCTCAATCTACACTGGCTACATCCCGGATCCACGGTCTTATCAGAGGTAAGAGTCCAGGCTCCACTGTGCCAGCTTTGTCAAAGCATTCCCCCTCATGGGTTTGCCACCACTCGCCCCTGTCAGGGCAATCATACACATCTGGCATCTCTGGGCCTTCCAGAAGACTCACTTCCAATCCTTCTCAAATGCTGGCTAGTGGGGTTTTTATTCCCCCCTCCAAGGGCTGGCTGGAAAACTGGTGTCAGCACACAGCCACAAAGTGTTCCCAAGCTGGTGTGGCCTCCATGCCTTTGATCTTTGGCAGTGTCCTGCCAGCTCTGCATTTCTCTCTGCTCCCAGCTGAAAGATAAGTCCTGGTTTGTGGTGGCGTCCCTGCCACACTAATCCAAACTTCCCTTCCTGCAACTTGAGACCATTGCTTCTTGTTCTGTCATCTGCCACCACCTCTTTGGAACCACCCTTGAGGTAGTTGAAGGCTGCTGTTAAATCCCCCCTCGGTCTTTCCTTCTCCAGACTAAATAAGCCCAGTTCCCACAGCCTCTCCTCAAAAGTCATGTCCCCCAGCCCCCTCACCATTGTTGTTGCCCTCTGCTGGATTCTCTCCAATTTATCTACATCCTTTCTGTAGAGGGGGCCCAGAACTGGACACAGTATTCCAGATGTGGCCTCAAATGCCAAATAGAAGGGAGTAATCACTTTCCTTGATCTGCTGGCAACATTTCTTTCAGTGCAACCCAGTATGCCTTTAGCCTCCTATGCAACAAGGGCACACTGTTGGCTCACTCAGCTTACGGTCCACTGTAACCCTCAGGTCCTTTTCTACAGAACTGTTGCCCAGCCAGTCAGCACCCTGCCTGTACTGATGCATGGAATTATTCCATCCTAAGTACAGCACTTTGCATTTGTCCTTATTGAATCTCATGATATTTCTTGTTCAATCCTCCAATTTGTCTAGGTCTTTGAATCCTAACCCTACCCTCCAGCATGTCTACTGCTCCCCCCAGCTTGGTGTCATCTGCAAACTTGATGAGGGTGCACTCTATGCCATCTTTCTGGTCATTGATTAAGATATTGAGCAAAACCAGCCCCAGTACTAATTCCTGAGGCACTTCACTTGATACTGGCTGCCAACTAGACATTGAGCCATTGAACCTCTGAGCTTGATGATCAAGCCAGTTTCCTATCCACCTTGCAGTCCATTCATCCAACTCATACTTCCTTAGCTTGCCTGCAAGAATGTTGTTGGAGACCACTTCAAAAGCCTTACTATAATCAAAGTATACCATATCCACTGGTCTCTCCGCATCCACAGAGCCAGTCATCTCATCATAGAAGGCAATCAGGTTGGTCAAGCATAACTTGCCCTTCATGAATCCATGCTAACTGTTCCTTATCACCTTCTTCTCCTCTAAGTGCTTAGAAATACATTTCTTGAGGATCGGCTCCATGACTTTTCCAGTGAATGAGGTGAGGCTGACTGGTCTGTAGTTCCCTGGATCTTCTTTCTTCCCTTTCTTATATATGGGCACTATATCTGCCCTTTTTCTGAGGCCTCTAAGGCCCCTATCATCTGAGGCCTCTCCTGATCACTATGAGTTTTCAAAGATGATAGCCAGTGGCTCTGCAATTACATTGGCCAATTCTCTCAGTCATTTATGTATGGAGAGACTAAATAACCCTTCCCTCAGTCATCCTGTCCTGCCCCATGGACCCCTTGCCCCATAGAGTCAATCCTGATGCAGTCCAGCCCTGCTCCTGTTGCTGTCGGCAGGAAGGGAGGAGAATGAGCTGTGGGCTGGGTTTGCCTGGCTTGAGTTGGACTGGGGGCTTGGAGCCCCCTGCCTTGTGGTCCCACCCCCCCACCCTCCAGCTCAGGCCAGGCAAACCCCAGCCTGCAGCTCACTCCCCCTCCCTTCTTGCAGACAGCACTGGAGCTGGGGGGGTTGGGGGTGAGGCCAGGGGAGAGAGGCTGCAGGCAGACTTGTCAGCTTGGCCAGCTCCGAAGTAGAGCTCAATTTTCTTCCCTCCCCCCTGCATTAAAGGGACCTCTGTTGGGTCTGGTGGGTTGCTGTAACTCATGGCACTTTATGTAAAGTGCCATGAGTTAGAGCACATCTGTCAGTGTCCTAGAAGAACCCCCAGCTTAGTCAAAGCTGTTATGTGTGGGCACTTTGCCATTTCTTTTCTGTCTTGCCGTAATGACTGTAAGCCATTTGAGACTGAATCCATCATATGTCTGTACATAATGACTACCCCATTGTGCAGTAGTGACTACCCCATTGTCTAAGTATCAGTAAAATAAATTGCAGTGTCCTGCACAAAGCAGCCCCAAATCTGTAGCTTTTCAAAAGAGATCTTGCTGTAATATATCCATGGCTAGTCTTGCTTTCATGGCTTTCTAATCCAAGTGACTATTCTATTTTTCCCATCCCTTAGATGATATACCCTGGTAGCTAGTTCTTACTGCAAAGCTCCCTGTGTTATTCAAGTCACAGTCTGAAATTGCTATCACTAAAGGCTGATCAGAAAAGGGAAGTCTGTTTCATGAAAAAAATTGAAAGAAATAGGGAACTTATTGTTTCTGCAGAATATTTCATGACATTTTTTGTTTTGAAGGGAGAACTTTCAAAACAAACCTTTTCTGAACTTTTTTCTAGTGTTTTTTAAAATTGTGTTTTGATGGGAAAATATTATTTTCTTTAATTCCTCCTTTTCTCAGTAGTACTATGTGTGTAGTGTGTGATGTGTGCATGCAGAACAGAAAGCATAGGATTTTTTCCAATTATAGAATAAAAATTTATTAGAAAAATTCTTAAATGTAAAGGGGATGAGAGGGGAGGGAATGACCAGAATGAAAGCTGTCCTGAAAATAAATATTGTGGCCAAAATGTCATATTTCATCTGAAAAAGCACTGGCAACTATGTAACTGTTAGGACTTTCTCATTTTATTCATAATTGCCTTTTTAAATGAGCTGAAAGTCTAACAAAAAGGAAAATGGCTATTTAGTTTCTCCATACATAAACGATTAGCCTAGTATTTATGTGGGGAAGTGCTGTTTCAATTTTAGCTATTATTATAATAGTTGAAATGCCATGTGTGGAGGGACATGGACAAGAAGTCATCCAGAAGGAACTTCAAATGCATTCCCTCCAGCAGCATACTAGATCCTTTCTGCAAGACCTAGGAATTAGTCAGAAATGTCAAAAATCAAAACTGGTGTTGTGCTATGTCTTCTCAGTAGACGTAGCTAGATGCTGCCTGGTGCAGAATGGTCCTGTTCATCTCAGGACAAAACTCCCATGGCAAGCAGTACTTGGTGACCTTCAACACTGCCCCAAAATTTTGGACTGTCCTGGAAAAATTTGAGACAGTTGTCATTGTATTTCTTTCTGTCTCTGCTTCCATTAATCTTCCTCACTCTTAATGCTCAAATATATAAATATATTTTACTTCCTTTTCTCTCTCTCCTTGTTTCAGACTTGCTTTCTGTCTTTTGTGGAGAGGTATGCACAATTCCTCCTTTTACTCTAAGGATGTGTCTGTCTTTCTCTTCATGGTTTTCTTCTCATGCTGGAACAAATTCAAACTTGATAGAATCCCAAGATATCTCTCCTCCATTTACTTTCCCCAAAAGGAAATGCATTTTCTCTGCCTCCCTAGTCTATCCTATCCACTTCTGGCTCCATCCTTTGTATGGAGCATTGACCATGTATAAACAAAAACTGGCAAAACCTCCTAAATAAAGGAGATTTGTCTCACCTGTAGGACCTGCCTGAAGCAGAAAAACACACTGTGAGAGCGTATGAATGCTTTATAACTAGCTACACGTCAAACACAATCTAACCCTCAGCAAAACAGCGACTCTCTTATTTAACTTCATTTCAATACAGAGAAGACACATGTAGGACTCAGTGGGCCTGACTCTTCTCTGCTTTGCCCCTTTTTTAGTAAATGACATTTTTCCGATCTGTGTGTAGCATTGATGTAATATACTGCCAAATCAGAGGGATGGCTTTTCATGCTTGCTTTGCCTAGATATAAAAGAGTGCACAAGGTGCAAGACAGTAGGGAACTGGACACAGGAGTCCAGCATTATTTGGAAATCCCAGTATACCTATACTCTGCAGATCATTGGTGCTGTGTACGGGGTGCACGCGGGTGCATGTGCACCCACTGAGATCGGCGGTACATCCCTTGTGAAAAGTGCCGCCAGTGGTGCCGGCGGCACCTGTGGGCGGTCAGCGCTCACCACCCCCCAACCCCCGCTGACGACACTGCTGCGGCCGCCTGCAGGAGCTACCCACTTGGCCTGCCCCCGCCACCGCCACCTACGGGCAGTTGCCGTGTCTGCCCAGCCTCTGGGGGCACGCGTCATTCATGCTGCAGATTCTACCCATGTCTCGGTCTTACACTGCAGGGCACATTAATAAAAAGGAAGCAACTTTCACCATTGCATCTATCTCAGCCAAATTGTCTCCTTATTGTTCAGTTAGTCACTACAGTCTGTTCTTATTCAGAAATTTTGGATGTTGAAATGCTGCTTTGGCTAGGTGTATACCAGCCTATTGACAAAGAATTCTTTTGCTGCTCATCACCTCAACAGAATTGCATGCGTGAGTAGCTGTGGGCAAGGAAATTATTAACCCAATTCACAGGCCCCCTCTTCCTCAAAGCGCATGAAGCTCAGGACCTCCAGGTAGGAATTTCATTTGTAGGGTAAAAGTAGAGCTCATTAAATTGGCTTGATGCTGATACATCTATTGGCAATGCTGTATTCTCAGCTAACACCTATTAAATGAAACATACAGAAGGAGAAAAAGAATTCTGGTTTAAAGGAAAAGACTATGTTAATTTCCCATGTGTTATTTTTATCTATTTTAAAATATACATAGTCTCCCTTCTCTCACTATAATTACCATTTTGAGTGTTAAATGTGGTTATACTGAAGTTTTTTAAAACTGATGCTTCATTTTATTGAGCTAATTAATTATATCCCTAACCTTGAGCACATGAGTAACCTTATTACATGGAATGGACTATTCAAGTGCCTAAAATTAAGTAGTGCTCAAGTACTTTGCTATATTGGGGCCCTACATATCTGGCAGAATAAGAAGGCCTGAGGTTAGCAAAAGTATAACTCTAGTCTGAAGGAGAAAAAAGTATAAATAGTGTGTCTTGTTTACTGAGCAGGAAAACCTGAAAAGAATTAGACCTACTAGTTTTGGAAATGTCTCTACAAAATACATGATTTGAACCAGAAATCTGATGAATTGATAAAAGTATACCATCAATGGTATACTAGGTACGCACATAATGGTTTTATACTTTTTAAATTAATTCAGTAATGAATTGAACATTGAATCCAGAATGTACTTTTTATAAAACTCTTGTTCCTGTAGATGAGTTTGGTTCAAAACCTTCAATAAAGATGACAAGAACACTATGCCCACTTTCTTTACATTACTGGGCCTGGTTCATTACTGTGTCACTCCCTTTTCATGCTGGTGAGACTTCACTCCAATGACCTGAATGATATTACACCATTAAAAAACTAATAAACCCTGGGATTCTTCTCACTAGTAAATCCAACCTCATCCTGTTGCCAAAAAAATCTCTTATCTGAATGAAAAGGTTTAACAGATATAGTTTAGTCTTTAGCTCCAAAAAATGGTGGACTGAGAAGCCTCAACATAGCTGATTCATACTGGTACATACTGGAAGAGAAGCCTGTACATAATCCGAAGGGGTTTCTCATCAAAAGAAGTCAGAGTTATCTGTGACCTTGACTCCTTTTCTCTCTCTTCTGATGAAAGCCTGTGAGGAATACTTCATCTCACTGCTATCGGAAACCCCTTAATTTTAATCATACAATATCTGATCTCTGCTGATATCCCAAACTCTTTTAAACCAAGCTAATTATGGCACTATGACATGGGCAACTGGTGCCTCCCAAGTCTGGGGGGGCACCAGATTGCCAATGGGGGGGAGTCCCCCAGAAGCTGATCACTGACTGGGGTAGAGGCAGGATGTCCCCCAGAGGCCAACCACCAAGCTAGCAGTGAAACCGGAAGTGCACTTCTGCCAGCACTTCCGGTTTCATGGCTGGCACTTCCAAGGAGTGCACAGCTGATCTCAGAGGGTGCATGTGCACCCGCGTGCACCCCCTACACATTGCCAATGCACTACGATAATTATGGTGCAGCAAAAATGGAGGGCACATTAACAAAAAGGAAACAACTTTCACTTTTGCATCTGTCTCAACCAAATTTTCTCCTTATTCTTTATCTAATCTTAAAACAATGAATACAGAGGTGAATAAACTATGCTGAGGCTTCTCAGTCCACCATTTGTAGATTCATAGATTGCTAAGGGCTGGAAGGGACCTCACAGATCATCGGGTCTAATTCCTAGACTGCCCCCCCCCCCCCCCCCCCCCAGTCTAGGCAGGAAGATAACTGGAGTTAGGTCACCATTGATTCGGGGGTTTGGCAGGGGGGAGTTGGTCATTTGCTTTGCATCCTCAAGTGCAATATATTGCTGCTTTATCTTTTTAAACTGACAAAATCATGCTAATCTCTTTTTTTCCGTTCTTCTAAGAGAAGGCAGATGCTGCTCCTTTCTGTCTGTTCTGACATGTGGAGTCCCACAAGGAAAATCCTGTCATCATATTTGTTTAGTGTCTATGTACAACCATTGAGGGACATAGGGAGACAACATGGTCTGCAGTGCCAGTAGCATCTCAATGATATGCAGCTCTTCTGTGCATTCTGCATAGACAGTGTGGCCTTCCAATTATCTTGATTCATGGTGGAGCCAATTAAAGAACAGATGGCTCAAACGGACCAGGAAGATTGGAAAAGGGAAATTCTTTGAGGAGCAGGCTTCCTCTTCAGTCAAGCATATCTTCTCTCTGGCTAGCTTTTTATTCTATTACCTAACATGGCAGTTGCACTCTTCTATCACATCATGGATAATTCAGGCCACCTGTCAGTTTAAGGTAACCCAAGAAATAGTATTAGCAACAGCAGGCTCAAACATTCTCTCAACGGTGATCAGGAGACATTTATCTTTGTCATCTTCAGACCTCACTGTAAAGCATCCCTGTGCCCCAAAAGCTAAAATAGAATAAACCTGTCAGAACACTCCCAGGTAGAACTTACATATTGGATCAGAGGAGGATAAAAAATTGCCTGTTCCATTTGAACAGATCAAGTCTTTTCTATAACTTGGGGACATGCCATCATATACATACTTTAGAAATGCTATACAAGGGGTTCTTATTTCAACCAAAGATTTCTATGCTAAACTTACCACAGGAGACAAAAAAAACAGGATCTGATCTGAATGTTACTCTCCTTCCAAATGAACAGGGTAGATATAATCCTCCAGGCTGTCACAATCAGAAATATTTTTCCAAACACAAGTAAGTCCTAGTGTAAAAGAGAGTTTTCTATTTTTAAAACCCCCTGACTTTCTCAGATGCTTCTTTTTTGTTTCATGTTTCTTTTCTTTTCTTTTCTTTTCACTTAGGATGTCTCATCCAATAGCCCTGTCATGGACAAGCTAGGAACCTGAAATGGTTTCCAGAAATGAATCTCTAGTGACTTCATTAATTCCTACAGAGCAGTGACTAACCTGAAGTATTTTACACGTGGCAATTCCACATACTTATTTCCATGCTCTTAAAAGACTATAGCAGCAAAGGGTGCCTATACATGTGCACAGGGGTGGAAGGGAGGGCATTTCAGAACAGTTCCCAGAGAGCAGCTCTAATTAAAACTCCACAGCAGCATGTGTATTAAGCCCCTGTGTATGTGACACCGCAGCAATGAGTGCTGTAATTAGAATGTGGAGCAGACTTGATTACCGTATTTTCGCGCATATATCCCGCGGGGTATACGCAATTTTACAAGAAAAAAATGGATGGGTGCGGGCTATGCAGTGGTGCAGGCTATCGGCGGACTTTTTTTCCCTGCGGGGGGCCAGGGCTGGGGCGAGCTGTGCCACCACTGCCGCAGGGGCCGGGGCTGGCTGCACCGCCGCAGGGGGCCGGGGCCAGGGCCAGGGTGGGCCGGGATGTGCCGCCACTGCTGCTGTGGGGGCCACCGCCGCCGCCACGGGGGCCAGGGCAGGCTGCACCAGGCTGTGCTGCCACTGCCACTGCCACTGCTGCGGGGTCTGAGGCGGGCTGCACTGCCTCCCCGCTGGGGCCTCTTGGTAGTGAAGCACTGTAGTAAAGAGTTTTTCCTCATATCCAACCTAAGCTTCTCTTACTGTAACTTGAAACCATTGCTCCTTGTTCTCTCATCTGCCACCGCTGTGAACAGTCTAGCTCCATCCTCTCTGGAACCCCCTTCAGGTACTTGAAAGTTACTCTCAAATCCTGCCTCAGGCTTCTCTTCTCCAGACTAAATGGCCACATCTACACATGCATTAATGCACTTCAGTTAACGTGGATTAATTCTAGTATCTCTGGGCATTTTTACACGTGCATATGCTGCAGAGCCAGGTGCTTTGAAAAGTGCTAGGCGCTGCCATGCACATACTTGTATAAATGCTGAAATGGGCACCAGTGCACAGAAAATGGCAGCCATGCACTTTTGAGCTAAAACACATCAAAGGTGTTTCAGTTCAAAAGCTCACTGCTGCCATTTTCTCCTCAGTGACGTGAATTCACCACTTTATACAACTGCAAGTGACGAAGTGTGGTGCATGTCAGCTTGTGTGCGACACACATCCCCAGCATGTCACAGTGAGAAAAAGTATGTGTATAAATCCCCTCCATGGTGAGGTACTAGGAAAATGTGCATTAGCCTGGCTTAATGCACAGTCACTAAAGAGCATGGTTTTTAAGTGATGCTTAATGTTCACTTTGCTCTTTACCATCCATCCTGGAGGTCACTGATCCAGAGCAAAGCACTGGCCTTTGAGCAGCGGCGCACGGCAGAAGCAGTGAGGAAGCACGTGGCCAGGAAAATGAGGACCTGTCGTGTCCAGTCCTCGTTGCTCTCCTGCCCCTGCTGCAGCAGATTGTTGAGTGCAAAGATTGGGCTTATAAATCACCTGTGTACCCGGTGACCCTAGCCTCTACCCCACCCTTCACTTTTTCCTCTCTCTTCTTTCTCCTTTTTTCCTCTCTTTCCTTTTCTCCCTCCCCTTTTCTTTCCTGCTTCCTTTCTCTCTCCCCCCACCCCAATGTGGTCATCTTCGCTTGCCAAGGACGAATCAACATAATGTGCATTAGCCTATTTTAATGTGCATTAACTAAATAGCATGCTTTTTTTCAGTGCATTAAAATAGGCTAAGCGATATGCATCTTTAAATGTATATTAAAAGTGCATTTCAAGACGGAAATGCACATCTGCACCTGCCCAAGCACACCTGGGCATAATGGGCAGGGATAGATGTGTCCAATAAGCCCAGTTCCCTCAGCCTCATGTAAGAGACTCCCTCCCTTCGTCGGTTCAAGAGGCGGGGTCAGGGACCTGGAGCAGGCAGGGTCGTGGTGTCCCTCCCGCCGGGCAGAGGGTGGGCTCGGCGCTGCCCCCGCCCCGTGGCACATAAAGATGCCTTGCCCGGCGCCGGCCCGGCACACGCGTCCGCTGCCCAACTCTCTGACCCGGCTGGGACATGCCCCCGCCCCGCCGCCCGCCCGCGCTGCGCTGGCTCCTCGCCGCCTGCTGCCTGTGCGCCGCGCCGCGCGCCTCAGGTAAGCGCCGCCGCCTCGCCCCGCCCCGCCCCGCCCCCTCCCCCTCCCCGCGCCCCGCGCTCAGCGCTTCTGCTCTCTCTCGCAGGCTTGCCGCAGCCTGGCGCCCGCCACCGCCACGCCTCGGACCTGCCTGACAGCCAGGTAGGAAGGAGCCGTGCCTGGCCCGCCCGGCTCCCTGCTAACTACATCTCCGCTCCCTTATAGCCGTGTCTGTGTCTCTAGCCATGCCTAGAAAGGGGCTGGAGACAGGTGCATAGATAGGTCTATAGATCAAAAGTCTAGAAGGACAGATAGGTCTGTATATTTTTATATGGATATAAATGGTCTATAGATATTTTAATAAATAGGTAGATCTATATAGATCTACATCTATATAGACATGTATAAATTCTATATATAAGGTCTAGATAGATCTCTATATATCTAGAAGTTCTATGTAGATAGCTTTATATATAGTCTATATGGATAGATCTAGATATATCTCTATATATAAGGTCTATATGGATGGATAGATCTAGATCTATCTATCTATCTAAGGTCTATATAGATATATCTGAAGATTGTTCAGGGCAAAGATTGGGCTTATAAATCACCTGCGTACCCACAAGACTTAGCCTCCATCCCCCTTTTCTCTCTTTCCTCTCTCTTTTTTTCTCCTTTTTCCTCTCTTTCTCCCTCTTTTCTCCCTCCCTTTTTCTTTCCCACTTCCTTTCTCTCTTCTCCCCCACTGGATGCAGTCATCTTCATTTCCAAAGGATGAGCAACATATCTATCTATCTATCTATCTATCTATCTATCTATCTATCTATCTATCTATCTATCTAAAGTCTATATGGATAGATCTAGATCCATCCATATATATAAAGTTTATATGGATGGATCTAGATCTCTCCACATATATTTAGTCTATAAGGATAGATCTAGATCTGTCCACATATATATAGTTTATATGGGTAGATCTAGATCAATCTATCTATAAATAAGGTCTGTGCATCTGTAGACCTGCCTGCTTAGAGCCTTGTTTGGAAATGTCAGCTCTGGGCTTCCACTCCTTTTTTGACTATAGACAAAAACACTAGAGCCCGTCTCCTGTTGCACTGAGCTCCAGGCAAAATCATTTGAGCACTGTGGATTATCCTAGGGAAGTCTCTTGAGTTTTCCCTGGGGACTTGTGCATTAGGGGCTGGCACCTCCAGCCATCCTACTGTTGCATGCCCCTTTCCCCTGTCCTCTGAAGGGTTCGTCTGGTCCAGAGCCTGAAGGCAAGGTGAGAAGGGGAACAATTTGATTCAGAGGTACAGCCCCCTTGACTTTAATGTGAAATTCAACTTGTGAGATTGCTTCTCCTGGGAAGGGCCAGAGCAGTCAGTCTAATGGCATTAAGATTGCTAATTAGGATTTATTAGGAGAACAGCAAAGCACTGGAACAGGCTACCCAGAGAGGTTATGTAATATCTGTCCTTAGAGGTTTTTAAGACCTGAATAGCCAAAGTCTTGGTGTGGATGAGATTCTGGGCATGGTCCTGCTTTGAGCAGGAGGTTGAACCAGATAACATGAATGACTGGTGCCTCCTGAATCTGGGGGGCACCCGCAGAAGCTGCTGACAGCAGTGACCCTGTCAGGGGGGGCACAAGCCCTACCAACAGCATCAGTGTTGGCCATCGGGGGGGCACCGGCCCAATTAGGGGGGGCATGTGCACCACCATGCACCCCCTACCAGTCGCCTATGCCAGATAATCTCCTGAGGTCCCTTCCAACCCTCATATTCTATAATTCTATCGTCTCGTGGCACCCCGTGGGGCTGGGGCACCCTGCTTGAGAACCGCTGGACTGGGAGAAACATCTCCACGTGAAACACAATGGCAAACGCATAAGCACATGCTAACTTATTTTGTTTATTTTTAAGCAACTGGCACTGTGTTTCAGTCAATGGACAGAGCTCAATCAACCCCAGGTAAATGGGCTTTCTAATACGTTGGCCCACATTCTTTTATGTACTTTATACATTATGCATTTTAACAGTCCTGGCAGTGGTGGGGTACAGATAGCTTCCCCACCCTCCTCCCCTCTGCTTTATCTGTGGCAGGTTAAAGTGCTTTGGGGTCTTTGGACAATATGCCTTAGAGTTGTCTGACAGGGTGGATTGTGTAGTTTTGAGGAACAGATTAGTCAATAACTTGTATGGGATAGTGTGGGTAGGAATGATCCTCCCATGAACAGGGTGTTACACAAGATGACCCCTGGATGCCCCTTCCAGTCCTAATTTTCTATGATTCTGTGAGAGTATAAATGCCTCTTTAAGTCTCCTCTGAGGTGTTGCTCAATGCTTCTGCTGCCTTCTGTTCTATTTTCCTTGCCTATATAACTTCATCCTCCTATTCTCAGTGTTGCTATACTGATAACAATAGATCTGTTAAGCAACCTACTGCCAGGGCCTTTTCCCTGGGCTGCCTGCATTGTTCAGTAAAACTGCTTTCTCCTCTCTAAATGGTTCATCTGGTCCAGAGCCTGCAGGCAACAAAGAAGGTGAACAACTTGATTCAGATGTGTAGCTCCCCTTAAATTCAATGTGAAATCAAACTCCTGAGATTTCTTTTCCTGACAAAGGAAGAAAAATCTCTACTTATCAGAGCAGCTGGTATAATGAAAGTCCAGCCGTTTGTACTGAATTCTTCACCTTGGGGTCCTTACTGGAAAATGCATACTAGAATCTGTTGTCCAGGTGCAGTGCAGTGGAGAAAAGGCCACCCCCACCAACACTTCCACTGGAGATTGCCATGTTTCTTATTTAGTGGGCATAATACATACAAATCCAAGCCCTGTCAACATCATAACTCCTGTTGACTTCACATGGTGTCAGGTTTTCATTTTCATCTTTGCTGTGTTGCTTTATTGAATCTTTACCATTGAAGTCATTGCAAATTTTTCTACTGGCTTCAACAGATTTCATGTTGGACTCCAAAATAGTTGTTGTCTCTGATCATGACTGAGCTAGAGGTTTTCTAACTTGTTCTACAAGTAAATTGTTCCTTATCAGGTATAGTATAAACAGGGCACCGGGGGGAGCCCAATTCAAAATAACTTGAGATTAATTAAATGACTCCCATCCACTTCAGTGGAGCTTAGGTCTGCACCACTGTGAACAACCTCTGACAACATGGAAGAGCAATAATAGATGAAATGGAGTATAGATTGAATTCTTCTTGTCAATGGCTCTTTAAGCCTCTTTCCATTTTAAATATCTCCTATATAATTCTGCTTGTTTTGTGGGCAGTCTGTGGCTTGGTTGATAATATTAACAACATTCTATCACCTTTCACCTGATAAAATACATTAGTTGTATCTGACAACAGCTCCAGTATTCATAGTCCCACTGTCTGACCTTAGTTGTAATGCTATGGGCTTCAAGAGAATCATTTATTAAAATGAAAGACAAATCAGGTGTTGCCTCTACAGTCATATGCAAAAACATACCATGAATCAGGATGGATAAAAATCAACACATTTTTTAAATTTAAAAAATCAGATTTTTTAATTTAATTGTATTTTTTGATTTTTTGTTAATCTTTTTACAAAAATAAACCTATATAAAATAGTTTTAATTTAAGATATGTCAAAGCTCAAAGATATCATCATGGAATAGGGATTATAACTTCTAATTATATACTATTTGAGACAATATATTCATGTAACTGTTTTAGAAAAGTTCTATAAATGGGTCACAACAGGCCATGGAATATATTAGGGGCCCAATCTTATGGGGTTCCCAGAGGCTTCTCTATAAATTAATAAAGATTAAATAAAACCACTCTACCCAATGGGACTTAGTGCTTAGTCTAGAAGATCCCATTAAGCATCTCTGTGATGGTTAGTTTCAGTTCTCAAACTGTGGATTTGTGTCTCGAGATATCCTTGTTAACAGAAGTATATGGAGATGAGAGATAACAGACCTGAGACTGAGTATGCATCAGCCCTATTGTCTCTCTGCAAATTATGTGTACACAGAGTCAAGTCCTTACCTCTCTCTAAAAGTGCAACATTTCAAGAAATTAAATGAATAAAGGATTGTTGGGGGTGGTGTAGATCTGGGCAAGAAGGAAGAGTCTGGAGATAAATGCAAGGAGGAAGAGGCAGTAGAAACAAAAGAAACATTTTGAGCAGAATCTTGTTGAAATTGCAAAATACTTCCGTAATAACCACCTTGCAGCAGCTGCTCTGAAGAAAGCAGGAGGAACCAAACTAACTCTCCCACAAGGTATGCAAAGGAACTCAGTAGTTGACTGTTTTGAATGATATATTGAGAACTTAATCTGATGTCAATTTGTGAACAAAATCATGACAAAATAGATGGAATTGTCATAGCCAAAGTTCTCAACATTGAGCTAAAGAGAAATGTGGAACGTATGCTGGCTATCCTGAAGCCTATTTCTGTAGCCTTGAGCAAAGGTTATATCAAACAACAAGAATGCACTTTTTGTAGAAAACAATGATTAAATTGAGGCTTCCTGACTACTGATTTAAATCATGATTTTAATCTATTTTATTTAAGTCAAATCCACCCAGCCACAAATATCAATGTGTGTTAAAATATTATTTGTCTTTTAGATCTCCAGTTCTATTATGGATCTTTGTAACTCCATATTTAATAGCATGCAGATAGCTGAGGTAAGATCTAATGATTTTTTTTTACTTGAAAAAAATTTCTCAACACTTCTCTCCAGCCAAATAGAGTTAAACACTGTATCATCATCATTATCTTTACTAGGAAAATAGCAAGGAAATATATAAAAGAGTAAGTATTGCTTCATGGTAGTAATTTGTATATAACATTCACTCTTGGATTCTGTAAAGCTATTTACTAAAATTGCTCTTTTTATGCAGTTTTTATTTCACTACTCAAGAGCTCAAGATTCAGCATATCCACTTAAAAATGGGGTTAGTATTTTAACATCATCATCACTTTTGTGTAGCAGACTTAAATGTGTTAACAAGATACTCACTAGGCTGTGGAACAGCAAGATACATTATTTCCATGACCAAAATAAACACTTATGAACTGCTCCACTGATTTTTAGTGGGGCTGTTTCTGCTTAAGGTTCATGGCTATGACATTGTGACTTCCCTTAATGCATACTATCGGCAAACAATGTCAGTAGTAGGCTTAGAGCTACTTCTCACCTGATATAACTGTATAATTCTTGTTATTCAAGAAACCTACCTACAGAAGTCCCAGAATCGTTTGGACCTTGTTTATATATGATTGACTTTGGCTAGAAAAGGGCAAGATGTTACCATGAAGTCTGTTTTGGACAATATGTCTCAGATCATGAGTAATGTCTTTAATTACAGGGAGTGCTCTGATGAGATCCCCTAGCCATCTTCTTGCCAATTTCTTGATTGCTTGCCAATTTCTTGATCTTATCATAATTTTGATACTATTATTTAATTACTAAAAAGCATAATGCTTACACTGTTTTCTATTGAAAATAAGAAAGAAGGAAAAAAAACAACCCTTGGGTTCTGCTTATCTAGTAAATATATTTAAAGTGACATTAGCATAACCTGCAGATCTCTCATTAGAAGCCTTCCAAAATCATCTGGATAGCGCTGGTAAAACTATTGTCCTGCAGAAGTCAATGGTGGTTCATGCTAGGTAATCATAATCACTGTTCCAGGTTGAAAGATAATTTAATATAGTATTTTTTCATGTAGCAGTTTGTATCAGGGTCTCTAGTATTTCAGGACTGTATTGGATGCTTTAAAAATGGTTAGGATACAAGATTAGGTCCAAAGGTGGAACAAGCCTTGTACACACCTATTTATGATATGAATATCCCTTTCTTCAGCTCACCCGAAAGCTTAGGATTTTTTTCTCAACACCATGGACACAATACGCTAAATTTAGCTATAGTAGAAACTGGCACACATCCTTTTGATTTCAGGTGGAGCTGGATATCCTTACATAGTCCTAGGACTTTATTTTTTGGGGGGCTTAATCTAATTTAGATCAAAATTAGCTTAAAACATTAAGAGTGTGTTTTAATGAAAGGGATAAAATCCAGACCCCACTAAAGGCAATGAACCACTCTCACTGAAGTCACAGGGCTAAAATTCCACCTGAGTTGTGGAATATTTCTTAAAGACCTAAGTAGAACTGTTTTGCATATATCTTACAGCTGGCATATTCAAAGGATCTTAATGGAGTTATACACTCAAACTTCACTGAGGATCAGCTGAACTTAGTTCCATAACTGCAACAGACTCCTTTAAAAATTCCACCTAATAAAATGACAAAGAGCTGCTAAAATGCTCATATTTTGCCTTGGTTCCTCTCCAGAATAATTTCACATATATAAAAAAATATTAGTTGAGCTCTTGGGAGCCCTAGGCTAGCTAGACCACTGAGCCAGAGTGTTTGAATGTTTCATGTTCAGTGATCATTTTATTACAAACCTAGTGTTCACAATATTTTTTTATTGTAGTCTTCCCTTCTGCATCCTTTAATGCGCCTTGCTCCAAAGCTCTCAGAGGGAAGAACAAAAAGATTCCTTGATCCAGTATGCACTTGTTTCTTCCATAGTATTGTATGGCACCAACAGTGCATGTCGATTATAAATCATTGTCTTAATACTCGAATTGAGAACAGTTAACAAGGGGAAATCCCTTTGCCTTATGCCCTGTGCTCTAATTGTCTTTCCTTCTCCTCAGGTTTTATATAAATGTCAGTTCCTCTCCTTTACTCTTTCTCTTTCTGTCTTTTCCCTGTGCCATGTCCTCTCTTCTCCCACTTTCTGATCCTTACTCTCATCTACATTTTACTTACCCATCTTTAAAACCTCCCCATGATAACTGCACCCATTCAACGGTGTAGTTGCTGCTTCCATTCACCTCTGCTGATGAGAATGCACTGGCTCTTCCCATTCCAGCCCCAGTTTCGCAATCTGATCAGTCCTCCTGCCCCCGACAGATTGCAGATTCAGGCCCTGACTAACAGGGATTTTTCTTGCTCCCCCTGAAGTCAGTGGTGCAACTTCCAGTGACTTGGGTGATGCAGAATTCAGCCCAAAATGAATAATCTCCTAAAGAACAAGTGCAGCATGAGCAGAAATCAGGTGCAGCAGCTATGACCAGATTAAAAACTGATGGAAATATGAAAGGTGGGGAGTAGCCATGTTTTAACAAATCATTGCTTTGCAACTGGGTGAATGGTGTTCCCAATGTTTTCCTCAATTCGAGTACTGCATTGTCCTCAAGAGCATGATGGTGTAATTTTGAATCAAAGTGAAAGCAGCATGCAGTTTGCATAACAGTTGTTAGCAATACTTAAATGCATCAACTTTGATTTGCTAGTACAATTCCTATCTGTATTTGTGCTTAATACTCTCTCTTCCAATAAAATGAATTGGAGCAACCTGATACATCAGCACTGGAGGATTATTATGAGAAATCAAAATAAACCTCATGAATGGAAGGATTCATTAAAACTAATATGTACTGTCACCTTGCAGGAACAAATTGCTACTGCAGAGTTTACAAAGAAGGTACGCTAACATAAGAAACAAGTGGGGGATTTTTTAAATGGTCAAGACTATAGTTCTACTAAAGTAACTCACTTTGCTTCTAGAATATTATCTATCACTTCTAAAGCTACCTTCACTTTTTCTAAACCCTTGCAGCACCATATTAAAATACCAGAACTAAATATATTTACATCACACAAAGTGGATAGTTCTTGACAATGCCGTCTGGGTATTAATATTTAATCAGTACTTCAGCAGAATGGGCATCAAAGACTATTGGCATGTGGCTATTTGCATGCTGTTGAAAAGGTTCCTGAATTACTGATGCATTGACAAAATGATGCTGAGACTTATCAGTATATCCATGAAACTATCGTTTCCAATATTGTGTTAATGGTCTGTGTTTTATTTTACAGGATAGTCCTGGTACCATGGGACGACCCTTTTTTCTTTTCAGGGTAACTTATTTTTCACTTTCTTTTCCTGTCTCTTATTCAGTTCGGTACTGTCTGTATGAAAGAATATAGAGCTATTTTCATTAGAAATTCTTGTGGCCCTAATTCTATAGCCACGCAGTCATCTCTTAGAAAGTTCAGGGTACGGACACATGTACATACGGAGCTGTTTCAAAAGGGCAGTAGCTGTTACATGTGAACAAGCCAGGCATACAGATTTATCAAAGTTTTATGAAAGTTGAAGTGGTTTTGCTATATTAGTATAATTTCTGGCTTGTCCACACATAACAATTAGTGGTGCCAGCTGCTGCCCTTTTGAAAGCTTTCCCTTTTAAAAATGATTCCAAATGGTATATATGTCCATACCCTCATACATCCTTGTGATTAGACCAAAGAACCAGAAAGAACAGTGAGATTCTGGGCAGTAATGGACATTCTGGTACATTGGCTGATTTTCCAAATGGTGCTCCCAGAGCTGTTCTACCTAGAGGTTTCCACCCTCAACTCTGTTTAAAGTGGTAGCACTAATAATTAATTAGACAAATATAAGAACACCATTCGAACAGTTCAGACAGCATGCCCAGTGGGTGATAGTATAATGCACAAGAGAATGAAATACCAGAAGCAAAATTGGAAATGATGAAAATAATCTCTAGCTCATTTCTTTCTCATTGGACTGTTGCTTCTTTGTCCAAAGTGAATATATTGCTGATGCTATTGTTACCTAGACTGAATTAATGCAGTGTTATGTAGAAATGGGAAAACTGGTTTTCACAAGCCTCCATCAACACGACAAGGAAGTTTAGTTAAAAAGGGGGCCTGATTCAGCAGGGTATTTAAACACGTGTTTTAAAAATATACCAGCATCCCGAGTAATTTCAATTAAACTACCCATATGCTTAGAGCTAGGCATATGCCTGTTTATCTGGTTAAACTAGGGCCAAGATGCTGAATGAGAATTCAGTCAGCCAGGCTTTTAGCTCTAGGTGCAGAAGCTCAGCAAACATATCCAAGACTGAGGCAAAGCACCTCATCCACACTATTTAAAAACGCCATCTTCACTCAACACATCCATTTGAGACAAAATTGTAAGATTTCTCAATCATCCTAAATGTACTAGGAGAGACACATTTCAATGCGTTTTGTCTGACATCTGTACTTCAGTATGATTATTTAAATATTATATTTTCAGCCTCGAAATGGAAGAACTATTGAAGATGGTGGAATGTAGGCCATCCAGAAGGTGATGTTTAAAATGTTTAATCAATGTAATCAACAAATATAAAAGTTTTTGAGACAGGAGGACTTATTTATGTCTTGTTACAAACCTAGGCCTGGGCATTGCCAGTTGCTCTACACAACTACTGGGCAGCTTACAGGGATCCAGCTTGCAGTCCACATTGTGGATATAGACAACCAATGAGGTTGGATCTGTTTTTTTTAAAGGGTTCATCATGAATGAGTTGTCGTGGTCTTTAAAGAAAGGTTAGCAATGTATAAAAAAAAAATCCTTTTGTTTTCCTATTCCACACTTGGAAATATTTGCACAGAACCCAAAAAGCATGTTAGGTGCTTCACCTATGTAACTTCATTTTCTACCTCATGTAATCTGGCACTCAATAGATTTCTTCAAGGAAGAACAAATTACTAATTAAACACCAATACAACAAAATATTACTTTAATATATTTACAATCTAAAGCCACTCAAACATATTAGAATGAGCTGGTGTGGATCTCTGCATTCCTTTGACATCAGGATTAGAACCTAATGTTAGATGAACTATAGTAATAAACAATAGGTGTGGATGTGTAGATGACAACAGAGGTTTTAAAATAGCTTTGCATGACCGACTCAGTGTTGGAGTATATACAGCATAATAATGATAATTGCATGGTACTAGTGAAAAACATAGTAGATATTCATCTTGAAGGCATGTATCTGTGACATCTCCCCCATATTTTTCTAAATGCAGACATTGTTCCTTTTCTCCTTGCAATATCAGAATAATTTACTCTGTGTCTAGTGATGGTTGTGGAGACAAAAATGGGTCTTCACTGTTAACCTTTTTAAGGAGGAAAAGAGACTCGTGCAAAAGAGAACCTGATTCATACAGTGTGGTGCATAATAAAGTGCTGAATAAAAGCAAGACCGCTCCTGTTTGTATGTGAACCCTTCATCTGTGGGTTCCTAATGTTCCTAAAATCTGTCCCAGGACTATTCATTTTTATAATAGTTTGCAAGCTGAACTTAAAAACAAAAACTGACCAACTGAACAATAGAAACAAGGGGAATGGACTGCACCTAAACAAGGTTTAACTATAGTCAACTTATGAGCATAATTTAAATATTCTGGGTGAAATTCACCCTGTGCATAGAGCCAACCAGGCCTTTTTGTAATCCAAGCTAAGTGCTAGGACTGAAATATAATTTATAAAATACATTGGCCTCCTTCCACCGAACGGTGCATCTTGAAAGGGGTTAAGTGAATGGGGTATAAGGTAAACACTCTGCACCGCAACACTTGAGAAGGAAGCCTATGAAATTGAGGTAGATCATGGTTATGAAAGAGAGAATTATGTAGGGAAGAAGGATTTGTATACGAGTGCTGACTTCGCTGGTTCGGATCAGCATACTACACTTAGGATATTTATCCTAATCTTTCAGATTTGTTTCCATTATTATTTGAATGGCTAGAAGTTTGTGCCAGTTCATTTATAGTTTGGTGGTCCACATAACATAACTGAATTTCTTTTAACATTACAGCTCAAGAGCAGAACACAGACTATAATGTTAACGTGAGCTAATTTCTTTCAGATTTCCATGGAGCATGAAGTTAACGGGGCGACTGCTCAGTCCATAATCAGACTTGATTTATACAAGGAAAATAAACCTCCTCTTGGACTATTTGGGCTGAAACCTATTCCACTTATTAAGTGATAAATTCACTAAGACACCTAAATGTGATCCTATTCCACCCTGCTTGAGCTTTTGAAAAACCGTTAATACATCTACTTTTAAATTATGGCATCATCTTAGCTAGCACACTAATAAATAACAAAAAGCAGCAAGGAAGAAAAAGAAACCCTACATTACGTTAATAGTTTTTCAAGGACAAAATAGGATGGAATAGGATTGTACTTAGGTGCCTAAAACCACTTAGGCACCTAATAGGTAGAACAGGATATAGCCCCTTGTCTATTGTAAGTGACTCACTTGTCTAGAGTATACTGTTCCATCAAATAAATTTGCAATTGTTAATCACTTTTCTACTCCTTTGTATTTTTTCCTTGTGCTGTGGTACACACCTGTATACACATCACTCAGTGGTACTTGCGCTTAGCAATGATGTTGTTTCGCTGTTTGTTTTCTTTGGCTCCAATCATCTGAAAAGAAGAAATCAGGACAATTATGATGATTTGGTAGAAAGCCACCTTCAGATACTTCTCATAGGGCACATCTACATGTAACACTATGGCGCCATAGCAATGCACTACAGCAATGTAGTGTCCGTGGGCAAGAACCGTGATGCGGCAGCTACTTCACCATAGCAACAGACTCCCCTGGTATAGCACACTGCTACAGCAAAGTAGCTTCTAAAAATAACCGTGCATTGCACGTTTCGTAGTTTCATAGCAGCTAGGGTCAGGAGGGACCTGAACAGATCATCTAGCCTGACCCCCTGCCACAGGCAGGAATGAATGCTGGGTTCACAAGACCCCAGATAGGTGATCATCCAACCTCCTCTTGAATTTGCCCAAGGTAGGGGCGAGGACCACTTCCCTGGGACACGTACGGCATAGTACGGGCTCTTACTGCTCCATGATTTAGTATTTCCTTTTGGAAGTACTAAATCATAGCGCAGTAACAACATCACCATAGCGACGTGTAGATGCACCCATAATCTATTTTCTATTTACAATGGCTTCTTTAATAGATTAATGATAAGCATTCCCTTTCTAGGAATACACAGTAACTTTTCTTTAGGATTTCAGGGAATACATGCTCTGTCCCAAAAAGCAAAGGGGAATATATTAACATATATTGCATCATAAGCATATTCCTGAATAAATAATCTTCAAAAGAGAACAAAATGCTGACCACAGTAACTACTGGGTTCAAATAATCTATTCTTAGTATCAATGACCAATAACAGTTGCTATTTACACACCCCATTTGCCTGCCCAAACAAATTACACAAATGTGAGATCTAATCTGTCTTGTCCACACTTTTTAAATTAAAGAACAAATAAAGAGCCAAATTCTGAGTACATGCAGCATTCATTGACCTCACATGGTTAGGTCTGTCCAGCAGCCAGTCACAGTTGAACACTAAGATATAGGGGAAATAAATTACCAATGGATATAGCGAATTCTCTATTTCTTGTAATGTTCATATGTCTGGATGCCTTTCTGGAAGATATGCTTAAGCCAAACAAATAAACTTTTAGAAGGTACTATGGAACCACAAATAATTATGTAAAATATATAGGAGTGAATGAATAAAGTTTCTGGCCTATGAGACATACAATATCAGACTAGACCAGGGGTTCTCAAACTTCTCTTTTTGCAGACCACTTGAAAATTGCTAGGGGTCTGGGCAGACCACTTAAACTTTTTTTTTTGTTCTACAAATCAAAGCACACAACTCATATTTTAATATCAGTAGTCTTACCTTACAAGTACAGATATTCTTGATTGTTCCACAACCTTTCTGCGGACCACCTGAATGGAGCTCGCGGACCAGTGGTGGTCCACAGACCACAGTTTGAGAACATCTGGACTAGACAATCTAGTGGCTCTTTCTGGCTTTAAAAATCTAAATGTGTTAGATTAAACTGTTGACAAGTACCCAATAATATATAGTTGAAATAATAATCTAAACTAATTTCTAAATTAACTATCCAGTTTGGAAAAAATTGTGGGCAATGTTAACTGCTATATGTACAGGTTTCTAATGGATGCTATTGGAAATATCCTTTTTCCCCAACAGATAAGATATGGTCAGTGGGAAATAGGCAAACATCAAAGGTGGAGAAACAATCTCTGTTTCTTTGTTTATGACTTAAGAAAACTGAGAGTCAAAATTAGGGTTAGGAGTTCCCAAATTTTGTTCATGGAAGGCTGTACAGGCATCCCGCATCTTATGCGCATTTAACTTGCGTGAATTCAACTATACGTGGGGGGGCGGGGCTTGAGTCTGCACGCGGCACTGCCGCTTACCTTGAGGCCCGGCCACCACCATGCTGCCAGCAGTGACTGCCTCTGCCTCCAAAACCTCCTGCTGCCGTCATGGAGCCGTGCCCGGCGCTGTGTGGCCAGCTGCCAGGCGTGGTGGTGGCCGGGCGGCACGCAGCCATCCCCACCACCACCCCGAGCTGCGCCGCTGCCGCCGGCCGCACAGCTCTAAGCGCAGCTCCATGGCGGCAGCAGGAGGTTTTGGAGGCAGAGGCAGTCACCGTTGGCACCGTTGGTAACGTGCAATTTCATTATACGTGATTTTCGCCTTTAGAACGTAACCACCGCGTAAGATGCGGGATGCCTGTATAGTGATCATGACATCATGCTGGGGGCCATATAACAAAATGAATCTATGATGCAATACTTCCATGAATAGATTTAACAGAATATGCCTTACATATGCAAGGTTAAAATTAAGGTAAATACAAGGCTGTTACAAAGGTTTCATTTACTAATGAACAGACAATTACTACAGCCTCAATCAGTTGAATCTGTCAAGGACCTATGCCATTGAAAAAGTTTCTTTCCAGGCTGCATGCAAATAATTCACTGGCCATAAGTTACCCATGGATCTCACTTTGGGAGATCCTATAGCATTTATAATGGTATAAGAGGGTCTATGACCAAGTGGTATCTCATCTTGATTGTCAGAACAATATGTTGGATACAATTATACTATCCAAACATTTTACCAGGAGTGAAGTGTCACATCAAGATAAACATGCTTTCCAGCAATAACAATAAGAGAACACTCGGTGGAGGTGTGCACTGCAATTTTTCCTAGGTTTGCTCATGAGGAAGTCATATGCCAACATGACCATAGGTGGCCAGAACCTCACTGATATCCTTAGCAGGGGGTATGGAAGAGTTTATGCATATGGAAGCCTGTAGGCCAACTAATGGCAAAAAAATTCCTCCCCAAACTGTAGAGGAATAAGATAGCCTGTCAGTTAGTGCACAGCACTTTGGACCGCCTGTGGTCTATTTCTGTCCCTCTAACTATCTGTGACCTGCAATTCAGCAAAGAAATTAAGCATGCGCTTACAAAATACTCATGTGCTTTACTTCTGTTGATAGGAAGAGGACTAACATTTGCTTATATGCTGAACTGAGGATCATGCTGATTGTACTTAGCTTTAAGCAGGTGTTTTACTGAAAGGGACCTGTGTATATTTATTTCTACCTATGTTTATCTATTTGTAAGAGGAGACTCCATACCTGTCTCCAGGAGTATTGTGAGGCTTAATTAATTAGTGTTCAAAAATTTCTTTGAGAAGCTCAGTAAAAGCAAAGAATAAATGTGAATGAAGTTGGTTAATGCCCAATGCTTTTGAGAAAACATTGACAGTTTGAGGATTTGTCTGAAATTGGACCAAATTCAGGGTCTGGGATATGAGTTATTATAAAACGAGGGCCAGAGCAGGACACCCTGAGTACAATAAATAGTATCTTACTCCAGGAGTATGCCACTGAGGGCACGTCTACACGAAACGCTTAACGCACAGTAGCCTAATAACACTGCACAGTAATGTGCCAGGCAAAAACTATGCTAATATGCTACTGTGCAGTAGTATTAAGTTACTGCACAGTAAGTGTCATTAAAAAACCATGTGTTGGCGCTACTGCACAGTAACTGTATTTACTGCACACTTAGTACTTCATTAAGCAAGTACTAAACTAAATGCACAGTAATTACCGCACATTAATGAACACGTAGATGCACCCTGATATCAATAGGCCACTAGTGAAGTAGTGGTATTCAACATGAGTAATAGTATAAGAGTTTAGCTTTAAAAATAAGTCACTGGTGATTTTTATTTTTTTTTTTATGATTGGTCCTTGTCCAGCATGTACATAAGCACTCTGCTGGATTACAGTCCATACTTCTCAGGTCTACTTTATTCCTGTTTATCTCCATGACACTTGTAAATGAAGCAGAGTTTTGCTTACTGTTTTTTCCACTGACTTCAGAGCTGCCATCATTCCTCTGCTGCAAGAATCAGATTAATTCTACAACAGTCAGGAGAAGCATCATTGCATTTAGTTCCTCTACAGTACCACGCAGGTACTTGTGGTCTCTGAAAGGGCTGGCACTAACGCTAATGAGAAACAGACATGCTTGTAATGTAGAAATTTGTAAATAATGGATCTAGTGGTGTGCTTATGATGATAGCTGCTGGTGTGGAGGTACCTATGGTGGTCAGTTGCTTTCCAGTATTATGGTGGTGATATAGCCATTGCCAACAGTGATTTTCAAAAAATGAATTTTCAGGGCAGAGTATTCCAGAGTCAGTTAAATGAAGGAGTGGAAGTTGTTAAAGTCCTGGTAGAATTTTGCCAGAGATTCCTTCTAGGGATGTGCGAAGCGGACCCTATTTGATATGGATTCAGCCCGAATCAGGGACAATGATTCTATTAATTGATTCTGATCATTGTCCCTGATTCGATTTGGCCGAATCCGAATCTGAACATTCAATGCCGATCCAGAGAATCAGCGATTCGGACACAGACACAGCTTTAAAAGTTTTTTCTACATACCTTGAGGTAGGAGGCACGGCTCGTGGTTGGATAGTCATTGATAAAAAAAAATTGGAATTGTATTGCACCAAGGGTAGAGCAGCATATTCCAGAGAGCTAAGGATCTCCCACTAAAAAAATGTCTGTCAACCCCCAGCTCCTAAATCACAGGCGCTGATCCCAAGTGTCCCACTTTTGTCAAATGTGGTAAAACATGAAGTAAGAGGGCATTATTATAATGAGACACACACAGATACAACCTATGTTAAAAGAATTGTCATACATTCTAAAAATATAAAAACATCAGAATTAAGATTGCCTGTCCAATTTTAATTTCCCTCCATTGAAAGTATTCATTATGAGATCAACTTTAAATACATGATCATTCTAATTTTTCCCCCATAGAATCCCTGCTTATTAAGTCCATAGGCCAGATAGTACTAACTCAATGAGAAAGTGTCCAATATGTCATTATCACCTCACTGCTTAATTTACTGCACACTTTTTAATCCCTACTTTGATAGCAGATTTATTAACTTCCTCCTGAAGTTTTCTTGGGTGCACACTAGTATCCACATTTTTAAAAACATTAAGAAAGAGGGGCACCACTGCTTCTATTTTTATAGAAAGAGCATTGGTTCTATCCCCACATGATATTCTGTGTTTTGTGGCAAACAAGGCACAACAAACATGACAGTCAAAAAATATATACTTCAAATTTAGTCATCAGAAAGGGAGGGAAGAAGGGAGGAAAGCCCTGTGTTTTCAGTTTATCTTCCAGACTCAGCAGGGGTCACTAACCAGATCATTTTAAAAGTAGAAGTCATTCCTGCCATGCAGCTTCACTCCAGAAGTAGCATTTCAATCGCTAAGATCATAGAATCACAGACAACTAGGCTGAAAGGGACCTCACGGTAATCTGGTCCAAGCCCCTGCTTAAGGAAGTGTTGTTCCAGTCTAATTCATCCTTGATAAATGTTTGACTAACCTGCCTTTAAAATTTTTTAATTTTAGATTCAACAGCCCTCTCAAGACAGTCTGTTCAAGTGTTTAAGGTGAGGACATGCAAGCTATTCATCTCTTTGCAAAGACATTCTGTAAACATCATAAAGGAAGGAGAAATTTGTGAACATTCTTCTGGATGGCAAGTTATGCTTAGCTGAGGAAAGTCTTGTTTTGGATATCACAGTAATGGACCTCATAGATATTATCAGAAAGAAGCAGGCATAACATTTATCTTACATGGGTTTACACTGGTGTAACTCTATTGGTGCTGGGGGACTTACTCCTGGTTTATAGCAGCTTTGTGGACCCATCCACATGGCTCTCTGAACTTAAGATTTCTAAGTGAGTGAAACAAAGATTTTACCACTTCAGGCTAGGAGACTAGGGGTCAATGAATTAGTAAATGAGTCATGCTTATGCAACTCAAGGAAATCTGCAGGGGAAAGCAAAATATGAAACAAGGAGATAAAATTTGGAGTTGGAGGGGTGGGAGCAGTAAAGAACAGCAGATGCTTAATTTTTCCCCAACAGATACATAAATGATCTGTGCTTGATTTCTCCAAGAGCAATATGTACCATCCTCAGTGCACTTGGCCAGCAAAGAATAAATTTAAGCCTCATCAAGTCACTGCATGATGTTTAAAGGAACAGTGCAGCACATTAAAATCATTCTGCTAGTTCCTACGAGCAATCTTATCCCAGCCATGCCTGAAAAAATTTTCAATAGTAGAGGCTCAATCCTGGGCAAAATTACTTTGTAACTTGATGCGCCTTATTGTGACCCTCATTCCTGCATGTCCAGGACTCCTGGATTTGGGTGTCTCTGAAACGGACTTGATGCAAAAAACTAGATGTTTCTCTTTTCTTAAGATTTGGAGAAAGGGAGCTGTTTTCAGTTTATTAGCTAGTATTTCTTATGTTAACATTCCACTTTGTGACAATCAATCCAGCCTTTTGATTTACTACTACTTTACCGCCATGATTTGTAATGCCGAGAAGCCATAGCCACGAACTAGGATTTCATTGTACTGTACACTGGACAAACACAGAGCAAGAAGATGCCTGCCCAAAAAGCTTGCAAATACAGACAGATGGAAGAGAACAAGGAAACAACAAAACACTTGGTCAACATGATCTCAGAACCACATTTGTAACTGGCATCAAGGGAAAGGAGAGGTTTAAAGGGATTTTGAAAGAAGATAATAAAGCCCCTTGTGGTTGCTTATGGGGAGCTCCTCTTTGTTGTTAGGAAAGCATGGATGAGAGCACACAGTGTTAGTATTAGAATATAACAAGTGAGTGCTGGAGTTCAGAAGTTGATCAGAGCCAGGGGTTGACATACTTATAGGAAACGAGCATTGACAGGTAGGTCAGATAGGGCCATAGGAAAGTAGGGCTGGAAGGGACCTCACAAAACCATCAAGTTTTGTCCCTGCTCAAGGCAGGATCCTACCTGAGTAAACCATCCCTGCCAAATGTCCATCTAATCTACTCTTGAAAATTCCCAAGGACAGCGAGTCCACAATTTCTCTACATAGTCTGTCCCAATGCTTTACTACCCTTATAGTCAGAAAGTTCCTCATCTCCAACCTAAATTCCCCCTGCTGCAACTCAAGGCTATTGCTCCTAGTCCTGTTCCCTACAGCCACAGAAAAAAGCCCATCTCCATCGTCTCTATAATTGCCTTTCAGGTATTTGAAGACTTATTAAATCTCCCCCTCCCCCATCAATTTTCTCTTTTTCAGGCTAAATAACCCTCTTTCAGCCTTTATACATGAGTCTTGCCTCTCAGGCCCCTTATTTTTGCTTCCCTGTGCTAGACTCTTTCCAAACTGTGCACATCCTTGAAGTGTGAGGCTCAAAACACTGTACTCTAAGTTATGAAAGTAAAAGATGCACTATAAGAAAAGGGAGGTAACAGACAGATACATGTGGATGTCCCAGTGATGCTAGGAAAACAATCTTTGTAACAAGTCTGGATGGATAGCAATGGGCCAAGGTTGTGCTTGTCAAGGCCAAAATGAAGGAAGTTGCAGTAACAGAGGTGGGAGATGATCAGAGTCTGGATGAGAGTTGCAGCTATGCAGTTAACCAGGAAAGGCTTATGCTTACTCATGCAATACATTTGAATCCATTCTTGTTTAGGAAAGCATGAAAACTCATTTCAGCAGGAGATCTAAGTGCCTGGTTGAATCATGGCTTCAAACATATGCTTAATTCCCATTGAAGATGATGGGTGTTAGTATGTGCTTAAGTACCTGGGCTGTACTAAGACCTCAGCAAGAAAGGCATTATAGTTTAGCTGCGGCTGAGACCTGAGAAAGTGATTATTATGTTGGAGGTTCCTTGCCAGTGTGGACCAAAGGAGCAGATCTCATTGGTCAATATCAGATAGCAAGAAAATGGAAGAGAAGAGGTTTACAACTGTGATGGTATTGGGAATGGTAAAACATCCATGATGTCCATTTTGTGTACCTTCACATATTTTGAAGGTATCATGAAGAGGAGGCATGGGGGACACTACCACAACACTGCTAGAGACCAACAACTCTAATATAAAATACAAAAGCATTCCAGAAACCTGGGACTGAGCGCTAGGCATCAGCCATCCCAGGTGACAGCTGTAATCAGTAGAACATGGGATGATCTTGTACCAGGGACATGCTATTCACATACACAAAGGACCCAATCCTGTAGTCCTAGCCTTCAGCAGGAGTTCTGGGTACATGTGCACGGAGATTTAATGCATGTAAAACTTGTGATTGATTCCCATTCCTGTCTTTGACTTTGCAAATGGCTACTAGCATAATAAGTGTTCATGGGGTTAATAGCTTACTTTAAGTTTGCTTGTTTTTAATAGATGGACTGGATCTCAGTGATAAAGGAACCCCATCATGATACTGCTGGAAAAAATATTGCCGCAGATGCTACTCACAGCATCACTAAGCCACTCACAGTACAGATAGTGTGAGTAACTGGAGAGAGCATCATTTCCTCTGTTCTTTTGAAGAAAACTGCTCCATTCCTTCCCTTTACTTGGGAATAGCTACTTCCATGAGGGGAAAAAAAATAACAATCCTTCTTATTCCTAGCACTTTATAACTGTAAAGCATTCAATAAACAGCAACTGTTTAAAAGGCAGTCTTATGCCCCCTATGAATTCAGGAGGAAAATACAATCTGACAGCTGGGGGGAAGCCAAAGCAAGAAAAAAACCACTGATTTGACAAAGGTCAAAACAGCAAGGAAGTACCACAACTAAGATAAAACCATGAACTCTCATGCTTTGATCCAGATGGTCAAGCTGCCTCTCTAAACTACATAGTCCCAAAGAAATGTTGACAAAGATATTTAATCTTCATGCAGGGCTGCACAGTTTTGGAACATGCAGTGTTAAGGACTTGCAAGAAGACCAAAAGCACATTCTGGTGTAAAAAATTATATGAGATTCTAATCTTTGATAAAAGCACTTTTTAAAACAGAGATGTGTACAGCTGTCTGAGAGAAGAGAACAAAATAGGTTTATTTTGGGGGAAGGAGGAGGAGGAGTACTGGGACAACTAGTAGGGACTCTCTGAAGTCAGGATCTTGATGTCTGCCTTTATCTTTTTGGTGTCTGCACATATAACAAAATGCAGGCTTGAGTCTCTTTGATCATGGGGATTTTTACTTCTTCAGATTCATTACACAAAAGCTATATTTCTAAATATAAATGGAATTAAACCCATTATAAAAAGGGTACCAGAAGATGTCAGTGGGGGTAGGGAAGAGGGTATGGTTTAACTTCTAGTCTAAATGGAGAGAAATTGTATCTTAAGGTATCTACAAATGATAGTCAGAGTCAAATGTTAAACCTGTCCTCACTCTTACATCTACTGGGCCTTTATAAATAAGCCCTACACATCAACCTCCCCATCCACAATCCAGTCCAACCCTAGAAGCTCTGCTGAACTACAGAAGTTGAGGTGAATCTACCCCCACTTACCTCCTACCTCTTCCCTTCCTGCAGCACATATAAAACCAACCCAGACACAGGTCTTGAGCTTAAGGGAGTCACCTGGGGTGCATCTACATGTGTTGGTATGTTGATGTTGTTACTGCGCATGATTAGTACTACCTTTTGGAACTACAAAATCATGGTGCAGTAACAGCCCATACAGTTATTTTTAAGCAGCTACTACGCCATATCAGCACACTATACCAGGAGAGCACATCACTACGGTGAAGTAGCTGCTGGTCACATGTAGACACCCACAGATGCTACGTTGCCATAACACATTGCTACGGAGATTTAGCGTCATGTGTAGATGTACCCCTGGTGACATGAGGTGACACCTGGCTGGACGGCAGCTCTATAGAAAATGATTTGGGAATCTCGGTAGATCCCAGACTCAGTACGAGTCTGCAGTGTGATGCAACTGCACAAAAGGTGAATACGGTTTTGGGGTGCATCAACAGGAGCAAGATGTGGGAGGCGACAGTGCCTCTCTACTCAGCACTGGCTAGGCCTCATCTGAAGCACTGTGTCCAGTTCTGGCCTCCACATTTTAAAAAGGGTATGGAGAAGTTGGAGAGGGTTCAAAAACAGGCAATAAAGATGGCTTAGAAAGAAAGTCATATGACGAGAGACTGAAGGAGATAGATATGTTCAGCTTGCAGAAAAGGTGCTTAAGAAGGGAAATGATAGCAGTCTGCAAATACCTGAAGAGCTACCATAAAGAAGGAAAGCACCTTTTCTCTCTAGCTGCAGAAGAAGATGAAGACCAATGGCTGAAAGTTACAGCAATGTAGGTTTAGATCAAATATCAGGAAAACCATCTTCACTGTTAGAACAATAAGGCAGTGGAACAGACGCCTAGAGACGTTGTGGACTCCTGAGATGTTCAAGAGGAGGTTGGACAGCCACTGGTCATGGATGATTTAGCACGGGTATGCCTATGTCCTACTATGGGTACTTCCTATGCTTCTGGGCTTGGCTGTTGCTCCTTCCCAGCTCTTTCTGCTATATGTTTGAGAATGTTTCTAAGCCTTCCTTAGAGGCATTGGCTATAGCCAATGCTCCAACTGGGACCAAAGCCAGAGGTTCCTGGCTAGTGAGTCTTTCCCCTCCACTCAGGTTCAGACTGAGCACCATAGTTAGTGTTGGGAAGGAATTTTACCCCATGGTCAGATTGGTATGGGCTGTGTGGGTTTTCCCTTCCTCTGTATTTGGAGGGGGGAGGAGGTCATGGCCCTTTACCTGGGATCTCTTGAACATATATTGACAACATTTAATAGAAGCCATAATTGAAGCCATAATTGACTGCCATGGCTCCACTGCTTTATCTGTGGCAGGTTAGGGTACTAGCTCTGTGTCATGTCAGGGTTGATGGTAGTCTGCTGTAAAGATTATATTATGGAGTGTACAGGATGGTTTGGATAGGGATGATCCTGCCTCAGGCGGGGGGGGAGGGGGTGGATTAAATCAGTGGTTCTCAACCTTTTGTTGTTCCGGGACTCATCTGTAAACATCAAGGGCCAGTTCTGAGGCAGTAAATAGTTTAAGTAGAAAATAGCCCCCTGCCCCTTCTGGTAAGGGCACCAGCACTCCCAACCCACAGCCCTCCACCCTCCCTCTGCCCTGCTTTTGCCCCTCTATCCGGACCTGCTGCTCCCTGCCCCCAGACCTCCACTGTGGGGACATATGCCCCCTAGATTTGGGTGCCTACAACAGGCAGGAGCCATAGCCTGACTGGACCAGCATGGGCAGGAGCCACCCCCGTGACCCAGCAGGCAGGAGACAGTGCAGGAAGGTAGAGCAGGGTTGAGACTAGTTGCTGCTGCCACTGCGACCAGCAGGACCCCCATGCCAGCTGTGCTGGGGGTGGGGGAACTTGCGCTGCCCTCACCTCTTCCTACTGCCAGGCACTCATGCACCAGGCTGTGACTGTAACCTGCTGCCATGGCTCAGCCACTGCTGACTCCTTCTGGCAGCAGAAGCCACAATAACAGGTCTTGCAACTCCACTCTGCCCTCCTGTGCTGTGTCCCACCTGCTGGAAAGCAGAGGCAGCTGCTGCCTGTGCCAGTCTGGCCAGGCTGCAGCCCTGTGTCCACTGTGGGTGCATAAATCTGGGGAGGGTAGGAGAGGGCAACATGCATCCCTCCCATGCATCACCTGTGCTGCCCCCTTCCCCTTCCAACACTGTGCTTACACCCCACACCCTTACCTACCAGGAGCTGTGGGTTCTGCTCTCCACATCACCTGGCTGCCACATGCATGTGGTGGCCCCTGCCTGATCACCCCCAGCCCTAAGCAGCCCCTTACAGGCTGGAACTCTGCCAATGTGTAAGGGGAAACCTGTGGTTCCCACATTTTTGTCCTTTAAAAAAAAAGAGAAAATTCATTTTATTTTCTGCATTTTTCTTGTGATTGTTCGCAACCCTTTCATACATTCTTGCAACCCAGTTTTGGGTTGAGAAACACTGGACTAGAAAAATCTCTGGAGGTCCTTTCCAGCCCTACTTCTCTGATACCAGCAGCCACCCCAAAGTGTTTTGCCCCTGATTTGAGTGCCTTCTGTACCCCACTTCTAGTCTCTACTTCCTATAAAGGATAGAAACTGCAGATGTATTCCTCCACTCCTTCATACAAAGGCATACAATGTCCAAGAAAAAAAAAAAAAAGCGGTGTAGGAATAATCAAAAACAAATCCAGTTCACTGTATCTCCTACTACAAGAACTGGTGACCGCCTGATCAAGTTATCAGCCAGCATGTTTCAAAAGCTCCCTTAGAAACTGGAACAGAGCATTGGAAGCTGTGGATTGTTGCACTGCAACCTTTGAAACAATCCAGTACTTAAGAGCAGTAGGGCGGTAAGTGGTTACTGAGAGGGTGTGCTGACTAATGAGATCCCCAGTTGGCCGAGCCCCCACCATCTTCAAACATGCATTATGTACATTCACATGCTCACTGTCAGGCCTAAACACATTTCATTTTATGCATGCAGTAACTAGGTTTAAACATCTGGGCTCAGGTTACCTTAAATTGGGATACAGATGAAGAGCAACTTCTCTCTGGAATGAGAAGTCATGTTTTTCCTTCTTAAAAGCTGCAGCACATAAGACAAAGAATCCCCCCAACCTTCTGCACAAGTATTTATTTCACAGAGATCAATAAAAGAAGCACACTTAGAAGCAGTTAAAGAACATACATTAAAAATAAATTAAAAAAAAAAAAATCAAGAGTCTGTAGGCATGATAAATTAACAGTTATGGAGGAAACCCATCCCAGAGGTAGCGAACTTAACAGCTACTAGAATTCCTGTGACTGGCCATCTTTCTGTCCTGGACTAGAAGATTTTGTTTTCTTGGGAAGAAGCTGGGAGAGGATATTGGGCATGACCCCTCCTTCAGCAATGGTCACACCTGCAAACAGACTATTCAGCTCTTCATCGTTCCTTACTGCCAGCTGGATGTGTCGTGGCCCTATCCTGCTTCTCTTGTTTTCACGTGCAGCATTTCCTGCCATTTCCAATATCTCAGCACTCAGATATTCCAGCACTGCAGCCAGGTACACTGGAGCTCCAGCACCAATTCTCTCAGCATAGTGCCCTCTTCTGAGTAGCCGATGCACACGGCCAACTGGGAATTGCAGCCCAGCTTTTGCAGACTTGGTTTTCTTTGACACAGCTGGGGATTTCACATTTTTCTTTTCACATCCAGACATTCTGGTATCAATCTAGTCCAGAAAAGGAGGAAGAGAGCAGTAAAAACCATTAAAAAAGGGCACTATTACAGTATCCCTATATTTAAGCTATAGAGAAGGAGAAGGTGGTGACAAGATTAGATATGCATTTTTACTTTCCCCTCACATTCCAATACAGTACCTTTAGTTCTTCTTCTAAGATAACAATCCTGATCTTTAAAAGGAGGTTATCTCACCAGTAATAGTTTACTAGATTAATTGCTTAGATCCTTCTTCTGAAGAAAGATGTCCAGAGTCAGGTAGTTGCTTAGAAATTCTCTCAAGACCCAACCCCCTATCATTTAAAACATATTAAAGACTCTTGATGACTTTCCTGTGCAGCAGAGAGAAAGTAAGTCTGCCACCTAACAAGGCTCTGAAACTTTTGGAAAAAGTAAAGCTTTGCCTGGGGATAACATTGTCAAACACTGTATCTGCTTCGGAATGAGCAAGACCCTAAAAGGATCAAGAAAGGCAAGACAAAGCCAGCAACATGGCTTCATCTGCTGTCTTGGAATACCT
The DNA here is from genome assembly GCF_030867095.1 of Alligator mississippiensis. Taxonomy (NCBI): domain Eukaryota; kingdom Metazoa; phylum Chordata; order Crocodylia; family Alligatoridae; genus Alligator; species Alligator mississippiensis. The sequence continues at coordinate 344,224,713 of NC_081824.1, forward strand.
AGACAGTTGAGGAGGGTTGGAAGAGTGTTGCCTTAAATATCATGAAGGAGAACAACAGGGACTCTTCCAGGCAGGAAACTAATCAGCATCCCTCAGTACAAGCTATAAACCCAAAGCCAACAAACCAAGAGAAAACTGGTTAGCAATTCTTAGCTAAGAGCAACAGGAACACAGAAGTAGTGCAGTGTGAAAGCCACTTGAAGTTTAATTTTATTGTAAAAGGACTGTTGTAGTAATGTAACAGACCCCAACACAAGTCAAGGAGGAATGGATGTAGCTAGGAGGAGGCTGGGGGGAAAAGAGAAGTACCAGGGCTGCAAAAACCTACTCAAGAAGCTGGGAAAAGTACTGAAGAGAGCTCAGCACAGTTAGCTACTTGTGTGGCTACATGGCTAGCAAGACAACCTCTTTATAGCAACCACAGACAACAGGCAAGGTCTGTTGCTGTTAACAGAGACAAAGGCCAATTATTAGAAAAATAAAATTGAAAAGGAAGTTCTGTTTAGAGCTAGTAATGAGGGAAGCAGGATGCAGGGACAGAACAAAGCAGTCTTACAGAAGGGATTCAGAAGCTGAATGAAGAACCTATTTCTTTCTTATGGCTATGGGAGACAACAAGCTCTAGAAAAATGACTCACTTAAAACCAGCTTGGTGCCATATATAATAAATATAATTGCTTAGTTACTGCTTCAACTATACCACATGAACCACTACAGGAAAGAGGATTAATTTTTTTGACAAAATATATTTTTCCCTACAGAGAAGCAAACTAACTTTTACCTTACCCAAGCCTTTTTCTCAGTCCTCCTCCTAGGAACACTACTACCTGAAACTAATAGAGTTCTCTTTCTGTAGGGGCCAGCTGTCTCCTTTTAACACTCAGAGTAGTAGCCAGCTCATTAGCAGCTCTTACTCCAGGTCATTTAATATTGCTTGGATTATTGATGATTCAGTCACAGCTCCAAATAATAAATGACAGAAACATGATATAACCACCTCAGAGATTAAGGATCTCTCTCTCATATTGTTGGCAAGTTATTTTACTGCTGTGACTCATTTTCCCCATCTGTAAAATGCACATAAGAATATTAACCCATCTCAAAGTTGTGTTATGAGCTCCGATTGGCTCATATTATACAGAATGCATTGAGCCCACCAGGTGGAAAGAGCTAAAGTCTTACAAATTATTTCAAAAGCATCTAAAATGTATACATTGGCTTCAAATTTAAGAGCATGTATTCAATTTATTTTGCTTAACCCAGGGCTTACACAGCATTTCCGCAAAAGCAGACTAAATACTTTTGAAAACATCTTAATGGCTGGTAGTAACTGCTGTCACACCTTCCTCATCTAGTGGAAAGTCAAAGTAATGACTAGCCCATGTTCTTCTGTGCAGTCTGCTATGGGTATACATTTCTGACAACACAGACCACCTGGAAAGGTTAGGGGTCTCTGAATTTAAGAGAACTCTTCCCTTAAATATCCTCAGAGCTGTCAGGTGTATAGAATCAGGGGACTGTGAGGGACTTTGAAAGTCACATAGTCTAATTAATTTGCACACAGATGTAAATATAAAAGGTATATATTTCATGATTTTTATTTTAGAACTAGATAGTCTCATGGCACATGTCATATTGGATCTTGCCCAGGTGTGTAAGGGTAATAGCAACAGACCATTTTCACTGAGTAATACTTGGGAACTCATGCATGTGTGTAAGCAAAGCTAAATGGAAGAGTCATATTCAGGCTTCCTGCACTGCTACTACCATGAAGCTGAAAAGGCAGCAACATTAAACAGGTAAAATATTAGTTAATTAAACATAATGAGTTTTTATTAAATAAATTGAATATCCTTATTAAAATAAAGTAACCCTTAACTCTTCCCATGTCCAAAATAACTATGAAGAAAGAGGAAGACTATACTTTAAAAATCACAGAGCATAGCAACCAATAGCCAATGAGCTGAATCTGGCCTGTGAAGATATTCTTTTCCAGCTCACAAAGGCTGGATAGTGATGGCAGCTGATTCACAAGTGGCACCGACACTAGGGTGCAAGTGCATTCATTCAGTCCATTATTTCTAGTGGATTGCCAGCCCCGGCTCTGTTGATTGTTTTTAAGTGTGGAAGCTGTCACAGATCAGCCTGCAGAGTAGGGTAACTAGGGCAGGGCAAAGGGGGCAACCACTACAGGAACCAACTTGGAGGGGAGAAAGAGGCAGCTATATGATCAGTCTCAATTGCAACAACAGCTGGAAGTCAGTTCTGTCCCTGTACTGCAGGTGCCAAGTTGTGTCCCTATGCTGCTGAGTCTGCATGTCTGTTAAAGTGACACTGATTCTCCAAAAACTTGACACCCTCTGGAGGCACTAGTGGGGACATTTCTATTTTTCAGTCCCTTCAGCATGAAGCTAATGCAAGTCAAGCACATGAGCAGGAAGCACTAAAGCATCCCACGTTGCCTGGCTTAGTTACATGAGCCAACTACTCAGTAGAGAAGCAGCTTATGCCAGCAAGAGTGCTTTTGCCAGCACAGCGTATCAGGTCCCCAAAAAAGAATAAGTCTGCACCAACAGAACAAAACAAAAAAAGCATTCCTTTAGCCACTATGACAATGTTATTGTTTTTAGTATAACAAACATCTCTGCTACTTTCTAGCTAAGGTTGGTCAAGCAATTGTATAACCTCATCCTGCCCCCATGGGGGACCAGCATTTTCAGCTGGGGTGGACTGTGTTAGTAGTGGTGATGGTAGCAGCAGCAGCTTTTTCACTTATAGGAACTGAACTAGACCCAACAGTCCAGAACTGGATAGGATGTAAAATTAGCTCTACTTCCAGGGTTTGGAAAGCAAGCATGCAGCATTTATGTTGTTTAACAAGTGGCAAGATAAACATTTTTCTGGAAAAATAAATAAATCAAATCATCATTCCTTTATCTTGAGAAGGAGGAAAAAAGACAAACAATATCCACAGAACATAGATTAGAGTCAGTTGTTGCATTTCAGGAAGTTTATTACAAGTATTACAAAAAACAAAAAAAAACAAAAAACACAAAAACACAAAACCAACCAAAACAACCGTTAAAATAGTGGGCCTGAGTAATATTCATCATAATCAACATCTCATACATAAATAGTATCTAGAGAGACTCATTGTCCTTAAGTGCAAAATTCAAGCTAGGAAGAGACAAGAGGAATTCCACAAAGAAAAATAAATCAATCAAGGACTTGATTCTTCCCCTGTAGGAACAGCAGCTGTGTGCGTTTTCTTGGGGAGAAGCTGGGAAAGGATGTTGGGCATGACCCCGCCTTCAGCAATGGTCACGCCTGCAAACAGCTTGTTCAGCTCTTCATCATTCCTCACTGCCAGCTGGATGTGTCTTGGCCCTATCCTGCCTTTCTTGTTTTCACGTGCAGCATTTCCTGCCAGTTCCAATATCTCAGCACTCAGATATTCCAACACTGCAGCCAGGTACACTGGAGCTCCAGCACCAATTCTCTCAGCATAGTGCCCTCTTCGGAGGAGTCTCAGGACACGGCCAACTGGGAACTGCAGTCCAGCTTTTGCCGACTTGCTTTTCTTTGATACCGATGGGGGTTTGGCATTTTTCTTTCCACGTCCAGACATTCTAATAAGCAGCCAAGAAAGCAGACAGATTACAAGAAGTCACTGTAAAAAAAGTCAAGTGATTGAGCTACAACTAAGTCATAGTAAAAGCCAACATGGTAGGAAGGTTAACAACATCCTTCCTCTATAATACATTCCAATAACCAAGATTAACTTCTGTCAAGAGAAGGAAACAATGGTTTAAAGCAAGCCAGTTAAGTAGCAAGTGTTTGTTAGGTTTAAAATACTTCCATCTTTCTTTAGAAAGTTATTTGTTTGACTACCTGTTAGAAGGTAGCTCTGGTGTTACAGTAACAGACCTTCCTGTTGATTCAGATATTGCCTCCTAGAGATGCAAATAGGCTTTTTTCCCTCCCTGATGCCTGGGAAGTCTTTAAGGAGAGAGAAGGAATTCTCTCTGTACAGGACCATTGTTTTCAGACTTAGCTATTACCTCAAAGACCAGATTGAAGCACAAGAGCAGGGGCTATAATGGTTTAGAGCAGTGGTTCCCAATTTCAGGTTGTGACCTAAATGAGGGTCACGGGGAGGGGTGGGGGGAAAATAAATGCCAGCAGTGCTGTGCATTAAAAGACAAGCCATACCCCATGCAGTGAGCTCCCCCATCCCTGCCCTACTGCTCCCAACAGCAGGTCACGGCAGAAAAAGAGGTTGGGAACTACTGGTCTAGAGAAAAAACAAGACAGGTTGGGCCTCATCATCCAGTTGCAGTGCCAAGAATCCTCATGTTTTAGGAAGTCTTATGCTGCAAGTTCCCCTTTCAGTTTACTTCACAATACCTTGTATGTGTACCTATTCATTAAGTACTCCAAAGAAGTTATAGTTTAACTAGGGAGACTAAGGGAACTTAAGGTTTTATGTTAAAGAAACATATCATTTTAGCCATAGTGATAATGTTTTTGTAGATACTACTTTTTGCAACCTACTGCAAAATGTGACAATTTCTACATCCCTATCTTCACAGAAGTTTGCAGGATACAATCAAATTGCTGGTTATTAGATTATTATAGAATTAGGAAAAGCTTGCTGTAAGGCACTAGAATCAGAGCACACCGTGAAAAGACAGAGGCATCCCAGAATAGAATAAACAGCAACTTAGGAAAACTACAGGAAGCCAGAAGCCTACATTTATTAAGAGGAGGTAGAAGGAAACAAGCATAACAATCTGGTTTATTCACAGTTGAGGAGCTTAGCATTAAAGTTGTATCAGCCAATGATGCAAGATCTATTAGAAACACAAGTACTATAGCACTACTTAAAAATCATTAATGCTTTCTCCAAAAGCCAATGCCCTCAACATCACTTGTAAGATAACTAAAACTTTAAACTAGCCTCCCATTACCTTCAGTAAACCTGCTTTATTCTGTCCCACACTTGTCAATATCTGTGTCCAGCTAAATACTTCTAGAAGATAGCTGACTCCTTTTTATCCTTCTTAGCTGCCTTTACTCCAGATCAGGTGATCACAGGATTACTTATGGACTCTTCACACCATAAAAGGTAGTGTACTTGATTGGGAGGGAGAGGGAAACAGAAACAAATTATAAACACCTGAAAGATAAAGTGTCTTCACAAGGTAGAAAATTAGGACTAGGCATTCCAGGCTCTGTACTGATAATTCACTGTGATTTAAAACAAGGCACTTAACCACTCTGACCAAAGTATCACCATCCATAAAATGGATGAATGAATGAATTCCTGCTTGCTTCATTATGGTTTTGTGAGGGTTAACTAGCTAATAATTATAAAATATTTTAACTTCAAAGGTGAAAAATATTATATAGTTACTAAGTATTGTTTGATTGTGAAAAAACTTTAATTCTGTATATGTTGGCTTCAAAATTAAGGGAAAAATGAACTCATATTAGTAAATCCAGATCTATTGTAGCTGAGCAAATGCCTTCAACTTATTTATAAAGATTCACTGATATTTTAAAGAAACGTATGTTTGTGAGCATCCCTCCCCTTTTGCGTTTGCTTTCTGGGATTCAAAAAGCATTCTCATTCCATCAAAATCTGTGCTGTATTGGTTTGAATGGTATTTCAGCTACAGATGATGAATCAGATATTACAAATGCAGTTCTGCCTGGGTACTTAAGATTTAATTGATGGTTCAGGTAAAACAAATTGGAACAAACACCTAAGGCAGCAATGCTTACAATCACTTACGCATGTTAATAGCTTTGGGCTATCCAAAAAAAGAATGTATGTGTATAAAATGGGACTAACATAGAGTTTCTGCACCTAAACTCAGTGGGTTCCTGGAAACCCTCACTCAGCTGCTACCAAACCCAGGAGGTGATTAACTGCTGAGGGGCCCCTCACTTTTTGATACAAAGGTTCTTAAACACCTGGAGCTGCATCACTGTGCATACCCAAAACAACAACTGCTTCATTTTTGTCACAGCTGGACAACATGATGCCTGAAGTAGATCCATGAATTACTTTTCCTCCACCTAGCACTCCTGATGGGCTCAATCCAGTATTCTTCACACACACTGGCAGGATCAGGATCCTTGTGGATCAATGTACTCATGGTCACTAATTTCTTCTAAAACATGGCCAGAGAAAGTGGTGGTGCCCATTTGTTAATTAATAACCTAGGGCAGCGGCTGGATCCAGCACAGCCCAGAGAATAGGGATCTTCTGAGGCATTTTGGCAGCAAGGGCCTTCAGTACTGTTCAGTGGTAGAGGGCTTTGTCTGTACCAGAGCCAAACAGCAAGGAAAAGTGGTGGGAAGAGTTGCAGTAGCAACAGTAGTCTGGTTGGAAGTGCCAGCTTTCCTGGGACCTGAGCTGAACTGGTTTTAACTGTCACTTGTTAAATGTTACCGATCACTTACCTAGTAATTAAAGCACTTGCTTGGGGAGGGAGACCCGGGTGCAGTTTCATAGTTGCATAGTAGCTAGGGTCAGGAGGGACCTGAACAGATCATCTAGCCTGACCCCCCTGACACAGGCAGGAATGAATGCTGGGTTCACAAGACCCCAGACAGGTGATTGTCCAACCTCCTCTTGAATTTGCCCAAGGTAGGGGCGAGGACCACTTCCCTGGGAAGTTGGTTCCAGATTTTGGCCACCCTAACTGTAAAATATTGCCTTCTGGTCTCTAACCTAAACCTATTCTCCATCAACTTATTACCATTGTTCCTTGTCACCCCAGGTGGTGCTGGGGAGAAAAGGGCTCTGCCTATTAGCTGTTGATCTCCCCTGATGAGTTTGTAGGCAGCCACCAGGTCCCCCCTCAGCCTCCTCTTGCTGAGGCTGAACAGGTTCAGCTCCTTCAGTCTCTCCTTGCAGGGCCTGTCCTGCTGCCCTCTCACCAAGCCGGTGGTCCTCCTCTGAACCCTCTCCAGGCTGGCCACATCCCTTTTGAAGTGCGGCACCCAGTACTGGATGCAGCACTCCAACGGCGAGTGGGTAAGGTAACTAGTAGGGTGAAAATGCTAGACTTTAGGAAAGCTGATCTCAATGCACTCAGGCGATTAGTCAAGGAAGCACTGCAGAGTAGGAGTTTTGATGGGATGGGAGCCCAAGAAGGGTGGCTGTGCCTAAAGGAAACGATCCTTTGGGCACAAAGCAAGACGATCCCTGAGCGAGGCAAAAGAGGGAAAGGGGCCAGGAGGCTTCCATGGCTGACCAGAGAAATCCAGGGCAGCCTAAGGGCCAAAAGGGGAGCACATAAAAAGTGGAAACAGGGTGAGATCACTAAAGATGAATATACCTCCTCTGCTCGTGCTTGTAGGGAGGCAGTTAGGCGGGCCAAAGCTACCATGGAGCTGAGGATGGCAACCCAAGTAAAGGACAACAAGAAATTGTTTTTTAGATATATTGGGAGTAAAAGGAAGGCCCAGGGAGGAATAGGACCCCTGCTAAATGGGCAGAAACAATTGGTGACAGACAGGGGGGACAAGGCTGAACTCCTCAACGAGTTCTTTGCCTCAGTGTTCCTAAGTGAGGGGCACGACAAGTCTCTCACTGGGATTGTAGAGAGGCAGCAGCAAGGTGCCAGACTTCCATGCGTAGATCCTGAGGTGGTACAGAGTCACTTGGAAGAACTGGATGCCTTTAAGTCGGCAGGCCCGGATGGGCTCCATCCGAGGGTGCTGAAGGCACTGGCCGACATCATTGCAGAGCCACTGGCGGGAATATTCGAACTCTCGTGGCGCACGGGCCAAGTCCTGGAGGACTGGAAAAGGGCTAACGTGGTCCCCATTTTCAAGAAGGGGAGGAAGGAGGACCCGGGCAACTATAGGCCGGTCAGTCTCACCTCCATCCTTGGTAAAGTCTTTGAAAAAATTATCAAGGCTCACATTTGTGAGAGCCCGGCAGGGCAAATTATGCTGAGGGGAAACCAGCATGGGTTTGTGGCGGGCAGATCGTGCCTGACCAACCTAGTCTCTTTCTATGACCAGGTTATGAAACGCCTGGACACAGGAGGAGGGGTGGATGTCGTATACTTAGACTTCAGGAAGGCCTTCGATACGGTATCCCACCCCATACTGGTGAACAAGTTAAAAGGCTGCGATGTGGATGACTGCACAGTCCGGTGGGTGGCGAATTGGCTAGAGGGTCGCACCCAAAGAGTCGTGGTAGATGGGTCGGTCTCGACCTGGAAGGGTGTGGGCAGTGGGGTCCCGCAGGGCTCGGTCCTGGGACCGATACTCTTTAATGTCTTCATCAGCGACTTGGACAAGGGAGTGAAGTGTACTCTGTCCAAGTTTGCAGATGACACAAAGCTATGGGGAGAAGTGGACATGCCGGAGGGCAGGGAACAGCTGCAGGCAGACCTGGATAGGTTGGACAAGTGGGCAGAAAACAACAGGATGCAGTTCAACAAGGAGAAATGCAAAGTGCTGCACCTAGGGAGGAAAAATGTCCAGCACACCTACAGCCTAGGGAATGACCTGCTGGGTGGCACGGAGGTGGAAAGGGATCTTGGAGTCCTAGTGGACTCCAAGATGAACATGAGCCGGCAGTGTGACGAAGCCATCAGAAAAGCCAATGGCACTTTATCGTGCATCAGCAGATGCATGACGAATAGGTCCAGGGAGGTGATACTTCCCCTCTATAGGGCGTTGGTCAGACCGCAGTTGGAGTACTGCGTGCAATTCTGGGCGCCACACTTCAAGAAGGATGCAGATAACCTGGAGAGGGTACAGAGAAGGGCAACTCGTATGGTCAAGGGCCTGCAGACCAAGCCCTACGAGGAGAGACTAGAGAAACTGGACCTTTTCAGCCTCTGCAAGAGAAGGTTGAGAGGCGACCTTGTGGCTGCCTATAAGTTCATCACGGGGGCACAGAAGGGAATTAGTGAGGATTTATTCACCAAGGCGCCCCCTGGGGGTTACAAGAAACAATGGCCACAAGCTAGCAGACAGCAGATTTAGACTGGACATTAGGAAGAACTTCTTCACAGTTCGAGTGGCCAAGGTCTGGAACGGGCTCCCAAGGGAGGTGGTGCTCTCCCCTACCCTGGGGGTCTTCAAGAGGAGGTTAGACGAGTATCTAGCTGGGGTCATCTAGACCCAGCACTCTTTCCTGCTTATGCAGGGGGTCGGACTTGATGATCTATTGAGGTCCCTTCCGACCCTAACATCTATGAATCTATGAACTGCGGCCTGATCAATGTCGCGTAGAGGGGGAGTATCACCTCTCTGGACCGGCTTGAGATGCACCTTTGGATGCATGACAAGGTATGGCTGGCCTTGCTGGCTGTGGTCAGGCATTGGCGGCTCATGTTCATCTTGGAGTCAGTGATGACTCCAGGATCCCTTTCCGCCTCTGTGCTTTCAAGAAGGGAACACCCCAGCTTGTATGTATGCTGTGGATTCCTTCTCCCAAGGTGCAGCACCCTGCATTTATCTACGTTGAACCCCATCCTATTCTCATCTGTCCACTTCTGTAGCCTGTCTAAATCTAGTTACAGCCTTTCTCTCCCTTCAAGTGTGTCCACCTCGCCCCACATCTTGGACAGCATGCTTTCCACCCCTTGTCCAAATCACTGATGATGTTAAACAGTGCGGGCCCGAGGACCGAGCCCTGGTGTACCCTACTGCTCACATCTCACCAGGTTGAGTACAACTCGTCCACCACTACTCTCTGGGTGTGTCCCATCAGCCAATTTTTTACCCATCCAACTGTGTAGGCATCAATGCCACAGTCGCTTAATTTATTGATGAGGATGGGGTGAGAGACAGTGTCAAAGGCCTTCTTAAAGTCTATAAAGACTATGTCCACGGTGACACCATCATCCAAGGATTTAGTTACTTGGTCATAAAAGGCAATCAGGTTGCTCAGGCAGGACCTGCCTTTGATGAACCCCTGCTGATTGCCCCTGAGCATGATCTCCCCTGCAGGCCGTCCACAGATGTGCTCCTTGATGATTCTCTCCAAGATCTTCCCGAGCACCGAGGTGAGGCTTACAGGCCTATAGTTACTTGGGTCCTCCTTCCTCCCTTTCTTGAAAATTGGGACCACATTAGCCAGTTTCCAATCCCCCGGCACCTGGCCAAATGACCACGAATGCTCATACAACCAGGCCAAGGGCTCCGTGATGACCCTTGCCAGCTCCCTCAACACCCTTGGGTGGAGGGCATCTGGACCTGCAGATTTAAAAATGTCTAGCCCTTCCAGAAAATCCCTAACTACATCTGCACTGATTGAAGGCCTGACAGAGCTATCCCCGAGATTGTCCCTACCTCTGGTAGGTGGGATGTCCATGTCCCAGTCCCTGTTCAAGACCTCTCTGTTTCTCCTTTCTTTCAGAAAGCATGCACTAACTGTCAGTGCAGAGGCTATTCTGGGAAAAGGCACTCTGCATACTTCCTGCTGAAGCTGTTCCACCATTTAGAACAGAATTAAAGTGTCATTAGGCTAGAGAAAGCAAGCAGTCAGAGGAAAGGAATACAATTTCAGACACACCACTGTCCTCAGCATTTCCTCATTAATTTTGTATTGTTTTGACATGTATTAAATAACTATTATGTACTGTACACAAATTCCTAATTATTTGTAACCACACTGTAACTATACTTCAGAATGCCTATATTTAAATACTATATGAATGTGTGTGTGTATGCACATACATATATACATGTGCACATATGAATATATGTAGGTCTATTATTGGGATTACATATTTTATAAAGCACTGACATTGTTTATATTGATTATTTGTTATCATGTACAGTGATATTGAAAGAACAAGTAACAGACTAGGGAAAGGTGCATGAGCAGACATGCTAGAGGAGAAGTAAAGGGTATGTTATGGTTATTCTTATTTTAAAAAAGGAACAAAGGGGAAAGGGATGACCAAAGAGGGGAAAATCAGAAGAATCCAAACATTAATAAATTTATATAGATAACTCCAGGAAAAGGGCTTGTGTCTCCAAAACCATATCTTGGGTATTTATATTGTGATGCACAGTTGTTTTCCCTGGTGGCCTGGATTATCTGGTCATCGCCATTTTCAGCTGGCTTTGGGCAGCTTCCTATTGAACAAACTGGCTGCTCTAGATACCACTCAAAATTGCCTGTTTCTTCCCATGCTATGTATAGGGAGCAGATGCACCTAGCATAGGGTTCTGGAGCCTATTCTAAAGAGCATAGGCTCCTTGGCAGATCTAGCCCTTTACCCATTTGAGCCCTGTTCATGCAAACACCTGTAGAAGCTCTTAACTTTGTTGCTTCCAGATGTCCTACTGAAATCAATTAAATTGTTCAGAGTAATAAGATTAAGCACCTCTGTATGCGTTTGCAGGATCAAAGATGACTTGAAGAATCAAGAGTTGGGCATAGAACTTAGAATGAGGTAGGTAATATTTTCATAATCTTTGAAGTCTTTTCTCTCCTCTCCATAACCTCATTGTTCTTTTTTGGAGTTTATTAAGGCCAGGTGATAGCAGTTTCTCTGAATTAATGCTCTGAAACAATAGTTATTGAGCTAGCCATTGCTGAAGAGTTAAAGACAAGCGGGAAGGGAGAGTGCTCTACTACTTTAGAGGTGTATTAGTCTGAAATGTAGATTACAATATGCTGAAAGGGGGGAGCTCTCTAAAAAGGTAACTTATTAGTGGACTATAGAACTTCCAAGCATACTGTAATTGCTCATATTCTAGTATGTTGTCTTTTGATATTTTTTATAAACTTCTATTTTCTTCTAAGACTAGAACTTCTCTGTGTGTGTGACTTTCATCACAAAACATTGTTTTTGTTCAGGTGTAAATGTTATTAAGTGTAACTAATGAATTATGAGAATATAATATTGAAAAAAATAGAAGAAAAATGCTGCTTTACTGCTTTGAAACACTAAGTATAACTTCCTCTATAAAAAAAGATTGCTCCCAGATGGCTTTTTTTTTCCTGAGGACTTCTACAAGGTACTGCTGACTAGCAAGTAGGGGAGAAAAAAAAACATGGTTACTCTTGAGGATAATGGTAGTTAAAAAACAAGTGTTAGAACTACAAGGCAATCTGTTCTCAGACCAACTCTATCAGGAGACTTATGAGAAGATTGATCAGAGCAGCCCTTCTAACAAGGAAACATTCTTGCCCTTGAGAGATAATGGGGGAGGTAAACTCTCTTTGAATAAACACATGTCTTTCTAGTAACAAAACTACCAATGTGATAGGATTCTGTGGTATAAGCTGCTCAAAGATTGCAGATAAAGAACCAGTCAGTATTACTTTAAGAAAAGAACAAACAAGAAAATCCAGCAATAATAACAATGCCCCCATTCCTCAAAAACTTATTACTAATACTGGCATATAACAATATCCAGGACAAAAGGACAGAAAAGGATAGTAGTTGGTTTGTGAATAGCTTCCAGGTTGTGGAATTTAGGGGGAGTCTTTTTCCCACTTCTCTTTCAAAGTACAAAAATAAGGTCTTTCAAAAAAATAACAACACCCCCCCAGTGGTTTGGGTTTACAAACATTTGTCTGTACTGTGTGAGATCTGGCTTCAGAGTGTGAACTCCACTCAGACTCCCCTCCATCCCAAGTTGGAACCATAATCACTGGACTAGTTAATATAGGGCATCTCTGATTCATAGATTGTAGAGTCGGAAGGGACCACAATGCACCGTCGTGTCTGACCCCCTGCCCCTGGCAGGAAAGAGGACCGAGGTCAGATGACCCCAGCCAGGTGACTATCTAGCCTCCTCTTGAAGACCTCCAAGCTAGGTGATAGCACCACCTCTCTTGGAAGCCCATTCCAGATCCTGGCCACCCTTACTGTGAAAAATGTCTTCCTAATATCTAACCTAAATCCACTCTCAACTAGTTTGCAGCTGTTATTCCTAGCATTTGTACTTGAGGAAACTCCCCCTGACTAAAACAATGTCAAAACCAGCATAGGGCTGATAGTAAAACTGTACTGGAAAGGACTACCTGGTTTATCTAGGAGTAGAGGCATTGCCAACATATCACTCAGCTAGTCTGACCACCTGCTTACCCAGGCAATGATTAGAACTTACCCATGCAAGTAGGAATAGACTGAAAGTCAGACTATCCATTTTGTGTGGATGAGAGATTTTTAAAACTACTATGGTTCCAATTTGTAAAGCAAAATACTATTCAATTCCCCAAAACCCTTTTGCAATTTCTCATTTGATATCAGTCCAAAGGCTTTACTTGAATAGTAAAACATGTTGTTCCAAATTCATCCTTGTTTTTAGCATCTTATTAAAAAAAAAACTGCAAAAAATTTGCTTCAAATATCACTTAATTGCAGAAGAGAAATGGAAAAAAAAAATTGTCACCAAAACCAAGATCCCCACAGAAAGTGATAGCGTTGATGAGAGCATGCCCTAATGTGGGGCAACAGCAATGTTTCACTGATGATTTATGTAAAGTTTTTGTTGTGGGGGGAAGAGGTAAGTGGTATCAGTTCCTAAGGTTTCTTTTTCCTTGCCTAGCTGTCCTTCAGATCAAATCTCACAAGCTCTCTATCCCCACCCAGCACGATGACCATTTATCATGGCTGAACTCTAACGGATGATTCACACGGGCAAAGTGTAGAAAAAAAAAAAACAGTTGTGCCCCAATTGTTCTTCTGGACATAACAGTATGTATTAAATGTTGCCTGGTACTATGTATAACTAGTTGATAAATGAATAGAATATTGTAAAAAAGAATGGCTGGGATTTCTTCCCCCACTCTTTTGATTAAGAATTGGGAAGGCAGGGGGGAGGTTCCTGGGGCTTGATGCTTTGAGTAATTATTTCCATATCCTCTCCCTCAGCTGAGTAAACATGCCATCAACTGGCAAAAAAACAAAACAAGCTATGGCTATAAGAACAAGCAAGACTGCAAGAGCTGGTCTGCAGTTTCCAGTGGGGTGAGTCCATAGGCTTCTCAGAAGAGGGCACTATGCTCAGAGAATTGGTACTGGAGCTGCTGTATACCTGGCTGCAGTGCTGGAGTATCCAAGCGCTGAAATACTGGAACTGGCAGGAAAAACTGCCAGTACAAATGGGAGAGTCAGGGTTATGCCAAGGCACATTGAACTGGCGGTAAGGAATGATGAAGAGCTGAACAAGCTGTTTGCAAGTGTGACCATTGCAGAAGGAGGCATTTTACCAAACATTCTAGCCCAACTTCTTCCCAAGAGAACTTCTGAAGTCCCTTCAGCAGGAAAGGAGGCTGCCCCTTCTCAGAAAAAATCCAGTAACAACTGACCTATGAAAAAATGTATACTTCCTCCCTGCCTGGAATGCTTTATTTATGTATGTGGTTCTCTCGTTAATTAATATGTGCCATATGCAAGTTGCATTTATATATTCAAATGAATTATTTTAAATCAAATTTTCTTTAACTTTTGAAATAAACTCATATTAAAGGGTATGTACCATTATCTGTACTTCTGTCCATTAATTCAATAATCTATCTTCCCTCTCCCCTCTTTGCCCCCCAGCATGTTTTGTCTTGAATTTAAACAATGCAAACTTGAATCTTTTGTAGTAATATTGAAACAGTTATACTAGGAGAAAAGTCCGAATATGGCTTGGATTGCAAGATTTATTCAGTGTCCTCTTGGGGTGAGGTGAGAGGTATTTAATAGAATAAAGCATGCAAATAGGAGTACCTTCAGTGGAGCAAATGGTATAAGAATACCTGTTTCCTGTGAGCAGGTTATCTTGGGTAATCCTGTTTACCGAGGGACTTGGCCAGGATATTTATTTTATTTCTTGAAGTGGATTTTCAGAGGATGGAGGTTCTCTCCATTTGCCATTCATAGGTTATGTTTCTTGACCAAATCAGAAAAGCTTTGATAGTGCTGCTGGCCTACAAAGTTGCCCAGTAAAGTTGGAAAGTTTGTTCCAGCGAGGGATGTTGTGATGCTGAACTAACTTGAAAACTGAAAGGGGGCCTGGGTTTGTTCTCTCTTATCAACTGAATTATTTCAGTGTTATACATTGGGAGTAAATCTGTATTGAGCAGCCTGTTGCCTTGCAGAGTACAATAGTGGTAGTGAAACAAAAGTGGGGACTTGAGTATAAAAAGAATGACTTCATAGTTTCATAGTAGCTAGGGTCAGGAGGGACCTGAACAGATCATCTAGCCTGATCCCCCTGCCACAGGCAGGAATGAAAGCTGGGTTCACAAGACCCCAGACAGGCGATCATCCAACCTCCTCTTGAATTTGCCCAAGGTAGGGGCAAGGACCACTTCCCTGGGAAGTTGGTTCCAGATTTTGGCCACCCTAACTGTAAAATATTGTCTTCTGATCTCTAACCTAAACCTATTCTCCATCAGCTTATTACCATTGTTCCTTGTCACCCTTGTTCCTTGTCGTGTGAGGAGCATCCTTGATGTGCCCTATCTTTAAATGGGGGATAAAATCAAAATAGCATTGCCAACATTACTGAGGTATGTTGTCTCGTCACTTAGACCAGGCCTCTTACAGTTACAAAATATGAAGTTGTACTATTTTTATGTATGTGTTACGATGTGATCTGTGGCAAGCCCCTGTATAAGCATCCACTTTGATATTGCATCAGAATTAGTCTAAATGTGTGCATGTAGACTGTGATGTAGGTTATAGCTGTGTTGGTCTAAGGACAACCTAGGCAGACAAGGTTCTTTGGGTAAATCTGATATCTTTTATTAGACCAAAGCAAATAGTTGGAACATTCTTCTTAGCAAGTTTTTTTGGGTATAAATACCCTTCATCAGGCTGAGGAAGCATCTGCAGTTGGTGTGTGCTCTTCCTGGATGGAATGAATAGTAAAGACTTACACTGGTTTTCCAAACTGGCATGGTTTCAGCATGTTGCCATGGCATAAGTCAACTTTGCCTAGCCTGAGTAAGCATGTGTGTTTTCTACCTGGTGTGAACTACAACTACTATCAGTGACTGACTGTTAATCTTCTTGCAGTATGTGGTTGGATTTTTCCCATGCATCTGCTTCAAGCGTTTAGCTTATCTGGAGGTGACCTGCTGGTGGGGGTAAGGTGTTACTTGCTAGACTCAATATGCAGCTCTTTAACGGAACAAATGAGTGGGGAAATGAAACCAAGGTAAAGAGCTACATTTTGGTGGGGGGGGGGGTTATTGCTTCCATTATTTATCTTCTCTCACTTCATAATCTATTTACTTTGTGATTACCCCTTGACAAAGACTTTTGTCTCCATCTCTCTCTGACAACCCACTAAACTCCAGGTAGACATAAGAGGATTATGTGGCCTAGCCCTTACAATTTTCTCTCGTCTGCCCCAGAAACTTTGTATGCTGTCTGTCTGCCAGGCTTCCAAGCAGCCTGTTGCACGAGATTGGCTTCAGTAAGATTATCTATTTTGTTTTGTCAGTAAATTGCACTTCATAGCTCCTATTACTAAGGACCCCTGGACCCAAGGCCAGAAAAGACAGTCAGGGGAGTGATGGCCAAGTTTATATTGTTCATATTAAAACAACCTTTTGGTCTATATAACTGAGGATTGGAGGAATGTGGCAGCTGCACAGTTCACATGTGGTTGTCACTAGGTGGGATATTTGGACCTAAAATTAAAGTGCCAGCTTTTTGAGAAATCCTTATCTCAAAAGCACTGTGCCCCAAACATCTATACAATATCCAAAATCAAATTTCTATTCTAACAGACCTCTTAGTGGGTTGGTGAGAAACAAATCTGCTGTTACTACTTAATTGTCCATGGATCTTAAGTACCAAATTGATAGGTATTGTACAATATCCTGGATGTATATAAAAAGCATAGGCTTTTAATAAGAAGGAAGAGTAGTGCTAGGATGCTTCCTAACAGTTCTGGGAGAAGGCAAAAAAGCTTCAACATGCCCAGAACTTAGTGTAGTATGTGTTTTCATATAATTTGATAAAAGAGAAATAATGTCATTTATTGAAATGCAAAGTTTTAGTTTGGAACTATTATTCCAAAATGTTTTTTTCAAAGTAAATGTTGCCAGGTGCTAGTCTTAATGAGTTTCAACACATCAAAGATCTGTTAGCAGTGAACAGATGCAGGATTGCTAACATGCCTGTTTATTTGTTTATTTTATTGTGATAGTCTTGGGCTCTAGTCAGTAGTAGCACCTCATTTTGTTAAGTACATCAAACATAACAAAAACAGTCCCTTCCCCTGAGGTCTTACAATCTAAGCCTTCAGTCTTGTAAACTTTTACTTAATTTTACTCCTAATTAAGTTAATATAATCAGATGCCCCATACTCACTCAACCAGGTGTGTGGAGAATATCTGTACCTATGAATAGTTCTAGGATGGCAACATTTCCAAAAGTGCTTGCAGAAATGGTACCTTAGCCTGAAACTAACTTAGTCTCACTCATCTAAGTCTTTGTCTGGCAACCCAAGAAAATAGCCGAATCCCACTTATGTAAATAAAGTGCTGGGACTTTCTTTCATTTCTTTATATAGCTGTTATGAGAAGAAACAACAGCAGGGGAGAAAAAAGAATAACTAAAATCTATGCAATTGCAGCCCTTGATTAATTTGGAATATTCTTGTCATTTTAGACTGGAAAATTTTAGTTAACCATATATTCTTAGCCTTTCCATAAGATTTGTTTTTTTCCCCTTTAAGATAAAAAGGCTAAGAGTCTCAGTGTTTCATAACATGTTGAATTTCTGTGGGTTTTGTTTTTTATTTGTTGAGGTTGGATTATGTTGCACCATCTTTTTTGTGTAGTAAATACACACTGGCCCCAAGCCTGCCAAGTTTTATGCCCTACTGAAGTTTATGCATGAAAGAAGTCCTACTGTTGCTAATGGGTTAACCATGTAGCATAGAATTTAAGAAGGTGTGTATATCTATATCTATCTAAAAGTCTACATCTACAAGTGCATAAAGTAGTAGTTGAACTTAAGAATCACTCTAGACCAGAGGTTCCTAAACTTTTTCTTATTATGTACCCCCTTCCAGATTTACCAGCTGCCCATGTTCCCATTCCAGCATATATTTTATATTTTAACTCCTTAGATGCAAATTATTATAATGAAAATTAAATCTGTCATTACACAATTTCTCCTGCGTACCCCCCTCCCCCACCAGAGATGTCTTGCATACTGCCAGGACTATGTATCCCACAGTTTCGGGAACCTCCTCTAGATGATGGTATTTAGACCCTGACTTCTGAGACATTAAGTGATTCTTCACCTTTATTACCTATAGCTCTTTAAAAAAATCCACAGGGAGGTAGCAGGTGCCTAGAGAAGAGGTACACAGTCTTGGTGGATATTAACTAATGTAGTGTAGCTATTTCCTACCCGCTTCCCTGCCCTCATTTTGAGCAGTGCACCCTTGAGGGAGTGTACATGTGGTAGTTCCCTTGAGAGGGGGCAGGAGATTCATAGATTGAAAGGGACCTTGGAAGAGCATCGGGTTCAGCCCCCTGCCCCAGGCAGGAAAGATAACTGGGGGTCAGGCGACCCCAGCAAGGTGACCTTCCAGTCTCTTCTTGAAGATTTCCAGGGTAGGTGATTGCACCACCTCTGAAGGGAGCTTATTCCACAGTCTGGCCACCCTGAGCGAAGTTTTTTCTAATGTTGAGCCTGAAATAGCCTTCTGGAAATTTGGCCATTACTCTTGGTTGCCCCTAAGGGTGCCCTGGTAACAGTTGTTCACTGAGCCCCTGATGTAGTGGTAGACTGTTAGCAAATCCCCTCTCATCTCTTTTTCAGGCTGAAGAGTCCCAGATCCCTCAGCCTTTCCTCGTATGGCTTGCTGTGCAAGTCTCTGATCATACAGGTGGCTCTTCTCTGGACTCTGTCAAACTTGTCCATGTCCTTGTTAAAGTGCAATGCCCAGAACTGGATGCAGTACTCCAGCTGCAGTCTCACCAGTGCTGAGTAGAGCAGAAGAATCACCTCCTTGGTTTTGCTAGAGATGCATCAGTTGATGCATGCCGGAGTATTGTTTTCCCTGCTGGCTACAGCATCGCACTGCCAGCTTATGTTCATACTATGGTGTATTATGAGCCCTGGGTCTTCTTCATTCATAGTGCTGGTCGGGTTGGCATTGCCAATTCCCTTGAGGGAGGGTGGTGTGTGTGGGTTTGAGAAAGTTTACTTGGGGGGGGGGGTGAGACACACACACACACACACACACACACTCTCTCTCTCTCTCTCTTCCTCAAGGGTGTGTGTATGTGACAAAAAGACAGTTTCCTTGAGGGGAGGGGGGTGTGAGTATCACACACACATCCTGAGGGTGTGTTTGTGATAGGAGACATATAGTTTCCTCGAGGGGAGGGGCGTGTGTGTGTGACAGTCCCCAGGGTGGAGGTGTGAAACAATTCCCTCCGGAGCCCAGCGCAAGGCGCGGGTAGCGCAGCGCAACTGTGCGGTAACCCCGCCGCCGGGCAGCCCTCGCTGCTCGCCTGCGCCTGCGCCACCGCCTCCCTCGGTCTTTCGTAGCGTGCGGCCAGGCAGAGCAGCGGCCCCAGCCCTTATAAGGCGAAGGAGGAAGCGGGTGCGGCGCTGTGACACGCTATCCGGCCCGGGGAGTAGGCCGCCGCCGCTGCTGCTGCCGCCCTCTCCGCGTGCGTGTCCCGGGCGGCGATCGCCGGCGGCCGGAGCCCGCTGCGGACACTATGCAGGTGAGCGCGGGCCCTGCGCGCTGCACGGCCCCCCGGGGCCCCGGCTCCCCGCGCCCGGCCGCCTCCCTGCCGCGCGCAGGGGCAAGGGGGAGCCAAGCCAATGGGGGAGGGAGAGGAAATCCACCCACCCACGGTCTCTGATCCTTGTCACCAGGGCCCAGTCTCAGCCCCACCGCCGCAGCCAGCCCGGGTTTGTTGCAGTGGTGCCGGGTGTCCGACCACTCGGATTTGTGCGATCATTTCAACCCTTGCCAGATGCGCGATCTGTAAGAGAAGAAGTGTTCAAAATATAGGATAATGTTGGAGGCAGCTCATTGATGCAGAACCCGGGTCATTCCTGGGAGTTTTAACTGACTCTGGGGCACTGTCTTGTGCCCGCTTGCCTTGAAATAAAGTAATGCTTCAACTTTGACTCACTTCTTCCTCACTCACTAGCGAGTTATAACGAGCAATATAAAGTAAATAAGAAGTCTTCGTTGCCGACTTTTTCAGGGCACGATAGTTTTTCAGCGAATACGATCATTTTGAGCTTCCAACACAATACTTTCATATTTAAGACCTGGTAATGCTGCTTTGTTGCCCTTTCTCTGTTGTTGTTTTTTTCCAGGCCTGCCAACACATAGCTTTCGCTGCCCATGGTTCTCCACCAGGGTTGCCCCCCCAGGTCCTTTCCAGGGTCTCGTCAGGCCCCGTTGGCGTGAGTGGCAGGATAAGCCTGGGGTATCCCTATTGGTACCTGTAGTGTCACAGCCATTCAGCCCTGCTGGGGTCCATCGGAGGGCCTCATTTCACTTACGCTGGGAGCCGCACTAATGTTGATCAGTGTTATAGTAGCTTGGGTTTTTGGAGCAGTCGCACCCTCGATCTAGAAACCACCTCCTGAGTGGCTCCTGCCTGCACAGCTATGACGGGGAGCTGTAGCTGTGAGCTGCCACTGGAGGGCTGGTGAACCAGGACAGGTTCCTGTCCACACTTTACAGGCAGGGGTTTGAGAGATCCTGGAGGACTTGATTTTGGGCAGCACATCTGTGGAGAGCAGGCACACCTAAATGGAACAGGAGCTGGGTAGTGCAGAGGAAAGAGAATCCTGCCCTGGAGTGGTATAACTCTGGACCACATAACAAGGGTTTAAAACCACTTCAAGGTGTTAATGTGCGGACAACCCAGGGTTTAAGAGCTCTAGGAGGAGCCTATCATTACCATGTAACAAGGCCCTCTGATTCTTGTCACCAGGGCCCAATCTCAGCCCCACCTTGACCGCCAGCCTGGCTTTGTTGTCTTGTCCCTGGTTTTTATTCCAGAACTGCTGTACTTAACGCTCGCTGCTCTTGGTTCTCCGCCAAGGTGCGTTGAGATCCTTTGAAAAGTCTTGTCAGCCCTGGTCAGCATGAGTCGCGAAAAGTCCAGGGCTTTGCTATAGATACCCATAGCATCGTGGCCATTCAGTCCTGCTAGGGTCTTTCTGAGTTCTTTGCAGCTAAAGACCAGCTCTGCTGTTCTCCTAATTTCAAAAGACAGGTGAAAGGCAAGAGCTGGCATTTGCTGAGGGGAGGGGGTTGGAGTCTGAAAGGATTGAAAGCTGCTACCCTAGGAGGAGAGAGAAGGAAACCAAACTTGCAGACTTCTGCACCTCTGGCAAAGATGGCTCTGCTGACGCTCAGATCTGTACAGTCCCTACAAATGTTCCCTGAGCACCTGCACTGTCTTCAGTGTGGTCTGTAAAGAGCCTACCAGCCCTTCCATGATAGCAGGCTTGCAACATAACTGGCTGAGGAGAAGAGTGGAGTGTCTCTAAGATCTCTAATGAATTTTGCCAAGTTTAGAAGAAACTAAAGAACGTGGTTCAGTTTTCCCAGTCAGCAGCCTTAGAAATATGCCCAAAGCTTTGCAAGTCTTCTTGGAAAGTTTCTGTTTTGTGTATCATCCATGCAACTTTTGCTGGCCAGTTTCTGCCTTTAGTTGTGCACTCACAGAATTTGACCTTGCAATAACAGGAGCTTTGCAGTTTTGTTGGTGACATGAGCTGGAGAGATGAAGCTAGCCCTGGCCTTCTGCAGACTTGTTGGCTATGCAGCTATGGCTCCTTTGATTAGTAGAGTTTTATTAAAGCAGATATTTTGTGAGTTGGACTTCTCTTCAGCTTTCCAATGTCTTACGCGTATCTGAGAAAAAGCTATAAAACAATATTCAATATTATCCAATGGCACCTTTTTGTTTGAAAACAGTATTTTTTTTTTCCAAGTTAGTTTGTATTTCCATTGGGGTATCAAAAGGAGCTGTTGAATCATTTAGCCCTCTATCTAAGTGTTAAGTTTTTTGATCATCTCCTTCCTAGGCATCATCTATTTCTACTGCATCGGACAAGAACCTGTGGAATTTTAGATTCCTTATGTTCAGTCACACCAGCTTAGTTTAAGCTATATACTTATAAAACAGTGCAAAATTCAATGTAGATATTCTTATTTTGGTGTAGAAGCAGTTTATCTGGGATTTTTTTCAAGTTGACTGCATACTGACTTGGGTGAAATCATAATAAAGGTTCTTACTACATTATTGCACTGATTTAAAAAAATGTTTTAAATTGATTTTTTTTTTTTTTAAATAGGTTGCTGAGAGTTTCTTGAATGGATCTAGGCCCAGATCCTTAGGAGTATTTAGGTGCCTCTGGGCTTTTAATTTGTATTAAAATTTATAATAATTGTATCACAACAATTTTTAATGATAAATGTACCAACTGGTTATAGGTTAGCCTGCTTTTGACTGGATTTCCTGATGAGGACTTGCAGACAGTTTTCCATGCCTAGCTTCAGGTACATGAATAGTTTCACCAACTTGTGTTTGCTATGGAGATAGATGTTTCCTATGGTGAGAGTTAAGTTTGGAGCCTATGTGAAGCAGAAGACAGACTATCGCTTCTACCCTATTGGCACAGAAGGAAAATTCTGTTGGCAGAATTGGCCACAAGTCTTTCAAAGTTATGTGGAAAACTGAATTTCTTTAATGTGGCATATCCTGTTTTCTAGCTAGCTCTGGCCATGAGAATAGTCACAAATTGGAAGAAGTTTTTTCTTTTAAAGCAAAAGCAAGTGATGTCTGCGGGTAGGCACCTGCTCTGCCCTGTTCCGTCTTCCCTAATGCTCTTGACCTAGATCACCTTTTTTTCCTTTGGAGGCCCTATTGGGGTAGAATTTAAATTGCAGAAAACAATTTCTTTTTTTGAGAGATTGCAGCAGAAGCCCTTCTTTTGTAGATTTCATAAGTTAGGAGAAAAGAGAAAGGAGCATGGCACAAGCTACTTTGTAGGGCATCATTTCAAGCCTGTACAGGAATCCCACCAGATTCTCTGCATGTTTTCATGGTGCGTGTATGACAGAGTTAGTAGTCTAATAACGATGTATGATTTTTAGAAAAATCTGATATAAGTAATAGCAAGTTGGCTGGATTAACAGGTTGCAGAAATGTTCCCTTGGAGAAATGCACCTTTTCCATTTTTGTTCTAGAACCCTAATGAAGATACCGAGTGGAATGATATCTTGCGTAAAAAGGGCATCCTTCCTCCGAAGGAAAAACTTAAGGAACAAGAGCAGGCAAAGGAGGAGGAAGAGCTGCGTATTCTTCAACAGCAGTCCATTGGTGAGTTTGGGGGGGGACAGACAGTGGCAAATTAAATCTTGAGTTGTTGCTGTACAGTTTTGCCCTAAAATTACTGTCAACGATTTTGAAAAAGCCTAACGGTAAAAACAACTTCCCCCGCCCCCTAGTCATAGAGGATGCCAAGATTAAATTTCATGTGGCATGCTTCTCTTGTTACAGGCTCAGCTAAGTAAGCTCATCAAACTTTTTGATGCATTCCACCTCCTCAGAACTTCATTCTGGATACTGTTGCCACATTTAAACTTATTCAGTTTTTAAAAAGCAAAACAAACAAGCAAAAGAAATCCAGAATAAGTACCAACATGCCTGTGTAACAAGAAACCCATCTCCTTCAAAGGCAAGAAGGAAGTTTTTCTGTTAACCCATGTTGGAGCATGTATACCTCCAGGTATATTTCCACACTGCACTTGCAGGGTTGAGACACACTTCAGTTTGCCAGTCCACTGGATCATGGTCCTCACATCTTTATTTATATCTAAATAAATTAATTGCACTGTGGAATTTTAGAAAAATCAGCTAATAATGCTGTAAATCTGTTGATAGATTTACAAGGAGAGCTGTCTTTAAAACTGAAACCAAGCAAAATACAAACAAATAAAAAGCTCTGCAAGACTGTCTTTGACAGCAATTCTTATTTCTGGAATGAACGTTTTCTTTTAGCATGATTCAGAGGAGTAAGAGAACTCGTTGACATCATTTTGCAGAGATGAATTAAATATATCCTGAAATTTCATGAGCAGGGATTCTGGTTGTCTCTGATTTAAAAAAAAAAAAAAAAATCCCCAATTTTCAGTTTTAAAAAAAACCCCAAACCCACATTTTCCCATGATTAAAAGGAAACACCACTATATATCTATCTATATATTAGTGGTGTTTCCTTTTAATCATGGAAAGTGTAGATTTTAGGTTACTTTTTTTCCAACTGAAAATTGGGGATTTTTTTATGAGGAAAAACCAGGATCCCTGGTCATGAGGACGTTGGGACTTGGGGGTTCTTGTAGAGACTTCTATCTCTGTTGTAAGAGCAAGAAAATAGTCTATGTTCATCTGAAAGAAACTAAAATATTTTGGTTTTGGCCATAGTTATCATTGTTAATGGCTTTGTGGGGCAGAAGCAAGGGCCAGAGTCAAAGGTGGTGAATTCTGAACTTAATGACTTGCATAAGTTGTTTTGGAGCGCTAGTGTTAAGTTAATGGAATGCTTGTTGATTATCTGTCAAAAGTAAAAGAGCCGGTGATCCCAACCAAAAAAGGACTTGATGCTCAGAAGAAAAAAGTTTTCCCTGAATACTCCATTATCGAGTTTATTTACAGTTAAAGCTGTGAGAGTACTTCATCAGGGTTTGCTTGCATAGGGATTCTCAAGAAATTTAAAATGATTGCATTGAAGGTGTTAAGTCAATGCATGTTACTTAAAGTGTGTTAAACCCCCATGTGGAGACTCTTTTTTAGGTGAAAAGTGGGCTTGGAGCACAGGGTTTAATACTTCTTATTTTTGCACATTAACATCACACCATTAGCTGATTCATCTTAATTTTCCTAAGTGTTCCTCAGGTTTTTAATAAAGTGACGTTACATAATAGCGAATGTATGCCACAGGGTAACTGGCTGTACCTCTGATGTATCCTTTACCACCTGCTAAATGTAGAAAATGTCCAAACTAGTAAATTGGGGTTTCCAAACATTGTTCTTTTCCCAGTAATCATTTTTATATTGTTTTGTTCAACAATTTAGGAAAAATCAGAATGAAGTATGCATCTTCAGAGGTCAGGAGAACACAGTATAATTAGCTTCCAGAAATTTGTAATATATGTATTCTTTTGGACTATTGTTCCTCCTATTTTTCTCTCACTCTAGTGAAAACCTATGAAGACATGACTTTGGAAGAGCTAGAAGATAATGAAGATGAGTTTAATGAGGAGGATGAGAGAGCCGTTGAAATGTACAGGTTAGAACAGCTTGCAGAATTTACTAGATTTTAATGGAAATACAATGATTACATCTTTATAGGCAAATAACATGTAATCTGATTTTCATTTTGCTGGAGAATGGAGGAAGGAAAAAAAATACAGAAGTGACAGATGAAAGGACTGGTGTTCTGCTCCTTGTTCTGACAGATTTCTGAATGACCTTAACTAAGACACTTAGTCTACATTTAACTGTTTATGGCTTCACCTTTCAGATGTACTGTAAAGCCATAAGCTGAGTGGAAATCAGTGAATTATGAGGACCTCTGAAAATCAACTCCTTGGCATTCAAGTTAGGCACCTAAATTACTTGAAAAATGTAATGTTTTAGATGTAAACAAGTATTTTATCAAGCACAACGGCTAAAAATGCTTCTAGGGCAGAATCTGTGATGTTGGCTATTATGAACTGTGTACATATATTCAGATAACCTGGGACAATGCTCTTGGGTTTGTTCTCTTGGTATGACTTACCTGGGGATACCTGAACACACTTTCAAAGGTTGAGCCTCTGAAGACTAGAGAGCTTGCAATGCTGATGCTGTGCAGCCTCAGGCTCCCTCGGTTTGCCTGGTGGCAAAATGGCAGCAATGCACAGGGCAGCCCTTATTAGCTGCCCTATGCAGCCAGACTACTCAAGAGTCATCTTGTATATTCCTGCAGCACAGTATGGGGATTGTGAAGGGGATGTGTTCTGTTTCCTGCTCAGCTGGAGCAGCAGAGTCCAGCAAGTGACATACTGTTGGGGGTAGGAAGATGGCAACAAAGCACCCTCAGATGCTATTGGACCGTGCTGGGCTTCTCTCAGATGAGAATATTTACAGACATTGGCTCTCCTGGGAGAAACTTTCCCGGGAGTGATTTAACCCTGGTTGTTCCTGGGTTATTTTTCTTGTGGAGCGACCATTTTTGCTCTGGGAGAAAAATCCTGAATATCTATATTCTTGCGGTTTCATTTAATATGTAGGAGACATCAAGGCCCAATTCATTGGATCTCCAGTGTTTGGTGGCAGTGACTCTCCCAGGGGAAACGGATACCAGTTTAAGCTCAGTTTATTCCTTGCATCATAGGTCCATAAACTAAGGTTATGTACAGACTTTCAACTACTCTTCTTTACAAAAGCCATATTTTGGTATCCTGGTGCTTGGAGATATTTAAAGCTTATCTTTGTGGGATGGTCTTCAAAATCTATAACTTTAATTATTTGTGTTCAGCAAAGCAGTAACTACATGTTTTCTCAAGTTTTGATTTCTGTTTTTTCCATTTTTTTCTGTCCTTGTACAGACAGCAAAGACTTGCAGAATGGAAAGCAACTCAAATGAAGAACAAATTTGGGGAACTTCTGGAGATTTCAGGTCTGGATTATGTTCAAGAAGTTACGAAAGCTGGCAAAGATATATGGGTAATCTTGCATCTTTACAAACAAGGGTAAGTAAACTGTGGAGTATCTCTTTGTCAGTTTTGACATTGGTCACTAACTGCATCTGAACATGCTGGTATTTTTAGGTAAATGCATAACCGTTATGGACACCAAAGAATTCCAGTTGAATGTGTTTTTTCTTATTTTCGTCAGTTATGAACAGCGTTGAAACGTAGCTACTGAAAATTGCTTCCCTAAAACAGCAGCATGTTTATGTATACCAAGAGAAAGGTAGTTACTGCGTTAGTCTGAAGTCATTCGGAAGGCAGAGTAGATATGCACTTTTATAGACTAACCAAATAAAATATATATGCTGTATTCACTCAAATACAAGATGAGGTTTTCCTCCTCAGTCAGCATTAGGAGAAAAGCCCATTGTCTCATATTTGTGTTCAAAGAAACATCATTAAATACACTGTCTACTGAGCAGCATGTGCTCAGTAATAAAAATTAACTAGGAAGTTCATTAAGTGCAGCCAACACTGAACATGATTATAAAACACATGGTCCATATTGGGCAAACATGCTGATGGGAACCTACCACAAGGATAGGTTAGTACAGCCCAGCTGAGTATGATGTATGATAATGATTATTGCACAAACTCTCCTTCAGTGCCAGCTTTTTTACTGGTCATGGCGAGCCATTACCTTGAATATATTACAATTTCTCACAGCAAGCTGAGCCTCTCTTTTCCAATTCCAGTGATGCTTGTTTCTTCACCAGCCTCAGATGCCTGGAAAACATCACCAAAAGGGGCCCCAAACAGTTCACCCAGAATCCCTCTTTTGCCTCTCCACCTCCTGATCTCTGCCTGTCGCATATGATTAGTGTGCTCCCACCCTCTATGACACTGAGCTGGACCAGGTTGCCCTCAGTCATGAGTTTAGGGGGTGTTAATTAGCACATGTATCCTTTGTGGAGGGTATCTGGACTACACACACATACTGAGAAGTTCTGAGCTGTGGGGTCACCATGGCTTGAGATGCTGTTGACTCTGCTGCGGCCCATTTATATGGTAAATCATGAGCCTTTTTCATGCATAATTTGTTCTATATATAAATAGGCACAAAAATCTGCTTAAAAGCGTGTTTATGCAATACCTGTGCTAAAATTTGTAGCAGTTTCCAAAAAGGTAAAATGTAACAATTCTGGATGAGTTGTAGTACCCATAGTAATTGCACGAACTGTGTCTATGGGTATGCATAGTAACTGCATGTTTATTTCAAAGTCAGTGTTTTCAAGTTTGCACTTCACTTCCACGTGCTCAGGGAGATTGGGGTCTAACAGTAAGGAGAAAGGGAAAGGGCTACATTGAAGAGGTTGGGGGATGGGCACAGGGCAAGGGGACCACCCAACCAACCCCCCCTCCCCCCAGATTTATTTTTCTGCTGTAGCAGTGGGAGGGGGACAAATTCAAGGCAAACCTCCAGTAATTAGATTCTATGCCTGGAACGTTATGACAAATTTATAAACGTTTCCATATTTAGAACCTAATTACTGGAGGGGTCATCTTATATTCAGGGTTATCTTATATTGGAGTAAATGTAGTATGTAGAGAGAGAGCACACAAGCTTTCATGAACCCAGTTCACTTCATCAGATGTTGGAGCCAAAATCTGCCTGATAATACAAGCATCCTCTTCCAGTGAAAAGTTGAGGAGCAGAGGTTGCCATGTTCTATATTGCTTGAGGCTATGTACTCAAGGTGATTATTTGTGGCTTGTCTTGATTTGCAAAACTCAATTAAGCAAGATATTCAGTCCCACTGATGTTAAGAAATAGTTTTTTCAATGGAGCCTAACCAATTTTCACTATACATGGTTCTCAAAAGGGTACTAAAAACTTGACTGTTCTCATCGTCTTTAATCCTATTTTAATTAATTTCATAACTACACAGTGCAGTTTAAAAGACAAAGAAAATGAGCACAAGTTTAATTCTTTTCTTTAACAGGCTGTTTTTTATTTCCATTTTATCTCTGTTTTTTTAGCATGCATTATTCATAGAAACAGTATCCTGTAAACCAAATAAATAATTATAATAAATAACTCCAGTGGCTCTAATAGATACCTACACTGGATTGAAAGCCACTAGAAATATGTTGCATTTATGTTACATTTTTATGTTTGTTACATTTTCTTAAATACTTTTTCTAACTTTCCTTGTGGAAGGGATTACTTTTGACATACTATTTCTTAACTCTTCTTTCTGTGTATATTGTTTTAACAGAATTCCACTGTGTGCTTTAATAAATCAACATTTGAGTGGACTTGCAAAGAAATTCCCAGATGTCAAATTTATCAAAGCTATTTCTACAACTTGCATACCCAACTACCCTGATAGGAACCTGCCCACAATTTTCATCTACCTTGAAGGAGATATCAAGGCCCAGTTCATTGGACCACTAGTGTTTGGTGGCATGAACCTGACAAGAGATGGTAAGTACCTGCCTCCTGGATCTTGCCCGAAAAAAACAGAAGGCATATGAAGCAGTTTAATTGGTCTCCCCTACAATAAGCTTACACAGACCTTTGGAATCGGAGTAGAAGTTATATAGGATATTATTCATATTTATATTTTTCTCATTTCTTCCTTCTACAGTTCTTTGTACTTGCATTCCTTATTCTCCCTTATTCTTGTTAACAAATGATGATCCCTTTGTCTCTTCTGTCATGCTTCCCCAACCCACTCCTAAGTCACTGTCCCTACCTCCTAACAATCAGCTCTTTCCTTGGCACAGATGAGGCTGGGAACATAAAAATGAACTATTCGCTCTTTTTTCTTTTTTCCCTTGCATCTGGCAGCAGCTGTGATATCTGTGTTCATGTCCTTAGGGATTACAGTCTGAGTCTGCTCTAGATAGGAGGTACAGCTCTTGTTTTGCTTGGTTCAGGAGCGGGGCATGTAGGACAGGGGTAGGCAACATTTTTTGGTCAGAGTGCTGAAAAAACCACACTGTCTACCTTGGAAGGTGCCCAAGTGCTGGCATGCCAGAAAAACAGAATTGGCAGGGGTGGGGGAGCAATATAAGGCAGGATGCACTGCATATTAGTATATTTAATAATCATAAATGTTGCCTTTGTTGTTGTGTACTTTTTTGTTAAGCATGTTGCAATGTGAGAGAGAGAGAGAGAGAGGGGAAAAAAAGAGAAATAAGGCAAAGAAGAGAGAGAGAGAGAAAGGAAAAAGAGAGAGAACCAGGCACATATGCATGCACACAGAGAACCACACGTGCACAGAACCACATGTGCACAAACACAGAGAGCCACAACAGACACATGCGCGTGCGCGCACACACATCCAGAACCAGACGTGTGCACACACAGACATACAGAACCAAATGCACGGGTGCACAGAGCCGGGCTGCTGGGCCACCAGACAAAGTCCGACCCAACAATGCCCTGGGCCTGCTGGAGCCCCCCTGCTTCCCTGGGGAGCCAGCCCCCAGGCTGCAGCACAGCCAGCTGAGGCCCCGGCCCAGAGCCTGCCCATCAGCCCAGCCACCTAACCACTCCACGCAGCTAATCCCGTAAAGGTGCGGTGCTCCTGGCAAGGGGCAGCGCCAGCCCCATCCCAGTAGGGGAGGCTGGGCCAGCACTGGGCTTAGGGCAGGTGGGAATCAGGCTGGCTCAGCTGCAAGCCTTGCTGCAAGCAGCCCAGGCTCTGTAGTTGGCAGCAGCTACCCAGAGATGGGGCTGGCAGCAGCCAGGAGGTTGTAAACAGCTGCACGTGTGCCTCGGAGCAGACAGTGAGGCCTGAGGCAGCACAACCCCGGCCTCTCCCCTGCTGCCAGCACAGAGCTGATGACTGGGCTGTGGAGCCCGGAGCAGCTGCTTGTAGCCAACCTGGGCTTTGGGCCACTGCAGCAGGCAAGCTGGAAACAGCTGTGCTGGGCTCCAGCATCAGCTCTGTACCGGTGCATGCACGCGCACCTTGGAGTGGGCAGTGGGAGGGGCCTGAGGCAGCACAGCCCTGCTCTCTCCCCAGCTGCCAGCACAGAGCTGATGGTGGGGCTTCAGAGCCTAGCTCAGCTGCATGTAGCCAGCCTGGGCTCTGGGCAGCTGCAGCAAGCAGCAGGCAGGCTGCAAACAGCTGTGCCAGGCTCCACAGCTCCATGTTGGCGGTGACTGCACGTGCACCTCAGCGTGTACAGTGGGGATAGGTCCTGGCCCTGAGGCAGTGCAGCCCTCCCGCTGTCTGCTCCGAGGTGCATGCGCAGTCACCACCAGTATGGAGCTGATGCCGGAGCTGTGGAGCCTGGCACTGCTGTTTGCAGCCTGCTTACTGCAACTGCCCAGAGCCCGGGCTGGCTACAAACAGCTGCGCCGGGCTCTAGAGCCCTGCCATCACTTCTGTGCCGGCAGCAGAGGAGAAACTGGGGTTGCACTGCCTCAGGCCCCTCCTGCCATGTTTTCCAAGGCATGCATGCACGCGCCGGTACAGAGCTGATGCTGGAGCCTGGCACAGCTGTTTGCAGCCTTCCTGCTGCACCCAGCCCTGGCTCTGGGTAGCTGCCGCCAACCGTGGAGCAGGGCTTGCAGCCTGGGCTCTGTGGTTGGCAGCAGTTACCCAGAACCAGGGCTGGTGGTGGCATGCCGAGAAAAATGGCCTCACGTGCCATGCTCGGCACGCGTGCCAGGGTTGCCACCCCCTGATATAGGAGAAGAATCTCATTTGGGTGAAGCTACTACTTCTTGAGGGTCAGGGCAGTCAGGGCTCAAAGAAGTCCACCTCTTTCAGCTGCAGCAAGTAATCATGGTACAGATTGGCCATATTGTTGAACCTTGTCATTTTGACATACTCCATTCACATTGGGATAGATGTGACTTGTCCTGGAGGACTGTGTACAGTGGGGTGCAACAAAGCATTTCGGCACCAGGAGTTTTGTGCCTTTGAATGACAGCCCTCCTCAGCCTCTTAAACAAAAGTTTTTGCTTGGCAGTGATTGGGAAGGGTACAAAATTTAAGTGACGTCTTGAGATAAAAATGTCAGTCATATTATACGCTCTCTCCATTTTGGAAACTGAGTGAATGCGATTATTCAGTAGAAATTTACTGTTTTTAAATTTCAGTTAAATCCTCTATTATCAGATCTCTTTGTGGCTTTCTGTCCAAGGGCCTAGAAGTAAAATGATTTGTTTGTGTCTTTACTTAAATGGCATTTCATGTGCTATACTGAAGTCCATCACTTCGTTTTATTGTAATGGCATACAAGTAGACTTCCACTAATCAGAGCTATGATTGAACTAAAACCCTAGACTCCAGAATCTTCTGGATGTGTATCAGAGTCTTCCTTTACTGTGATTTCCAGGGGAAATGTTCACCAATGAAAAATTTGGTTTGGGAACACCGAACACTTAAGAAAGAAGTAGTAACAACCCTATGTTATCTGTTCTCCATTTGTGGCACTTAAAGTAATAGATTTTTCAGGTACCTGGAGATGAGGGTTATGCCAGCTCAGTTTCATCATCACATGAAACTGGACATTGCACACTCTGCATTCTTTTTCTTTTGATCTGTATGAAGGGGGTAACTTCTCTCTGAGATTGCAGAGAATGAGAAGTTGTAGTCATTTCCTTTATGTCTAAATGAAGTTAGATTTAATGATTGGATTGCCAGCAGGTCTAGGGGAGAGGTATCTGCTGAACGTCTTGTATTGACTCTCTTCCACTTCTGGGAAGAAATCCAATTTGAGCCTTTATAATAATAGGTCTACTAGTGGGTAGAGGAGCGTGGTTTTTCCCCTCTTGTTAAGGAACTAATAATCTGTACAAGGAGTGCTGGGAAGTGGATAAAGTGCATTTCAGAAATCTGTCTGTGACAGTATCTGTAATTCAGATGTGTAAATGGAATTGCGGCAGCTTTTTCCCTTAGCAGATAATCTGTTCTCTGCCTCTTCCAATTGTTCAGCTGCTGTATGATTGAAGCAACTTTTGTCTGTTGGAAGTATTGCTACAATCAATGAAAACCATTGACTAGTCCATTTTAAGCATAGTTTAAATTTCCCAAGACACACACAAGACTTATTTGTGGCTTTTCTATACTCCATCTCACAAAGTAAAGATTTCAGGCAGAAGTTTCTTCACTTTGTGTACCTAAATGACAGTTTTCTAGCTATGTTGCTGATCTTGCTTCTGCACTGTGGAGGTATAAGCACCTACATGTAAAAAGAATGTGTGTGACAGCTACACACTGGCTGGGCACATACATAGCTATGTATGCACATACCAGGGTATGAATTTGGAAAAGTTGTGGGGAGGGGATGCCTTCTGTGTTTTAGCCCTGATAGCTGAGTGGTTGGGACTTGTCCAGAAAGTGGGAGACCTGGATTCTAGATCCCCCTCACTCAGGGGACTTGAACTTGTGCCCTAGACTTCACAGCACTATGCACTAACCATACAAGTCAGACATTACCCAGTCACCTCTCCAATGTTTCTTTTGAGGCTGGGCCCATGCCCCTTCCATTTAATAGTCATTGGATGAAATGCATGGCAGGTAGTGCTATGGAAAAGTTTCTGCTCCATTGGGAGTCAGGCTCTGAGCTAGAAACCAGGGCTCCCTCTCTTCCAGGCAGCAGCCATCCCCCTGAGCTACACATCCTCTAGCTCAGGGATGGGCAATTATTTGGGCTGGAGGTCCACTTAATGGTGAGCTGTTGAGGGCAGGTCAGGGGTTAGTGGGGAGATGCAGTTGATCCTATCCTGCTCACAAGCTGCTGTTGGGAGCCTGAGGAGGGAGGACTGCACTTCACTGCGCTATAGCCAGGGTTAGGCAGACTTCTACGCACCCCTCCCCCCACCCCAACATCCATTCCCTCTCTTCCTGGCCCCCCCCCCGGGCTTCCTGTTGGTGCTGCATAGTCCTGGCACCGCTGGCAGCTGGGCCCACACACAGGACAGGGCATGGTGCAGTGTATTAAGTAGCTATCTCACATATATGCTATGATGAGCCACTGCTGCTGCGCCATACTGGGAAGATCAGGCAGCGGCAGGCAAGCAGGCGGGATAGCTACTTGGTGCACTGCATCATGCCCTGTCCCATGTGTGTCCAGCTGCCAGCAGCCATGGTTCCAGGACTGTGCAGCTGCAGTGACAAGAAGAAGCCGGGCTGGGAGAGAGGGGATGGATGCAGGACTAGGGGCAAAGGAGTCTCCGCACTGGCCAGCCCAGTTCTGTCTGTGGCAGAGCAGTGGCATGGCTAGTTCCAAGTTCAGTTCATTTGAGCTGGTGGTAAGGCCATTACTAAGTTATGTTAGAAGAACTTCTCACAGTGGTAGAAAAGAAAAGATACAATATAGATATCAGCACTTTGAGCTCGGCAAAAACAACTCAAGGCCAGCTGATAAGCTAAATGAAAAGTTCAGATAATGATGAGGCTGTACAGAACTTAAGCAATGATTAAATAAGGCTGAATATTAAAAAAAAAAAAAAAAAAAAAAAAAAAAAAAAAAAAAAGCTTAAACAGTACTGTAATTCACTGCTCTGTAAACAGGTGCAGCAACTTTAAAGCATAAAATATGATAAGCTACCCTAAGACAGCAGTGGCTGGCAGGCCAGATAGAATCAACTAGTGGGCTAGATACAGCCTGCACTCCGTATTTTGCCCACCCCCGCTCTAGCTTGTATTGTTCCCTGTGACTCCACATTTCTCCCTCTTGGGTAGCCAGAGGACTGACTTCAAAAGGAGCATTGGAGAAGGGTCTAAATCAGGGGTGGGCAAAATAGCCAATCCGGCTGGCAGCTGAACTCCATTTCCCAGCAGCCCCTGGCTCCATAGCAGGCTGCCCCCATTGCAGGATTCCAGCAGCTCCAGAGCAGCTCCCTGCCCTTCTCTGCCCTGTGCCCTGCCAGTATGGCTGGGACTGGTCCGCATGGCAACCCCAGCCTGGAGCTTTCACAGCTGCTGGGGTCTCCGTGGAGACCAGCCCAAGCCATGTGGGCAGGGGCTGCTGGGAAATGCTGGATCTGGCCTGCAGGCCGGACATAACCCATCCCTGGTCTGGATAGTGTCTGATCTGTGGCCTGGTGGTTCCCAACACTGTGCTGGAAGGTCTGTTCTGACCCCCTCTGGATGAGAGCAGAGTCCATCTTCCCTCTCCTTGGGCAGATGCCCTCACCACTCAATTATTGGGGCTAAAATATGGAAGAACCATCCTGCAGCATCTAACATCTGTTAGTTATGTGTTTATAGTTGTTTATGTTCTTGTAATTTAGATGCATGTACATGTCCAGATTGGACACACACATTTGGCTGCATACATAGCAAACCAGTGCATAGTCCACTGCGTATGCTTACACTTATGTGCACTATGTGGGGCAATAGAATTGAAACCTCCACAAAAGTACCAAAAAACACCACTAGAACAAGCTAGGAAGTTGCCATTTAGGTGTACCAGGAAGGTAGAATTTTACCCTTTGTGTTAATGGAGAGGTCTAGGCTTGAAAGAGCTTACTTTGAGCTTTCAACCTTATGATGCACTTTCTCCCCTCCTCTTTGTTTCTGTATAGAACTTGAATGGAAGATTTCAGAGTCAGGTGCCATCAAGACAGATCTAGAAGAAAACCCCAGGAAACAGATCCAGGATCAGCTAATGTCCTCAATCAAGAGCTCTTTTTCTACAAAGAAAGACAGTGACTCGGAGGAGGACTGATTTCTACACTTCCTTGGATAAAGCTCAGCTGTACCATCTTAAACCTTGACGTGTTCATGTGTAGGGCTCCAAGTATCGCACTACAAAATTGGTGCCAACACTACAAAAATGGCATCATTTAAAATAGGAACTTCTATGTAGTGCTACATTTTTGTATCACCACATGTAATGTGCTAGAGGGGGTCTCTGTATCTCCAGCATCCCAGAGTGCTCTGCTCTTCTTTTATGCTTCCCTCACCACCACCAACTGAGGGGACATGCATTTGTTGCCCTGACTTTTGGACCACTGCAAAGGCAATATATTATCTGTCCAGGGTTTACTTTTTCTCTTGAAGTCACTGAGGCATAACAGTATGTAATTTTAATAGTTTCCGGCTTTCTCTTTATTACAACTGTTTAAAATCCTAAAGAGCCTGAAAGGCCTCTATACAATAGTGATGATTTAAGTCCTTCTACAAATTTTAAAATACAGAAAACAGTAGAAAGTTATCCTTTTCATCTTATTGTTTTGATAAATCAATAAGTAACTTTATACAAAATTTGACTATCAAAGGGTTTGGCTACAGGGTACTGTTTTTTAACTAATTTATATCATCATGTAAATAAATCATAACTGTCCAAGATGCAATAAAGGGTGTAATGTAGCACTGTAGTGTGTTTGGACTTCATGGTAACCTGTGTGTTGACCTAAAGTTTGGCCTCCGAAAACAGGCTTGCCTCAAGCGTGTGTAGGAAAATAAAAATTTGAGAGGATATCTGGCTTGTCAAATAATCATGCAGAATGCTTCATAAGTTTAATGATTAGCTTATTAAGGCCCTTGGCAAACGTCACATTTTGTCACATATATGCAAGCATTGCACAGCAAATAGTAATATGCCACCTGGCTATCTCAGAATTATTGCAGGATACTTCTGCACCACAAAAGTTGTTGTTCAATGAGAAACTTCTTTGTGGCTGATCCACCATTTTTATCTAAGGATAAGCTTGTTTAATGGCTTGGCATGTTACAGTTTGTCGTGTGATCATTGCATATAATGCACAACAACTAATGTCTACCAAGGGCCTCAAACTAAAAAACGGTGTTATCAAATTGGAATGGAAGTAATCTTAAAACCTAGATTTTTGAGACATTGAAAAAAAAATACAGTTTCTACTATAAATAGTGGTAATTTTAAAATGATGGAGCAAGGCACTAAAAAAAGGTGGAAGAAATGAGGTTTAAATAGTAATTACACAGATACTTTGAAACTTTTGAGAACTACAGACTTACTTCAGGCTGGGCTCACTATCCACCTACACTTCTCATTTGTCTACTGACGTGCTAATGAGCTCTACATGAATGGGCTAACAAGCTTGTCTGAAGGACCTTTTGTTATGTCTCTGGAGACTAGTAGTAGTACAGTACAGAACACAGTCCTTTAATGAGCATCAGTCTTCTGCTTCAGCCTTACTGTGGGGTTAGCTTTTTAGTTTGACTGCTGTTTCTGCATCTGTGCAATTTAAGCAAGGAACTATTACCTTGCATCTCAAAATAAGTTATAAGATAATGGAATAGGGAACTGTCTCTCTGTGAGGCTGAATGGGTACCAAAATCAATAGTATTCTGATCTTATTTGGGGTGGTACTATAATATAAGTAATGTAAGATGGTACAAAGCTGCTCTTGGTTTCAGTGTTGTTTTGTGATAACTCCCTCTCACTACCTGTGGAGAGTGTGTGCAGTTTGGAGGGCAATATTTGGTTTTCATTTTTTTTTTAAAGTGTTAAAACTTTTAATCCCCTTTTATGCCAGCCTCTGTGTATTATAATAAAGTATGAATTCCACCATTATCAATGTTCAGGTGATCTGATTGAACTCATGAACTTGTATATCAAGTTTTTTGATGCCAGTAGGTTTCTATCAATGCTGAAATACTGAGAGTGGCATCAAACTATTTAATTCCGAGTTGAACTTGACTGCATTTTCTAGTAAGTGTGATGGCTCTCTTCTTACTCCACTTAGTCTGGAAATGATTTCTGTATGGGAGAGAACTTAGCAGAATTTTGCTTTGTTATATGATTACACATGTGGATTATGCAACGCCACTGACAAGTGGAATAGATTTTTATAAATGTTATTTCTAAGAACTACATATCCCGAGACTGTCCATTAGAAGACAGTGTGATCCAAGGGATTGAGTGCTGGTTCTTGGGAAACCCAAGTTATATTTCCAGTTCTGCAATTAGTATATTAGCTGACCTTAGGCAAATTGCTTCCTCTCTCTGTGCCTCTGTTTTCCTGTGTATAAAATGGAGCACCTGCATAAACACTTCAGAATCCACTGATGGGAAGAGATAAGATATTAGTAGATTCATATAATCTAACAGTTACTGTGTTCTTTTTTTTCTTCCTTCTTTTTACAGATACAAAATTGCATTGGAATATTCTGAAGTTTTGAACAACGTTTAAAACCTACTTTTGCTTTTAAACAATGCAGTTATTTTAACACACACTTTTCAGTTTAAAGTTCTCTTCCTGCTTGCGCTGGCTGCAGGGTATGTGACTTGGGAGACAACAGAACGGTGGTTCACAACCTCTTTAGACACAAGACATTTCTCCATAGCTTTTGTGAATAGAATTACACAAAACAAATTTATTTATTATAGTGCTTATCTCCTTGCAGGCTGGGCAGTGGTGGTGGAGAGTCAGCTTATACTTACCTGCTTAGTTTATCTACTTATGTCCTCACTTCTTGCTTAACTCCTCAGACCTTTCAAAGAATCTCATGGAAGCCCAGGGTGCCCTGGTACCCAGGTTGAGAATCACTGCAGCAGAGAAACAATTTGTTTACTTAAATTATTGTACACAAAAGCTTAAGAAAGCAGAAGTTGGTTGTGTTTTTTTGAAGGAAATAATTTTCAACCTTTCTACAATAAATTCTAATACATTTTTTCTCTTAAGCAACCGGTTCACAATGTTTCTGATAATTTTGCTACAAGATAGATTCTGATTTCCTTCTCACCCTAAGTTCTAGCTGAAGTGATGGGTAGTGTGGACTTATTACAGGACTTCCAGCAAAAAAAAAAAAAAAGTATGAAAGTTCTGGCTCTGATAGGAAGCTCTGCCTACTTGCATTTTTCACACATTTATCCTTTGCCCAAGGGGCCCTATAATAGTCCTTAACTTTGTATTTATAGCCAGTGCTGAACTTCTGTGACTAGCAAGGACCTTCTGTGTGTGCTGTCATAGTAGCAGGCAATGTTCCCTCTAAGGCTTAGCAATCCATGAGCATACTGCTTTGGTCTGTGAGCCCACTGCTTTGGTCCTTTCCCTAATTGGTCTCATCTCCCCCTTTCTGCATGCTGAACAAATCATTCTCACAATGTTATTTGGGAGAAAAGAGTCTTGAAATACTAAACTCATATATATTTTTTATTTTTATTTTTTTTTAATTAAAATTTAAAACCCTACCAAAACAGAGAAGTTTGTGTATAATTCTCCACCTGAGGACAGCATGCAAAAGAGAGTGGATTTCATGTGACAGACATAAATCACATCATTTAATATACTTTGTAAAGCTTTTGGGTACTGAGGGCAGACCAGGCATACCTTCAGTGTATCAAGATTACATCACTTTCAAAAATGATCAACACTGCCTGCCTAGAAATACTGCTGCCACTGCCAGGCATTTGGTTTTAAACCTTGAGTAGAGCAGGAATCAAAGTGGGGTGCAAGTGAACCAGTGCGCCACCTCCATCCCTGGATTTTAGCCTTGTTAATAGAATCCACAACCCTTTGCTTGGCACCTGGATTCCCTGTAAAATGCACAGTGAGAGTTGGGCACTTCAGGATGGGATGCAAAACAGTCAGTACAATCATCAGGGAGATACCTGGGGAAATGATGAAGACAGGGCTGCATCTGTAATCCCCGCCTTCTCCAGGGTTTAGATTCCTTAGTAAAGGGAGGCACCTCCTGGTACCCCTTAAAATTGACAGCTGGAAGCTCCCAAGTTACAGACACGTTAGACTAGGGTGCCTCTCTGTGTGCCAAAGGCAGAAATTTTAATACCAAAAACAGGTACCTATGAAATACAGGCACCTTCTGAGTTGGATGGACATTAACTAAGCAGGGTTTTGCAGGATTACAGGTTTTTTACTTTTTTACTTTAGGTACCTAAAGTGGGATAGAAGCAAAATTTGGGCACCTCAGGGCCAAAAATAGATTTGAGTAATAGCTGTGAAGTAGGATCATCTGCTGGCTTAGGTACTGGTGCAAGAAAGCATTATTTGGGGTTATTTTTCCCCCACTTTTTCTGTATTGTCTATTAATATTAAAATATAGTTGAAGAGACCTCAGGAGGTAGTGTAGTTCAACTCCTGCAT
The DNA here is from genome assembly GCF_030867095.1 of Alligator mississippiensis. Taxonomy (NCBI): domain Eukaryota; kingdom Metazoa; phylum Chordata; order Crocodylia; family Alligatoridae; genus Alligator; species Alligator mississippiensis. The sequence continues at coordinate 344,264,461 of NC_081824.1, forward strand.
AAGGCTGGAACATCCCTGTCTAAAGCATTCTAACAAATTGTTTAACCTGTCCTTAAACCTCCAACAATGACGATTCTCTTGTAAATTATTCCAGTATGTACCCACCCTAGTAGTAGCAAGTTCTTCTTAACATTGAACTTAAATTTCCCTTGCTGTAATTAAAGGCTCTTGCTACTTATCCTGTATCTTGTGAGCACAGAATATAGTTGGCCACCAGTCTTGTTGAAACAACCTTTTGTAACTGAAGATTTATCAAATCTCCTCCCCTCAGTCTTGTCTTCTCCAGACTGACTAATCCCAGTTCTTCCAACTCTTTCTCTAATGTCATGACCCCTGATAATTTTTTGTTTCTCTACCCTGGACTCCTTCCAGTTTGTCCACATCTCTCTTGAATTGCAGCACCCAAAGCTACTCTCTTCCCATGCTCAAAGGCTGTCACCATACTGTGGAATAACATCAAGGTGGTTAAGCATGATTTGTCCTTGATCTGTGTTAGCTATTCCTTATCACTTTGTTATCCTCTAGGAACACATCCAGACGTGCAGGCACGTGTGGTTTGTAGCACTGCAGACTTCTTTGTGGCACCACAAACCACACACGCAGAATGTTAAAACATGCCCCACACTGCAAATTTGCAGCACGGGGGCAAAATTTGTTCCTGGGATGTACTGGTAGCAAAAAAAAAAAACAAACAAAAAACCCCGCTGCAAAAAAAAAAGTGTTGTCTGTAGCATGTGCCAGAATACACAGCCAGGAGGGCTGGCTGTCCAGGGCAATGCTCTGGTTGCTGGCCAGGCTTCATGCTACTGGATCTGCATCCCTATTACACCAGGGCACTTGGTAATACTGCTGGAGCTAGCCCCAGCCTCCTGTACCACTACCCATGACAATTTGCAGTATGCCAAAGCGCACATGCAGGAGCATGTGATGGGTCACAAAGAAGCGGCACAAATTTGAGCCGCTGCTGCTTGTGCCGTTGCAAGTACATGCCCCTGCATGTGGGGACAAGCCCTAGGTGTTTAGAGAGAAATTCCTTGGTGATACGTTCCGGGATCTTTCTGAGTGTCAAAGTTAAACTGACAATATCCCCTCAACACTGGATTTCAATGTTGTGTATTAGCTCAAACAAGCGAGTGGAATTATTCTGCAGTGTAGTAGAAGTCATCGCTGGGATGCAGAATACTGGAAAATTATGAAAGTAATGGTGTTGAAAATTTTAGTTTATACTCCACTCCCCATCAGCTTAATTCACTGACAGTGGGGAGAACAGCAATTAGAGGCTGCCATTCTATCAGGGGCAAAGGTGCAAATAAGAAAGATGATTGGCTGCTCTGTTGTGCTGTTGAGTCTTACATAGAGTGAGGTTTAACCATTTTCTGCACTTTTGGCATCTAGGGAAGTGTGAAAACTACTTCTTGTAACTTTGTCTGTTCTCTCCTTGCCAATCATACTGTCTGCTCAAGGCCTTTAGTGGAGAAGGCCTTAGTGGAAATTAGATCTCTGTAGGATGTGGATAATGAGATCATCTCAATCTCTCAGAGGAAGCCAGGCAGGCACACAGTTGAAAAGAGTGAACATTTTTTTTTTAAAAAGGTTGCAAATGACTAACTAAAACAGCTCATTATATTGGTTCACTCTGCTACATAGGTTAATATGAGAAAATAATTTGAGAATCTGCTGCCTTGTTTGTAAAGGCTTAGAGCATTGTTACTAAATGTACTGTCAGTATTTTTGCAGCTTTTCAACAGTCAAGTATTGGTTCAGTAATCACTTCATACCTCTTCTGAAAGGCTTCATTTTTCAAGCATACTTGGACCGTTAGATGCATAGAGGTAACTATGCCATGTGCTGATGTAAAAATGGATCTCCAAATGTAAAAGCAGTTTTGTGGGGAATAGACTCAGTGAGAGGAAGGGCAAGAGTAAAGTTTTAACTCTAATGTACACGTTTACTTAAATTATAATTTTTAGTTGTAAGTCTCCTTTTTTATATTTAAGTGAGTTGCTGGTTTTAAAAGATTCCTCTGTTTACAGTGCGAGTAACTGAATCCCTCTGTTTATCTGTAGGACATATACAGCTCAGTTAGCTGCAGCACATGATTTTCTCATACAGTTTTATCAGGGTCATGCCCTATTCTGGATGAACCACATATAGGGGCATAAAAGCAAAATTGTGGGAGGAGTTAGGCCTTCAGTTGCTCAGAGGTGAATGAACAACCCTGTCCCCGCATGCAGAGCACCCATGCTACAGGGCACCTACCCAGGAGAGTCATTGTTAGTCAACCTTTAGGCCCCCACCAGATGTACAGACAAAGGTGCGATGGTATCTGACACATGGCCTACACCATCGCACTTTCTGCCATGCTACATGTGCATGGCAGGAGGCATGGTTGTGGGATCAATCATTAGATCCTATCATGTTTTATTGCTGGCACAGAGGGAGCCCAGGATCACAATTATGGTCTCCCCCAGCACCAGCAAGTAGCAAGTTCCCGTGACTGGGAACCCCCTCAGTTGAAGGGCTTCCAGCCACAGGGATATACCATGCACTCATGCGCTCCCATGGCTGTGAGTCCCATCAACTGATCTCCCAGCCATGGGGGTACAGCATGCACCCCTGATGCTGGGAGCCCCATCAGCTGATGGAGCTCCCAACCACAGAAGCACATGCTGTGCCTCCACAGCTGGGAGTCCTGTCAGCTACATGCATCCCCACAGCTGGGAGCTTGGGACTCCCACCCACAGGAGTATAGGTTATAAGAGTATAGCCTTTATGGCTGGGAGCCCCATTAGCTAACAGGGCTCCCAACCACAGGGGTATGCCTGGCCACACAGTCAATTAATGGCATTATAGGAACTAGCCACACAGTTATTATACGTTTTTTTGTAGACTAACTTTGTGGCTTATTACTTGTTTTATGATGCCATTAATTGCTTTAATGTGTGGCTGGGTTACAACTTCAGACATAATTAACTGGTTAATCACATATTAAGTGTAACATGTGGCAGGGGCCTCAGCTTCACAGAAACATAGCTATGCTAATTCCAAGTTGGGAGTAGCACACAGAGCAGTTTGGTATGGTTGAATATGCTGCTGCCTAGCATGGTGAATTGGGGGGGGGAGGGGGAGGGAGGGAGGTGTATATGTGCCTGCGTTACTAGCACAACTGCATTTTAATTGATTTTTTTCGTTAATTTTTTTTCCCCTGATGTTTGAGGTAAAGTTGAAGGATTTGGGAGGACGTAGGGTTGGCTTTATTTTATTTGCTTGGGTTTTTTCCCTTCAAAACTTTTAGGGCCTTTGTACATGCAACAAAATTGGCCTTTAAAGTGGCTTAGATGTCCTTCCATGGAAGGAAGCACCGGGTCCCACGCAGCTCAGGGGCTGTGTAATCTGTCACACAGGAGGCAGCCTGTGTAGGCAGGCTCCACTGAAAAAAATTTAAAAAGCAACGAGGAACCTGATCTTTTTTTTTATTTTATTTTTCTCCCTGGAGCCTGCCTGCCTGCCTATGCGGGGAGGCCCGGTGCTTCCCTCCGTGACTGTGGCCCCTCCAGGGACTGCAGGCAGGTGCCATCTGGGGTTGCCACTGTGGAGGGAAGCATTGGCCCCCCCACAGTGGTTCGGTGACAGCTCACTCCCTCGCCCCCCCTCCCCCCCGCTGGCAGAGAGGCAGGTAAGTATCAGGCCCCCACCCCTGTGTACACACCACAGGGGTTTAGTTCGGTTTAATTCTCCCTAAATTGAAGTGGTGGGAACAGTGGGTTTTTAAAAACCCACCGTTTCAATTTAGGGAGAACTAAACCGACTTAAACCCCCATGGTGTGTACAAGTACCCTTATTTATTAAAAACAATATAAATAAATTATGATTCAGTAAACCATAAGAATTTACTCCTACATTCAGTCATGAAAGAAGATACATATATAAAAATGGCTTAACTTATTTTAGAAAGTGTGCGATTAAGGCATGCAGGTATAATATTAAAATGACCTTGTTGTCTGCTCCTTCAATAAGCTTTCACATGTAGGATTGTTCTGCAATATTGTATTTCAGCAGGGCTTGGGTAAGGCATAAAGCAAGCAGGAAAGAAGGTTGTTTAAAGATAAATGGGAGTACACACTAAGTGGCAGACTAATGGTGTCTGAGAGGACTTTTATAGCTACATTAATATCTTTCTTGCAGGAGGTCTGGTTGCCTTAATGCTTATTATGGAATATACAATATCAATTACATCAGTTTATGTTTCCATTCTCAAAGACAGATATATAACGCTAGTGATGAAAGTTTAATTTTATGGCGGGGGTGGGGGAGGCAGTTGATACTATAGAGGGTTGTGCAGGAATTTTCAGTAGGATGATAATTATATGACACAAGATTGTGAAAACAGGAACAGTAATCTTCCAAATATCTGCATTTAGGATAGAGTTGCATTTTATTTAAGATTTACAAAACTAGTTGTCAGACATAAACCTCGTTGTTTCCAGTCCTTCAAGTTATCTTCTTCTTATGTCTCTACATCACATTTGACCATTTTGTTACTCATGCTTGTGATTGCTTATTGTACTTTGTGAGATCTTTCACTGTACATGTGCCTTCAAGCAGCGAGCATTGCAGCAGGTGTTGCACAGTCTGTCACTCAAAACAGCAAAACTGTTTCAACAAAATGAAACGGAACAGTGCTTTCGAAATTAAACAGAACTCAAAACAAAACACTGTTACGTCAAAACAGAAGTCGAAGCAGAATGCTGTTGTTTCGCACAGCCCTAGTAGCCATACCTCTTAGTTTGCATTCAGGGCTAGTGCTTGCTTCACCCTAGTTATGCTACTGGGTTCAGTCAAGAACAGCTCCATACCTGTGTAGGTCAAGTGCATGAGAACAACTTTGTGTGCAGTTGCAAAAGTAGGAATGAACCAGCATGGGACGCAGAGCTTATGCATGTGGTCTGGTTCCTGCTCCCTGCTGCAGTGTCAGTCACTGCGCTTTCTTAGGAGGTGTTTGTGGTGAAAATACGGAGGAAGTGAATACTAGTTTAGTGTGAACCTTGAGTAAGGGCAGGCACAATGAAGGCTGGAGGAAGGACAGAGTAGCAAAATTTGATCCAACACTCTCCTTAAGGCCTAGAGTCCCAAAGCCCTTATCATCGTCATTTCACCATGTTTTTTTCAGGCAGAGGGGAAAAAATCCCAGACCTTTTCCATGGTAGTTGTAGATTCCCCTGGGATGGTCAACCACTGGAGGGTATTCATGGAAAGAAGAGTCTTTTAGAAGGATAGGCCACATGAGTCCCTGGGGTAATAGCCTTCTTGGATGGAGGCTAGCCCATATCATAACAGCTTTAAACTGAAGAATGAAGGGAGAGGTTGGGAGCGACTAATGTACTCCTCATATCTGGTTTTAGTGTTCATGAAGAGGGAATAAAAGTAACAAGGATGTGGCAATAGATCAGTGCCTAAAAAGGATAGACAAGAAGAAGACAATATGAATACTGACAGGACCAGCAGTTAAGTGATATTGTTAATGAAAGAACCATCCCAAATGCAGCTAGAGAACTGGGTATGATCAGTAAGAAGCTACTGAGATGTTTATGCACTAATAGTTAACTTGCATAAATTTTAAAGATTATGAATTATTTACGTCAGAAAATCTGTTTTCTTTGATTTGCAAACATAATATGTATTTGTGGCATTGTATCCATGATTGATAGTGATAATATATTTTATAGTAGATTTAAATTATAGTGCTGCATATACAGTGTTTAGCATTTTGACTGCATAATGCTCTAGCCTATACACTGTTCTTTGTTTCTATTTTCTCATTAAGACTAATTTTACTTTTGTTTTAATGGCATTATAGTGATATTTTCAAACTCCTCTACTAAGTCTGGATATTTTATACATTATTTCTTCTTTAAAAAGAGTTTTTAAGGAAATGCAAAAAAGCAAAAAAAAAAAATAATTCAGTAGCAATGCCATCTTCTGGTTCTCTGTTGCAAACTCATGTTGAAACAACCAGAAATTTGAAAAGATAAAAGGTGATTGCTTTTTCCTTTCAGCTGAGACAGGTGTTTGGAATTAATGGTCTTTTGGATTACATATTGTTGAGATAGTCAGGGCAAACTTTGGGTATTTTGGTGAGAGGTTTTGTTTTTAACAGATTATATCAATTATCACTGTCTTTTTTTCCATGAATAATGGCAGGAACAACCAGAAAACAGCTATCTTCCTTGGTCAAAAATCCCAAACAAGACATTCTTCACTGTGGAGTTAACTTGGGCTCTTACATGGTTGTTATCCCTAATAGAGTCCCATCTGCAAACAGTCTCTGAGATGTGCCCGCTTTGCAGTGGTGATGCCAGCTAATCCACTTGAGTACTAGGTAGTCTACTGAACTTTCTTCTTGACTGTCTGTTGGGTTCATTCCTGTTCATCAGTTGGAAGAGTGGCCTGGACAAAAGTCTAGAGTGTGCCAAGACATAGGCAGTTTATTCCCCGAGCTGATGGGCTAAAATACTTCTTAGCTGGAGTGCAGGAAGAATATGTAAGTTCTGTCTGAACACATTGAACACACGCAAAAGAATTGACAGAGCAGTGCTGCTTCATGCAGTGCTAAGCAGAGGACATGCCTGCAGAGTTCTGGTGCCTCATGGGAGTGAGTGTAGGCATAGTAGGTCAAATATGGCTCTACAGCTTGATTACTCACTCCCAGGCTAAGCTAACCTCCATATGCAGACTCAAACACCGAGAATCCAGGGTAACTTTGGAGCGATGACATTCCCTAAGCAGCCATCTCTGAGCCTCTGCTGCCTTACTGGGCCATAGTAAACTGCTTCTTTCCACTTGTGCAACGTGGAATCAAAACCCACTATTTGTGGAGCATCATATTCCTTAGCCAGGCTGGCCATGTGAACATGGGCCACTAGTCCTAAAATACTATTTTTTCTCCCCTCTGAGCTTCATTAACATTTGTTTACTTGCTCCCATCCTTTTAATGGAGATTTTCTTGTATCTAAGGAATGTTAACAGTGGTCCATGACATTGGTGTTAAGTACATAGAGCCACTTCCTGTTTTATGTACACATTGATGCATCCATGTGTGGAATATTTTATCCCAGGTTACTCTCAGAATTTGCCTTTATAAAATGAAACTAAACGTGAAGCCAGGAGGGAGGGAGACAATTTGGGTATCAAAGAAGCACAATAGTTAAATTTCAAATCCTATTTTATGTTATTCACATACCTGAGTTAAGTGTCAGATTTGCAGTCATGCTATTTTCCTCTACTCATGGGCATGCCTAACCAATATCTGTTAATAGGGGCTTCAGGGTTTTTCCTTCTTTTCAAGTATCATCCCATAGGATCAAAAGAATGTGTATTCTAAAAGGGTGCACCGATAAAGATATTCTTGGCCAATACCAGTAGCCAGTGATTAACCAACCATGATGCCGATCAATGCTGATCCTATAACCAATATTTAGTAATAGTGCAAGGCATTTTAAACTACTGACATATATAAATCTTTTATTTTCTTTGCATTTATAACACACACACATGCCTCCTGCCTTCTCCAGCCCTCAATGAGGAAGGCGGTGACTGCTTTATTCCCACACATGACACTCCCTCACCCACAGCTCCTACTCGCAGCCCCTCTCCCTGTGTAGCCTGCTGCCATCCCAGGAGGCGAGGCAGACCCTCATGTGGACAGCAGCGCCAGGCATATTTGGAGCCCCAGAGCTCCAGTGGGCCCCATGCAGCTGAGCTCTCGCGACTGCTGGGGAGAAACCATCTTTTGCAAAGGCACCCGGTGCCCAGCAGAGCAGGATGTCCCTCATGTGGTGCCTTACCCCACCCATGCACAGCCCAACATCTCTGTGGCAGCCCCAGTGCTCAGGCCCCTGCTACGTGCTTGACATTGCCATGGCAGTGGCAGCAGCAGCAGCAGGAGCCAGTAATGGTCTCTTTGTTGCTGAGGGCGGTGCCCTGTGACTTCTCGCTTGTGCCCCCTCCCACTGCTCACTGGGACCTGTAGTCTGCCATGGGCTTGGGCCAGCAGCAGATCATGGGGATCAGACTACACTCATTAGGGTGCTCCTGTCACACGGCCGTGATTTTCGGCTACAACGACCAAAAAAAGCTGATAATGCCATTTCTCCTTTTATCAGTGCTGATCTGATAGCCATCCCTATATGGTGGCTATCGGTGGCATATATTGGTGCACCCCTGGTATTCTATGTATCTGTGATAGCAGAATATTGGTCTAACCCATCATTTCTTGTATTTTTGTTTCATTGGCTACAGTTATTACAAGTTTCTATAAAATAAACATTAATGGCTTACTACTGCTCCCACTGAAACTGGTGTAAAGTGGAACTAATTTCATTTAAGTGAATGGACTTATTCTGATGTACAACCACGCATGTTCAGAATCCAACCCAAAGATTATAAATCTCTCCTCCCAATGCCTCTGTTTCATAAATTCAGCACTAGCTATTCCTAGACCAAGTTGCTAAATCATTTGTTTGATTATTTATCTGAGCCTGTCCAGGTGGTAAGGATAGTTTCATTGTTTATATGTAGGTCTCTGAAAGTCCAGTCTGGAAAGTTCAAATATAGTACACAGCAGCTTTCTTTTCTCCCCCATGCTAAAATGAACTCTTGTGTCAAGCTCCTTCAGAAGTGCAAAACTAATCAGTACATTTGGGTCCATAAATATTCACTCTAGTTTGAAGGAGAGTACATCAACTATAGCAGTGAATGAAAGAAGTAGTTCATTTTCCCATCTGTGGCTCATCACTATGTAGAGCTGGCACTTTCTGCCAGTGTATCTTAGTGTGTTCAAGATATCTAAATTGGAACATGCACAGATCAAAGAGCACCATGGTTCTGGTGTTGTCGTGAAAGCAGACGTGGGTTTGTTCCAAAGAGTTGCAGATGTTGGTTAAAAAATACATTTTGGCAAGATAATGTGTGAATCCATTGGGGAAAAATCTTTTCTACTAAGTGCATGCTGCCAGATCCTCAACATAGCTCCACTGGAGGAATTCTGGCGGAGTTATAACTGTGTTCTATTATATGTCATATTCTCCTCCTAGGGAAAGAGGATCTTTGGAGGAAGCTATGAAATTGAGTGATGGAACCTGAGTTCTCCTACTCTGTCTTGCAGGTTTTCCATGCCACCTTGGATTAATCATGGAGCCTGTGTAGGCCTCACTATGCCCATCAGTAAAATTAGCATTTACATCAAGCGTGTATTCTGAGACTTTTAGCATCCATATTTGTAATGTGTCTTGTGGAAATTAGCTACTTCAGTACACAGTAGTAGTATGTCATCCATTGCCTCTCTACAGTAGAGTCTCTTGTACTGCATTTCTACATTCTCTCTGTGCTTTGGTGCATCTACACGGGACTTGGCATTCTAGGGCCCCCTCTGCCATTACAGGTATTGTGCAATTACTGGTTAATTGTGCAGTTACCTTGACACCACTTCCATGTGCAAAGCAGCTATCACACGGTCAAAAGCTCCAAACAGCTATAAAGTTAGACCTCAAAAATGTGTACTAACTTTACAGCTGGTTGCTATTGGACTTTAATTTGCATGTGTAGCAGGGTCCCCCCTGCATCTGGGAGCCCATCAGCTGATGGAGTTCTCAGCCACAGGGGTGCAACCCCCAAGCCCTGGAGATTATGGCTGCTATGATCCCCAAGGCTCGAGGAGGAGGGGGGCCGATGAAGCCCTTGGACCCACATGGGGCTCTTGGTCTTGGTAGTGCCTCACCTGAAGCTGGGGCTGAGAGCTCCACACTTGCCAGGGCTCTGCATTGCAGCTGGACTCAGAGACCACCCTCCACCCCAGCTCCCAGGGCTCTGAGTCCAGGCTGCGCCTCATATGCAGCTGGCAGAGGCAGGGGCAGTCTCTGGATCCCAGCTGCATGTGGAAAGCAGCCTGGACTCAAAGCCCCAGCACCTGTGGGGTAGGGCTCTGTGACCAGTGGTGCCCAAGGAACAGTCGAGAGCCTTGGTAGAGGTGGGGTATTTGGTTCTTGACTGTATGTGAGGCACAGCCGGGACCCAGAGCCCCATCAGCTGTAGGGACTCTTGGTCCCTGGTACATGTGGCTCCCATGGCCTGGAGCCCCTTCAGTATAGGGGGCTCCTAGCTGTGGGTGCCTGCTTGTTGCCAATGCAGAGGGAACCCATGATCAGGCTCCCCCTACACCAGCAATAAGGTGTGATGAGATCTAATGCACAATCCCACAATTGTGCCTCCTGCCATGCATGGGTGGTGGGCAGGAGGCATGATTATGTAGATCATGCATTAGATCCTATCGCAGCTTTACCTGCATGTGTAGAGGGGGCTGATAGAGTACTGTAGGAATAAAAAATATATAGTTCCATTCCACAAATCAATCCTGTTTAGGTGGACATTTCCACTCACAGCTGTTCTAATTTTGGTCCTTAAAAGAATAAACTCTGCTTTAATGATTTTAGACCAGGACTGTCCAGCTGGCAGCCCATGACGGGTTAAGTTGTGGCACCTGGCCTCTTACCTGGCCTCTGCTTCCTCACTGCACTGCAGCAGCAGCCTGCGTCTCCAGACTCCCCCTCCCTCCACTGGTTGCCTCTTCCTGCCTCCACCCAAGGGAATAGGGCAGTGCGATGCAGCATGGGGACCTGAGGCTGAATCCAGGTCATCCTGGGGAGCAGGGGATTGGGGCCATGCAGAGCAGTGGTGGGTGGGGTGCCTGATCCTGTAGTGGTGAGAAGTGCCCTCAAGAGTGTGTGTTGCAGCAGGAAGAGGGGGAATCACACCCTGCACCATACAGCAGTGCTGAGGGTAGAAGGGTTCTGTACTGCAGTGAGAGGGACATCTGGTGCAGAGATGGGAAAGGTGCCCAACTGCCCATGTGCCTGCGTAGAGAAGTTGGAGGGAGAGCACCCGCAAGGCCTGATGGCCCATGGCTTGCCTGGTAAGGCCTGCGTAGTGTGCAGTGCCTGCTGGTGTGGACCCAGGGGCTTAGAAGCTGGACAGCCCTGTTCTAGTCAACTGCTTTTCAGTATATATGTTCAAACCGGGTAAATACAAGTATACCACACAATCACATCCTAGGATGTCAAATACAGAGTAAACTACAGCTACACACAAGATGGCGCCATTTTCCATGGGAAAGTACTACTACTCCCTCCTTGTCCATAATCTTGGAAATACTGAATTATAGGCATCCTGCTTTCTTCAGTTAAATAGAAGTGGCACTAGGTCTTTTCCTGGTTGTGCTCTTTCAGGGTATATACCCTCATGCCAGGGCGGGATTGATGTAGAGTGTTAAAATACATCACACCACATGTATATATATTCCATAGGAGTTCTTGCTTTATGATTTCTAATATTTGTGGCAGATATAGCAAATATACACACGTGATATATTAAATTTAACATAGCAAGAGTTTCCCCCTCATTCCAGGGGGCGGTAGATTGAGATGTGTATGTTTAGTACTTTTCATGTATATTGCCTTATGGTCTAACCTCAGAAGAAGTGCATCATAATTTCATCGCAAGCCACATCAAATCACAGAAAGACAGGGAGTATGTTTACTTTTATTGCAAAAAAACATTAATCAGACTAACCAAAATAATAAAGTAAAATCTCTGAATTCATTCTACTACCCGAATGCATGCTTAAATATGAATTCCGTGAGACACTGGATTTTTGTAAGGAACAGCTGTGTCACCACACAATTTGAGAATAGCAGTCTATATACATTTATGACATTTATGACTAGTGGACTCCAAGATGAACATGAGTCGGCAGTGTGACGAAGCCATCAAAAAAGCCAATGGCACTGTATCGTGCATCAGCAGATGCATGACGAATAGGTCCAAGGAGGTGATACTTCCCCTCTATCGGGCACTGGTCAGACCGCAGTTGGAGTACTGTGTGCAATTCTGGGCGCCGCAATTCAAGAGGGATGCGGATAACCTGGAGAGGGTCCAGAGAAGGGCCACTCATATGGTTAAGGGCCTGCAGACCAAGCCCTATGAGGAGAGACTAGAGAAACTGGATCTTTTCAGCCTCTGCAAGAGAAGGTTGAGAGGCGACATTGTGGCTGCCTATAAGTTCGTTACGGGGGCACAGAAGGGAATTGGTGAGTATTTATTCACCAAGGCGCCCCCGGGGGTTACAAGAAATAATGGCCACAAGCTAGCAGAGAGCAGATTTAGATTGGACATTAGGAAGAACTTCTTCACAGTTCGAGTGGCCAAGGTCTGGAACGGGCTCCCAAGGGAGGTGGTGCTCTCCCCTACCCTGGGGGTCTTCAAGAGGAGGTTAGACGAGTATCTAGCTGGGGTCATCTAGACCCAGCACTCTTTCCTGCTTATGCAGGGGGTTGGACTCGATGATCTATTGAGGTCCCTTCCGACCCTAACATCTATGAATCTATGACTCTATCACCATGTTAACTTGGCAGCAAACCTAGCACAGATTTCGCATCCAGTTCAGTCTTCCAAAAGAATTTAGATACAGGTCCCCTAAGGCCAAGTGTTTAACTTCAACTTTAACTTTAACTTTATGTACTATGAGTGCATTGGTTCCTTGACTTATCATGCAAGAAATAAGCTATAAATTCTACATATCCCTTGTTATAGTCATTGTCCAAGATGAAGTGACTTCCCAAACTTTTCTTCAGAGAAGACTTTCTTTGAGCCATTCTATTTATTCATGGAGAAAACGTCTATAAAATGAGGTGGACCTTACAGAATGATCAACAAGTGGCAAGACTCAAGCCCACCCTGATTTTAGGAGCTAGAAAGTACTATAGATCAGGATGGTGGTATTGAAACTCTGCTTCAAGAAAGACTGTAAGAAGCTTTTTCTTGGCTTAACACCATGTCCACAGTGTTGATAAAAAGAAGTAAAGCATAAAAAGATTGATATGTTTTAGCTAGAAATGTAAAAAGCACTTCTCTTAAAAAAAAATAATGTAAAAGTGCGCAAATACTCAAAGTCTAATATTAGTAAATATGAATCAATCAAGCGCAATTTCATAGTATTTTGTAGTGGAAAATGATTCATTTCCTAATTCTCAACTTTCTTCCCTTCCCTGCACTCCATTTTCTTCCACTTCCTCTAGAATTACAGTGTGTAGGAAGAGGTTCCCCACCTCTTCAGAAATTGCGTCTTTGGTCTGTGTTGTGTACAAATTATAAGGTACAAGTAGACTTTGTAGGGAGATCTGTGAAGAGTATGTTGGCCTTCAGAAGGTTCTGCAGAAGAATGAAAACTTAACTAGCTGAAAACATGACACAACTGGAAATAATAATGCAGGTTTGTGTCCCCCTTTTTTTATTAGTAATGTTTTGCCCGTGGGTGATTATCTGTGTGCACATTCTGATGTGAGTGTACATGCCGCTTTCCTGTCCCGGCTGAGAGACTTTTCACTCAGAAATGTCAATTCTGGCACTGTGCCAGTTGTGACCCTAAGACTTCTCATGCTTCACATATTAAGACCAGAGTAGGCCCATGTGCTTTATTTCCTCTCAGTCAACTCTTGGCTTGCAGCAAAGCTGCTTTTTGTCTGCTTTCAGAATTCAGAAAGCTATTACTTTAATAATTTTTACCCATTTTTAGACTTTTTTCCTAGTTATTCATGAATTGTTACAGGCTGGAAGGGACCTTGCAGATCATTGGGTCCAGCCACCCTGTTCTGGGCAAGAAGACAGCTGGGGTTCGGTGACCCCAGCGAGATCACTGTCTAGTCTTCTCTTGAAAACCTCCAGGGTAGGTGACTGCACCACCTATGGAGGAAGTTTGTTCCACAATCTGGACACCCTGGCTGTGAAGGAGTTTTTCGTGGTATTAAGCCTGAAATGGCCTTCCAGGAGTTTGTACCCACTGGTCCTGGTCTTCCCCAGGGGTGCCCTAGTGAACAGTTGTTCACCGAGCTCCTGATGCCCTCCTCTGATATAGCGGTAAGCCGCTATCAAGTCCCCTCTCAACCTTCTCTTCTTTAGGCTAAAGAGGCCCAGGTCCCTCACCCTTTCCTTGTATGGGTGGCCTTGCAAGTCCCTGATCATATGGGTGGCTCTTTTCTGGACCCTCTCAAGTTTTTCCATATCCTTATTAAAATGCGGAGCCCAGAACTGGATGCAGTACTACAACTGCGGTCTCACCAGTGCTGAGTACAGCGGGAGTATCACTTTTTTAGTTTTACATGAGATACATTGGTTGATGCATGCCAGTGTGTTGTTTGCCCTGCTGACCACCGCCTTGCACTGACGGCTTATATTCATGCAATAGTCAATCATTACCCCTAGGTCTGTTTCAGCTGTGGTGCAAGTCAAGCGGTCACCACCGAGCTTGTATGCACGTTGAGGGTTGTTTGCCCCCAGATGGAGCACCTTACACCTGGAAGTGTTAAACTTCATCTGGTTCTGGTCTGCCCAGCTCTCTAGCCTGACGAGATCCACCTGTATCTGCAACCTAACTTCTGGCATGACCACACTGCCCCATAACTTGGCCAGCAAGCTTTTCACTCCCCCCATTCAAATTACTGATAAAGATGTTGAAAAGCACCGGTCCAAGCACAGACCCCTGAGGGACACCACTGGCCACTTCGTGCCAGGATGACACAGATCCGTTCATGAGAACTCTCTGGGTCCTACCCTGTAACCAGTTTCCCACCCACTGACCCATCAAGCAGCTGAGCCCACAATCTTCGAGTTTTTCCATGAGGCTATCATGGGATACTAGATTAAAAGACTTCTGGAAGTCTAGGTATATAATGCCTGCCACGTCTCCCGTGTCCAGGTGGGGAGAGTCCTGAATGTAGAATGAGATGAGATGGGTAAGACAAGACCTACCCACAACAAAGCCATGCTGGCTGTCATTCAGAATCTAACCTTCCATGAGCGTATCACACACAGATTCTTTAATGAGCTTTTCCAGGATTTTCCCTGGGATAGAGGTTAAGCTGACTGGCCTATAGTTGCCCGGGTCCTCCCTCTTCCCCTTCCTGAAGATGGGTACAATGTTGGCCCTCTTCTAGTCCTCAGGGATTTCCCCTGTGCACCACGAATTCTGAATGAGCTTTGCCAGGGGTTCCACAATGACCTTAGCCAGCTCCTTCAGCACTCTCTGATGGAGTCCATCCAGTCCTAATGACTTATAAATGTCTAGCTTTTCTAACTGGTATTGCACCCACTCAGCATCTACAGTGGGGAGGCTCCTGTGAGTCCTGGCATGTCCCCTATGAGCCTAGTTAGTGGGATTGGTAAATGTTAAATTCAGTAGCACCGTGGCAACCACTTTTATTTATTTATTTAGGCTTAAAAAAGACTAGGAAAAATCATTGGATCTTGAATGAGCTCCCCAGTTGGAAACTGATCACCCATTACAAAGGCCATAGGCCCATTTCCTTGGTCACAGAGCCCTACCTCTCAGTGTCAGTATGGCCAGACTGGACTTCATAGACCATTCAAAGCAGATACAGCTAACCTCATAGACTTGAAGGGCTACCATAAAGAAGAGGAAAAGCACCTTTTCTTTTTAGCTGCAGATAGGAAGATGCAGACCAATGGCTTGAAGTTTCAGCAAAGTAAGTTTAGGTTGGATAGCCAGAAAAACTTTTTCACTGTTAGAATAATGAATCAGTGGAATAGACCATTTAGGGAAGTTGTGGGCCCTCCATCACTGGAGGTGTTCAAGAAGTAGTTGACAGCCACTGGTCAGGAATGATCTAGGCATAACTATGCCTCTGTTCTACTATGGGTATTTCCCATGCTTCTGGGCTTTGCTGATTGCCTCTGCACCCCTTCTCCCCCATGCTGCTACATGTGTCAGGGTGTTTTTAAGATTCCTTCAGAGGCATTTGGTATTGGCTACAGCCAAGAATGTGGGCTCTGACTGGACTATATCAATGCTCTTGCTGGGACCAAAGCTAGAGGCTCCTAGCTAGACCAATCACCATATTTGGGGTCAGGAAGGAATTTTTCCCAATGGACAGATTGGTATGGACTACAGGGTTTTTTGCCTTCCTCTGTAGTGCAGGGCACAGAACTCTATTTGAAATCTCTTGAGCATGTACTGGCAACATTTCATAGAAGCAGGATTTTGGCTGCCATGGTTCCCTTGCTTTACCTGTGGCAGGTTAGGGTATTAAGTCTAGGCTGACAATGGTCTTATGTAGAGTTTAGATTATGGATTTTATAGGATGGTTTGGATAAGGATAATCCAGACACAGGCAGGGAGTTGGCCTATATGACTATTGGAGGTCCCTTCCAGCCCTACTTCCCTATGATTCTATGATAATCTACTTGAGACCCCCTGGCTCAATGGTCTCTGTCACTTAAGGCACCTACCCACCTATTCCCAGAACAGGAAGCTCTATCTGAAACTCTATTTCGGCCCACATATGTTGGAGGAGCTATTTTGATTTCATCCTCATCCTTTAATGAAGCAGTGGTTCGCCTTGACATCCCACAACTTATTTCCAAGGGATCTATGAGGTGCCATGAGATTTTTTTAAGGATGCCACAGGATGCCACAAAATATTAGTACTTAGGTTTGCAAACATCTGCACAATTCACAAGATGAATTCAGAGGGCTCCTATACATGTGCAGCGAGCTGGCTCTGACACTGTCATTTCAGCACTTCAGAGCAGACTTGATTAATCTAGTTTGCTGAAGCATGGTGATTACCATGATCCAGCAGGCTCCAGTTTCATGTGTATCAGCATCTCCATGCTGAAAAATGGTGGTGGGGTGCTTTAAACTAAACCTCATTCAATGTCATTTCAGCACTTCAGAGCAGACTTGATTAATCTAGTTTGCTGAAGCGTGGTGATTACCATGATCCAGCAGGCTCCAGTTTCATGTGTATCAGCATCTCCATGCTGAAAAATGGTGGTGGGGTGCTTTAAACTAAACCTCATTCAATGACCTCTAGTTCAAAGCACCCTGCTACCATTTTTCAGCACAGTGATGGCACTGATACATGTGATGCTCCGGGCACTTTAATTAGCACAGCTCCCTTTCCTCTGCCTCCCAGAGCACATCTGTACACACCAAGAGATTTCAAATAGGAATCCATAGTGAGAAAACTATTCTGACCTGCTGTAGTCTGAGTTCTTCACAACAGAAGAATTATTTTTCCATAGTCAAAAACTGAACAAAAGCTAAGATCTGGCATTTTCTAAGGGGTGCCTTGAGTCTAGCAAAATTGAGAACCACTGATCTTATGGCTCTCCAAATAAGTACTACTAGCAACAGTGGACCTGAACTGTGGGACTTAGAACTGGAATTGGATCTAAATTCATTTTACTGAGTGTCCTAAATCATGAATTGTAAGTGGAGCTTGTTTCAGGCACCTTTCTAATTACCAGCTTTAAAGAAAGGGAATCTCAGGAACTGAAGTTAAATTATTTGATCCAGGGCTGCATTTGGGACAGGATTTAGGAATTTCTTTCTTCCAAGTTTTATTTTCAGACTGAAAACAAACAAAAAAACTGAACTAGAAAAAAAAGACTCAGCAACGTGACTCTCTGACTACATCCAGACAAGTACGGCTATGTGGTATGTGGTGCCACAGACATGTCTGCGGCGCCACATGTCACACATTCAGCTGTTCTCCACGCTGCAAGGGAGCAGCGTGGGTTTGGGCTGACCCCTGGATATCCAGGAGACAAAAAAGTCCATGCAAAAGTAAAAAAAAACCTGGAGCGGTGCACATGGGGGCAGCACGCACTGCTCAAAACTGGAGCCTGACTGGCCGGAGCAATGCTGTGGCTGCTGACCAAGCGGCAGGATTGCTACTGCTGCCACCCCAAGAGACCTCCAGGACTCCAGGTAAGGCTGTTGGGGCCAGTCCATTACTGGCCTCAGCATCTCCTACCCCACCTGGGGTAACCTGCCGTGTGCCAGAGGGTGCGTGGCACAGGCATTCCCTGGGGACAACTACAGTGACTTAAGGTGTCCCACTGCTAGTTGTCCATGGGGAACCAAATGCCCATGCTCCTGTGGACATGGCCTCTGTGTTGGTGTGGGATGCAGACTTTAATGAAGGCTGAAGGTTTATTCTGAGCACAAAAATATAACTAAAGCCTGAAGTTCACTGCAGCCAGATCACTCTAATTTGGAAAAGCCTGTGTGTCTCACAGCAGCATCAGGTTTCACTTTGTATCATCTTTAGCCTGATCTGTAATGGACTAAACTTTTTTTTCCCTTTTTTTACCATGGCAACCTCACTATGGTGATTTCAGGACTAGGAAGCTTTATATTTATCTTGACCAGTATGAAGGAATCTGAGCCTCATTAACTGAGGTAGGTGGAGGGATAGCATATGGAATGTACTGTGCATGAGACAGCTCTTCCCTTCCCAGGGCATCTGGGTCACTCACATTATCTACACTTGCTGCAAGTTCCCCTTTGGAAATACTGAGTTGCTAACTGCTCGCTCTGTCCCAGGGGAAGAAAATCCAGACAGATGGCTTCAGAGAAGACTTACATCTTTAAGGCAAGATATCCTCCTGGAACAATAATTAACACTGGTGGAATTTTTTGAAGGGAAGCTTGGAAAGAATTCAGTATCACCAGAGGGCATTAACACAGAAGCCTGCCAGAAGACAGAGAAAGATAAAGAGAGGGGAAAAAATAGACATCACAAAACAACGGCTCTATTAAAATGACACTGAATGATTCTAACAGTGCTCTTTGCCCCCTGCCTCTCCCTACCTGCTAGAGGTTTGCATTGAAATGGTCTATTATGAGTCAGACAGGACCAGGTTGAACTGAGACTGTGTCAGTGGTCTATGGGCCGAATAGGGTTTTCGTTACACACCTTTCTTACTGAGAAAAAGTCCCTCTGTCCTAACTCATTATAAGCTGATGTGGAAGGCCTGCATAGGGGCAGGTTTGGGGATGGGCAAGAGACCCATGTTTGTATGGATTCAATTGTCCCAGTACGCAGTGCACCAGACACAAGGTGCAGTGCAGAGCAGTGGCTGCAGCCATGGTTCCAGTCCCTCAGCTGGAGCAGTGGCTGTGGCAAGTCAACATGGAGTTGCCCCATATCTTGGCCATGTGTAAAAAGGATGGTTTTTACCTTTCTAACCATTCCATGCCCCACCAACACATACAGTCTGCATACCCATGCTTTGGATGAGGAGAGAAGATGTCCATTCGGTTATATAACTTCCTGTGGTCATAAGTAAAACCAGCATATACTTATGTGGCAGACTTACTGATATAGCCCAGCATGCCTGGGCTTGGAAAATCTTCATTGTGATTGATGGAGCATGTCCACCAATCAGGTAATACTGGGAAGGGACTTGCTCCAACCCTGCCTGGGAGGGGTCAGGGAGAGGAGAACCCTGGACCTGGTTGTATTCTGCTCTTTGCAGGTCCAACAAGACTCCACGGCAGAGCCTCTGGAGTGAATAAAAGGAGCTGTGTGCCCAGCATGCAGCAGATGCGTTGAGGGACAGAGAAGAAGATGGGCAAAGAAGAGCTGGTGTGAGCTGGCTAGCAGATGGAACCAGCGCCCTGAAGACACCTCTTTGCGAGCGAGAGCAGCGAGTGGCTGCGTCCCCGGCTCCGCTGCAGGGAATTTAGTGTCAGTGCACGGGTTGGTGCATGGAGCCCAGACCCTGGGAGCTGTTTGGTGTGGCTTGGGTCTGCAACCCCTGGTGTGAGGCCAGGGACTCAGTGCATGGGCCGGTGCATGGAGCCCAGACCCTGGGAGCTGTGCAAGGTGGCTTGGGTCTGCAACCCCCGGTGTGTGGCCAGAACTCGGTGCACAGGCCAGTGCATGGAGTCCAGACCCTGGGAGCTGCATGAGGCAGCTCGGGTCTGCAACCCCCAGCATGAGGCCAAAAACCTGGAGCCAGCAACACGGCATGGTCCAGCAGGACCCCGACCCTGGGAGCCACTCAAGGCAGCTCGGGTCCACCCTTTCCTGGCATGCGGCCAAGACTCCCATGCCCACTCAGCGCACAGCTGGTCCCAGGCAGGAACCCAGGCCTCGGAGCTGCAGAAGGTGGCCCGAGCCCCCAACTGTGAGCAGAAGGCAGAGATCTCAGTGCACATGATGGTGCACGGGGCCACCTGCAAGCATCAGCCCAAGGAAATCCCATGTCCTGGGAGGCCCCGCACATAAGGAACACCTTGGTCGAGGGGATGTGGACCACCCATTTATGTCCATGGAGTCCTGAGTTGTTAGGGAAGGGATTGCCACAGAGGAGAGGAGCTACCCCAGCAGTGAAGCAGTTGGTCCTCAGGGAAGCTTGAGCTGAAAGGAGCTCCCAGGATCTAGAGTCACCTTAGAGAGGCGTCTTTGGGGCCCACCACAGACTTGGGAAGCCCTAAGAGTTTCTCCTCCCCCTGCAGGCTGGAGTGCAGCCCATGTCCCCAGGGTCAGTCTGGGCCATGGGGTAATTATAGAATTAAGGTTGACCTGTTATTGAAGTGCCTTATATTTTGTAAGAGATCACCTTATATGCTGTGAACATTTCTACATATACTGATAGTTCAACAGAGTGTTAAGTATAAACTTGCAAAGGGACTCTGCTGGGACTTCTTCCCTGATGGTTATATACACTTACCTATATTTACCTGTATATATTTGTGTTTTTGACCGTTGTTTAATTGTATTTATACATGCTCACCTGTACTTACCTGTTGTTTGCCTATTTTAAATCAACTGGTTATCAACACATTGCTTGGGACTACCTGAAGGGGTGTAATCTTTCAGCCTTTATCTGTAGGACCATAGTATTATATGATGATGGTATATTTCTTTATATATGTTTATTAATATCAATTCCCTTTATTTTTTGTATATATTAATAATTCTGTATATAGTTAAGTATCTCTTGTCCTGGCCTGACTCTATAGGGAGTAGAGGGATCTGGCCTGCATATTGCAGATCCCTCTCACAGCACTCCTGCCTGCCACCCATCCCTTCTATCTGGAGAGGGGAGCACATAACTTGGGTGCACCTGGGTTACACTTAGGTACGTACCTCTAAGGCCTAGACACAAAGGGCTCCTGTAGACGTGCAGGGAGCTGGCTCCAATGTACTGGAAATCCAGTGCATCAGAGCAGACTTGATTAATTGAGTCTACTGGAGCACGGAAATAAATGCACTCCAGCAGCCTCCCACATCACGTGTATCAATGTCGCCATGCTGAAAAATGGTGGTGGGGCACTTCAAACTGAAGCTGATTTGATGAGCTTTAGATCAAAGCACCCCGCTTCCATTTTTCAGCATGGGGACGCTGATACATGTGACACTCAGGTGCTTTTAATTAGCACTGATTGCTAATTAAAGTGCCCCCCTGTACCTCCCGGAGCATGTGTAAAAATGCCCAAAGATATTCTGCTTCAGGTGCTCATATTATCAGTGGCCTCCATGGTAGTCAATGAAGGTTCAGTATGGCAAGACTTTATCCAGCTACATCCTTTTATAAAAGTGTAACAGCAGCTTTGGTAAGCTATATTTAGGTACCTGTGTTTCAGTATTGCACATGTTGATCTCTAGGAACAATGAGAATCAGTATTAAGGATTCTTGTTCTCTGTCTGAGGTCACTAGAAAACTGAGAGAACTTTACTCCACTACCAATTAAGCGATTTCGTTTTTAAGTAAAAGCTAAGATACACTCACAGAACTGGTTCTGTCAGCAAATGCCTATTGATGGGGGAACATCTGATGTCCATGCTCAGCACTGAGTATGCATTCATTTCTTAGATGCATTAAAAATGAAAAGTTTTGGATTTCATAGATTTTTATGCTTTCTACTTTCCTTAACAAGAATACCTCTCAGCCCACAATCAAAGGAATATTTTAATGCTTTTCATAGAACAGATTCTCTCTTACCTTTGGAAATCACTAAAAGTAGTGCAAGAATAATGCAGACACCTTCTGGAATGAATATTCAGGGAACTGTTTAAGCGACTATTATGAACTTTGAGAGTAAAATAATTAATCAGAGGAAGAAAAATCAGCTGTTGCCAATACAAACTGCTGAATATGTGAGCTATACTTATTATTAATGAAGAGGTCCCTTTATTGTCACTTAATCACTCATATCTCTTGACCCAACATCCTAGAATGTTTTAACTATGTGGGTTTTAAAAATGACAAATAAAAGTGCTTACGTATTTTCAGTACTGGAGCTTACCTGTGGCTTTAAGTCACTGGATCTCCTGTGGGCATTTAGAGCAGTGCTACCCCATGGGAATCTGTGAAAGACTCAGTGCCTTCCAGAGGGTTTTGGCACTTAACAAGGGGCATGCCTGTCCTCTTTCCTTTTTGCAAACAGCTTTTACCCAAGTGGATGATAGAAGGGTGTAACATCTGGGGCTCAAGGCAATGCAGTGACTACAATTATAATTGATGCTATTTAATGGGTGCCTAAAAGGGCAGGGATAGGGAAAGAGTATAAGGCTGGCCACTGCACTGTGGCACACGCTGGCAAGCTTCTTAGAATGTCTCTCCCTGCCATCATCTTAAACACCATTTCTTTAAACCAGTTGTAATAAGCTTCCAGATCAGATCACAGGCCAGCACAGATGAAGAATGTATACATTCCATAGGACCTGATGAAATATCAACTGACATTAATAACAAGCCATATTGCAAGCAAAAGATATAAATATTTATTCAATCTTTTGGCAAGAAAAGGAAGAGAAGGGTCACGATGTACATGTGATGAAAATGTTATTTGGCTGGCTTAATGGCATCACATATTACATGTGCGCCAGTTTTGGGGGTTTTAGATGAGTTTGTATCATTGCACATTGCAATGATGCAACTGTCAGCTTGCCCCCTAACCACAGGAGAAGTGGGCAGGCTCCACAGAAAAAAAGGATCAGGCCCCTTTCTGCTTTTGCCTTCAGCAGGTGCCTGCTGTAGGCAGAAGTAATGAGGAGGTGGATCCTTTTTTTTTTTTCAGTGGAGCCTCTTCCTCAGCCGGAGGGTGAGCTTCTGGCAGGCTGAGCATCCCCTGAGCTGTGGGGGGCCTCAGTCCTTCCCTCTGACATGGTGGCGCCTCCTGGGGCCACCTGGGTGGGCTGCCAACAGGCTGGGTACTGCCCCAATTCAGAGACAGCACCCAGCCCAATCCAACTCTTCCCTGAGCCCACCCACAAGAAGCCCACTGGATGCTGCCCCCTGGGCAGGCTTGGGAAAGAGTTGGATTGGGCTAGGTGCTGCCGCTGAGCTGGGGCAGGACCCAGTCCACTAGCAGCCCACCTGGGCAGCCACGGGCAGTGCAGCTGCCTTGAAAGGAAGGACTGGGGTCTCCCACAGCTCAGGGGCTGTTCAGCCCACTGGCAGCTCACCCTCCACCCATGGGCAGGCTCTGCACCCCCCCCCCCCCCAAGAGGAAAAAAGGACGGGGCCCCTTGCCATAACATGACAGAAAAAAATCACATACTTTCAATTTTAAAAAGTGAATTAAATTAAAAACCCACCATTTCAATTTAGGGGGCATAGACTAAAGCTCTGAGGACTATACCCCTGTCATGTGTACAAACACCCATAATCATTGGTTTTAAGCCCATGCGATATGTGCCGGCACACAGACAGCTGTGTCAGAGGTGGTGCAAGCACCTACTCTGGATTCCTTAAAGAGTAAATGGGACGTTTATCTTGCTGGGATCCATTGAACCCAGCTGACTTCCTGCCCCTGGGGCAGGGGGCTGGACTCGATGATCTTCCGAGGTCCCTTCCAGCCCTCATGTCTATGAAATTTATGAAATTCTTCTTTCAACTTTTTATAATTATAGCCCTCCACCTATGGCCTGTGTTACATAGAAGGTCAAACTAGGTGATCACAATAGTCTCTTCTGGCCTTACAATATATTAGTTTCATTTAAGTATGTTTTTAATACATAGAGGACACAACAATTCAATACCAGGCCCCTAAATATAGGCTTTGTTGTCTACTCAGGGAAAGTGGAAGTTTCAGTGTTTGGAGCTTCCATCTAATTCTTCAGCTTTCTAGGACTCCTGTGGAAGTGACATAAGGTTCAGCCTCCATACACTGCCGCACTCTGGGGAATCTGTTGTAAACAAGGTATGTTCATGTAGAGGCCCCCTCTGTCTACGCTACTGCAAGCTCCACACTTGTGAAAAGGCAAGGCTTCCTAGTGATCACTGAATTCCATAGGATGGAGAGGCAGGCTGCACCAGCTCACACAATAAATGATGTTGCTTTCTTTGGTGTAGTTAAAGAGATGGAAGGAAAGGAGCATAGTCTTGCTACCCCACATATATCTCCTAGGACATAAGCACATGAAATTTGCTTACAAAAAGTTAGGGCAAGAAGTCAGAACCTGCCACAGGCAATACCCCCCACCCCGCCCTCTACACATACGGTATATTCCCTGAGGGATTTATGGGTGAGGATCATTCACTTGCCAGCCTTCACTGAGGTGAAGGATATGGAGAAGGGTGTAGTAACTGCCTTTAGTTAACCCAGTGGACTGCCAGGTTCTTAACCAATGTGTCCATCAGCTGTTTAGCATAAAAAAGTATGGTTGTTTCACAATTGATATAAGTGGTAGTAAGGAAAAATGTTATTTAATAATCAGTCATGGACTAAATTAGTTTTGATCTTTTGCTGTCTCTGCACATGCTGGCTCATGTTCTTATTAGATTGCTTCCGTGTGGCCTCATCGTCACATGTATAAATAGTTTTAAAATGGCTGCTGTGGCACTTTAACTAAACCTTGTTGAATGAGGTTTAAATAAAGCCTCCTGTGGCTATTTTTAAACCTGTGGGGGCTTAATACAAATGACAGAGAGGTGTTTTAATTAGAGCAGCTCTCCAGAAACCACAATTATGAACACCCCTCCCTCCCCCAGCTCGGCCCTGGTAGCATGTGTTTAGGCAGCCTTTTAGTTCACTTTCCTTTCCCTTCAAAATATTTAGGAGAATAAATACCGTATAATGCCCTTTCAGTAACTAGGATCAAGCACTTGCATTTATTACCTTTAGTGAGAGTTAATATGGCTGCAATTAAGCTGTATAGTAACTCACTTTTAAGTGAATTCCATCTGAATTTTTCACAAAGAAAATATGAACTTCTGTTTTCTGATGTTTTCTCCTCTGAAGGAGAAAACCTTTCACAGAACACCAATTATGCTTGCACATTACTTGAGCAAGAGCTATTTCTCACTGCAGACACAGCCTTGTCTAAGAGACGTAAGGTCACTGCTCAGCAGCAAAAAGTCAGAATTTCACAAATCGCTAACCATGAAGCTGCAAAGTATGATTCATGAGATTAGTGTCCCTACTGGACACCTGCTTAGCTCATCCCCCTCATGTGTCATGCTCATGGAAGTTCAGCATTTATTTTTAGATATAGAATTTTGCCACTTTAACTGTTGTGAATGATACCCTTTAATATGCACCAGAATGACTAATGTAGAGGGACAAGCTCTGACCTTAGCTAAGAACAGTCATCTGCCATTTCTTCTCTTGTCCTGTCACCATATTCAAATTTAAGTCCAAAAACAGGTACATATTATTGCTTGATCTGCAGCCTTAACAAGCTCCTCATTGGTGCTTGGTTCCTCCTTATGTGGGGAGACCCATAGGTGACTATATTCTGAAAGTTTCCTCTACACACACGGTGTCTGCGTCATTAGAGCATCCCCACAGTTGCATGCTGACTTTAGTCTTGATGACCTCTGTTCAGAGGTGGTTCACGTTAGTCAATCAAGCTCTGTGTCTGCAGGGAAATGTTTAGTAGTATTGATATTCATTAGGGGTATGCAAAATGGGCCATATTTGATTCAGATTTGGCCCAAATTGGGGACAGTGATTTGATTAGTTGATTCGGATCACTGTACCCAATTTTATTCAGCCAAATCTGAATCTGAAATTTGATACTGATTCAGAGTATCAGCAATTCAGCCTTAGACACAGCTTTAAATGTTTTTTCTACATACCTTGAGGTACCAGGCATGGCTCATGAACGCTGCAATGCTGGGGCGAATGGAGTGTCCCACAGGAGTGCATGCTCAGTGGCAAATCCAGAAATGGACCTACAGTACTTCCGGTCCACTTTCGAATCCACTGCTGAGCGTGCTGGGGGCCCCCCCTGTATCCTCCCAGCTTGGCAATCAGCTGCAGGGGACCCTGGGTGCCCTCCCCAGACCCAGAAGGCACCAGTCACTGATCTGGGGTGGCGCGGGAGGGCCCCCCAGCACGCTCCCTGGCAGACCTGGATGTGGACCATAAGTACTTCTAGTCCACTTCCGGGTCTGCTGCGGAGTGCGCTGGGGGGCCCCCCGTGCTCCTGTGAGATGCTCCATCTGCCCCAGCATTGCAACATTCATGAGCTGCCTGGTACCTTGAGGTATGTAGAAAAAACATTTAAAGCTGTGTCTATATCCGCATCACCGAATCTTTCCGAATCTCTCCAAATTGATTCAGAGGGTTCTGATTCGATTCAGAGAGATTAAAGTGTCTCTTGATTCAATTTGGATTCAGAGATTTGGCCTCCTAATCAGGCTGAATCAGGCTGAATCAAGGACTGAAGCTTCACACAGCCCTAATATTCATCCTAACTCCTTCCTAGTCATCTCTAGTCATGACTGCCACGTTTTCATTTGTGTGGCTATCAGTATTTCACCCAGTGGCTGCATTGTAGAGAGGAAACTTTCTTGGGATTTTAGTTTACTGGAGGCTGCAATGTGGCCATGTAGTGGGTGCCTTTGTTCTTTTTTGCTTGTTACTGCTCTCCTGATGTCTGGTGAGGTGATTTTGGAAAGGAGGAGGACACAAGTGACATTAATTGATTTATGGCAACCAGTAACGCACCTGCAACTTTTGTTCAGCACAGTGTCTAACTTCTTTGAATATGACTATCCTTCCCAAACTGGACATGTGTATTCAACTGCAGAATAGCAAAGTGAAAACGTGGTAGTTCGTAACACTGTTGTATTGCCCCCACATTTAGAGTTGATGAACTTCTTTAATGTGTTGTTCTGGGAACTACCTTTGCATTTTGTCTTATCTACATGTGCTTCATACAAAAGCGTGTGGTCTAGTGCCACTCCCAAGTAGGCAGGATTCGGGCTGTGGGTGAAAGCTATTCCGTTTCAGGCTTAATAGTGTCTTGGTTCTGAAGGTGGAAGAAAATAATCTGTGTTTTATTTGGATTGGCACATAGTCAATGTGTAATTGTTTATTTATAATAGTCTGACAATCCATTGAACACTGCTGTCAACGTGGCCTCGACCGGCATGAAGTTCTTAGCTTGGATGGTGATATGCAAATCTCCCACTGAGAACAGGGAGGAAGTAGATGAGACTAGTTCTGTGTTTGTTGTTTGGTAAAGTGTAGTACTCCTGTGTCTTGATGGGATGATGGTATATGTCCCTGCATCAAACACATGCCTTACTGCCAACCCTGAGCTGGGAACATTATCTCCCATGTTCAATGCAGGAGCAGAGTGCTTCTTCAGGTTCCCTTTAGATACTCCCTCTCCCACCTATAGCCAGCTCCATAAGAGGCAACCTATAGACAGTCATCTAGTCAAGTAGTATTTGTCCCTGGCTTATGATCAGGCCAACTGCAAAGAAGAGGAGGAAGGAACCACTTTGGCCAGCCACTACCATGGGGAGTGATGAGTCACTTTGGCTGCTCTGAAAGCACAGCTGGAGCTCATTCATGTCCAAGGAAATATGCACTGCATGTATGTTGGCCCTGCTTTTAGAATGTACCTGGAAACAGTTGTGTGGTGAAGTGAGGTTATGAGGTATTTCACCACCAGCAAGAAGCATGACAAATTACTCATTTAATATGCCACTAATATGTGACGGTCTGAAAAAGAAAAAATAACCATTTCTTCTCAGTTGTACTCTCACTACCTTCAAATCAGCAGGCTCCTGATCCTGTAACACTTTTTCATCTGAGAGCAGGCAAAAGGCAGGGTAGAGTTGCCCCTTATAGATTAACCAAATCAGATGCATAAACTTTCATAAGCAGCAGCTTACTTTACCAGATGCGAAATAGTAATCTGTTTCCTATTAACGTTTATTCATACCCTGCCTTCTGCCTGACTTCAGACTAGCAAAGCTAACTACCTCTCTCTGATCATGTCAGCACAGCCATCTGATTATATTTGCTTACTGTTTAATATTTGCATTGCATTGGCAACTAAAGGCCACAAACAGATTGGACTCCATTGTCCTAGGCACAGTACAAACATATAATCCTAACTCCAAAGAGCTTTCCATTAACTATTTGCATAAACTTCAGGGTTAGGTCTTTGTACTTCCCCACTTTCTCTGTCTCCCCAGCTCTCAGGCTAAGTAAATTGTTTCAAGGAATACTTACCAAAGTTGGGAGCCAATATGAAGCACAGATTGCAGATTTAGGCTTATAGCATTGAATGGCTCAATGAACTCAATAACAAAAAAAAAATCCAAATGATAGAAACAGAAACACAGTTAATGACTGTGCTGTCCTGAAACCAAATTATTAGACTGTATATATACCACACGTGTGTATGGGCCTTGCCTGATTTATGACCAGCTCTTTCTGAAGTTCTTAATCCATTTTATGCTAAGCAAGTTCCCTATTTCTTTAAATAACTCAGTTCTTCCTTTTTTCAATGAACTTGCTCATGCTCTTTGAACTTCAAGGTAGAAAAATCAAAGGCAGTCAATATGTCTCTCAGGAGTTCTTGACCTACTTTGTAGCAATCAGTTCTCCTCTGCTAAAGAAATGTGGAAACTGTGTCAGAAGGATTTATACAATAAGCTGTCAAGAACGTTTCTTCTTTTAAGTTTGTGCATTTCAAGAAAAAGAATCTGAAAGGAATATGCACAAACTTCAGGTACAATTGTAGGAGGAATTTCTTTGCCAGTGGATAACGTGAAAGATACCTGTGTGGGCTGAACAGACTACTTGAATGGGTTGTCAAATATAATTTAGAAAAGCAGGTCTAAACTCTGTCATGTAGGCAATGAAATTAGAATGGTTGCAGAAAGAAGTCTGTTAGCAAAGAGAGAGACCATTTTAAAACTTTGGCATAAAGAAAAACACAGATGTTTCTTCCCACATTATGGGAAAATCCAGTAACTGGAATTATTTTGTAAAATAACATAAATGATAATAATAAATGTTAATAAGCATAGCATTCATATTTAGAACTTTTCATACATCCCCTAATTAAGGGCCGATCTTATGACCACTGATCACAAAGCAGTCTCACTGGCCACATCGAGACAAGAGTGACCGTACAATATGTGACACTACAGATACATTTGTGACACCACACGCCTCACGTTCAGCTGTTCTCTGTGCAAAAAAAAAGCAGAGGAGTAGAGCAGTGCACATGGGGGCAGCACATGCCACTCAGAACTGGGGCTTGGCTGGCCACAGCCATACTGCAGCTGCCAACCAGGCTCCAAGCAGCAGCATTGCCACTACTGCAGCCCTGGAAAGCCCCCAGGACCCCAGGTAAGGCTGCTGATGCCAAGCCAGTGCTGGCCCCAGCATCCCCTACCCCACCTAGGATATCCTGCCATGTGCCAGAGCATGTGTGGCATGGGTGTTCCCTGGGGACAAGTAGCAGTGGCACAAGGTGTGTTGCTGCTAGTTGTCTTCAGGGAACCAAATGTCCTCACTCATCTGGACGTGGCCACTGAGTCAAATCCTGTAGCTCTTACCAGGGCCCTGCTCTTCCAAGGGGCTCTAGTAAGTAAGCCTCTGCATTAGTACAAACCCTAACTGAAGTTGATGGGGCTCTGCACAGGAAGAGGGGTCCTATACAGGGACAACTGCATGATCAAAGGCTAAGACATTAACCAGGCAAAATGCCCACTCAGTCAGACAAATCCAGTCCAAGTAACCCTCTTATGATTTGGTCCTTGAGTATACACCACTTTTTTAAAAGGAATCCATTTCTGGGGTGGAGGCAAGCTACAACAATGAGAGAAAATATTGGACAGTAATAGCACAGGAACCTGCTTGTTAGAAGTGCCATGAAATCAATCCACACAATGCCCATGCAGGTCATAAGGTCTAATCCAGAAGACCAGCAAATATGGTGAAGAGAGTTATAACATGCACTCACTTCATCCCCTGGAAATTTAGAAACACCATTGTTTTCTGGAAAACAGTGAATGTGACTGAGAAAAAGGCTATCTTAATACATTTCCTACGTTGATTCATTGTGTGTGTGCCTGTCGCCCATCTAAAGTACAAAGCATAGTAGAAATGGCTCTGCTTTCAGTAGTCAGAAACAGTAATAAATACATCCTGTAGTCCTTCTCCGGCACTCAAGATTTAGGCCTACATGGGCAGAAAGATCCAGCATAGCTTTGCAAAGGCAACAAATGCATGAATTGTCCATTGCCTTCAGACAAATCGTTATGCTTTTGTTGAATTCATATGTATAGCATTTAATTTGGACTGGTTCATTATAAAGTTCAGTATCTTAGAAAAGATTTAATAAAATAGTTCCATCTGGTTCTCCTCAAAGTCTGTATAAACTTTGTATGCAGCAACCGGACATTTTAAAAATCTTTTTTAATAAAGCTAGCCTCTGGTAGCAGCTTTGTGGGGACAAAAAGAAGCCAAACCTGTATCATTAGTGTAATTTATACAGCACTTTTCCACTGAGCACTGTCAGGAAAATGTCTCAAGTTCAAGAGCAGAGCTTTGCTCATAATATATAAGAGAAAACCTGACTGTAAGGGAAAACCTGATTTAAGGGATGTTGGATGCTTCAATTACAATTGACTTAAAAACTCCAGCAGAAGCTTCTGTACAAGATGAATAAGCAGCACTGAATTTTACACTGTTTTCAGGTTGATCCCTTAAAAGAACCATGACCTCAATTTGGCACTGATGTATTTAACTGTTCTGCATTTCCTGTGCTGCATGACAATATGGTTAGTGGGTTTTCAGAGAAGTTCATTTTCTTGCTAACACCATCAGAAATGATTGCCTCATAATGTAGACCACAGACAAAAGGCTGCACTAGAAAAAGACAAAATAAGCGATTTGTCCAATGAACAGGGGATACTTTAAGGAAAGCTTTCAAGGAGTTCTGTTGTATTAATTCAACAACAGAATAAAAACAGAAATGAACAGGAAGAGCATAGCAAAGAAAAGAGTGATTACAAATTTCCAAACAAAACCTGTGTTAAGTTGGAGTTAAGGCCATAGATACTTATTTATCATAAATGGGGGAATTTGACTAAACATATTGTTGTCATTTAAAAAATGAGAATGAATTTTTTTACCTGAATGCCACAAAAAGCCAGAGTTGAAGTTACAAGTTATAGGAAATCAGTGGAAAGGCTGGACATACATAGTAGGACTGTAGTAGGATAGTTAGGACTGTGCAAAGCTGGGAAATGTTCTGCAATTCCACTCATTTTTACAATCCATATGTCTACAAACACGATAATTTTACTGACAAAAATGAAAATGAGAGAGAGTGCCATTTGAAAATTCTTGTTTTTGCAACATGTAGCATGCTGCTTCTTAGGCAATTAAGACCAAAGATAACATCAGCACTACATTTTTTTCCTTTTTTTTAAAGTTTCATTTTAAGGGCCAAAACAATTCTCAATTTAATGGGCAAAGCCCAATAGCCAAGTTTAAAATTTTGGCTGAGCAGAGCTCAGTCGTTCAAGTCTGTGTGGATCTACAACTGGTCAAGTATGTTGCTTCCCATACTCATCACTCTGGGGCTTCAGATACTCCCCAAATCTGTGGCAGGAGTCCTATGTGCAAGCCAGGGCTCAGCAACCCTGGGGCTAGGATGCCTCCTAGTCTTGCTTGCTCCTAGCCAAAAGGCTGGGGAGTGAGCCAGGGGGAATGCAAGAAAGCAGCCCCCCATGGCCACAAAATTATGCAGCCAAGTCTCCCACATTTGGGGAAGCTTGCAAAGGTCAGCCTGGTGTGACAAGGCTCAGCTTGTGCCTGTCACTCAGAGAGGTGTGGGCAAGCAGCAGAGCAACTTGCAGGTGACTCCCAATTAGGAGTCACAAGGCTAGCAGGAGGCCGCCTGACTGGGAAGAGGGCATAGCTGTTTGTGATAAGAACAGGCCCTGAGCAGTAGAGCCAGCAGTTTGCTGCAAGCAGCCTAGAAGAGAACATCACCCGGCTGGAGCTGTTGCCCACATAACATGTTGGAGATACAGGGCAGGAACTATGGGGATGGCAGGAGGCTCCTGGTCCTGGGGCGTGACTTAAAACTACACCCTGCTGAGGTAGGATGGTGTGATGGGGCTGCTTCTGGCAGGGCTGCTTCCAGGAAATGCCATACCTGTGCCTCTCTGGTAAAGGGCGGGTGTGGGGTGCCAGAAAACCTCAGCCCCCATCGCCTCGTGGGTTACCCCATACAGGGGAAAGGCTAGGGGAGCACACCCTGAAGACAAAAGCACAGGACCCAGGCTCATGAAGTGAGGCCTGAGGCTGGGCTCAGGCTGTAGAAGGGGGCCTGAGGCAGGGCCAAGGTCCACAGTAAGGCCTGAGGCTCCAAAAGGGGGGGTGGGATATATGCTTAGGATAGAGAGCCCCAATGTGGGGGCACGGGCATAGTGAGGCCAAGTAACAGTCCAGCTGTGGGACTGGGGTTAGGCTGGGAGAGGCCAAGTGATGGTCCAGTTAAGGGACCAGGGTGCTGATAGATATGGATGCCAACTGCGAGACATGGGACACAGTATAAGGGAAGGTTCAGAGCCATGTATAGGCCCTTGGCATCAGGGCAATTAAATGGGAAGCCTCCTGCCTGGGAACATCATAATGATCCATCAAAGACAAGGCAGGCGGGCAGTTAGCTATAGACAAGTGGGTGGGCCAATGACTAGACCGTCCTCAGTACACCCACTTGTTACACCTGGCCAGAGTGCAATGGACAGTTCTCACTCTAGCAGAACCACTTTAAGGGAAATTGCAGGGGTCAGCCGGCTCAGAGTGCAAGGGACAGGCCTCACCCTGGGAGAACCACCTTACTCATCATGGTATCTCCTCTGCCAGGTACGTATGGTCTGCCAGCCTTTATTTAATTACACATCCAATGTAAGTTTCTTAACTTAATGTTCAAAGCTCATGCAATCTGAATCTGCATCCACTGAAGCAAAAGGCAAAGGCACCAGCCAGAAACTTCAGCCAGTCAAAGCAGCTCTGGTAGTCACCACCACCAGGCCTGTTGGAAATAGTGAGTGACCAACCTGACGGTGGGTGGTTGGACCCAGAAAAGTATTACACGAACAGGCCGGGGACGAAAGGGTTACGGGGCCTTGTTCCTCCTTCTCCTGTCTCTTTCTGCGTCGACAGAAAACACCAAGGAGGCGGTATAACAAATAAATGCTTTACTCACACTTTCGTATAGGTGGTTTCCTTTACAGCAGTTTCAAGAATAAACTCGCTGTTAACTCGAAAGCTCTAATTCGGTCGTGATGGGGGCGTCCGGGGGGAAGGGATTTCGTGGATGCAGGACCTCCGGTGAGGGTGATCAGGCCTCTCCGATATGGTGTGGGTCCCAGCTTTTTGGCACGCGCACTTTTCCTTTTAAACGGGCTGCATCCGCCTGCCCCCTGCCAATCAGCCCGGGACCGGGACCGCCGATCTCGCGGCTATCAGGCCGCGCCCACTACTTCCCCCACACCACGAGCACAACTTGCTCTCATGCTTGGCGTTTGGTCATTTATATTTTCTTTTTCTTTATCACATCCCCCCTTGACCAAATGCTAGGCTCAAACATAGCGAGTAAGTGGGTATATACAAAATTGAAACGTACAAAATACAACATCTAATACAAATACATAATAAAATATACATAAGCGGATAAAATACAACAACCCAAACATATAACAATGACTATTGATAAACGCAAGGCAACAATAGGAGTTAACAAGTGTATCAACCAGGATGACGAGTCCCATCCTATCCAACTAAAATGTCAGCTAACCATCCTTTCCCGATTCCGACAATTTTATTGGTGTCTGCAGCAACCTGCTTCATGCGGTCGAGTTGCTCCTCTAATGGAATAGCAACATTGGGTATGCTAATACAACAGCATTCCTTAGACAGGTTAAGAAACTGACAAACGTTTCCCTGGTGTAACAATATTGCATCGAGGGCTAAGCGGTTTTGCATGGTCATATGTGATGGAGCTTGTAGCTGTTGGTTCAATAACCATAGGGATGTTTCGGCACTATTGGCTAGCTCGGCGATAGCGACTCTCGCCTTACCTACCCCTATTCCCCATGCAAAATAACCTTCAAGCGCCCACGCCAAATGTTGGCTGAATCGCTCGCCCCGTGTCAGCTTACTCCACACCGGAACGTGTGGGTGAGCTGTATTAACACTTAAAGGAGGGCAGAGCATTACTGTACTCAAAAAACATTGGACACCTGTTAGGGTAGCTGGGAGGTTAGTATAAAGCTGTCCGTCCGGGCAGGCCCATAGCATCCCTATGGGGGCTGGCGTATTGATCAGTGCACAGCTTTTGTCTTTCCATCTGATTAAAACTACTTCACGAGGGAGATCGACTGTGTTTGCGGGCACATCATAACCATGGCACCATTGACTAAGTCGGGCCACGATTAAGATGGGGTAAAAGTATGAGCGCCAGTCTTGGGCATCCGATATGTTGATGGCCAGAGACTTGCTCCAAGAAACCAGAGATCGGGTCCGCCGAAGGACGGATGGAACCGGGCCAGACTCATCTCGTGCCCTCATTTTGTTCAGGCCTGGTGGAAAAGCTAAGTACCATGTTGGCATGATGGCTGTGGGGTTCCAGGTTAACGAATTATCATCCCTGGACCACTTTATTCCTTTTGGGTTAATCCCCCACGGTATTTCTGAACACGCAATGTTATAGAAGAGCTGAACGGGGGCAGGTGGAAACATAGCCTCCGATCTGCAGATAGAGCGGTTCATCAAGTTACATGGCCAGGAATACCAGTAATAGACGGTGTGTTGGTGCTGGGAATATATAAAAGAATGTTGAGCTATCGTAATATTGTGGTTTGGATCGGTGCTCTGGGCTCTAAACCACTTACTAACATTAAGAGGGTATACATACGGGGTTAACACTGGGTCATCAACAGAAAGAGGCAGGCGTAAACATGCGATGAGTCTTGACTTTCCACTATCTCCCGTGATGTTCGCCCAGAGTGATAAAAGGGACAAAACCGAGTTAGAGGTTATGAAGTCAGGTCCATTCACTGAAGAACTCGTCGGGAACAGCAGGAATAGGGTGACTATCCCGCTCGCGACATACAAGCAGGCAGCCATTGCTGCGTTGACTTGCATGTGCTGCGGTTTGGTGCTTGGTGGATCTCGTGATCGAGCAGCTGTAGATTGCCGCTTCATCTCTGTCAGGCCTGCAAGGAAACAAAACAAACGAACAGACAAACAAACAAAGAAAAGGGGTGCCAGGATCGCACAAAGTGGGTGCCAGGATACTGCTCGGGTTCACAGATGACTTCCTTGTGCACTCGCGGATGTGGTTGACGAGGGTGTGGAACGGTGACTCAGACTAATTTGTCTAGGGGTGAGCTTCGGCTTCCATGGTTGGGGCTTTTGAAGCACTGGTTCATTCCAGGGGGGCTTGTCTTTATTTGAGGCGTTGTGTTGGTAACAGAGTTGACTTGGGTACGCCGTAGAATGTGGTTCCATCCCACTGGAGACTTTTACCGTGGAATCCATCAGGGCCTGTAACCGTGGCATCTGGCTTAGCAAGTTTTCAGCCGGCTGACCGGCCAGTGGCCCGAGGAGAAGCCTGAAAGTCACAGCCTCCTTCCTCTGTAAACCTCTACACATGCCTCAATACTGTCCAGGGTGGCTAAAACATCCCCGGGGCGACCGAGATGACGATGGGGCCATGGTGCGTTGCTCTGCGCCTGTGTCAGTCCCAACGGGTGTACCCTCGGGTTCCAGGACGCGTAGGATACTCCGATGATGGCCAGCAGCAGTTGCTCTGCGGACGAGTTCGGCGGTCGTCCATTATGCCACGCATGAGATTTGTGGCACTCTTGACCTGCAACGAGAGCTGGGAGTGGGATGGGCCAGTAGGCGTTGCCCATTACCACGTTTAAGTCGGTGGCGTGCCCCCCACTCCATGAGGCTTGACGAGTTAGGAAGCTAGCCTCTTCCAAGTCTAGCAGGTCTGACCCAAATTCTACTACTAGGCGCCCTAGCCACATAGCTAAGGTTTCACCAGGTTTCACTTTTGATCCTTTGCACAACTCCTGCATTTCTTCCTGGGTGCGGGTGCACTATGTGGTGGTGGCACGAGTTGCGCCCTGTGCATCAGTAACTTGCTTGACCAGTGCTATCGGGTGAACCGCGGCCGGAAAAGGGTTAAACATGTCGGGCGGGAGCACTGGATACATCTTTCCTCCCTCATGGGGGGGCGGGTTTTCTTTCTCTGTCACTCTGGAGGGCGGGCTGTCTTTTCGCATGACTCCAGGGGGTGGGGCAGTGGGCAGTGACGCAGCCGGCCCACCTCCCAGGGGGATTTTCACGCCCTCTTTACTTTCCTCGGCACCATTTTCTAGCAGCAGTGCCATGCGGTCGGCGCCATTTTGGAGCGTTGGCTCATAGCCCCCTGCCGTCTGCTCCAGTGACTCCACGCTCACCGTGTGCAATTGCATTTCTAGGTTGGGGTTTTCTCTCAATAACCCCGCTACTGTTACCTCCACGGCCATAGCGGGTGGTCGGTATATTACCATGGGACTAGTGAGGAGACACCCCAAGGCTGCCAGGGTGAGGCCGGCCACAACCCACTCTTTGAGTGGACCCCCTTGTTTTCAGTCGGGCGGATAGAGACATGGCCCCCGATCCTCCCACCTTGCTGGGCCTGATCGTACGCCACGTGGGCCCATAAATCATCGGCATTTGTGGTCGGAGGTCTATAGTGGTTCCACCACGGGCAATGCCGGACTAATTGGTCGAGGTACTCCTCGTCTTCCCTTTGCCCCTGAGATCCTGTTCATGACGCCATGACCAACCTGACGGTGGGTGGTTGGACCCAGAAAAGTATTACGCAAACAGGCCAGGGACGAAAGGGTTACGGGGCCTTGTTCCTCCTTCTCCTGTCTCTTTCTGCATCGACAGAAAACACCAGGGAGGCGGTATAACAAATAAATGCTTTATTCACACTTTCGTATAGGTGGTTTCCTTTACAGCAGTTTCAAGAATAAACTCGCTGTTAACTCGAGAGCTCTAATTCGGTCGTGATGGGGGCGTCCGGGGGGAAGGGATTTCATGGACGCAGGACCTCCGGTGAGGGTGATCAGGCCCCTCCGATGTGGCATGGGTCCCAGCTTTTTGGCGCGCGCGCTTTTCCTTTTAAACGGGCTGCATCCGCCCGCCCCCTGCCAATCAGCCCGGGACCGGGACCGCCAATCTCGCGGCTATCAGGCCACGCCCACTACTTCCCCCACGCCACGAGCACAACTTGCTCTCATGCTTGGCGTTTGGTCATTTATATTTTCTTTTTCTTTATCACAGTGAGGACTGTCAGTGGTTCAGGGTTTTCTCTGCATGGTGTTGACAAGCTGTTTGCCTCATCCTGATCCCACCCCTTCCCTCTCAGTCTCTTCACTTCAGCTTTGCTACACACCTGCTTCTCTCACTTTTCCCCTTCTCTCACATCCTTTCACTTTTCTTTCCACTTAGATATTTCTCCTATTCTCTACCAGAAATAAACCCTAAACATCCTTCCAGAGTTAATATGGAATTTGCCCCTGCCATACTGCTCAATCTCCTTATACCCTGTATCTGCCTTCTCTATTTAGGTTGGAAATAGGTTGGGGTAGGGACAATCTGCTGCTGTGTGCTAATAAAGTGCCTAGAACAACGGGGCTGTATTGCTGGTTCACTGTTGGAGTTGTCAGCATTGGTGTCACCATTCTCATCCTCATTGTTCTTATTTATTATTGTAATGCCTAAGAATACACCAAAATGAGGCCAGATACTGCATAGTCATAGAAAAGCCAACAGTACCTGTCTTGTAGTATTCATAATCTAAATAGACAAGATGGATAAGGGGCAGGAGACGAGGTATAACACAAACATAGTGAGCATGGTGAAAGTAGGAAAAGTCATTCCAGTTCAGCAGAGGGTTGTTTGAGAGTGGATCAGCTCAATGGAAAGAAGATGGGACCCTGAAAGGGGAAGTGAGGGACAAAGACAGGCCAGGGGAGAAGAGGGTAAAAGATCTGGTGTGTTGAGACAGAAAGACTCTGTGGGTAGGGCACTGAGAGGTTTGGATCAAGCATCTGAGCAATACAGAGGAGCGAGTCCAGTCAGCACTGCAGAAACTCCTCTGACTGTCCATAGGTTCCTGTATCACCTGCATCTGCAGCAACTCCCAACTGCAATCTCAAGTTGGTTTCTTTCCCCATGGCAGGGCTGGGGAGGACATTCTGTCTGGGTCCTAGTTTCCCCAGAGCATGTAGAGGCCGTCTGCACAGTTCTGGGTTCATAGGGAGTGCTGAGGCATGGGTGATGCCAGCTGAATCTCATTTCTCGTCTCTCTTTACTGAGATGAGAGTCTCAGCCATCAAAGTTTGTCTTGTATGTCAAACCTATGACACTAGGCTGCAAGTACCTTCTCTGTGGAAAGAATAAGTGTGACAGAGAAATTCCATTTAAACACTTGTTCTGGAAACATTTCTTGTCTCTGTGACACTGTACCTATGACTTGACATAACTTCCCTGCAAACACCCAAATACAACAAAACAGGCATACTTTCTCTATAAGCAGTTCTGAGCACATGTATTAAAACACAAGGTGTTCGATACATTTATCATTGCATATTAAAACCCCAGTGCCTCAAATTTGTCTTCTCTTCCCTCTATACATGTAACAACAGTAACCAGGTAACAGTAAACTAATTTACATTCCAGAGCAATTATCTGCAGTGATGCACTCCATTAAATGGGCAGAAGGTGGCTTATTCTTCATAATCCATGTTGACACACTAGAAATGAAAGTGAGACAAATTATAGATAGCTGTTTGGTTGAACAAACACACAGGAAGACATGGAAAAAAGATAAAGTCCAGGTTTTAATCCTGCATGATGCCAAGGACCTTATGAGGTGCCTAAATGCCCCCAACTGCATTTGAAGAGGATGCTTAGTACCTAGCAGAAGGGCAAGCTAGAGCCCCAGTTCAGAATACAGATGAATGACTGATTTCTTTACAATGTATTTTCAAAGCACATACAGCATAAACACAATCTCTAAATGTATTTATAGATTCATAGATTGTAAGGCCGGAAGGGACCTCGGAAGATCATCGGGTCCAGCCCCCTGCACCAAGCAGGTGACCCCAGCAAGGTGACTGTCTAGTCTTCTCTTGAAAATTTTCCAGGGTAGGCGATTGCACCATCTCTGGAGGGAGCTTATTCCACAGCCTGGACACCCTAGCTGTGAAGAAGTTTTTTCCTAATGTTGAGCTTGAAACAGTCTTCCAGAAGTCTGTGGCCATTACTTCTGGTTTTACCCAAGGGTGCCCTGGTGAACAGTTGTTCACCAAGCCCTTGATGTAAGTTCCTGATGTAGTGGTAAGCTGCTACCAAGTCCCCTCTCAGCCTTCCTTTTTTCAGGCTGAAGAGTCCCAGGGTCCCTCAGCCTTTTCTCATATGGCTTGCCATGCAAGCCTCTGATCATATGGGTGGCCCTTCTCTGGACTCTCTCAAGCTTTTCCACGCCCTTGTTGAAGTGCAGCGCCCAGAACTGGATGCAGTACTCCAGCTGTGGTCTCACCAATGCCAAGTAGAGTGGAAGAATCATTTCCTTGGTTTTCCTGGAGATGCATTGATTGATGCATGCCAGAGTATTATTTGCCCTGCCGGCTACAGCGTCGCACTGATGGCTCATGTTAGTTCCTTTCCTGTTTTAACTCAAATTTTCAGTCTATGAAGAGTTGGAGGCGGGAATAGTCAAGCCAATAAAACTGCTACAAAAAAGGCATTACTGATCCAAAGAAAGTGATCATATGATAGGTAAAAAAACTAAGAGTGGAATGCATAAAAACTGCTGAGGAGGTTTTAGATGCCTGAAAGTTGGTATGAACTGAGTCCTTTATAAGCGACAGCATGCTTCTCATACACAATAACAAGGACTTAAACTGGGCCAGCTCAAAATGTCTCATCAGTTCAGTATCTTTCCACAGAATTCTGTGCCACAGAATCTAACTTTTCATTTAAAAAGAAGTAAAATCATGCTCAATAATTCACAGGGCCTCCATTTAGCACACTTTGATCCTCTAGGCTTTTCAGTGTTGCTAAATAAACACAGATCTATTTGAACCCACTGAGACCCAAAAAAATCAAGGCACTGAAAACAAATGCACTTTTAAAAAATATTAATTGAATAGTGTGAAGTTAATTTTCAAAATGGGAATCAGGAGAAGTAAATCTAGCTAAGCATTACCTCAAGAGACATTGCTGGGTTTTGACTCTGAACTTGAAGCCTAAAATGCAAGCATTGGTTGATCAAAGCATGCAAGCAAAGAAAGTGATTATCACATTTGGAAGACCTGTGCTATCTAAACTTACAGGCTTATATGGCTATTCAATCTATTAAGTGAAGTGACTTATTTTAGTTTTGAAAATGAGTATAGCAAGGGAGGGGGGGAGGCAAAGCATGGTTGGAAGACAGAATTTCACAGCAAACCTTCACTTATTTCCTGCCGTTCTGAAACCTGACGACAACAACTACTTTTTAGCACTTCAATAACATATCAAAAAGTTTCTTTCACACAGTGAAACCTGCTAATTCATAAAAATCTAGAACAGAGATCATGATCTCCCTAAAACATCAGACAGCTGTTCCTTAGGCCAGTTCTCAATTTTTTAGCATCAATCAGTGTTCTAGCCGCACACAAGATTTGCTAGCTCCTGTCCATAAAATTATTTATTTAGTAACATTTATAATTAATATTTCAAAAGAAGTTATCTCTGTCTCTAGGCAACATTGCCATTTGTTAAATATACAGTTACAGGTGAGGAAAAAACCTATTGGTAGCTTCTGTTTACCCCAAACCAGAGATTATCTGAGGAGAGATTAAATCAGAACCAAACTATACTCATTTTGCACACAAATACCAGCCCTTTTTATGCCCCTCTCTTTCACAATGGCTCGGTAAAAGGGTGAGTTCCCTGGTGTGTCCTGAAAATGAGTATCTTGAGGTCTAAAAGAATTCAAAAAACCCTCTTTGATTTTAGTGGGGGATATGTGCACCTCTTGAAAGGCTGAATTTAGCCTCTTGTGCTGTGTCATTGCTTTAAAGGGTGCATTTGTGTGACGGTGTGGGGTGGAGATGAAATATGATTGTGTGGCGAAAGCATTGGACTGAGACTCAGACGATCTGGATTCAATCCCATGCTCTTCCTATGTATCCTTGGACAGGTCACTGAATCTATCTTTGTCTCCGTTCCTCCTCTGAAAAAGAGGGATAAATATTTCCCTGCCTCATAGATGTTGTGAAGCGCTTGCATTTCTGTTGATGAGAGGTTAGATAAATACCTAGATACAGAGAGAGAGAGAAGGGCTGGAACGTACAATAGTGTGTTGAAACTGCTGTGATGTTTTTTTAAATAGAGAAATATACGAACGGGTAGTAGGACTTGGCAGTCAGCCAATCGCATGACAACCCATCACATCCCTTGTTCCCTCTTGTGCTGTCACCGTGCACCAGCTGAAATGAATAGGCAAAAACAACCTCATTTCAGCTCCATGCACAGGCTGTCAGTCACTCCTGACAACAGGCGTTGGGTGCACATTTTTAGCAGAGTTTTAACTGATCAATCTTTCTGGAGTAATTCAAACACACAGATCCATCTGCCGATGACTTGCCACTCTGTATTTACACACACTGCACCTGATCTTTAAATGTATTGTTGCTCTGAGTCACTGACTGGTGCAGTTTCTGCACAGGTGATCTGATTCACCCCAGTCAGTTAATAATGTAGCTGGTGGAAATTAAGTTCCTATTTCTATGAAAGTATAAATGTTATCTGAGAGGGTGACATTTAAAATTCACTGAAAAAATATGATTTGTTTTATACACGGTTGTTGAGCTGCCAAGGAGCTTTTTTATTTCTAGCAATTTAAGCTTCTCTGCAAAGCAGATGATTTAAGACAGGAAGAACATGCCTTTCTTCACTGATCCATTATGTCTCCCTTTTCCCTTACTCTCAGTCTGTAACTGGCAGAGAGGCAGCACTGGTTAGAGTCTCTGGGTAAATGTACACAACCCATTTTTCATTTTAATCTGAGGGAGAGAGAAGGAAACCTAATAAAACATACACAGGGCCATAAAAAAGGAAACAGGCAAATCTGTCATGATGGATAACACTTACACAATTAAATAAAAATACGCTTGCAGCACTCAGCAACCCAGCACATTTCATTTTTATCTGCAGTGTCATTACCCTAATGTTTTCTGTCACAAAATCTAAACATAACAAATCTGTGAAGGGGATGAAGTCTTAGGTTTCAGGAATACCAAGCTATGCCAGGCAGATCTGAAAAGTAGGTCAGTGGGTCATTAAGGAGAACCTAAACTGAAAGAAACTCTCTGACCTGCTGTAAAAAAAAAAAAGCACATATTTGCATAGATGCAGGATGTGCATATAATTTCACCTATATAGACAGCCAAGTTAACAAATAGGAGCTAAAAGAGGATCTAAGAGGATGTTAGAGACTGGAATATCTCTTCTCCTGTATTGTGTGCATCCCACAGATCAGATCTAATTTCACATACAGTGTTTTTCACACTAGAAAGGTAACATACAGTAGAATTGCACTTCCGCTTTACCTAAACGTAGTGTAGATCAATCACAGTAACCTACACATTGTGGAGCAGAATCTTAATAAGTCATGTCGTCATTACAGTGTATTTCAGTTTTCATTTTCGTCCTAAAGAGTCCTAAGTACTTTACACACTTCATTTGCTCAAGAATGAAGCAGGATAAATTCAGCATTACAAACTCCCATCTCAAATTCTCACCAGTGGAGAGCTTATTTCATGACGTTCATCTTACAAATGAGAGTAGGATACATCCCGGAGAGCAGCTGTACTTGTAGTTGTCGGGTATTATGCGTCAGAGATGCGGGACACCTGCCAGGGGTCACACACACTCCATGGGCAGTGTAAACTGTTGCACCCCTTCAAATGTAACAGCATAATGACCTCTTTGTCATCAGCCAATTCTGAGAACTGATGCATGGAGGGTAAAATCATAGCTCTGCTTGTAATCCACCCTGACTATATCCTTAGGAGAGTAATGAGGGAAATGTCTGTACCCCACCAAGTGCAGGACTCTAATTCTGCCAAGCTCTGCATCAACTTCCTTACTTCACCTCTCACAGACCCCCACCTCCACACAGGCAAGGTAGAATGAAACCCCCAACCAAAAAAAAAATAGCACAGACATGCAGATAAATGGAAACAATTTGCTACATGAAAACTAACAGTGGGAAAATTCAGTTTGTACTTTTTGGAAGATGAGGCTTTGTTTTATGCTAACCTAGTTTGCCGTATTTGGTACAGACTCTTCTTACATTTCTTTGTTTAAATGAATCTCAGCTTCTGTTTGCTGTGCTTAGTCTTTTGTTACCATGAGGCCATTTCATACAGAAGTGGGTTTTTTTTATTCATGTTCTTTTTTTCCCTTTGATTGACAGCCAATCTTTTCCTTTGTTTAGCCCAGTCAGCATTTTTTGTTTTGTACTTTTCTGATTTGGTACCCAGTTATTCTAGCTCTTTGTGCTTGTTTCACAGCCTTACATTTTCTAAGCCCCTTCATGACTAACAATACATTGCCATTCAAAACCCGCCTTCAGGAAATCTGAAGTCAGCACTACACATTCTGTTTCCAGCTTGGAAATCTTTGAGGAATTCTACAAAATAATTTAACAAATATAAAAATCCTCTTGTGGTAGTGGGGTAAAAGAAAATATATTTTGAAACATCTAGCCATTCCTAAAAAATATTCTGGGTAAGATTTCTCATTTCCTTGCACTTCTATACAAACAATAATTTGTTTTTGAGCATTTAACTCTTGCTTTTGCATCTTTTGTGGATTGTTTGGAAGATCTGGATACTAAAATACTTCCATGAGAAACCTAGACAGATGCTATTTACTATGGTATCTAATTTGGCTCAAACCTTTCCGAAATGAGCCATCAGGTAAACAAGTGAATTATGTGTGTAGCCAATATATAGATACCAGCTTCAAAAAAAAAAAGAATATATAAAAGATTATAATTATTTGTCCTCCAGGACTCCCTAAAATCCCCAACAAAGGTCATAGGATCATTGTACCAATTCCTGCTTTAAAAAAAAACAAACCTAAACGGGTATGGGAAAGGTAACAGAGGGGTGAGGTGACTTAATAGCATGCAAAAGTAATGGTCAGTGACAGAACCAGGAAGACATCCCAGATATACTGGTCCCAGTCACTGAACCAGATAATAACCTTTTTATTGTCTACATTAGGAAGAATTAGTACAATATGTAGCATAGTGAAATACTGGAGAACTACAGGATGTAACAAATTAAATCATGGATTTTAATGATGATTTAAAACACCACTCAGGA
Organism: Alligator mississippiensis; assembly: GCF_030867095.1. NCBI lineage: Eukaryota > Metazoa > Chordata > Crocodylia > Alligatoridae > Alligator > Alligator mississippiensis. Next base: position 344,309,059 of record NC_081824.1, read on the forward strand.
AACTTTGGTTTAAATCATTGTTTTTAATCTTGTTCTGCATTTATCATTTCCTGAAGAAAAACTGGTTTTAAATTCATTGCTTTTTTTTTTTATTTTTGTTAATCTAGAGGCTATACCTATGTATTTAAGTAATCTGTTGCTTGACATTAATTTCTTCAGCTTCTTAGTTTTTACATTCTTTATGATAGAAAATGTTGAACAACTTATGTACTAGCCGATGATTATTTTTTCTTCTGCTTTGTGCCAAGCTAGTTTTAAATACAGTTGAATTAATGAAAAATATATAAGGAAGCATTTTATATTTGTATTATATCAGTTAAATGTAACCATATCAGAGGTACTGCATACATGAAAAAAATGTCCAAGCATGTATTGCATTTAGAACAAACTGACTTATTAAATGAAGCAAATATTATCTGTAATTAATTAATTCAGCTGGTCATTTATTGTCACCATGCCTCTCAAGGTTTTAGAACCACTACATCTTATCTCACACCTTGGTTTCATTCACAGACTGGATGATGAAAACACACTTTCTTGCTTTTTCAGTGTCCAGTCCGCTTCTGAGTTTTGAATAAGCTGGCCTTTAAACTGAACACACAGACTGAAATGAGGAAAATACTCCCTCAATACCTATAAAAGGAGTTTCTGCTATCACAAGCAAGTTTACCAGTTCAGCAAGCTCTGTTTCTGGGAGCTTAGTCACTGTCTCCCACGTGTTTAATGGTTTGATTTTCTTTACTACTTTGACAGCAAACCTATGTTTATTGAATATTTTTATTTAATTATATTATTTTAAGAGATTATAGTCACTTCAACCTAATCATAAGTGGTCACATTTTCAAATTTAATTGCAATAGCTTTATTTTTCAAAAAGAAAAATGGATTACATTTACATTTGACCAATTTTATTTTTATTTTTAAAAATTATCATTATTTTTTATCCAACCAGATTTACTATTACAGGAAAATGAATTTATGTATCCCAAAAGTTACTGTGTAAATCCATTTATCATACCTTGATAATATAACACTATAATTTAATAAGCAGTTTCTTTAGTAATCAAATGTATGTCCATTATATTGTGTATATACATTAAGTAACAACTTATAGCCACATTTTATATTTTATTGGAATCAGGCATTTAAATCCCCCTAAAGGCAAGCATATGCTTTCAAATTTGCATTAGCTTAACTGGTTTGCTAAGTCAAGGCCCAGAAGAGGTATGACCACCAATCTAGAAAGATTCACTCTTACTCCAGAAGTACCTAAACTGTAATCACTGTATCTAAAAATGACATGATTAGCATGTGTTAAAATCTGATTATTAACTAGCCAAAGAGAAACTGAAGCTTCATGTTACCATCACTGAAAGAAACAGACATAAGGTACTGCTTTTAGAGGTACCATACATGTGGTTGAGCCCATTCTGAACAACCAATGCTTTATTCCTCTTTTTGATGTTACACATTGATAGCCCTGGGCTTTAAGGTATTTTTATAGTAGTCAGACTCCAGTTTCTCCCGACCTGTACAACTGATTCCCAAGCACCCTTTCTGAAGCATTTTCCTTTTCCTTCCATTTGTAGGGACACTTGGGCACAGATCCTCAGCTAGTGTCTTAGGCTCATTGAAATCAATGACAATTTATACCAGCTGGGGATGTGCCCCTTGCTTTGGTACTGCCTATGTTATGAGAAGGAGTCAGATAGTATGCGTTATACACACAGAATTATCTTTTGAAATAGAATTCTAAAACAATGTATTTAACATATGAAAGCCTGGGAATCTGAAATGAAAGTTTTTACATTCTTGGCATTCATTTGTAAGTCGGCAGTGACAGCTTTCATCCTAGAGAAAACATTTTTTATCTCATGAAAGTTGAAAATAGCTTTGTGCAATACTTGTGCCTCTCACTAAGAAGGGCCTTTTCATCCTTGACCTACTTCTGCTTTCTGCACAATATACCTAATGAGTAATAATGACTTCAGAAAGGGCAGCTCTAGAGAAAAAGTTAAAGTAATGCCTTAAGATGATGTCTATGAAAACATCAAACAGAATATTTTTCAGTGAGCTGAATAAAAAGTATCTGGTTAAAATACACATAGGTTTAAGAATTAAACTGTTCTTTACCAATGGGCAAACACTGTTAATATAAAGTGGTAATTATGAATTTTGTGGTATTGTTGTGGCAGGAATAGCAAGAGTATTACCACGTTCTAGAGTGTTGTGTGCTGTGTTGCGTCTATAGGCCAACCTGTACATACAAGGAGAGAGCTGCATATGAAACACCTGCCTCTGAAATAGGCATGTGGCAGTCAGGGGCACCAGAGAGATTCTTTCATCCACAGCAACTGAGGGGGAAAATGGCCCATAGATAATGGAGACCTGGAAGGAGAAATGGGAATGGAAATCTTTGCGGATCACTAACACACTCCCCCATTCTCTGCACTTCGAGTTCTTTTAGCCTTTACATTTCACATAGTGAGAGTTTGCATGTGCAGGACTTTCAAGATTAGGCTTATTATGTCAGCTAGATGTGAATGGATAGGGAAGGGAAGGAGCACTAGTGGTAATTGGTGGATGGGGCAGTTTGCACTACTCTTGCCTGTGCTTTAGCTGTTCCTCACACTTGGGTGAAAAGTGGGGTCTGATGAAACTAATAGCAAAAGCCAGTGAGTTTAATGGCATCAGGATTTCACCCACTCATTTCGCGGATGGTCAATCCAACAACTTTTATCAATAAATTCAAATATCCCAGCCAACCAAAACATTTAATCAAAGTTCAATGAAATTTTACGTTTCTGCATGTCTCTGAGCCAGTCTTGGAAGTCATGGTCAAACAGCATTTATTTATGTAATTACTCTATTTTTTATTCTGTGCTTAGAAACCATGTTGTTCATCAGTCTGAGGAACAGGAGTAAGAGACAGGAGTCCCTAAGGTCAATGGTAATTCTAGATCTGACACTGATTTCCTCTCTGAACTTGTGTAAGACAATCACCCATCTATGAACTGGGATAGTGTTATTAGGATAGTGTTATCTATTAATATTTGTAAAACATTTTTAAACATAACATATTAAAAAGTGTTTGATTATGTTAAATGCTTACAATCTGAGAGACCATAATGTGGAGAAGGCCAAATAATGTTATTAATGCCTTGTTTGCTCACCCTTCTACCTGTCTTTTAGGGAAAAGTCATGGTATCACTGAGCAGCTCAAATAACTGCTCTACATGCTAAGATTCTCATACTTCCTCATGCACACATGCATATGATTGCATACACACACACACACACAGAGAAACTAAAGGAGAAAATGAGCCAATTACTACAGGCAGAATTCTGATCTGCCTGCACTGCTACATACCACCCAGCCTGTCCCTCACCCCCTGACACCTCCATTTCCATTTTTATTGACTGGCTTTCTTGCCTGCATTGTATGCCAGGCCAGCCTCTGGCTTCTTTACTATTCCTTCCATCCAGGACCAGGAGACACACCAACTGCAGGTGCTTCCTCAGCCTGACAAAGGGTTTTTCAACCTGAAAGCTTCCTAAAGTATATTTTTTTAAGTATTCCTTTTTTCATAATAAACATATAGACATAAAAACACAAGATAAGCCATCACACACCATGAGTAACATCATATATCCAACACAACACAACACCTTTACTTTTTGCTGTCAATTCCTTTATAAAAAGAAAGGCTCTGTGACAGTTCCACTTGGGACTTTGCTGCTGCTGCTACTGGTGTTGAGCCAGCTAAGTGGAGAAGAGCAGTGACGAGTTTCGACCCAATATTTTGACCTGCCATTGTTTACAATGGTGGACTGGACCGAGGCTGTAGGGGAGGAGGAGGCCTCGCTGGGGCACATTGCCACGTTGTGCAGAGGCCCCAGCATCAGGAAGGGTGCACCTGAACACAAGTACACACACACACACACGCACATAGTCACACAGTGAGAGCACACCTTAACAGACACACTAAAGAAGAAGCAGCTCCTACTTGAGAGGAAAGTAGGAGCTGCTCTCTGACAGTTTGGATACCTAAGATGCTGCTGGTGCTACTCCTAGTGCTCAGTCAGTCACTAAGTTATTTTACCTGTTGTCATGTAAAGTGGTGGAACGGACTGAGGCTGTAGGGGAGGAGACCTCACTGGAGCACACTACCATGTTGTGTAGAGGCCCCAGAACCAGTGAGGGTGCACCTTAACACACTGTGGCAGGGCACTGTGGGTGCCTGCCACTTTAAGACCAGAGCCAAGCAGCCAGCAGGTGCTTGATTGAAGCAGCCATTTTAGATCCCTGGCTGCCTATATAAACAGCTCAGTTCCCTGCTGGCTGGCCAGGTAGTAACATTGTTTGCCTGTGAGGCTCTGTGAATCATCCTGGAGGTAAGGGCAGGAGCTATAAGGGATGGTTAGGAGTCTCCTGATCCTGGGCAAGACCTAAAACTGCAACCTGCCAAGACTGGGTGGCTTGGTGGGGCTCTCAGTGGCATGGGAGCCCCCAAGAAATGCCAGGCCAGTTATCACGACCGCCACTGCTGGCCCGCTGAGCAAATCTTGCAAAGCCAGCGGATCATGGCATTCAAGGGAGCCCGCCCCAGCCCCAGCCCTGGTAAAATCTGTGGGCAAGGAAGGAGCCCCCCAGGGGGCGCTTGCCTGCCTCTACACAAATGCCAGGAGCTTGGGGAATAAGCAGGAGGAGCTCATCCTCCTGCTCAGTGCAAACAATTACGATGTCATAGGGATCACGGAGACCTGGTGGGACTCCACCCATGACTGGACCACGGGGATAGATGGCTATACCCTGTACAGGAGGGATCGTGTAGAGAAAAGGGGCGGGGGTGTAGCTCTCTATGTTAAGGAAAGCTACGCGTCCCTGCAAGCCGATATTGGCGACCAGGGTGGATGGCTGGAGACCCTCTGGGTTAAAATCCGTGGGGATCACGGCACAGGGGACACAATGGTGGGAGTCTATTACAGACCTCCCACCCAAAGTCCTGAGCTAGACCAGGAGTTTGCCCAGGAACTGGCTGAGGCAGCTTGCTCCAGGACCATGGTTGTCATGGGTGACTTCAATTACCCAGACATCTCGTGGGAGGATCGCTCAGCAAAATCTGAGTGGTCGCAGAGCTTCCTCTCGTGCGTGGATGACCTCTACCTGACTCAAGAAGTCTATGGGCCAACGAGAGGCAAAGCGCTGCTCGACCTGGTGCTGGCTACTGGGGAGGACCTAGTCGGCGACCTAGTGATCGATGGGAAGCTGGGTGACAGCGACCACGAGCTGATCACCTTCACCATCCACCGAAAAGCTGGCAAGTCGGTCAGCAACACGCAAGTCCTTGACTTCAGGAAAGCCGACTTTGACAAGCTCAGGAGGCTTGTCAGTGAGGCCCTAAGGGACTGTGACCGCAGGGAGAGGGGAGTTCAAGAAGAGTGGTTGCTCCTCAAGGGAGCGATCCTCAATGCACAAACTAAGTCTATTCCATCTCGGAGGAAAGGCAGCAAGAGGGCACAGCAGCCCCCCTGGCTCTCCAGGGACCTAGCAGACCTCCTGAGGCTAAAAAGAAAGGCCTACAAAGGATGGAGGATGGGAGTCACCTCCAAGGAGGATTATTCTGCACTGGTCCGGTCCTGTAGGGAGCAGACCAGGAAAGCCAAGGCTGCAACTGAACTCCAGCTAGCTTTGAGCATCAAGGACAATAAAAAGTCCTTTTTCAGATATGTGGGGAGCCGGAGGAAAAGCAGGGGCAACGTTGGACCCCTGCTGAACCAGATGGGGCAACTGACAACTGACGCCCAGGAAAAAGCCAACCTATTAAATAGGTACTTTGCGTCGGTCTTTCATCAGCCCCATGGGACGCCCGTGCCTGCTACAGGGCCGAGAAGTCCGGGTGAGGGTGATCCCCTGCCCTCCATTAATGCTGACTTTGTGAAGGAACATCTTGAGAAGCTGGATACCTTCAAGTCAGCCGGCCCTGACAATCTTCACCCCAGGGTACTCAAGGAGCTGGCGAGCATCATAGCCCAGCCTCTAGCGCGGATCTTTGAAAACTCTTGGCGCTCTGGTGTAGTGCCCGAAGACTGGAAGAAGGCCAACGTGGTGCCTATCTTCAAGAAAGGGAGGAAAGTGGATCCGGCTAACTATAGGCCCATCAGCCTGACTTCTATCCCGGGGAAGATCTTAGAAAAGTTTATTAAGGAGGCCATCCTTAATGGACTGGCCGACGCCAACATCTTAAGGGATAGCCAGCACGGGTTTGTTGCGGGTAGGTCTTGCTTGACCAATCTCATTTCCTTCTACGACCAGGTGACCTATCACCTGGACAAGGGAGATGAGATTGATGTCATATATCTTGACTTCAAAAAAGCCTTCGATCTGGTGTCCCATGATCATCTCTTGGAGAAACTGGCCAATTGTCGCCTTGGGTCCCCCACGATCCACTGGCTGGAAAATTGGCTCCGGGGTCGGACCCAGAGGGTAGTAATTGATGGAAGTCACTCATCGTGGTGTCCTGTGACCAGTGGGGTCCCCCAGGGCTCTGTCCTTGGACCCATACTGTTCAACATCTTCATTAACGATGTGGACACTGGAGTCAGAAGCGGACTGGCCAAGTTCACCGATGACACCAAACTTTGGGGCAAAGCATCCACGCCAGAAGACAGGCGGGTGATCCAGGCTGACCTGGACAGGCTCAGCAAGTGGGCGGATGAGAATCTGATGGTGTTCAACGCCGATAAATGCAAGGTTCTCCACCTTGGGGAAAAAAAACCCGCAGCATCCTTATAGGCTCGGCAGTGCTATGTTGGTTAGCACTATGGAAGAAAGAGACTTGGGGGTCATCATTGACCACAAGATGAACATGAGCCTGCAATGCGATGCTGCGGCTAGTAAAGCGACCAAAACGCTGGCTTGCATCCATAGATGCTTCTCAAGCAAATCCCGGGACGTCATTCTCCCCCTGTACTCGGCCTTAGTGAGGCCGCAGCTGGAGTACTGCGTCCAGTTTTGGGCTCCACAATTCAAAAAGGATGTGGAGAAGCTTGAGAGAGTCCAGAGAAGAGCCACGCGCATGATCAGGGGTCAGGGAAGCAGACCCTACGATGACAGGCTGAGAGCCCTGGGGCTCTTTAGCCTGGAAAAGCGCAGGCTCAGGGGTGATCTGATGGCCACCTACAAGTTTATCAGGGGTGATCACCAGTATCTAGGGGAACGTTTGTTCACCAGAGCGCCCCAAGGGATGACGAGGACGAATGGTCACAAACTACTACAAGATCGTTTCAGGCTGGACATAAGGAAGAATTTCTTTACTGTCCGAGCCCCCAAGGTCTGGAACAGCCTGCCGCCGGAGGTTGTTCAAGCGCCTTCATTGAACACCTTCAAGATGAAACTGGATGCTTATCTTGCTGGGATCCTATGACCCCAGCTGACGTCCTGCCCTTTGGGCGGGGGGCTGGACTCGATGATCTTCCGAGGTCCCTTCCAGCCCTAATGTCTATGAAATCTATGAAATCTATGAAAGTCTATGAAATCACCTTGGTAAAAGGTGGGTTGGGGTACATTAACCCTAGCCCTCACTTTTGGGTGGGTTTAAGTAACACTGGAGGTAGTTGGGGGCTAGGCATGGCTGAGGCCACCTGCACCCTGTGGGGTGCAAGACCCTGAGAGACCCTGAGGAGGGAGGGTGGGGCCAGGCATGGCTATGGCCACTTGAGCCCCCTGGGGAGTGAAACCCTGTGGCCCAGGTGAGGGGGTGGTGTGGAGGCCCAAGTAAAGGGGGCAGAGATGAATAGCCCCAAGTGAAGGGCGTGGTGATAGGGAGCCCTAGTGTGCGGGAGAAGAGTCACAGGGCTGAGGACCCAATACACTTATATATAGAGAGTAGACCCCGGAAGGGGCCAGAGTAAGCTTAGACCTGGTCAGGTAATTGGCTGGCCACTACCCCAGTGAGGGTCATGAGAGAGGCCCAAAAGACAGTACGTCTGCCACCCAAAGGATGGACTAGCTAAGCCTATGGCCTAAGGGGCCCACTTCAAGAGGGAGCAAGGCAGGATGAGTCATTGAGGTATGAAAGAGACCCTGTGAGAGAGGGTAGAGTGTGTGAGGCCTGAGTGAGAGGTGGGCAGTATGAATGGGTGTGTGACTGAGGCCTGACGGCAAGGCCTAAGCTTGCTCTGGCTGTAGGCCAGGAGCATGTTGTCATCTGGATGCCATCTGTGAGGCATGGGCTGCAGTGTAAGGAAGGTACAGAGCTGCAGATAGCGCCCCCTGGCATCAGGGCATAAAATGGGCAGCCTCCCACCTTCATTAACATCTTATTAATTACCAACAAGGCATGGCAGGTGAGTCAGGTGGATGGTGTGCCCATAGGCAAGTGGGGAGCCTAGCACTGGGGCTAGGTGGGGAGTCCCACTTTGCCACACACACATACAGTGTCACCCACCCATGTAACAAGTTTTGCTTGTTAGTGGCCAGAGGTGCAGGGCCCCAGAACCTAGATTCCCCCTGTACCTATTGATAGCTGGCAGGCTTTGTGGCCACAGCAGGGCCTGGCAGGCCTGCAGTAGTGTTTTTCACCCCCCTGTGCCCTAAGACCCAGTCGCACAAACACCCACATCACAAGTTTTGCCTGTTAGAAGCCAGAGGTGCAGGGCCAGAGAACCCCACCCTGCACCTATCTCTTTAACAGCTGGCAGGTTTTGTGGCTGCAGCAGGGCCTGGTAGGCCTGTGGTAGTGTTTTTTGTTTTGTTTTTTTTTACCCTACTGTGCCCTAAGAGAGACATAGTTGCACAAGCACCCATGTCATGAATTTTGCCTGTTAGCAGCCAGAGGTGCAGGGTCCCAGAACCCACCCCCTGCACCTATCTCCTTGACAGCTAGCAGACTTTGTGGCTGCAGCAGGGCCTAGCAAGCCTGCAGTTTTCACCCCACCACGCCTTAACACACACAGTGTCACCTATGTCACAAGTTTTGCTTGTCAGCAGCTTGAGGTGAAGTTTCCCAGAAGCCCCTGCACCTATCACCTTGAACTTGGCACACCTTGTGGCCTCAGCAGGGGCTACTGCTCCTGCAGTTTTTACCCCACTGTGGCTTAATACACACAAGTGACATGAGTTTTGCTTTCAGGACTTTAAGGTGCAGTTTCCCAGAACCCCCTGCACCTATCTCCTTGAAACGTGGCAGGCTTCATGCTCTCAGCAGAGGCTACACCTCTGCAAGTTTTATCCAAATCAGACAAAAAACAACAAAGTTATAGATATTTAATTGATTCCCCACTTTACCCTATGGCTGAATCTCCAAATCAGCTCCAAATTGGCTCCAAAGCTTAGGAGCTGATTCAGCCGAATCAAAGCAGAAAACTGATTCAGAGCTCCAAATTGAATTGCTGGCATCCAAATTGGCTGAATCCAAACCCAAATTGAATAGTTCCCTAGTTGCACAGGCATACAAAACTGGTGCGTTTGTGTGGCTCAGTGTATGTGGCTGTTGCTCTGAAAATGCAGCCCCTGAGTTCTAGCCTATACTCTTACTCTGAAGCTTCCCCACTGCCTTCCACCCCATGACTATTAAATGCAAAGGGCAGTATCTCAGCTTCAAAAGGAACACTGGAGAGCAGACTGTAAAGTGCTCAGCCTGTTCCATGGTGGCTAGAGCACAGTGCTGTGAAGTCAAGGAGATGCAATTTCAAAATGCCCCTGGGAAATGCAAGGAGAGCCTAGAACATTGGGCTCCCTCTTCCTGGGTAAGTAACCATGCATATGCTGGGGCTAAAACATGGGAGGGCTGCTCTTACCTGGTTTTTCCAGTACTAGTATGGCTAGCCAGTAGATACCCTCTTGTGCACGCTCAGTCGTTGTGGGCATACCTATATGATAATATGTATGATTTTTAGATATTGCTAAGGCAAACAAACAATGCCAAGAGACATCAACAGCATATGCAACATATGGTTTCAATATTTCATTTATAAGGGTCATTTGAAAATGACTGTGCTTTCCTACATAGATACTTGCAAGGAAACAATTATTTTGTTCAATTTAAATATGCTAAATCCAAGCCATGGAGAACACTGTTCAGGTGAGAAGGAGTAATGAGCAACACTATAAGGAAGAAATGAAAGCATATACAGGAAATAGAGTGCAGTATTCCAGTAACCATTCTGCCTCCTACCTAGTACTAAGAAAAGAAGGAACCATAGGGATTAACATCTATACACTTATTCTGATTCATATAGCCAAGATTAAGAGAAACTTTCATATGAATGGCTACCTATAATTGATAAGCAAAGATTATATTGCAATTATAACTTCACTCTATTGTTTATTTAATGAGAAGGAAGGGTATTAGCTCCCGTGGGTGGCTAGATAACAATATATAAGTTGTTTCTCTATTGTGCATGGAGAATGTTTTAGACTTATTACCTATGGAACATCTACAACACTGCAACATACATGTTTTTGTTGTCTCCCCTTTTCGCATGACATTTTAGGATTACAACATTCATAAATTAATATCTAAATTTGATAACCATTCAGCTTCTTCAGGGGTAGCTGCATGGATTGATTTTAGATTGCCATTAAATGATCTAATTGGACTGTCGTTCACAATGTGTTGTGCTGTGTGAAAAATCACACCACAATCGCAACCCAAACTCTCTTTGATTCTCCATTTATGGAGTAGGTGTCCACATTTTCCATGAAGTATCCAGATGTGATTCAGGGAGGACCAAATCTTTCTCAGCAAGTCAAATCCTGGCTGGAGGATTGTAGGGCCACTGATGATGTATTTCTGTGGCAGGTTGGTATTTGCCCAGGCTTCCCTCCATTGTTCTTTGGTGCTCTTGTTATCATCATAGTGTATTTCCAGAAGGGTTTTCTAGATCCAAGCCTATCTGGAAGGTGGTGTGGTGGTGGTGTGGTAATGTCCTTGTTGATTGGAAGGTTTGGGTTACCAATGGCCTTATGGTATTCCCTTACACATGCAGCATCGTGGCACAGCTGTGGGGGAGCAATGTTTGCTAGTACCGGAAGCCAGGGCAATGACATACTTTTTAGCTTTCCTCATATAATCTGCATAGCTGCATTTAACTGTGTATCAACAATATTTGTGTTCATGCTTTTGTCCCAGACTGGGGAGCAATATTCTGCTGCCAAGAAACAAGTGCTAGAGTGGCTGTTTGAAGTGGGGTTGCATTTGCTCCCCATGTCGTTCCGGCCAGTCTATGCACAAGGTTGTGTTTCAGAATTATGGCATATAACTACCTGCAACATTATCACCTCTGTCCAACCTCCCTGTGTGTATTGATTATGACCCAGTCTAAAAGACCTTTGGGCAAGAGTTCCCTGGACATTTATTATCTGTTCAAACTGCCAAGCTCTTAGCAAACACTGAATTAGTAATATTGCTCGTGAATATGCCATGATTAGGACCTCCGGTAATGCTGTGGGGACAGCTGGGTTTGGACCACTGTGATTCTGAAAGTCACAAGTAAATACAAATATCCAGCCTACATAAGCTATAAGATTTTCTGGGATTTGCAAAATCCTCCTGTGAACTAGGTCTGACTTTTAAGGTCACGTGGAAATCATGCAAAATTTAAAATCTCATATCAATTTGACTAAAGAAGAAGCTAAAGAAACATCTGAGATCCCACTACCCTAAGCTTTGAGCAAGGAGAGGAGCATTTAAAATATGGAATATTCAAAATGATCTAAATTTAAACCCATATGTAAGGTTGAAACAAAACCAGGCCAAATATGTTTGTTGCTCTAAGGCTTCTGAACTCAGATCTTAAAGCAAAACTCAGATCAGGGGAGGGAAAAAAATCTACATGTGTCAAAACTGTTTGGAATATTTACATGAGAAGTGAATTTGGTGTTTTGATTTAACACATGTTTTTTGTGCAATTCTACGTATAGCCAGTTTGAGAAACAGTGTACCGGTGCAGAACTAACACTGTCAGAGCTGACTACGTGTACCACAGTGTACAATAAAGTAAGGCACTGCTGTGGGAAAGTTTGCCTCTAGGCTGCATCTCCAACAGACATTAAGGCACGAAGATGGAAATAAAACCCTTGAACCAAGCATTAAAGAGACATACTCACACTAGGGAAATGTTTAAATTGAGGGCAGTGGAGGCTGTTCAGAACAGGCAGGCAAAATACTGACTACCCTGTATTCAGTGAGATACATTATGATCTTTAGCTTCTACTATAAATTGTTGCTGAGACTTTTGTATGCTAATTTTGCATACCGTTTTCAAATATCACTAGCCTCCACTGATTGGAGTCATTGCCAATGGTTTTGTTGGGTGGAAGGATAGCTTACTTCTGTATATCTACATGTAGCCCTTTGCCATTCCTCTGTATTTGTTTGTCAGGTTCTTTACCTGCAGTTAGCTCTTCCTGTACAGCTTTCGAAGTTGTAGTTTTTATACTTTCAAAGCAATGTATAATCATGGATTTTATTATTATTATAATTATGTGGCTATTATATTCTACAATAATGCACATGGACACCAGGCCCCAAGGAGCTAGCAGTGTAAGTAGAAACAGGCTTCATAAGGGATATGGATAGTCACTGGAGAGGTGATAAAGGCTATGTACAAAGAGAATCACTGCTTTCTTGGTAGAAATCATGAGTGTATAGATGTTTCGGGGTTATTTTCCTGGAGCAAAAATTATGGTTCTGGAAAAAATATAACCTGACTTCAACCACTTAGAAGTCACTCCTGGGAGAATTTGTCCCAGGAGATGGAACATTTGTACATTTTCCCACAGCTTAACTTCCTGGTGACAAGGAGGGATGGACGAAGGTTTCCCATGTCCTCCAGAGACTGGGGTCACACCAGGCTGGAGAAAGCATGGGGAACAGCTGTTCCCACCCCCCACTGTAGAGTAGGAAGGGATGGGAAGAGTAGATGCCACCTGCTCCCCATTAGCTCTTCACAAGGCAGGGATTTCAGTGTGAGAAGTGGGCAGAAGGCTTTGCCCCGCTGCACTATCTGCTTAGCTCCCAGGCAACAGAAGTCACTCGGAGGGAGCAGCAGTGCAAACCACCTGCCTGCTTCTCACTCCAAAGTCTCCAGTGAGCAATCCAAACTTTCCCCAGATTGGGCTCACTCCAGTCTTTTGGAGATGCAAGGAGCAGGATAGATGGGTAGTTGCAGGCAAAACAGTTGTACTGCTCCCTCTCCCAGAATGATTTGTAGCAGTGGAATTTTTCCACTCTGGCCAAAAGAGATGGACAGGTGAGCTCTCCAAGGATATGATAACAGGGGTTCTGAAAACAGTGTTGGTTATGGCTTATATTTTTTTCCCTTAATGTACTTTCTTTCAGTTCTCTTTCTCTCACACATTTAATTACTGCAAACAAACCCAATCTTAGTCTTCCTTGTGGGATCAAGTAGAAGGAGGAACTGAATTATGAGGGCAATATCACTTATTCACATCAAACATATTGCAGTAATAGCAAAGGGTACATTGAAAGCTGCTGGCAAAATAAATTGCTTCTTGAATATTAGTTCCTTTTTAGTAAGTGTGTCCCACTGTGAGAATCCTTCTTTGAAAAGAAAGCAGAAGGATGGAGCTTGGAATTCATTCTAGTACCCTGCAAAGAACTAAGACACTCCAGACATATCTTACTTCTTAAATATTAGATCTTAATTTGTTTTAACTCTTCTTACTTCAACAAGAACTTATGACAAAAGAATATTTATAATATGCTGTACATTTTAAAGTAAATACCTGTAATACTAATATGCAATGTAGGTACTTTTCCCTGCTCCCCCATCACTGGGAAATTCAGTGAATAAATCATTTTTTCAGACATTATGATATCCAGCAGCAGCAAGATCAGACCCTATGTACATAATCTTGAGGCTGTAGTTAATAAGCAGAATTAATTGCATTAGTCTTGTAAAGGCCTCATCTTTCCCAACTTGAGTTCATACTTTAATGATGCTGTATGACGTGAATTCTTCTGATCTTGAATAGCACTAGAATTTTAAAAAATTATCCTATTATCACTCTAGCTGTCAGAGAATATCTAGATGCTAGAAACAGTTTTAACAGGAAAAAGGAAAGGAGGAAGGGATGGTGAAAATAAATTGTATTGCTATGCCTTCTCAATTAGGTCCTTGTAACAAAAGGGATTTTTGTCTCAGGGAGTTTATTTCTCCAGTATACTAAAGACATTGAAGTGAACTGATTTTGCATTGGTAGGAATTCAAGCAATTGAATACTTTCTTAAAGACAAGAGCGGAACATACATAGCTGGATGAGCTGGATAGGTTAAAGCTAAAATTGGAACCAGTGAAGAAGCATTCAGATTTCACCTGTACCAGCCAGCCATGACAGAGCAGTAGACTGGCCTAGACTGTACATGATGCCATCATTTAGTTCAACATTTAAGTACATTATTAAAGTTCAACACATTCTCTAGTTCCACTGACCACAATGAGATTTAAGCATACGCTTAAACATGTGGTGAAGTGTTTTGCTGAATCAGCATCTATAGGCACAAACTCACACTCAGGGCAAGATAGAGCACCAGATGGAGCACCAGGAGGCACAGTCTCATGGAGAAGCAAGAGAGACTAGTTAGTATTCTGCATCTGTCTAGGAGATGCAGAACCTCTTCTTCTCACCCCATGTAGTTACACTGTTCTGCTGCCAGTGTTGGAGAGCCAATGGTACAGGACCAGTAAACAAGGGAGTTTTCATGGGAGTCCTGCTTGGGAGAAGAGCAGGAGGCCACAGTTGCTTAGGAAGAGGGTTTGTGAGTGCTGGTGAGTATGAAGGTCTGCCTGGTTCAGGCTTGATGGTGAGCTTAGGAGCCATTTTGCATGCTTAGTTGGAGGAGTCAGTTGATTGTTGTCTCAGGATGTCTGTTTTCTGCCAGGAACCTGAATACAAAGTGTTTCCAGGACTCATCATAGAGGTCTACCTAACTCAAGGAGGTGGCCACTGATCCCCGGGCCAGCCGCCAATTTCACAGGAAAAGCATGGCTCCTCCACCCACCATGCCTCTGATTGGCCCTGGGGCCCTGGTGGCTTCACCCCTTACTGCTGATTGGTGATGAGGGTGAAATAGGTTTGGAATTTCCGAATCACTTCAGAAAAGATTTGGAGCCAATTCGGCCATAGAGTATAATGGGGAATCAATGAAATATCTATAAATTTGTTGTCTTTTGGTTAATTTGGATGAAACTTGTAGGAATGGTAGCCCCTGCTGAGAGCATGACTTGTGCCAAGTTTCAAGGTGATAGGTATAGGGGTATCTGGGAAACTGTACCTCAAATCCTGAAAGCAAAACACATGTCACATGTATGTGTTAAGCCACAGCAGGGTCAAAACTGCAGGCATGCTGTCTCCTGGTGAGACCACAAAGTCTGCCAAGTTTCAAGGAGATAGGTGCAATGGTTTGGGGGAAACTGCACCTCAAGCTGCGGACAAGCAAAACTCATGACATGGGTGACAGTGTGTGTGTTAAGGCACAGCAGGGTGAAAGCTGCACGCCTGCTAGTCCCTGCTGAGGCCTTGAAGCCTGTCAGCTTTCAAAGAGATAGGTACAGGGGTTCTGGGTTCTGGGGCCCTGCACCTCTAGCTGCTGACAGGCAAAACTCATGACATGGGTGCTTGTGCAACTGTGTCTATCGTGGGGTGGGGGGAACTACTGCAGGTCTGGCTGCTAAACTGCTGTGTTACCAGCTACCAATCAATCACAATTCACTCAGGGACCATCTTAATACACAGTAACTAGCTAATGTAACGAGTTAACGAGCAAGGATTAACACCTACAAAACCACAGACTAAGGAGTGGAAAGAATCAGACTTCCCCTGCACCTATCACCTTGAAACCTGGCAGACTTTGTGGCCTCAGCAGGGGTGACCACCCCCGCAGTTTTGACTCCGCTGTGGCTTAACACATACACGTGGCATGAGTTTTGCTCTCAAGAATTTGGGGTGCAGTTTCCCTGAACCCCCCCATGCCTATCTCCTTCAAACTTGGCAGACTTTCTGGCCTCAGCAGGGGCTACCATCCCTGCAGTTTTCACCCTGCTGTGCCTTAACATACACAGGGTCATCTATGTCACGAGTTTTGCCTGTCATCAGCTTGAGGTGCAGTTTCCCACAAACCCCTGCACCTATCTCCTTGAATCATGGCTGCTTTGTGGCCTCAGCAGGGGCTACCACCGCTGCAGCTTTGACCCCGCTGTGGCTTAACACATACATGTAACATGAGTTTTGCTTTTAAGAATTTGGGGTGCAGGTTCCCCCAAACTCCTGTATCTATCTCCTTGAAACTTGGTAAGCTTCATGCTCTCAGCAGAGGCTACCATCCCTACAAGTTTCATCCAAATCAGACAAAAAACAACAAAGTTATAGATATTTCATTGATTCCCCATTATACCCTATGACCGGATCTCCAAAGCGGCTCCAAAGTTTCAGCAGAGCCGATTCGGCCAAATTGAAGCAGGAAACCGATCCGAAGCTCTGAATCGGATCGCTAGCATCTGAATCAGCTGGATCTGAAGCCGAATCAAATAGCTGCCTATTCGCAAAGGCCTAGCAGCAACCATCTTGCTAGCAGCCCTTTGTGCTGGCAGCCCCACTCCCCTGTTCCTCCCCAGCAGGCTGTGTGGCTGGGCTTGAGCACCATGAAGACTGCTAGGTCTTCTGGGGAACCAGAACTTTATTTTCAGTATGGGGGGAGAGGATTTTTGGGGGAAGGGGTGTTGCAGCAAGTCCACCAAAATTGCAGAGGCTACTAGTTTTCTCAGAGCCCATCTGATTTCACATTTTCCATGAACATTGCACAATCCCGAATTCAGTAGGTCCCTACTTATCCAGCTCTCTGACTGCTATCCCATGCTGTTCATCCATGTGGGCACTAACAACACTGCCAGGGGTGACCCTGTGCATATCGAAAGTGCCTACATGGCTCTGAATGCAAGGGGATTGGGCCTAGGTGGTGTTCTCATCAACCCTTCTAGTTAAGCATAAAGGTCTGACTAGGAGCAGATGCATACTGGAAATCAACACATGGCTGCATAAATGGTGTCACCATCAGGGCTTTGGCTTCTTTGACCATGGGGTGGTGTTCCAAAAAAACAGACTAGGATAAAAAGGATAAAAAGTCCGCCCAGTTCCGTGCCTCCTCATGTTGGTCCCACATGTCCTTGCGAGCAACATCTTCCACCTGACACCTGTCCTGCTGGGCAATGTCCTCTGCCCACTACATCTGTGCATCCACCTGCTGGTCCTCCATGGTTGTCACCAGCCAGTCCAGGAGGAGGGGCTGATCCTGGGTCCTCCTCCTGTGAAGCTGGTGCATCCCTAGGGCCCTGGCTGTGGGCAGCGGTGACCCTGGGGCCACATCCCAGCTGCCAACTGCAGCCTCTCCCCTGTGTGCAGCTGAAGAAAACTGCAGAGCCATGAGAAAGAAGCTGTTTGTGAGAGTTCACAACATTTCTGAGGTAGGATTCTCTGTATCAGGGGCCATGCACTGCCCAGCCTCAGATCAGGGATTAGACGTGCATGGGTGCCCAGGGACCATGGTAAATCAGGCAGGCAGGCCCAGGCCCAGGCCCAGGCAGCCGTCAGCTGAGGCCCCTGTCCCTTCTTCCTCTCCAGGGACTGATAGGCCACTGGGTGCTGGCCACAGGCATCCTGCCTCCCCTGCCCCATTCCCAGGCTCAGACAGGCCAGGCTCCTGGCAACATTTGCTGCCATGGCTCCAGATCCCACTGCCCCCACTTCTCCTTCTGCAGGCCTTCTGGTCTCCTGTGCTTCTGCCAAGCTCATGGTGCCTGGGCTCAGGAAGCATGGGGCTCCTTGATAACTGGGAAGAGGAGCTGCTTATATCCTTGCCCTCCCCACAGGGGGCCTCTCTTAGGAGGCATCCTAGGGTCAGCTCCCCTCCCCACCGCACTGGCACTGTGCTGTGCCCTGAGAGTGCCCCTGCTGCATGTGTCCCAGGCACTGTGTGAGGAGCTGTTTGCATGGACCAAGGAGTACGTGATCCACTATGCCCTGCTGCTGCTGATTGCCATGGTGCCTCAGGCACACCTGCACACCTGGCATGGGACTCTAAGCTTTGACAGTGCAGGGGGAGAACCCAGGGGCCATGGGAGTGTGGCCAGGCCAGATGGAGATCAGGGGCAGGGGCAGGGCTTACCATGTGGGTGTGGCTGGTATGCCTGGTGGCTCCAGTTGGTCCCAGCTGGCAGTGATGATGTGTGGCTCCCAGGGGATTTATTGGGTGGTGGGGCAGGTGACCAGCCAAGGCCCCACCATGGAAGAGCTTGTACTGCTGGTGCCCGGTGGTGACATGGCCAGCCAGGTCTCATGGCTGGAGCCAAGGCTGTGGAGCTGTCTAGGCAGGTGATGGCTCAGGCTCCCTAAGCTGCTAGTGGAGGCTAGGGGAAGGGAGCTCAGCAGGATAGGCTGCTGGATACCCAAAGGGCCCTCCCCTGCAGACACGTCACCACGGGTGCCAGGCTGGAACGGCAGCTCTGGCAGGCCACCTGTGCTGCTGTACACAGCACAGATGCAGCCTGAGTTCCAGGACGCAACAATGACATCAGGGTGCTGCGTAAAGGGTATGGATTTGTGGGAACTCCCCAACCGATGATTGTGGTTGGTGATGGTGACCCACTGTGCCCGCAAGGCCTTGACCTTTATGCAGCACTGACTGGTTGTGCTTATGCTCCTGCATCCAGCCTGACAGCCCCTCATAGACATGGGCATTGGAGCACCCACCCCATGCAAACTGTCACTGTACCTCCACCTCACCCCACAGCACCATGAGCCACAGTATAGTCTCCTCCTGTGACCAGTTGGGGCCCCAAATGGTGGCATGCGGCATCAGTGATGGCGCCATCAGGGTTCCCATGCTGGCTTTCTGGGCTTCCACATAACTGTCCCTGTGCTACTGGGCCTGGGTAGCTGCCTGCAGCACCCAGTGCAGGGGCACAGCACGGGACTAGGAGCTGCACAGCAAGGTTATGCTCCACAGCACCTGCAGGGTCCAGGCAGGCTTCTGGGGGTTGGCTGCAGGGAGCTGGTGCTGGCCCCAGTGGCCAGAAGCCAACTGCAGCTCGACCCAGTTGCTGGCAGGAGCCTACAGCAGCCTGCAGAGCTGGACAGCATGGGCCTAGCAGCCGCACGGCACTGCCACTTCCTGGCAGCTACATGGTGTAGGCAGGCTGGCAGAGGTATCCTGCAGCCTGTGCACGGTCAGCAAAGGCCAAGAGTCCCCCCAGGCTCCCTGCTGTTGCACCCCAAGGCTCAAAATGCCTGCAGGTTTTCTAAAGAGCCTGGGTATGAGGCTGTCATAGAGGCGGGCCAGCCCTGGGGCAAGATAGGCTCCCAGCCCCAGGGGACCTGGGCTGAGCTGAGATTGTCCCCCAAGTGGCAGGGCTGACCAGAAGCAAATCTGCTCCTGGTTGGTATCTACACATGCATTACTGTGTAATAAGTACTCATGAATAAATTTGCTTCTTGCATTCACAGGTAACAAATATACTTGTGAGTAACAGAGTTTACTATACAGTAAGTCTATGCATGTGTAGATGTGCATGCTTACTGCATGGTAAACTATGCTACTGCACAGTAAAACATCTTCTAAGGAGGAATGAGCACCATCTCCTCCAGCTCCTAGGAAGAAGGAAGTAAAGGAGTAGTGAGTGTAGTTTTGCCCACTGGCAAACATCTGAAACAGACAATCAGTCTGGTGGTCATGTCAAGCTAAAATAGACAGGCCCTGGGACATGCCACTGCTACCTTAAGGGAGACCTGTAAGTCCAGGGGTCAGCACAAGGTACCTCAGAGGCTAATCCAATATTATTGGAAACTTCAGTTAGTAGATTGGTTATAAGGACTTGGTACTAAGTGATACATACATTTGTAACTTTTAGCTGTTTTTTAAATTGGAAACTACAACTTTAAGTAGTTTAGCTTTAGAGTCAAAACATTAGGTGAGGGGCTATGAGATAGAGGCAGTTGGAACTGAGACACTGAATGAGGAGGCTGCACTATGTCACACCTTCAGCTTTGAGTGAGCCCTTATCACCACACCCAGCCTAGGGCCTGAGTCTGGGAGCTTAGGCACTCTAACACCTAAGTTTTTCCCCCCTTGCACAAAAAGCAATTAAATTTTATCAGGTCTGAGATATATATATTTAAAAGATAATTCAATTTTTGCAGTTTTCTCCACAAGAAAAATACCAAGGACAAGTCAAACAGCATAGCCTGAACTATATTTCCCTCCACATTGTATTACTAAAAGAGCATGAGAAACACTTTAGGGCAGTTTCTTGAGTGCATATACCATTGCATTTGACAAGTAGGTTAATTGGAAAGAAGGAAAATGTGACCCTCCACTACAACTGCCCCTTAAGGGCACTGAATTTAATGTTGTTATTATTGTGTTCTTTAACATTATGAGGAAAAGCACAGCGCTGGACTCTTCTTAGCATAGGAGCTGTTCTTAACAAATTGAGCTGCATACAATGATTTGGATTAAATTCAACTAAAGCTTGCCCCAAGAAATCTCTCCCTGGAAAATTCTGTAGCACTCACAAATATTTTAGGAGTAACAATGCTGGTTGTCCAGCTCAGTAGTAAAAAATAAGCATCACAAGAGAGAGCCGTAGTATACATGTCAAAGTTATGAGTTCTTTAACTTACTTTGCTGGGCATGCCTTGGCATGGCAGGCAAAGGATTGGGAGCTCTGCATACGTGCTGAGGAAGGGACAAACTTTGAGAAAAGGCAGTAAAAGAAAACTGGAGTAAGCTACTGTACATAGGTGACTGGTAGGGGAGCATGGGGAGGGCACATGCCTCCCTGATATCGGTCCCTGAAAGTGCTGGGGGGGCCCATTGATGCACCCCAGCTAGGCACCACTCTGGACAGGGCTGGGCATAGAGTGGATCTCCACCAACCTGATTGTACGGCCAGGGACTGCACTCTGTTTCTCTACCCAGCCCCACCCACCCTGCCAGCACTCTGGAGCCCAGAGCATCAGAGAGCGCTCCAGCCAACCAGAGCGCTGTCCCGCCTCCCTCCCCCATGTGGCCCCTCCCTCCCCCTTCCTACCTGTAAAGAGCATGCTCTGATCTTCCAGCAGAGGTGCTGTTCCTGCAGGCTGGTAGCACATGGGGGCGGGGGGGGAGCACTCCTGGCCCCAGGCCCACCCACAAATTGTGCCACCCCCCCCCCCGATTCAGGATGCATCAGTCACCCATGCTACTGTACCTGGCCTATAAGTTCTTTGGCTGTTTGTATTTATGGTATATTTGAATATTCTGTTGAATTTAATTCTATCAGTTCTCCATAGACATGCTGGCCCGAATCCTATTTCAGCTAAAGGTGTCTTGGTACTTCTTTTCATCTACATTTTGACATTTGTATTTATCCATTCATTCAACAAATATGCTACCACCCCCAGGAAGGCTCAGGGTGGCTGACAAAAAACAGCCCACAAAATATGAAACAGCAACAGACCCCCCCAAGCAACACCTTAGAACTTTAAAGCTCCATCCCACATCACCCACTCCTGCTTCTCTGCCTATCAACCAGGAGAGCAAACCAATGTGCTGCCCAGCCTCTCCCCCCCCTCCCCCCAACAACTTTACTTCTAGGTATAGAAAACCTCTTTCCATTCCCCATTCCCACCCATTCCTCTGCCTCTCACCCCCAAGGGAGCTCCATCTGTTCTTCCCGTCTCAATCCCATACCCCCCCTTCTACAGACAGGCTATGGCTGTCCCCCCAAAAACCCGTAAATCCTCCTTCTCCCCCCTCCCAATGAACACAACATGCAATTTAAAAGAGGCACAACAGGAAAATAAAGGCAATGTCAAAAGGCACCCCCAGCCATGCCCCAAGGTGGTGCCAGCCCATAAAGAGGGGCCGCAGTCTAGCTGAGTCCCTCAGTTTTGGTGGCCAAGATGGTATCTGGGATAGGCCCTGGCCCTTCCTCCCCTGTGGGTCACCGGTCTGTGGGGTGATGGTGGTGGGGAGCAGTGATGGTGGTAGGGGTGCGGTCTTTAGTTCAGGGACTATAAAAGACATTTCTGGACAGTTATGTGGATTGTGTTATGCACAAACAAACTTGTATTTCTGTGTGTGCTCAGAAGAGATACACTAAAACCGCTTATACACTCTGGTGATCCCGCTCGACTTGGGAAGGCAAGGAAGTCTGTGTCAGGCCCTGAAGGTATAGTCAGAGAGAAAAACAGAAAGACCAGTGGTTTGATAGAGAGGGAAGAGGGCTCTCTTGCCTTTTCTCCCAGTAGATACAGCACTGGATGAGAGAGTGGGAAACACTTTAGCACCCTACCCCACTCCCACCCCTGAAAAGGTTTGAATCTGTATTCCTGGCCTTCCAGCAAAGTGCCCTGACCATCAAGCCATGAGCTAGGCAGAACAAAGACCACCCTCTGGCCCTCCTTTTGAAGCTGGCCCATTGGACAGCTAAAAGAAGAAGAAAAGTATGGCTAGAAGAAGACCAAGCCAACAGGAGTGTGACTCAGTGGGATGGGTGCTGCCCTAGAAGATGCCAGAACCAGAAACATCATTGGGAGCATTAGCCCTAAGCTTCTTCCTCTTTTGATGAAATAGGATTCATGCCACAGTGGGTACAAGCTTGAGTTGTATGCCATTGATCTTACTGGCCAAATCCTGAAAGTCCTTCTCATGTGACTAGGATTTATTCCCAGAAACAGGGCCCTGGATTTCATTGCGAAGGCTCATAGAAATAAGGGTTTGAATGATGTGATCCTTATATTTTATACTAAGAAAATGGAACAATAAATTAATCTACATTAACATAATCTACATAAAGCAGGGAAGAAAGTAATAACATCTAGTCAGTGAAAAGTTCTTATTACCATAGTGTGATGGACCCGCTAGCTCAGAGGTGGCCAACCTATAGCCCATGTGCCACAAGTGGCATGGGCAACCTCTGTGTGTGGCATATGGCAGATCAGGCAGGGGACAGACAGCTCAGCAGCTGATAGGGCAGGAAATACAGTGCAAAGCAGCATACCGGGCAGGAAGCACAGGCAGGGTCATAGCACCTGGCCATATATTTACAGACAGTCCATAAAAAAAAGCTAAAAACACTTGTCTGTAAAATATGTAAAAAAAACTGAGCTGTCTGTAAAAAGCAAAGAAACCATGAGCTTAATTAAAGATCTGTCATTGGAATGAGGCTCAAAGTAAGTGCTGATGCACAGACAGTGCAGAGCAGAACCACCTTTTGTCTGAGTGGGAGTGCAGCTCAACACCTTGCAGGGAGGTCTCCATAAGGGCTTCATGGCCCACGGGAGCCTCCATAACTTGATCCCCCCCAACCACTGTGCCCTGTTGGCCATCACCTATAACAGCTGCTTGCCTTGAAGGTAGGCAGAACCATGTGGCCCCAGGCAGTCTGAGGCAACAGGTAGAACAGGAAGAGGGGCAGTGTGGTCAGGACAAAGCTGTGGGGCTGAGATAGAGGAGAGGTGGTGGATGGGAGTCCATGCCAGAATGGGGAAAAGGGGGCCAGTGGGGGATGGGATGGGGGGCTTAGGGGGATATCAGGGTGAGTAAGGGACGCCTGGGGTGGGTCGGTGTGGTGCAAAATTGTTGCTGCAGTCAAGTAAGTTTTTATTTGCTAACTCATCAGTGTTCGTGTTAGTGTCCTATATAAAAAATGATAGCTGAGAAAAGAATAAGTGATAATCTTAAAAGCATGGATCAGCCTATCACTGAGAAAGGAAAAGCAGGCAGCATGTGAAAGTCTGAGTCTGCTTGGACTAGATAGTGAATTCAAAGAATGGATTTGCAAAGACAAGGAAAGCAAGCACAATGCTAAATGCAGATGGTGTAAGAAGGTGTTTACTGTAGCACATGGGAGTGTATAAGACATAAGCAGCCATGCTAGTAGCACAAAACATTCCAGCATATTGTTGGCGAAGAAGATTCCATTTGGGATTATGCAGAAGGATTCTGAGGACAGTTAAAATAATTCTGAGTCACAATTCTGTATTGTGTATATTTTAGCACTTTTTGTTTCCTTGATGTAACCGTCTTTATATTATGTAGGTTCAGCTCTGGTTATGTTCTACTGTGGTAACTGTGCATTCCTTCTTTGCATACCCTCATTAGTACGCAAAATTTCCAAGTTTGGGGGCTTCTCGTGCCTGTTTTACTGTTTTTGGGCCTGGTTCTTATGGTTTGGGGTCACTTTTGGCTGGCATAGGTGGTAGAGACCTTGGACAGCAGCCATGGGTGAGCCTCCCTTCTCAGTGGACTGGGGTAGGTGGTAGCTTCCCAAGGTTGGTTTGTTAGTGATTGATACAATTAGCTGTTTGGGTTTCATTTAATATTTAATATTTAGAGTTTCCTCTAAGATTGTGCATTTATCCTTTTTTCCCATGTAAGGAGCTCATTCACATGTAAGAATTAGAACAAACCAGCTACTGCCCTTTTCAAAGGCTCCTTTTCTGAAAGGACTCCATACATTCATATATCCACACCTTACTAACCTCCATCATCCACAGCTTGGTTTAGGCCCTGATATTGAAAAGCCTGTAGCCCATCTTGTGTAACTATGTTTGTTCCCATTATACATTTCAATATGTAATCCACTTTTAAATCTTAGCCCTTTGCTTCCATTGTATCTTGTGGCAGAGTTCCACTGTTTAAATATGTGTGCTGTTAACAATTATTTCCTTCATCATTTTCAAATTTATTCTGAGGCTTCCTGCTTCTCTTTGGGGTTGGATCTTGCAGTGATTAGCACACAAATCCTGGTACTGCAAAGCACTTCCACTCCTGCTCAGCTTTCAGCATGCACTCCTCTTGACTAGAGGAGTAGTCCTACTGATCTGAAGATTTTAATTTCCTCACCAATTGCTTTCATTTTGTACCATTGCTTCTGTTTGTTTTTTTTAATCCAACTTGCTTAAAGTGTGGTGTCACAGGAAGAGATTTTCAAATAGCGCTTAGCCACGCAGGTTCAAGGGAATTATCTGTGTAACTTCCATTTAGGTGCTTGAAAATCTGTTCAATCAAGTTTACTTTTGGAACCTTCATTTAGGATACTGAATGTAAGTATATTGTGGTCACTATCACTTACTGGCTCCCTATATATATATATTCTTGAACCAGCATCTCTGTGTTATTCAGGCTGAAGATGAGAATAGCATCTCTTTTGTTGTGTTCTAGAACAAGCTGTTCTAAGAAGCATTCATTTAATTAGCTCTTTGCAGTGTATTCCATCCAGTGATCAAGATTGGCTGGTAGACTACAGCAAAGTGAATTTGCCTTTGATGGCAGATAAAGTGACCAGAAAGTAAAGGAATAGCACATTGTTTTGTGATAGATTTGCAGGTGTAATACTGTCCAGATAAAGAATTTTTTGGGAACATATAGCATTGAGGAACTCCAACTGGAAGCTTCAAGTAACTCTCTTGCTGGTGCTCGTTTTCAGACAACAGAGATGAAATCATGTCTCCAGTAATAGGGAGGTCATCCAACAAAATTCTGCTAAATTCATCAAATCACATTCCCACTTGAGAACATGTTACTAGTATACACAGGATTAACAGGAGGAGTTGATGGCTTGTCCACCCAAACAGAACAAAAGAAGCCGACAGAAATGATCTTTCCATTTCCTCTGTACTGAGACACAAAATTCCCTAGTTAAAACTGATCATATTTTTTCCCCCTCCTCTTTTACTTGGCATACTGCTTTTAACGGCTTGAGGAACAAAGCGCAATTTCAGCCAGCATCACCTGGCAGTAGAAGAATGCAGGAAACTCCTTTGAGTTTTCCAGTTCAATTTTTTTTTTTATTGTTTAATAAATTATAAAGCCAACAAAGCCTCTCCTCTCAGAGGAGAAAAAAAGATTACCCAATATAAAAGTATGTAAGGATGTCTGAATGCATTTTGAAACTGATTCAAAGATTCTACAGTAATGTTCATAGTATAACAATTTAGATAAAATTCACATGAGTTTTTTTTTTACATGTTTGCTTAATTCAAATACTTATCCATTAGAATCAGGTTGTCCACTTCTGACTGTTTAAATGGGTTGATGTGCATAGGTGACCCCAAGAACTTGCTAAAAGTGTAAAGAAACCATTAAGTCTCTGTGCAGTGTCAGTCACCCCACTTTTATTTCTCTCTTCTGAAAGACAGCACCTCCTGCAGCCCCAGTATAATGCCAGGGTATTTGTACAGCGTTAGTTCAGGGGACAGAGTACCACGTACTATGCCCCTAGCATCAGACTGCAACACCCTGCATTTTTACTGAATGCTTCTTCAAGTCTGTCTTGCTTGTAATGTGCTCACACCCCAAAGTCATCTGTCTGCAGGAGAAGGTAGATCACAGCACCATCCATTCCTGAATCCCCTTTGCACCACTGCAGCAAGGTATTTAAAGTAGCAGCTGAAGATTCCTCTATTACCTAATTTCCTGCTTCTTACAGGGGTCTGGTTCTGCAAAGTGATTAGCACTGCAGAGAAACTGACACACCTGCTCAGGAGCCACAGGGCTGGGAGAAGAAGCAATCTGAAGTGGGAAAGGAAACCTGACTGGGCAAGTTACTGGAAAAGAGCAGTGCAAACCAGGCTGGCAGGGAAGTTCCTTTGAACTTGCTATCTGCCTGTCCAAAGCAGAATAGTCCTAGTGCTGCTGTGAGTTGTTAGGCCTGTGCAAATAGGGAAGTATTCTATTCGGATTTGGCTGATTTGGAGGACAGTGATTCGATTTGGAGATTCAGATCACAGTCCTGAATCTATTTGGCCGAATCAGCTCCAGAAGATTTGGTGCTGATTCAGAGATTCAGCCATAGACTATAATGTGGAATCACTGAAATACCTATAACTTTGACATTTTGCTGGTGATTCAGATAGAAATAGCAAAGCGGATAGCCCCTTCTGAGGTCATGAAGCCTGCCAAGTTTCAAAGAGATAGGTATAGGGGTTTCTGGGAAATTGCACTTCAAACTACTGAAACACCTGGACACAGGAGGAGGGGTGGATGTCGTATACTTAGACTTCAGGAAGGCCTTCGATACGGTATCCCACCCCATACTGGTGAACAAGTTAAGAGGCTGTGATGTGGATGACTACACAGTCCAGTGGGTGGCGAATTGGCTAGAGGGCCGCACCCAGAGAGTCGTGGTGAATGGGTCGGTCTCGACCTGGAAGGGTGTGGGCAGTGGGGTCCCGCAGGGCTCGGTCCTTGGACCGATACTCTTTAATGTCTTCATCAGTGGCTTGGACGAGGGAGTCAAATGTACTCTGTCCAAGTTTGCAGATGACACAAAGCTATGGGGAGAAGTGGACACGCTGGAGGGCAGGGAACAGCTGCAGGCAGACCTGGATAGGTTGGACAAGCGGGCAGAAAACAACAGAATGCAGTTCAACAAGGAGAAATGCAAAGTGCTGCACCTAGGGAGGAAAAATGTCCAGCACACCTACAGCCTAGGGAATGACCTACTGGGTGGCACAGAGGTGGAAAGGGATCTTGGAGTCCTAGTGGACTCCAAGATGAACATGAGCCGGCAGTGTGACGAAGCCATCAGAAAAGCCAATGGCATGTTATCGTGCATCAGCAGATGCATGACGAATAGGTCCAGGGAGGTGATACTTCCCCGCTATAGGGTGCTGGTCAGACTGCAGTTGGAGTACTGCGTGCAATTCTGGGCGCCACACTTCAAGAAGGATGCGGATAACCTGGAGAGGGTCCAGAGAAGGGCAACTCGTATGGTCAAGGGCCTGCAGACCAAGCCCTACGAGGAGAGACTAGAGAAACTGGACCTTTTCAGCCTCCGCAAGAGAAGGTTGAGAGGCGACCTTGTGGCTGCCTTTAAGTTCATCACAGAGGCACAGAAGGGAATTGGTGAGTATTTATTCACCAAGGCGCCCCCGGGGGTTACAAGAAACAATGGCCACAAGCTAGCAGAGAGCAGATTTAGATTGGACATTAGGAAGAACTTCTTCACAGTTCGAGTGGCCAAGGTCTGGAACGGGCTCCCAAGGGAGGTGGTGCTCTCCCCTACCCTGGGGGTCTTCAAGAGGAGGTTAGATGAGTATCTAGCTGGGGTCATCTAGACCCAGCACTCTTTCCTGCTTATGCAGGGGGTCGGACTTGATGATCTATTGAGGTCCCTTCCGACCCTAACATCTATGAATCTATGAAAGCTAAACTCATGTCGTGTGTGTTAAGGCAGATTTGGGTAAACAAAGCAAGGATGGTAGCCCCTGCTGAGGGCATGAGGTCTGCCAGGTTTCAAGGAGATCGGTGCAGGGGTTTCTGGAAAACTGCACCTCAAGCTGATGACAAGCAAAACTCATGTCACGTGTGTGTGTTAAGGCACAGCAGGGTGAAAAATGCAAGCATACTAGCCCCTGATGAGGCCATCAAGCCTGCCAACTTTCAAGGAGATAAGTGCAGGGGTTTCTGGGAAACTGCACCTCAGGCAGCTGACAAGCAAAACTTGTGACATGGGTGACTTTGGCTGTGTGTTAAGGCGTGCCCTCACTGGCACTGGGGCCTCTACACAACACGGTAGTGTGTCCCAATGAGGTCTCCTCCTCCCCTACAGCCTCATCCTGGTCCACCACTTTAAATAGCAACAGGTAAGCACTGCAGTGCACTGCAGCACAGTAGCACCAGCAGCATCCCAGGCAGGCAAACTGTGACAGAGCCTTTCTTTCCTCTCCTGCAGGAGCTTCTTCTCCAGCAGCTACCAGAGAAGTCTCCCTGCCAGCCCCAGCCCTGGGGCTTAGATGTGCCCAGGGCCCTGCGTCCTTCCGGTCAGCTGACTGGGGATAGGTGCTAGGGGTGTTAGTGTAAAGACATGACACTGGCAGAGAAGGTTCTTTGGGTCAATGTGGCATCTTTTAGTAGACCAACTGAATAGTTAGAGAAATATATCTTAGCAAGCTTTTGGGTTAAAAACCCTTTGTCAGGCTGAGGAAGCATCTGCAGTTGGTGTGTGTGCTGTTCCTGGATGGAAGGAATAGTAAAAGAAGCCAGAGACTGGCATGCAATGCAGGCAAGAAAGCCAGTCAATGAAAATGGAAATGGAGGCATCAGGGGTGAAGGACAGGCTGGGGTAGGGAGAAAGAGGGATCTAGCAGGTAAAAGTGGAGAGGCACCTGCTGCTGCCTGGGGAGTCAGGAAGTCCAGCAGGTTGTAGTATGTCATAAATCCAATGTCTATATTGAGTCCATGAGTTGCTATACCTAAGAGGTTGAGGCCCGGTTGTGAAAAGTGGTTTGTAAATTCAAACAAGCACCAGACCTTGCTAACCTCATCACCAGAAGCTAACTTCCTACAGCTCAAAACACAAAACCTGCCAACATATCTCCAGTACCCCCACAAGCTGCACACTAGAATCTATCAAAGACATCAATACCTAACTACCTGTGGGGGCACATTTCTCACAAAAAAACACCCCATCTCTAGTCTCTCAGGCCTGATCCTCAAAGGGAATTTACAAACCACTTTTCACAGCCAGGCCTATGAACTTTACTTCATCAGCCTCCTACATACAGAAACTCATGGACTCAATATAGACATTGGATTTATGACGCACTACAACCTTTCGGACATCTAACCCCCCCCAGGTACCTCTCTACTTTTACTTGCGCTGCTACACGTCCCCTTTCCCCCCTACCCCAGCCTGTTTTAAAAGTTTTGCAATAAAGTTTTGCACTGTCTCCCATGTTTCTGCATGCTGTGGGGCAGGGGGAAACCCAGGGCCAGGGGAGTACAGATGAGCTGGGCTTGGGGCAGGACCTGGGACCCAGGTAGGGAGGGCCCTCCCCACAGTGTGGGGTTTACCCAATGGCCAGGGCTGATATGGCTGTTGGCTCTGCTTAGTCCCAGCTGACAGCGATGGTGTGCAGCTCCAGGCAGTGTCCTCGGATGGCAGGGCATGACATGTGGTGCCAGCCTGCCCCCCCCCCCCCCCGAGAAGAGCTTGCATTGCTGGCGGCTGGCAGTGACATGGCCAGCTGCGTCTTGTCTCTGGGGCTGGGGCCACAGAGCTGTTGCAGCAGGCACTGGCCTGGGGTCCCTGAGCTGCTGGTGGAGACTGCGGCCAGAGAGCAGAGTGGGGCAGGCTGCTGCAGGCCAGAGGGACCCTCCTCCAGTGACGCATCACTATGGGTGCCTGGGTTGGGGGCTCAGGCAGGCTGCTCATGCTGCTGTACACAGCACAGCTGCAGCCTGGGTCCCAGGTCATGAGGATGGCTGTCAGTTGACACATAAAGGTCATGGACTTGCGAGCACTCGTCATCTGATGATTGTGATAAGTCATGGTAATTCGCTGTGCCTGCAAGGCCTTGACCTTTATCCAACACTCCCGGGCCAACCAGTGGTGCCTGCACTCCCACATCCAGTCTGACAGCACCTCGTACCCCACACAAACTGGCACTGCACCTCTCCCTTGCCCCACAGCACCACAAGGTTGCCAGTCTCCTCCATGGACTAGATGGGGCCCCATGTGGCACGCACAGGTGTGGGCACAGGCCTGGATGAGGATGACGCTATCAGGGGTCCCATGCCAGCTCTCTGGGCCTCCATGCAGCTGGGCAGTTGCCTGCAGCACCCAGCACACGGGTACAGTATAGGACTGACAGCCACGCAGCAAGGAAATACCCCACAGCATCTTCAGGCTCCAGGCAGGCTGCTAGGGTGGGCTGCAGGCAGCTGGAGCTGGCCCCAGCAGCCAGAAGCTGCCTGCAGCTGGGCCTGGGTGCTGGCAGGCCTGGAAGGAGCCTGCAGCACGCTGCAGGCCTGGACAGCATGCACCTGGCAGTTGCATGGCACTTCAGTACCAGGCAGTGGTGCCAGGGTGCAGACAGGCTGGCACAGCTAGTCTCCGGCCTGCCCAGGGGGGCATTGGGGCCTGGAGTGACCTCAGGCACCCTGCATGTGTGCCCCAGGGCTCAAAATGCTTGCAGGCTTTTAAGGGCCTGAGGCTGGGGCTGCCATAGAGGCAGCCCAGCCCTGGGGCAGGAGAGTCTCCCAGCCTGGAGCCCTGGGCCTGGCTTCAGGCCAGCCCCCTAGTGGCAGGGCTGACCAGGAGCAAATTTACTCCCTGTTGCTGTGTACACATGCGTTACTGCTCAGTAACTAGTCGTGAGTGAATTGCTATCTGTATTTTCAGGTAGCAAATTTACTCATGATTAGTGTCATTTACTGCTGAGTAAGCATGCGTATGTGTAGACATGCATGCTTACTGCACAGGAAACTATGCTACTGCACAGTAAAGTGTCTTGTGTAGACATACCCACTATATCAAAATCACTGCTCTAAAGTTGCCATGAGGTCCTAAGAATACTCAGTGTGTCTTATGTGATGCTGATTATCTTAACTAAACTGACAAGATGCTAGAAAATGGAAATATGACATTTATTATTCTGTAGAATGAGGAATTTTATGTTCTAGCATTTGTTGGCAAAATGTAGTAACAGAACTACTTTTAGGCAAACAGCATTCAGTTTTAAAGCAATATGCTAACTTACTTCTTTCTCTCCTGTATGACAGCTGCCTTTCTAGTGAGAAAAACACAGTAATTATTTTTTTATGTAGTCACTGGAGAAAGTTGTTTGAGTTTCTGGCTGGTGCAGCTCTTTAATCTTCTTTTCTTGTTGTAGTTTATATACAATTCCTAAAGTTTGCATTGAAGCTAATGTTAGTCATCCCTATATTTAGAATTTCCATTATTGATGACTAATATAAGCACAAAAAAAATTAAATTCCTTCATAAATATCTGTTGGTATTGCAAAATATTGATATGCCTAATTTTACTTCTGTGACTATGCAGCTTGGATTCAAATTGGAATTAAACAATAAAAAATGTTTTTATATAATAGTGCAATGAAAAGTAGTTTACTCTGATTTTTATACATTCATTTTTGCTGTAATTGCTGTGAATGCCTTCTCTGGTTAACAAGTTAATGGGGCTAACTTAAGACAAAAGTATTCAGTTATGTATGTAGGTGTTTTCAAATAAATTAGCAAAATATTATTGTATATATACATTTTTAAATACATTACTTTTATCATTTTAAATAAAGAATTCTATTTCTTTTATCAGGTATAAGGAGCTGGCAATAAAAAGAATTCACATCAACAGTAAAGGAAAAGACATGGTGAGATTAGGAACAGTAAGTGGTGCATTGTTTTCATTTATTTTTTAAAGTATGCAATATATATGTATTAAAAAAATGTACCCATGTTTCTTAGACTTTATGAGCTATACACGTGCTCCAGGAGTGGAGGGGGACAACATTTTAATTAGAGTGGTTCCAAGAGCCACTTTAATTAAAGTGCCTGGAGAGTCTTGTGTATCAGTGTCTCCATGGTGAAAAATGGTGATGGGGGCACTTTAACTAAAGCTTGTCTAGATGACCCCAGCTAGATGCCTATCTAAACTCCTCTTGAAGACCCCCAGGGTGGCTGACCTACCTTTTAGCCAATAGCCAGCACTGGGGCACTTGCTCATGAAGTGAGAGACCTTGACTCTTAGATACTTTCTCAGCCAGAGGGCCTTTGAACCAGCCACTTCCAACAAGATGCCCTGACCACCAACCCATGGGCAAGGAATTGCCAAGGGCACCCTCCTGGTCTCTTCTAGAGGCTGACCCACTGGGCAGCCAGGAGGGGAAGACATGGTGGCTCAAAGAAGAGCAAGCCAGAAGGAGTGTGTAAAAAGCTGGATTATTAATGGCCAATCATGTGGACTCAGGTTAGGGCATGCAAGTCAAAATTGTGTTATTTCTGCAGAGGTGTAACTGGGTCCTAGAGGGCCCTGGGCAGCAGTCGCACCCCAGGCAGCAACAATGGCTATGCTTCTAGCGGCTCAGCGGCAGGTAGGCCATCAGGATAGCTGCTGCTATTTTGTTGCCCTCCCTCCTCCTTTGTTACACGAGTGTATTTATGTGTTCCTCTGGCAGTACTGAAGCTTCTACGGGCCAAACTCTGACCTGGGCTCCACCAGTGCATCCACTTGAGATTTGCAAAGCTCAACGAAGTCTTAGCCACCCATTTCCTGTTAAATGCAATGGGAGTGGAGCAGCCAAATCACTCAGACTACTTTGAAAGTCAACCACACTCTTCAGGGAAGCTGTATAAGCAGAAACGGCCTTGTCTACACTCAGACTTCTGTGAATTTGTCCCACCATTAGTAATAAGGATACAAGTGACCATAAGGTAGGGCACAGGCCTTTCACCACCAATTTGTCTAAACGTGCTCAGGAAAGTGTTAGATGGTACAGTAGTACCATGGCTTATCTATACTCATTCTCCCATTATAACTAGTGCCCGTGAAACAACCAGGTGTGGAAGATTTTCAGATACCTGGGCATAGATACCACCAGGGAGAGCTCAATTTAGCCTTGGAAATTAGTGAACAATTTTTTTTAATGGTGCATGAGACAAAATATCATCCAGCCGTCTCCTTTAGCTACATTCATCTTGATATGACTTCAAGAGGGCTGCTTATATGAGTACAGAGCTGAGAGCAAGGACCAATAGGAGGCAATTTTCATCCCAGCACTATCTAGGGGTTGCCAGGTTCAGCAACCTGCAGAGGTAAAAATAGCAAAAAAGGGACTTTTGCCACTAATTTAAAGGAGATATGAATTTATAGGTGCTGACTTCTTTTTTTTTGCCAGTGGGTGCTTGCAGGTGTAAACCATCCCCCACACCTCCCCGCCCCTGAAACCCCCCCAAAACCTGGCACTTTACTTTTAACTCAGCACGTTCCCTTGCTGAGCTGCGCATGACCAGAAGAGGCAGCACATGACTTCTACCTGGCTCTGCAGCATCTGTAAAGATCTGGTGCTTTTGTGGGGCTTTTTTGGCACTTTTATCTAATAGCTGATTGAATCAGCTTTAGCTAAAAGCTCCAAAAAGCCCCACTGAAGTGCCCAATCGTTATAAATGCTGCAAAACCCGGGTTGAACTCATGGCTGCTTCTTTCAGTAAAATGCAGGTTTCGGTTTTTTAACATCTGCAAGCAGCTTCATGGGTGCTGAGCACCCACTAATTTTTTATTGGTAGGTGATTGAGCCCCAGAGAGCCCACAGCACCTGCTAATTTTTTTTGGTAGGTGATTGAGCCCACAAAGTTGGTGCCTATATATGAATTCTCCACTAGTTTTTATTCACTTTAGAAATCTTTACCATTCTACTACTCTATGCTTTAAGCTGTCCATGCAACATAATAAATCCTGGCAGGATTTGATTTTTGTTGGTAAACATTGATAAAGGTCTATTTCACCTCACACTCACAGACTGACAAAAAATATTTCCATCATTAATAATCAAAAAGAGAGGGGAAGATCAGAAGGTTGTTGCAGGGTGGAGTATAGACGGCTGGTCTCTTTAAAGAGGAAAACAGTGGTCTGCCTAATGGTCAATTAAGCACTTACCTGTTTGTTCACAGGTGCTGAGAAGTGGGCTAGAGGGAGAAAACAGGCTACTTAAACCCCTACCCAAAGCCCAAGGGGAGGTGTGGAGAAGAATATTCAGAATGGACTAGAAGCGGTGGTTGTGGAAGAAGGCACGTGAAGCAATGGTGGGGAGCTCCTGATGCCTGAGTGAGGCAACTCAGCCGCAGAGAACTGGGGATGGACTGTAAAAAGAGGCGAAGCAGCCTACTGGTGAAACCGGTGCATGGAGAAAAAGTCTCCAAGTAGAAAGGATACAAGTTTTGGTGTCTTCTTGGGCTTTTCATCTTTTTCTTTTGTGTCTTTTTTTGCCATCCCAAGGGCAGAAGAGCTTATGTTGTTAATTTAATTTAAATTGAGAAAAATCTAAATAAATACTTAAAAATAAACATTGATATGATCTGTCGAAATTATTTTTAAAAAATATCAAATTCTGCCAACCCTAAATATAACAGTTCAGAAATCCATCCAGGAAATCCAGAGAGGTGTTGCTGTCAAAATCTCTCCTTTTATTTCAATAGCAAAAAGAGTTAAACTGGGTGAAGGTCAGAAGCTCTGGTGGTGGTGACTGGGTGATGCTTATCACCACAAATGAAAATTGCATCCAATTGATTTTTTTTAAAGAGCAAGTTGTCTGTCATTTGGGGGAACAGGGGAAGTTTTTTAAAACATGTTCTTCTAATTGTTGAGTTGTGCTGTCTGGCATGACTGTGCACCGTGTGCCATAACATCTCATCACAGAGCACCTGCTACAGATGGGAATGAAAAAAGAAAACCCCTGCTGTCCTCTGCCTTCTCTCTGGCTACCCATTGTGCTTGATTTTAATCTTCTGGTCAGTAAGAAGAGGATAAGGCAGAAAATAAATCACAGGTCATGAAAGTGTCTGTAGGCTCTTCTTGCATTTGCTAGCTGTTGTAGTTACCATAGAAATAAAAACTTTAGGTCTAGTCAGAAGTTGGTTGTGGTGAGCAAGCAGTGAAAGTGTCTTGCTGCTGCTTCAGAGGTGTGAGCACAAGCCTTGGTCTGGATTCATGCTGGAGGTTAACTCCCTGCAATCCTACTGTATGTGGGTACCTGGTGGTTTGAACTGGGAACGATGAAGTAACCAGATGTAATGCTTGCCACATTAGTTTCTTAAATGCCAATGGTCACACAAACCACTGTTCCCTAACCATGGCAGACTTCAGTGCATCTTTGACCTCTTTTGAGTTAAAATAAATTCAACAAATAATCTCAAAATATGACAAACTCTGAGATATATACTGTAGATTAAAAGCCAGGAGAAAAAAAAACGGAACCCTCAGGAACCAGAAGAAAAGTTGGCACAGTAATAGTCTGAATACCAAGAGGCAAGATCCACTTCAAGGCATATTAAAATGGCTTTCTAGATTTAAAGAGGGGTTTTCAGCCTTCATAGATCCCTTTCAGGTACCCTGTTTCACCCAACGCCCAGGAAGGCTTTCCCAATATGGGAGCTTCTTTTTTTTTTTTAAATGAACACAGTTCTAACTTTGCAGACAGACATGCACATGCTTAATTTTATGCACATTGACTTCACTAAGACCCATGTGTGAAGAGACAGCTGGTGCCTTTCCCAGTGCTAAAGCTTCTGGGGTCCACTTAGGCCCCAAACACAGATCAGAATAGCTCTAAGGACTGTCTTAACATACACTGCAGCTGTTTTGGCCTGTTTGAGCAGAGAAGCATACTCCATACACATGAAAGACTCATCCGTACCTCCCCATGCTACCCATACTCCCAACATGATCCCCACCAGG
Organism: Alligator mississippiensis; assembly: GCF_030867095.1. Lineage (NCBI taxonomy): Eukaryota > Metazoa > Chordata > Crocodylia > Alligatoridae > Alligator > Alligator mississippiensis. Next base: position 344,345,321 of record NC_081824.1, read on the forward strand.
CTTCTGGAACTGGGGATTTGGCATGTACTTCCAAAGGGAGCCATTGCTGCAAGGAACTATTACTGTAGCTCTGAAACTGATGTGCATCCATGCATCTGGTGCAAAATAGCAGCAGGGTGCTGGTGAATCAGGATGCCATCCAAGCCATTTCATTTGTGCGGGCAGTGACCATATAATGCAAATCTTTAACATTTTGGAGGGCTCTGGTGGAGCAGCGCACAAAGCCCCAGTGCTTTATTCTGTCATCATCAGAATTTTGTTTGCTTGTGTCACCTCACAGAGAACAGGTGCATTTGCCTTCTCAAAATTCTTTATTTGTTAACATAACAAAGATCAAATCCTCAGCTCCTCTGGCTATACAGCAGAGATCTCCTCTGCAGTTGCCCAGATGCCAGTGACTCCCTCTCCTGTATAGCAATAACTCCATCCTTAAGCTCCACTGGCTGGTAGAATGTCAGCCCTTCAATGTAATCTTTATTCAACACCCTGTACAGTTGAAACAGGCTGCAATCATTTCTTCCCACCACGTTCCACAGCTTGGTAACCACAGAGCTTGATTTTGAATGCAAAGAATCATAACTAATCAAGATATTTCTCTCCTCTTTAGCTTCAATAATAAAAATGTGCTCTGTCACAAACACAAGTGAAGGCAAAGCAGTCCAGGAGAGGGGAAAAAGAGCATATTCTGTTTTACTGGAAAGAAAAAATGTTTGGCTAATTAAAACCTACAAATTAACCTATTTTTGAAAACTTTCACTTCTTATAGACTCTTATTTTCTTTAACATCACAAACCCTGTAAAAAATCAATAGAAAAATGTTACTTTTTCATCCCTCCAGATTTATATGCTTTCAGCAATCATCACTGAATATCCAGAAATGGGCTAATTAAAATGGTTTTGTATCTAATGATATTGCATCTTCTTTCACTGAATAGTTCAAACAGCAGCCTTGTCCTCGTTCTATTGTAAGATTTTTCATCTGTAAATTAAAAGAAAAGCATGTGACCTCTTAAAGCCTATAAGAATTTTGAGCTTTTGATGCAAGAAATGGTAGGATTTCTATTACAGCCCATCTTTAATTATGGAAGACTCTTAATCCATAATTATGTCCCTGATTCTGTTTCACATTTTAAAGGAGGATGCATGTAAATGGAATTAATAATATATGTTTCTGTAAAGTGTGGAAGGGTGAAAACCTTTCAGAGCCTGCTCTCCAAACTAAAGGATGCCAATGATATTTTAGTATTCTGCTACTCCTCAGCAGCCTCTTTGCTCTTTCCTACAGGTTACATGCACAGCGTGAGACACTGCCTGATGATTTCACTGAAACAGAAAAATATAGACACAGTAATGATTGCATTCAATCATAAAATCCAGTCAATACAATAGAGTTTAAATGCTCTCTGCCCTAGCAAAGCACTATAGGTTTTTTTGCCTGTCTTATTCCCTAAAGAAATGATTTTTCATTTCTAAAGGATAACAGTTGTTCCAAGTGATCTAGCAGATGTAGTTGAGTTTCTAAGAGTGAAATATGTAGGTCAGAGCAGCATGCATTCATTGTTTTCTTTGATGTACCTCCATGTCAGCTCTTCTTTGGATGGGAAAACCACTTCAGAGCTTACTTACAGTCTCATGGGAGTCTGAGTAGTGCAACCTTATAGTAATCCCAAGAGAATTTCAGCTGGAGGTTCAGTGGTATTTGTATTCAAATTGAGGACATGGAGGGCCAGCAAAATACAACACTTGGCCTTTCGCTTCTGGATGCCACAGTGAATACCTCACAGGAGAAAATGAGTGTGGTTGTCTCATCAAAATCTCTTTTTATGCACATCTCAAAACCACCCCAGGGGTTTGGCAAACTGGTAGACTGATATTAGGAGGCTGAGGGCTCAGATTGGAACAAGACAGGGTGGAACATTACTAGGAGAAGATACAGGGACCCTGTCCAGATTAAAAATAAGAAACTTGGCTCTTGTCCCTATGCTAATTATGATTCCCAGGGGGAAAATATCCACTTTGCTTATCCTGCTGCTGCAGAGAGCTCAGTAATACCACTGAGGGAATAAATACTGCCCACACATTCCTATTCCAAGTGCATCAGCCCTGGAAATCAGACTGTGAGGATGTCCAGGTTACCCCATTTTTCCCCTCTTCAGCCTTCTGAAAATCTAGGTCTTGAGCATGATGGCAGGGGGTCCCACAAGATGTCCTCATCACCTCATACCAAGGGCTGACATGCATGTAGGCTAAATACAGCCAGTCAAGAAGCTCAAGGCTGAATTGATGCATTCTTTGCAGGTTAGTCTAAGCTGCTTACATTGAACCAATAAGCAAGTGAACAGACATTCACTTTTGATTCCAGAAATGCAGCCACATGCTGCAGTGGCTCAGGTCAGAAGCCAGGGAGAAGGGCAGAGGTGGGGAGAGGGGTGCTAAAACATGATTCCCTGCTCGGCTGCAACAGGTGGTTTGGGCCAAGGCTAGCCCACCCACCCTGTGAGGGAGGGTTTGCGGGGAAGATGCAAAGCATCCTGGGATGCTGGGGAATTCTGTGAGTTAACTTGAATCTGGAGGGGAACTACAACAGAAATTTAGTAAACTGATTTAACCTAAATCAGTTAAGTCTGATACTACATACATGTAGGTTTATCTTAAATGGGTTTCAGCCATTTTAAAAGCAGCACCGATCTTCTGTTATGTTACAGGGTTGAACCAGTTTCCAATCACTTATACTGGTTTTTGTACTGTCCCTTGCCTTAGTGTCACTAGAAAGTCTGACCTGGTAGCATGTGTTCTTCTTCATCCTCTTTCTTAGAAAAAGAAAAGTCAGTTCTTACCCCACATTTTCAGAACCTAACACACATCAGGCAGCTTCACACTGCCCAGCCCCGCTTCTTGTAACACCTCTTTCTACTTTTTGCATTCCCATTGCAAGCTTTTCAATAGTTGCCCTGGTGGAGGAAATAGGTTCACGGTTTTCATATAGAGGTCTGCAGCTGTTACTGACTAAAGATGAAAGCCCCAAGGGCTCAGTCCAAAGTGAAACTATGCCCATAGATCCTAAATTATGGTTTCCAGTTCCACCCCAATATCATTTATATTTGGGATATGAAGCAAGATAGATGAATCAATCAAGACTCTGAAGCCCCATCATTAGTATGAGGCTGAGAATTCCAATGATCTCATATTAACTAAAAAAAGGTCCTGATTCATACATTATTTCCAAAACCCATAGAATCCTATTTAATCTGCCATGAGAGTTAGAGCAGGCAGAGGACTAGCCTGGCTTTTTTAAAAAATACTCTTTTTATTTATCCTTAGGGGTCGTACACTGGTGTTCCTCACTTCAGTCAGGCCACTTGTCTCTCTACCTACTTCCTCTTCCCACTCATTAATTTGTATAGCACCTTCTGTGACTCATAGAGAGCAAGCTGACAAGGGAAGTTGAGTTCTGTTTCAAACAAATTGCTGAGCAGCCCTACAGAATGCAAGCAAAATTAATTCAGAAACTGAAACTGTAGAAAAAATAAATTTCACTTTGGGGGTGTTGTTTTGGGTGCAGTTTTGCTCCCACAAGTTATTACGTATGTCTGTGTCCTTAGCTTTACCCAAGATGTAGAAGTCAGTGAGACAAATGATTCTTGATGCAAAATTTGCAAGCAGTTTTCACCCACAGAAAAAAGATGCCAGTACCTAAAAACCTAAAACTTAAAAGTGTACCATATTGTAAGCCTAGCATTTATTTCTAAAGCAGAGAAATAATATTTTCCTTAAACGTTTCAGCAAAATCCTGGTATAAAGTTTCATTCATACACATATACACATATGAATATGTGTGTGTGTTTGTATAATATCAGTATAAGTCACAGTACCTGGATCATCATAACCCATTTTAGGCTGTGAATATGTGAACCATAGAACCACGTGCCTCCCAGAGGCTGAGTCTCCAGAGGTTCCTCAGGATTTCCTAAGCACAAATGAAAATGCCAATTGGCTGGCCACCAAGGCAACCCCCAGCCCTGAGTGCTGTAGTGCTCAATCAGTTTTACTCCTAGCCTGGTGCATGCAAGATGGAGCCTTACAAGGTCATTACCAGGTATCCTGGTTTCCTCTGTTTAAAAATCACAAATTCGGTGATAAAAAAATCACAATTTATCTGATTAAAAATCTCAAAATCCATCACTGCACACACATAGCCCCCCCACCCTTGCATGTGCCCCCTCACTCCCCACCCACAGCCCTCTGGGCCTTGCAGGTGCCCCTCACTCCCCAACCACAGCCCCACAGCCCTGCCAGTGCCCCTCACACCCATCCTCAGCCCTCCAGCCCAGTTGGTGCCTCTCAGTCCCCCCCACAGCCCCCCACCCAGGCTTGCCAGAGGATCCCCCAGCTGCCAGGGCTATGGGGCCAGGGACCCGGGTCCACAGCCCCCTGCCCCCTGCGGCAGCATCCGAGCCCTGTCTGCCGCCAGCGGGAAGCAGTGGCTGCTGTGGTGAAGCAGAGCATGGAGCTCCCCCTCCTCCATGGGCAGCATGGCCAGAGCGGATCCTGGGGGTGGGTGGGTGAAGGCTGCCCACTGTGGCCTCAGGCTCCCCACCCTGGGCCTCCACAACCCAGCGGGTGGGACCCAGCATGTCATGACAGAGCAGGGCAGGGAAGCTCCGTGCTGCTGCCACAAGCCAAGCACTGCCATGGCGAGGCATCCCCTCCCCCCCCGGCGGCAGTGGGAGTGGTGGTGCAGGAGTTGTGCCCCTTGCTGCTGCCGGGTGGGCAGGGGACACTTTCCCATGGCAGTGCTTGGCTCGTGGTGGCAGCACTGAGCTTCCCCGCCCAGCCCTGCTCTGTCCTGCCACACTGGATCCGGCCCATTGGGCCAAGAAGGCCCCAAGGGGAGGGCAGCAGGGCAGGGAGCCCCAAGCCTGCAGCAGACAGTCTGCCTCTGCCCCACACACAAATCTGGGGGGAATGTGCCCCCCACTCCCTGGGAGTGCACACAGCAGCAGCAGCCCCCCCCCCCCCCCCCCCCCCCCGTGAGCATCCTGCAGCTCCATCCCACTCCCTGCCCAGGCCCTGCAGCCATGCATTCTAGCCCCAGGCTCCAAGCATCCTCCAGGATGGGCAGCAGCCCCAGCCCTAGCCCTGCCCATCTCCCTCTCTCCCTCCATCCCTCACTATGGGGGCCTCAATCCCCCCCCCCCCCAACTTACCTGCACGAGCTGCTCTCCAGGCTACCTGGCGGCCATGTGCCTCTGTACGTGCGCACAGGCATATGGCACCTCCTGCCTGACCACCCTCCTCCCGCTCCCCCCAGCCCCTTGTAGGTTGGAACTCTGCCAGCCTGCAAGGGGAAACCCACCATTTCCCGTGTTTTTCTCATCTAAAGGAGAAAATCCAGGTTTTTCCCCTTTAAAGAGAAAATCTGGGTTTTTCTCCTTAAAATGAGAAAATCCATGTTTTCCTGCATTTTTTCCATGGTTATCAGATCCCTGGTCATCATTGTGAATACCCTGTGCATACAAGTGGAGTAGCTTGAGTCCCAGGAGCACAGCTCCAAGGCAGAGAACAGCTTCCTCAGTGTGATTCTCAGCTTTTATGCATCAATTGACTCACAGCTCCCTGGAAATACAAGCTAACATAGCCAAGGAAATGAAAACGTGCATCCACTCTCTTTTTTGCTTTGATATTTCTGCCTAGACTGACATGCAAAAATAGACAATGCCATACCGTACACTATAGTCTCCAGTCTGCTGTGGGAATAGCTCTGAATTGTGGAGTAGTGCTTCTGGTCAAGGTGGACGAGAAGCAACTGGTGGGAGTGCAAAGTCCTGTTCACCTGGTATGCAAGCGGCAGCAGATGAACTTCTGCATGCCCTGGGTCATCTTCCTGTAAATCTGTGCTGCTCTGGCATCCACCCTCAATTGCCAAGCCACTGATTTGAGTGGCTCCCTGACTGTAGAGAAGCATGTGGCCATTACCATATGGAAGCTCACAACCCCTGACATGGCCAACCAGCTCAACATGGTCCACAGCAGGACTGGCAGTGTGAGAGGTGTGCCTGGTGATCAAGGAGGTGCTGGAACTATGGTTCATCCCCCTCACTAACCCTCAGAAGGTCACAGCAAGATTCAGCTGTATGGAGCTTCCCAACTGCATCAGGACCATTGATGGCATCCACACAGTCATCCTTAGGTAGGGATGACATCAACTGCAAGATCTTCTTCTTCAATGTGGTAATATTGGAGCATTGTTGTGTCTGAAACAGTGGGTGTCCCTTGAGATGGTGCTATACAGCATGTCACAAGTGAGCAAGTCCTACAGATTGGTGCTGGCCACTGGCTGGCAGCACAAGGAGTGTACTTTTCTGAATGCCACAATGTCAGGCGTAGTGATGTCCCCAACTTCATGTCTAGGTAGCATGATACAAAACAGTTGACTCAACTTCATGAACACCTGTCGGAGGGCTTGGCCAAATGGCAGTAGAGTTCATGCTGAGTTCCAGAGCAGCTGTTTGCAGCAATGTGTGGGGGTGGGAACTGCATTGTGGAGTGCCTGGTGAACCAAACCAATCTAGACCCATACTGCTGACTGCATGACATGCACATGTAACATGGACCCAGTTCAAAGCACATCTGATTTTTCCAGGTAGACTTTTGACCTGTTCCAGGCAGTTTTAAATTAGATTAATGGAGTTGTATGGCTGCCCGTTTCCAATTAAACCATATTTAACCTGGGTTACTTGTTTCCTGTATCCACACCCTTATATGAATGCCTAGTAAGGAGCTCTGGGGACTAAAACCTTGTGTACTGAGCCAGAGACATAGTAAGGCACTGTAGCATATGCTTAAATTCACATATACAAGCAGTCCGGCTAAAGTCAAAAGGACTATATTAGTTGATCTCTAACTGGCATGAAAGTAGTTTTCTTGTTAACTGATCTTAACCAGTTGCATATTCCTGAACCAGAACCTTTTTGCATAAACCTCTGAGAAACTAAAACAAGCTTTTTCATCCTAGAAAGAACAATGAATTCTAATTTCATGTGTAATTAGAATGTGATTTGGAACTGTTTTAAGACTCAGATTTTAACAAGGCTTTGAGAGTTCCTCAATGACATCCCAATTTCATTCTTTTTTTTTTCCAAAGACTGAACAAGATTGGGACGTTAAGAAGAAAAGTGATTTCAATCTAGGATTAATTACAGTCTCTTCTGTTATGTACGTTTAAATACTAGGTCAGTTTTTAAAGGTGCATAAAATTACTAAGATGATACAGTGGGGTTAATACTATATTTTCAAAGTCTTGTGGCTCCAGTAAAAGTTCCCATGTTATTTTTGCCAGAAAATGATTTCTGGTTGAATAGTTTATTACGACTGAAATGCACTGTATTCAAGGGCTACATTATGATAAAATAGGTCAAGCAGTAGAGAATGTAGTTATTTTGACTGAACTAGGGTTAACAAGATGCATGTAACAAATGCCTCAGGAGAACAATCACATGGGCTTGCTGCACATGATACCACAGCAGGATACCAATAGCTTCAGGTTCCAGCTAAATGGCATCATGGTGTGCTCTTTCGGGCAAGAAAATAGTTTTACAATTGTTTGAATATGATCTCTTCAGCTTACGTGATGTAACCTGACAGTTTAAAGGGTCCCTGAAGCACATTTGCACTGAAGCCTGTGCAACTTTTACACACTCAACTACACTGTTTTTAACATAAACTAGAGGGAGAGCAAAAAAGTAATTAAAGAAAGATCTGATGCCTTCTGAAACTCTTGGCACAACAGCCCATCCAGCTGCCTTTCTACTTATTTTTGAATAAAGAAACAAAAAAGTCGGGACAGAGAAATTATCATGAGGGTTTAGAGGTAGGCCCAAACTGAAACCTTGTGATGCTTTCTGCCTCTGTTTCTTGGGGGTTTTGAGCAGTTAATCTCAGCCCTGGTAAAACTGTGCAATGTATGTTGCACATCAAAAACCCCCAAATCTTTACAATGGTGTGGAATGCCAGACTTCTCTCTTTATTGTCTTCTTTGCTAAGATTTTGCAAGCATGCAAAAAGCTTCCTTTTGTGGATGACTGCACTTATACTCTTGGCTGTTTTCACAATGCTTGTATGTTAGGACATAAAATATGTCTAAGGGGGGAAACGGAACAGGGTAAAACTAATCGACACATTGAGCAAACCTGTTATCAAAGTTGTGATATGCCCCAACTGTGATTATGGTCAGGATGCACCTTTGAGATGCATTGCTAGGGTGCCCTCACAACTTTGGAGGTGCCCCTCTGCTCCAAACCCCTCCATGCCATCTGCTGTTTGACCACTGAGGACAGATTGAGATGCTCCAGAAGTCACCTTCCTGATCTGCGGTGCCTCAGATATGCCTGTCTCACTCAGGCTTTGCCAGGTCTTAACAGGGGAGATCCTGCCAGCTAAAAGAATCACACCCTTGTTCAGTCATGCACTCAGAAAAGATGGATAATCCCCCTTCCAGAAAAGAGGCCCCCCTGGATGGTCAAACACTCTGTAATCACAGTTATCACTGACGGTAAGTGAGTTTTAAAAGACCACAAAATCTCTATTATAAAAACAAGAGTAAACCTAAGAAATCAGTAAACAAACACAAGAAATTATCAGAACAGTAACTTGTTCTTACCCAGCATTTTAAATCCAGGATACAGTTCCTACCTAGCTCAAGAGATTAAAAAGCAGTTTCTGTCTCTGACCTCTCTGCCAGAACTTCCTTCAATGTCTTCTGTCAGTCTGCTCTACTCAGCCTGCTGGCTGAGGACTGCAGCTTTCCCTGTACCCAGGAAGACTAGAGAGGCAAGGCTTAAGTATAATTTTTCTATCTGACCATTTACATACATCACCCATCAGATTTTCAGGGAGTCCACACAGCTTCCTGCCCTCCCCCTTGCACCCCAGGTGAATGTTTACCAGAGCAGAAATCTTTCCTGGTCTAATTACTTCCACCCTTTCAGACATGAAGATTGCTAGTCCAGTATCCTGAAGATACTGCCTCTCGCTTAATTTCCCCCACAATGAGAAATGTTCTTCCTTTTTCCAAGTGATATTCATATTAGAGTTTCTTCTTTTAAACATAAGTTTGTCATTGTCTGAAAGTGCTTATTTGTGACTTAGCACTCTCCTGTCAGATGCTAATTCTTAAGGTGCAAACAGAAATTACATTTGTCCAGTGACTGCCCCCTTGAAAGTGCTCTATAGCTGTGCCCAAACAGAAGAGCACAGCTTCAGAGCACTCTGATCATTTGGCAAATTACCCCTCATTATATGAGGGTTCAAAAGAAGGCACTTCAAAGCAAAGCACCTTTATTAACTTCTGTCTGCTCCAGTGGCTAGGCTGAAGCAGCCTAGCCCCATCTCCTGCGCTATCTCAGGACAGGAGGGGAACAAGGCAGGGGATGGAGGTCCATTCTGGGGTTTGCCCAGCCTTGCTGGAGTGGGGATGGGTTGAGTGGAGCTCCCCTGAGGGGAGGGGAGGGGCTCCCACCCACCCCCACCCCCACCCCCACTCCAGCACGGCTGAGCAAACCCCAGTATGGACCTCCCTCCCCTGCTTTTTCACCCTCCCCTTCTGAGACATCCCCAGGGATGGGAGAGGGGGGTGGGCAGGACTAGGGGAAGAGGCTGCAGAAAGATAACTAACATCTGTTGGGTCAGGAGGGATGGTCTAACAACTCATGGTGCTTCCTGTGAAGTGCCATGAGTTAGACCAGAGAGCTGCACTTCTGTCTATGCCTTTAGTGATTACTGCTCTTAAGTCACTTAGGCTTTGAGCCTCTCCTAGGTGCCAAAAGAACTCAACGTTTATGACTTGAAAGTTATTATCATATTGTGCAATCCTGGCCCTACTATAACATATACAAAATCCATTTGATATCAAATACTACAATGCATATAAACATAAGAGTGATACAGCTAAATACAGCTTGATGCTACCTATCTGTAGAGACTACACATACCATATCAGTAAATCAAACTCAAGAAAACATGCATGACACATCATGTGCCCCCAAACCATAGTGGGATTTGTAACAAAACCATAAGAACAAAATATTCATATAGGCACTAACAAATATGTGCATTTTGTGCACACTCAAATTCTGTATATAAAGTTGGATGCACATCCTCTAGTACAGATTTGTATACAAGCACAGAATATTAATTTCAGGAATATTTGTGAAAGCTTATTGGATTTTTCTGCTAAATCATTGTGTGCTTCAGAGTTAGAATGATGCAATCTTGTCCATTCTTTGAAGATCTGTGTACTTTTTCCTTTTTTTTTTTCTTTCTGTATTTACTGTTTCTGAGATCAGAGAGAGAGGAGATAGAAAAAGAACAAGTCCTGGAGGCAAACAACAAAATAAACTTATTCTACAAGGAAATAAACTTTCCATAGCAACAGAAAAAATCTTTTATACACGGGGCTGAAATATGTTGTTGTCACCAAACTTCTTAACTTTGGTTGATAAGATTCAGCAAGAATTAGTCAAAATTTTCTGAACAAAACAGTTTTCCATTGGAAAATGCTGATTCAACAGAACTGAAAATATTTTGTTAAAGTCTGTCAATTTTGCCAATATTTTATGCAGAATTATCCAAATACTTCATTTCCATAAGGTCAGAATACTTCAACTGTATTATTTGGACTTTTATGATAGAATAAATATAATATAACATTTTGTCTATGATTAGTATTCTATTCTATTATGCTATAACAAAAGTCAAAGAGATAAAAATCAAACCGAAACATCTGGACCTTTTGAAATGAAACCTTTCAACCACACACAAAAGAAACATTTTGGTAAATTGAAATATGCCAGTAAATTTGAAACAAAATATTTTGTACTATTTTGTTTTGCAAATAAATTAAGAGATTTTGACTTTTTATTCTAATCCAACATAAAGCAAAATTTCAAAAGCTCAGAACTTCCCACAGGACAAAAAATCCAGTTTTTGTTCATCTCTAGGCATAGCTTTTCACACCTACTGTGCAGGGTCTGTTTAACTTTATTTTTTAAATTGATATAAATTGCATGTGGAAGTATCACAGGATTTAGATAGATACTTTTTTTTCCTTTTTTGTTTAAATGCTGTATTAGGTTGTATTTGATAAACCAACCAGAATTCTCCTACCTGTGAACAAATTTTCCTTAACTGTCAATAAATTGCACACATATTATATAATAAAAAGACTCTTATTGAATCTGAAAATGTCCTTTTTTGTTGCTTAGAGATGTATGTAACAGATCTTGCTATTATTTAAGATATCATCATTGTTGAAAACTCTCCACAAGGAAGGCACCAACAGAAAAAGCTGTAACTGGACTACACCCTTTTATCATCTAATTTTTTTTATTTTTTCCCCACAGAGTAATTATTAATACATCAGAGTTCTCTGGCTTCTCTAAGTCATGACATTCCCCGAGGGAAATTTTATATAAACAAACAGTGATGTCACATCCTTTAATTCATTTAATGAACGGCAGCTATTAATAATTTGGCCTACCTAATCTCTATCTGTCCAGAGTTTACATTACGTTGAATGGGGAATAAAATTCCCTTTTTGTCAATCTCTTTACTCATGTATAAATCCCCCTCTCACAACCATACTCCCTCTTTCATGTACACACAGGAAGAAATTGCAAGACAAAATTGCCTTGCACTATGGCATTCTGTTTGGCTGCTGGTTGGCTATGAAATCTCTAACCCATTTGAATTTATAAAGTTTGGACCTTGTAAACTGGGATTATAACCTTGTACCAATCCAGCAGTCCAGCTGGACAATACTGAACTATGAGTGAGCCACTAGCATGTTCTCAGTATAGGCTTTTATAGTGCTTTAGGGCACTTGTACACATAACGGGGGTTTAATCCTCACTAAATTAAACAGGTTTATTAAAATTGACACAGTGTGTTTTAATTTGTTCCATCACTGTATACAAGTGACAGCTTTTAAATCTAATAAAGCTCAGTATGCAATTCACAGTAAATTACAGCAGCGGGTGCTGCATAACAACCCACCCCACTGATCTTTGATTTTTAATTACAGCAGGGGGTGCTGGCAAACCACTAATCCCCTCACTCCCAAAATACTTCCCCCTGAAGCTGCAGCTGTCCACAGGAAGCCCCACACCTGCCCCTAGCCTTTGGCCCTGGCCTGACTGGAGAGGAGGAGGCATGCACTCCCCACCATGGATTGTAGCCTCCAAGCATTTTTTGTTGCTGTGTGGGTATGGGGGCATGACATCACAGCACAGTCAGACCCATGGGTGCTCCTGGATTGGCATCAGGCAGCCCTGCCAAGCTTTCATGGTCATCTGCCACGCCATGCATGTCCCTGGCATGGGTGCCCCCCTGTGCCATGCTGCCCCTGGCTCCCCAAGGGGCACCCTTACTTCCAACAAAACCATCACCCCGTAATCTGCCCGTTTCCATCAAGGGCTGCCTAAAGGGGGTGCCCTGGAGCGCTTCCACTTGACCGTCAGAGCAAATGGCACCTACCTGAACAGGTGTCAATAGACACCTGTTCAGTACACCTTTACATTTCTGGCAAGGAGAAGAAAGTAAAATCCTATTGTGCTACCTAAAAACTGGGCACTTCACACACAGGAAAAAAACATTTAACAAGAAACAAAATGCACTTTACTCTTGGATTTGCGCTTATCACATCTTGTTTAGTCATGTGTAAAGTATATAAACAGCAAAATACTAGACTTCCACCCAGTGCCAAACTTACAATAGAAACTTTTGCTGGTATAATAATAATGTCATTTATGGGTGTGATTTTTACTGATGTTTTAATACTAGCAAAAGCCTGAGAGCAGCAGCTCCTACTAGCAAGAAATGTGTTTTTGCCAGTCTAGCTTATACCCATTTCCTGAATGAAATAAACTATATTGTTAAAACACAAGGCCTAGAATAGACTGAGTAAAATGGTTGTTTACATTCCCATTAAAGTTCACAGCATTTGTGTCAGAATAAGAAATCAGAGCAATTTATTTTAGGGAGTATAAAAATGAAACAGTCCAACTGAGCAGAGGAGAAGAGCCACAAAATATGGCAGCTCTGGTATGGAAAGGAGAGATAGGCAGGAGAAGATTGGGAAGAGTCCAGCTGTTTAGCCATATTTTATGTCTGATACTCCATATTAATTAATACAGTCTAAAAATATAATTTCAGACTACAATTCAGTGTTGAGGTTCTTTGAATAGGAAGCAGCATGGCACTTGTGGTTTATGAAGATGGCAAAACCTTTTTAAGGAGTTGAGGGAGGGGCCTGAATGATTCAGAAAGCAGCAGACCTGGTCATACTAAATTTTCATACTAAATCCATGAAAAATTGTGGCAAGGCTCTAGGCAAGACCTATTCACCACTTTGGTATGTTTACAGGGGTAATTCAAAATGTCACTTAGGATTCATTGGCTTTTGTTTGCAAAGTACTTTGAAAATTAAAAGCAATGCTAAATGCAGTCTTTGCTCATGCATTCAGGTTACATTACTTTATGCTATAAAGTGGAATTTAAGTAACCCTAGATTGTGACTGGCTAAGCCACTCAAATGATAGCAGAGTAATTCATTAGAACTAGGCTATGGTTTTTAAGTGCTTTCCAGGTACTTGATGTCTCTCAGTCAGAAAAAAAGGCATTGAGCACATTAATTTTCCTGCTAGAAAAGTCACAGAGGAATTTTGGTGGCTTTGGACAATACCTCAGTGCTGAGCTGGCCTTCAGGGTTTACAAAACTGTGGTGCCAACCTCTGCTTCTGATGTTTGGAAGCTGGAAACATCAGGGCTAATTAGAAGATGGCAGATGATGCAAGAAAGGTTAATAAGTACTCAATGCCTTTTTAACCTCAGCTTTCACAGGCAAGGTCAGCTTCCAGACTACTGCACCTGGCAGCACAGTTTGGGGAGGATGTGAGCAGTCATCACTGGTAAAAGAACAGGTTAAGGACTATTTAGGAAAGCTGGACATGTACAAATCCATGAGACCAGACATGATGCACTCAAGGATACTGAGGGAGTTGGCTGATGTGATTGCAGAGCTGCTGGCCATTATCTTCGAAAACTCATGGCAGTCAGGAGAGGTCCTGGACAATTGGAAAAGGGAAAATATAGTGTCCATCTTTAAGCAAGGGAAGAAGGAGGATTCAGGGAACTACTGACTAGTCAGCCTCACCTCAATCCCTGGAGAAAGCTTGGCGCAGGGCCTCATGCAATCTGACCAACCTGATTGCCTTCTGTTATGAGAGTATTGGCTTTGGGGATGTGGGGAGAGCAACGGATGTGATATACCTTGACTTTAGCAAGGCTAAATTCTTGCAAGCAAGCTAAAGAAGTCCGAGTTGAATGAATGGACTGCAAGATGGATAGAAAACTGGCTGGATCATCAGGCTCAAAAGGTAGTAATCAATGGCTCAATGTCTATCTGGCAGCTGGTATCAAGTGGAGTGCCCCACGAGTTGGTTCTGGGGCTGATTTTGTTCAATATCTTCATCCACAATCTGGAAAATAGGATGGGAGTGCACCTTCAGCAAGTTTGTAAATGAAACCAAGCTGTGTGGAATAGTAGATAGGGTAGGGCTAGGATTGAGAGAGACCTAGACAAACTGAAGGATTAGACTACAAGAAATCTCATGAAGTTCACTAGGAACAAGTGCAAAGTCCTGTACTTAGGATGGAACAATCCCATGCCTGGGTACAGGTTGGGAGCTGACTGGCTAAGCAGCAGCTCTGCAGAAAAGGATCTTACTGTTACAGTGGACAAAATGCTGAATATGAGCCTACAGTGTGCTTGTTGAGAAGCTAATGGCATACTGGGCTACATTAGTCAGGGTGTTGCCAGCAGATTGAGAGAAGTACTCTCTAATCTGCACTGGTGAGGCCACATCTAGAGTACTGTATCTAGTTTTGGGCCCCCTCTACAGAAAGGATGTGGATAAATTGGAGAGAGTCCAGGAGAGGTCAACAAAAAAGGTTAGAGGGCTGAGGAGAATCTGAGGGAACTAGGCTACTTTAATCTGGAGAAGAGAAAACTGGGGATGGATTTAGTAACAGCCCTCAAGTACCTGACATGTAGTTCTAAAAAGGATGGAGCTAGACTGTTCTCAGTGGTGGCTGATGACAGAACAAGGAGTAACTGACTCAAGTTGCAACAAAGGAAGTTCAGGTTAGATATGAGGAAAAACTTTCTCATGCAGAGGGCAGTAAAGCACTGGAACAGGTTACCCAGAGAGACAGTAGAAGCTCCATCCTTGGAGGATTTTAAGGCCTGGTTAGACAAAGGCTTGGCTGGGATGATCTAGTTGTAGATTCATAGATTCATAGATGTAGGGTCGGAAGGGACCTTGTAGATCTTCTAGTCTGACCCCCTACCCTGGGCAGGAGAGAAAACTGGGCTCAAATGACCCCAGCCAGGTAAACGTTGAGCCTCCTCTTAAAGACCCCCAGGGTAAAAGCCATCACCACTTCCCTTGGAAGTTAGTTCCAGATCCTAGCTGCCCAGACTGTGAAGTAGTGCCTTCTAATGTCCAGCCTGAAACTACTCTCTAACAACTTATGGCCGTTATTCCTTGATACTCCAGGAGGCACTCGGGGGAACAAGGTCTCTCCCAAACCCCGCTGGTCCCCCCTAGTAAGTTTATAGACAGCCACCAGGTCCCCCCTGAGCCTTCTCTTGTGAAGGCTGAACAGGTTAAAGTCCCATAGCCTCTCCTCGTAGAGTCTGCCCTGCTGTCCCCGGATCATATGAGTTGCCCTCCTCTGGACCCTCTCGATGCTGTCCACATCCCTCCTGAAGTGCGGTGCCCAGAACTGGACGCACTACTCCAGCTGTGGCCTGACCAGTGTCGCATAGAGGGGGAGGATCACCTCCTTGGCCCTGCTTGTGATGCATCTGTGGATGCAGGACAAGGTATGGTTAGCCCTATTGACCGTGTTCTCGCATTGTCGGCCCACGTTCATCTTGGAGTCAATAATGACTCCAAGATCTCTTTCTGCCACCGTGCTTTCAAGAAGGGAGTTCTCCAGTCTATAGGTATGCTGCTAGTTCCTACTCCCCAGGTGCAGCACCCTGCCCTTGTCA
Source organism: Alligator mississippiensis (assembly GCF_030867095.1). Taxonomy (NCBI): domain Eukaryota; kingdom Metazoa; phylum Chordata; order Crocodylia; family Alligatoridae; genus Alligator; species Alligator mississippiensis. Next base: position 344,361,435 of record NC_081824.1, read on the forward strand.
GTATTGAATCCCATCCTGTTTTCATTTGCCCACCCCTGTAACCTGTCCAGGTCCTGCTGTAATCTTCCTTCCTAGCATGCCCACCTCACCCCAAATCTTGGTGTCGTCTGTGAATTTAAACAGGCTGCTCTTCACCCTGTCGTCCAAGTCGCTAATAAAGAAATTGAACAGTGCGGGCCCAAGGACCGAGCCCTGGGGGACTCCACTGCCCACTTCCCTCCAGATCGATGGTCCTACCTTGAGCAGGGGTTGGACTAGAGGACCTCCTGAGGTCCCTTCCAGCCTTAATTTTCTATGATTCTATGTTTTTATTCTATAGCCTCAGCTTTCATTTAAAATTAAGCTTCTGGCTTGCTTCTCTATGGAGACAGCCTTGGAAATGAACAAGGTGGGAAATGACTGTTAGAGAAGCAAGATTTTCCACAGGCTGTTACTGGATATCATGAACTCAGCCAGGTCTTTGGGTGTACTAGAGGTCTGCTCAGAGTGGTTACAACTGGTGCCACCCAGGCTTCCAGTGATGGCAGCAAGCCTGCCACAAGCTCCCTCCTAGCCAGCTGCCAGAAACAGAGCCAGTGCTTCTGCTCTGAAAATGAAGACTAGCAGAGCAGTAGTGTAGGAAGTAATACAACCTGGAACACAAAGCAATAGACAGAGGTCGAGGGATATTCCTGGATTCTGATCCCACCTCTGACAGCAGAATCTTCTGCAGCATTAACTATGGCACTGAAACTTTTCATCCGTTTTTTCATCTTTTGTTGATGGGCATAATAATTACAGAAGCTTAACATTTTTCATTCAGTTTTTTTCCCTCTGAAAAATTTAAATTTTGAATCTTCTCTGGCGTTATCAACCCTGCTCCTGGGAGAGGAGAAGCACCCTCAGCTTCCAAGGAAGACAAAAGAAGTTGTGGCAGCAAAGTAGGAGTGCACAGCACTTTGTAGAAGTCTTGTTCTTTCTCTTTTCTCCTGTTGAGTCAATCTGCTATTCTGCAACCTGCCATTCTGGAAGAAGATGAAGGACATGATACTCTTAATGGCTCAATGAAAGAATCTGGCAATAGCATCTGGCTTACTCCACTGCTCCCCTTGGAGACAGAAGGTTAATTAGCCTTGATGTTCCTAGCTTCCTAAAATCAGGGGGCACCAAAGCTTTTCAGACCCTAAAAGCCAGCTCAGAACTGAGTTATTGGCCAAAGCCACCAAAATTCTGTGATCTTTCTAGCAGGAAAATAAATGTGCTTAGTACATTTCTTTCTGCTGGGAAGGCAGCAAGTACCTGGAAAGCACTTAAAAACCATGGCCTAATTCTAATTAATTACTCTGCTGTCATTTGACTTGGCTTAGCAACTGCTTCATTAGCATGTTCCTCAACTTCTCAAATCTCCTGAGGAAGAGACAGGAAGTGATGGGCACATGAGAAATGCTGCAAACCAGGAAAAGGACATTCATTTAAAAAACCCCAACAACAACAACAAAAACAACACCCGTTCCCTGCCCTTCCTCCCCCCACCCCCTACTCAGCCTAAGGTAACATGTTTTGAAAAAACCTCTGTTAAAAACACCCAGTTATAATATAATGCACCAAAGTAGTTGACCTTGAATCCTTTTAACAAAGCTCTTTGCTGTTAAGCTCCTATTACTGGCAGGAGGAAGATGATAGTTGATAAAAGCTATGATGTTCTGCTCAATAGAATCTAAAAATAGTACAATTTCTGAGAACAATACAAGACATGATGATATGAAATAGGGGTGAAGAGGAGAATTCTGCCATGCTAGCTACATGCATTCTTAGTGTTATGTTCCTTGGGAAGGGCATCAAATACTTTCCTGTATGACCTAATTTTCTGTCTGAACAAATGTGCCAGATGCTTCCTTTTTCAGAGTTGCCACTCTAAGTGAAAAAGTACTTTCTGGCATCCACTTGAAATCTCTTCTTCAGTTCTGCTATGGGTTATTATACAATCATTGTCTGGACAGACTGAAAGAGTAACTGGGCAGACATTATCTCTGCTGTTTCTCTCTAAGGATGTATGGGCAGCCATTACAGTCCTCAGGCCCCAACCTGTGTTTTTTATGCACTGAAGAGCCTTACCAAACCAAATGGTGGCTTAAAGCAGCATTTCTCAACCTGTAAGAATATATGGAAGGGTCAGGAACAAACTTTAAAAATGGATTCTCTTTTAAAAGAGAAAAACATGGGAAACTGTGGCTTTTCCCTAGCAGGCTGGCATGGTTCAGGCCTGTATAGGGCTGCTTGGAGCCCCCGTGCCCCCCACACACTGGGGGCTGGAGGTGGGGGGCAGCGGGTCAGGAATGAGGGGCATTGCATTGGGACTGCCCGTTGATGTTTACAAATAGGACCTGGTACAAAAAAGATTGAGAACCATTGGTTTAAAGTATGGGAAGGAGAAAGGATTAAGCCTCAAGGTCCTTCCTTCCTCTTAGACCCATAAAGGCTCAGGTTTTGCCTTCTGGGAATATTTCCTTCACTTGCTTGGGCCCCAAAAACATGCATGGAATTTTGTCACTTATCTGCACATTCAAAAGAAACCTAACACACAGGTTATTCAAAAGATAATGTTATTCTGTGACCTAAGATTTAAGAAGGAAGGGCCTTACCTCCTTCACTGATCTGCCACAAAATGGGACCACTCTCCTAACAGTCTGAGCAACCTGCGACCTGCCAAAGGTCCCTCTGTGCTTTCTTACCCTCTCATCTTCATGCTGCAGGTTCTCTGTCTACCAGCTGAATATATACTTTAGCCCAGTTGTCTCCTTACCTGATGGCCCTCCAATTCCTGTAAAAATTTGTTCCCACCTAGTCAGCAATCCCTAGTGATCATTTGTGAGACCTTATAGACAAATCAATCACTGGCACATATAAAGGGGACCATGCTTATTACAGAGGGAGTTTCCAGCAGTGAAAGATTTCATAGATTTCATAAACATTAGGGCTGGAAGGGACCTTGTCAGATCATCAGGTCCAGCCCCTGCCCAAGGAGCAGGAATTCAGCTAGGGTCAAAGGATCCCAGTATGATAAGCATCCAAATGTTTCTTATAAGTGTCTGGAGTTGGTGCTTGCACCACCTATGTGGGGAATCTATTCCAGGCCTTGGGGCTCAGACAGTAAAGAAGTTTTTCCTTGTGTCCAGCCTAAAACGGTCTTGTAGGAGTTTGAGACCATTGGATTCTGTCATCCCTTGGGGTGCTCTGGTGAACAGGCATTCCCCCAGATCCTGATGCACACCCCTTATATACTTATAGCCTGCCAACAAGTCACCCCTCAGCCTGCGCTTTTCCAGGCTGAAGAGTCCCATGGCTCTCAGCCTCTCTTCATAAGGCCTGTTCTCTTGTCCTCTGATCATGCATGTGGCTCTACTCTGGACTCTTTCAAGCTTCTCCACTCCACGTCCTTCCTAAATTGTGGAGCACAGAACTGGATACAGTACTTCAGCTGCAGCCTCACCAAAGCTGAGTACAGTGGGAGGATGACATCCTGAGTCTTGCTCGAGATGCATGGGTAGATGCAAGCCAAAATTTTGCTTGCTTTTCCAGCTATGGTATCGCATTGGTAAGGGAGGAAGTGACTGAAGCTTGATTAAAAAAAGCATCACCTCAGAACAGCCAAAAGCTGACCAGGACTGCAAGGGTTAAAGACTTTCCCAAATATCTGGGAGATATCTGGCCCCATCCTGGTTTTTTCATACTTACTTTAATTCCTGCCATTGCGACTTTTTTTAAACCATGCAGACTAAGATTGTTTTAGCCTTTCCAGCTGTTCCTGTTATGGTGCCTGGAGGTTGAACACTATTTATAAAATAAATATATAAATATATAAGTGAGCTGGGGATAAAAAGGTTTACCTACTCACCTTTTCCCCTCCTCCCCAAAACATGCGTTCCAATTGTGCTATATATTTTTTCCAAAAAAATAGTTCTGATTAGAAGACAAAGACCAAAATGTGGTAGCTCAAAAAATTCTGTCTTCCCAGTTAATACTGTGTGGATTGAAAGGGGTCCTAAAGGCATGCGTGAATTTTTATTCAGTAAATACATGGAAGAGTGGAATAAAAGGATATAAAAATAGAACTAGAGATGTGTGCTTGCTCATAGACTGCAGGCATATGGGTACTGATATAAGTAGGGCAACTAGTCACATCAATAGAAGCTGCTAGTGCTCAGTAAATCTCACCATCAGACATAGATGACCAGTAAGTAGGTCTGTAGCTATAGGCAGAATAAGACTACACTAAATAATGTATATTAATAAAATATAATCTTTTAGCACATGAATGACTAAGCATCAGTGAAAAAGAGGGGATTTTAACTTAATTGCTACTGTTGTCATTATTAATTATTTTATTACATAGTCCCTGGGGAACCTGATCCAGATTGGGGCCCCTTTGGGCAGGGCATAGATAGGATGGGCCTATGACCCAATGTATCTACATTATAGATTCCCACCCACACACACTACATGCACAGAATAGACATGTCAAATGTCCTACTGTGTGAGGGGCAAGGATTTCTTAGGGTCATATCTTTTCTTGCACCAAACTGCATAACTGGGGTAGAGATAGACAAGCTTTTGAATGCAAAACTATTCCAGCTATGCAGCTGATCCAATAAAAGTTATCACCTTAAGAAATCTTGCCTCTCACATAATTATTGAACCATCATGGCCATGGGCGGATCTAGGATTTAGAAAAGTGGGGTGCAGATGGTGTGCAGATGGTGTGGTGCATCATCACATGCAACACAACAAATTTTTCTCCAGTTAAAAAGAAACTATAAGCTAATAAACAAGGGGTCTAGAGCTACAGATTTTGCTATCAATTTAAGACTGAAGAGAAAATACTTTACTGGAATGTACATTAATTTGCTATATCATACATTACATATAAAACTACAACACACAAGGCAAAAATAATCAGAAGATGCTGTTTGATTCTGTAATAATGCTGTAGTCATTATAGTTAAATGGATGTCTCCTTCCGATTCATAAAACAAAATCAAGCCCTCTTGAGCATCTTGACAGTGCGGGTAGTGCTTCATTGAAAGTTATTTCCATACCTAAGCTAATGTTCACCTGAGTTGATATTTCCACACCTGAGTAAATGTTTCTTGTTAGAGTTAAAATAAGCAATCTACAGGGCTGTGAAATGGGAGCTATGTTACTAGGAGCAGCTAACAGACAGCAGAATTGCAGAAGTAAGAATAGCTTGAGTAGTGAAACCATTAAAGACCATTAAAAAGGAAGAAGGGTCATTAACACCTATGGAATGAGAAGTTTAGAGGGAATCAGGTAGATGATAATGAGTCATAAAGTCAATTGACTCCCTCACTGCTGCCTGAATAGAAGTGCTACTGCCACTACCAGGCAGTTGGCTTTAAACTTTGGGTGGACCAGGAATCCATGAATCAAAGGGACTGAAACTGCACCACCCCCAGATCTGTCCCTGATCATAGCTACATTTCTGTTACACTATCGAAATGTCCCATTAAAAGCCAAAGTCACTTAGGCTTGTAAGTCCCTACACAAAGGGCTGAACCAGTTTAACTAACATGCAAATTTAAACCCATTTGACTATGGCTCCCTCTTCATGTTACATGTATTACATAAGCAACTGATTAACTGCACAATTAATTTAGACCAGCTACATATGCAAAGTAACTATGACACAATAAAAAGGTCCATCCAGCTGTAAAGATAGAGCTGGAAAATGTGTAAGAACTTTATAGGTGGCTTCTATCCAGCTTTCTTTTGGACATGTAGCATAGCTATGCCTCGGCAGCTAGAAGCCCATGCTGACAGGGCTCCTAGCCATAGTGGGGGGCGCCATACACTGCCATAGCTGAAAGTCCTGCAGTGTTGCCATGGCTGGGAGTCCCATCAGCTGACAGGACTTACATCCACAGCAATGCATGGAGTGCTGCCCCAGCTTCAAGTCTTATCAGCTGTGAGACTCACAGATCCAGGAGCTTGCTACTTGCCAGTGCAGGGGGAGCCTGGGATAAGATGCCCCTGCACCAGCAATAAGGTGTGATAACATCTGACATGTGGCATGGCAGGAGGCATGATTGCGTGGATCGTGCATCAGATCCTATCATACTTTTAGCTGAACATCTAGAGGGACCCTAAATAATTACTTTTATTTCAGTGCAGGATGGTTTATATCTGTTTAACATAAGTCATTTTGGAACTGATGTAATATAAAACAAACTAAACCATGCATCCTGCCTTAAGAGTGTCTACCCAATTTCTTGCATCGCTTTCACAAAAGAATAAAAAAATTATAGCTATGAAAATGGAATGTAGATTTCTTATTTGTCTAGGCACAACTGAAAATTGTACCCAGGTTGACAGCAGGCTTTGGTTTCTTATCCTCCTCTGTAGTATCAAGGAATTGTGGCTGATGTTTGCTGAATACCAACTCGATGGACCGATAATTAGATCTAATTTGGCAGAGCTTATGCACAAATGTGATTCAACCCACACAATTTTTTCCCCTTTTTGACTTAAATTATCTGCAGCTCTAGGTGCTTAACGGAATCTTAAAGAGCCAATGTAAAGAAGTCTGTGTAATAATACATTCTACAATATTCACATTCAATAGTGCTCATTTTCTTTTGGACAAACTGTAATTTTATCATAACTAAGCCATGACATTGACTGCAATATGATTTCTTAACACGTTGCTATAGGCAAGTTGTCCTGCTCATGTAACAAACAAAAAAAGAAAAGAGAAAATCATGCCAAAATTTGGGAAACTCTCAGCAGCTATGTCAGCACTGTTAGAACTATGGCTGGCAAAGCCTGGATCTGGGTGAGTAATCTAGCACTGCATGTTGACAGAGCTGGTCGTAGAAGCTCTGCCTCCTTCTTCTGAACCCTGAGTCTTCTTTCCTCACTGCAAAAATAGGACAGGCTCCAACCTAAACTTGCCCTCCTAAAAATTTGGTTCCAGGGACTTTACAGAGACTTTGTTTTGGTTGATTGGCTGTTTGTTGGCTGTCCCCCCCCCTTTTTTTTTTACTGTCAATCACTAAAATCTGTCTTTATTGACTAATATGAGTAGTCCCAGTCATGTCGATTGGATGACTTGCAAATGTTAAGTCTATGATCAGCTATATTTGCAATCCCTCAGTTGCAAGCAGGGTCCACCCCTTTATATGTGTTTACACTGTGTGGTTTTCATGTAACTAATACAATTAAGAAATTATTATAACAAATTAAGCAGGGTTTACATACTTTTTATCTTACAGAGTGAAATGCTCTCTCCAAGCAGTCATTCTGCCCTTTGACAGACACTCTGAATACAGAATAGGCATTTAAAAAAACCACCTTTGTTACTTATAGGCAGTCACAAAAGCACATATTTAAAACTTGGTCTTATAATGCACAAACACAGATGAATGCTGCTTTCCTTATTCATATGAGCAGTCCTGACACTGACAGTTAACTTAAGAGGGACTGTGGGATTTGGCCCAAGATCACAAAGGGCCCTATCATGCAGCTCTAGTCATGGGAGCAGTTTTTGCCCACGAGTTGTTCAATAGCTTCAATAAGATCACATGCGTTTCTAATGGTTACCAGATTGAAATCACACTTGGCCAACTCAACAGCAATAATAAATAGTGGGCACAACAGCCAAAGTTGGCTTTGAAAAATTGAGTATATTGCAAAGAGTGCTTGCGTTTCAAAGCATAGGACTTAGTCCTTGGAACATAAGGCACTGACAGACATGGGGGAAAAAAATGTGCTCTACCAGAAGCAGCAGCACGTTATCCCCAGTGTCTATATAGATCAGGCACTTCAGCGGGGCTTTTTGGTGCTTTTGACTAAAGTTGATTCAGTCAGCTATTAGATAAAAGCACCAAAAAAGCACCACTACTGCCTGATTTCTACAGACATTGGGAAAGCCCGGTAGAATTAACACGCTGCCTCCTCTGGGCAGGTGCTGGGCTTGGGGTGGGAACACACCAAGTTTAAAGTAAAGCACTATGATCTTGTTTTTTTTCACATCTGCAAGCAGCTATAATTATTAAGCACCAAGTTCTTGTTTTCATTTATGTGTAAATAAAAAATTGCTTTGGCTAGTGCTTCCATAATAGAAAATGTCTTAGGATAAGGTTATGGTTGCTTTACCTGTGGTATTGATATCATCATCATCATCATCATCTTTTCTTTTTTAAGCACTGAGAATGTAAAGCCTGTAAAATAAACATAATTTTCCCTTCCTCCAAATAAAATCATTAAGCTAATATTGTTTTACAAATTAAATCCAGACATTTTTTTTCACACAGCATAAGCCAATTTCCACCAACTGCGTTTGGACAATTTGGCTCAATTTAAAAGTCCTAAAATAGCATTCAATGTATGAAGGCAACAGCTGGGTGCTTCTCTGGTGGCTTTCAGTATTGTCCCCACACCCAGGGTCTAGGAAAAGAGAAGTGAATAGTGAAGTCTTGGAAGTTTTTCCTGGTAAGATTTTTCAGGTTGCTTCTTTGTTGCAGTTCAAAAGCCGGGGGATCCTCTTAGTGTGTTTTTCCTTTTTTCTTTTTTTTTTTTTTATTTAATTCTGTCAGGGTTTTTTTAGAAAGAAACAGAGAACTGTGATAAGTTTGAGCTTTTCACTCTCTTCCACTCCACTCACTTCTCAGGGGGTTTGTATCTTTGCTGTTATCTGTTGTTATCTGAAACACCAAATTTCCTTTCACACTTTGTTTGACCTTCTTTTAGCTGTCTGCTGCATTCCCTCTTTCATTCACACCACCCATACTCTTTCAGCTCTCCCTATGCTGCAAGCTTGGTGTCAACTGGCTTAGAGTTGGTCTTCCTCTCTCTTCAGCTATAAACAGACATTGCAGTTATTGTACCACCAGTTCTGCTGTCATGCATCTCACAACGGAGATTGTTATATCCACCTTTCAAAGCAGGTGTAAAGAGTAAGGCTCCTGTGTCGTAAGCTGACAATCAGCTGATTGTTGGCCTGGCTAGGACAGCCCCATGTCTGGTTGGAGATCAAAGCAGTCCAGGCAGTGCCAACAATCAGCTGATTGTCAAAACCCCACACTCAGCAGCTCTGGTCAGGCTGCCAGGATGCAGGTGTTCACAGGCTCTCCACAGGAGCCTTTAAACCCCACAAGGAGTCTCTGATCCCTGCACCCCAGCAGCATGGCCACAGCTGCTAGGTATGAGGTTTAAAGTCCCCAGCAATGGGACTGTAAACTCCATAAGTCCCCTGTCGCACCACCTCCCTCCTCCCCATCGCCACAGGCAGCTGATGGTTGGCCTGGCCCCAATGTGCAGACACTTTTTAAAATCACAGGTGCAGCCAGGCTACACACAGTTTTCTGACATCCCCAGCCCCTGCAATCAAATCATCTCCCCATTGCTGGTGTCCCTATGTCAAGGATGTCTAAAAAAAACTTGTGTGTAAACCAGCTGAGCTGTACACACTGCCCCTGGCACAGAGGACCCCAGGACTGGGGAGAGGGTCTCCACTCCTGGGGTCCTGTGTCTCAGGGATGTAAGATGCACCACCTCTCTGACAGTGTATTCAGCTGATAAACCATAACCCTACAGACGCCCACTGCAATAAAGGAGGATAAACTGTTAACAGGTATTGTCACACAAACATTTTTGGGCATTTGTGGAGCAACAAGCAGCAAGGACATCTATATGCTCAAATTTTGTTCCTCCATAAAACTTTTTGTGTTGCCCCAAGGGCAAAAATCTGTTCACAGCCTTTCTATCTGAGTCAGCTGACAGCTTAGAACCAGAAAATAATCTATCTGTTCCTACAAGTATGGTCTGTTTTGATTTAACCTCTCCTTTGTTTGGCGCCAGGTGATACCTAGTAGCATTATTTTCCTTTTGCAATTTAACTAACTAGGTATCTATTACTAATACACATTCAACTCTAGTTTATGTACCGAGTTTGACTGAAACCCCCAAAAGAAGAAGTGAGATTAGGGCTACTACTCATTCTCTTCTTTCTGTTGTGTATTGGTATTGCAGGGTTCAAATAGCCTGTTCGATACTGCACATTAGAAATCAAATCCTGCCACCTTCCTAATTTGTGAAATTCCATTTAAACCAATGAAAGAACATGCATCAATAAAGCAGAATAAGTTGGCCCTTTATCTGTGCTGTGAAGCTATACTTAGACATACTAAGAAGCCAGAGCAAGATTTCGTTTGCATTTTCGTGCTTCTGTGAATTACCATTAACATCTGCAAACATGTGTCTAGTAAAAAAAGACTGAATGCCAGAAGTCCTGTGTTTTACTCCTGGCTCATTCCCCGATTCACTGTGTGACTTTGGGCAAATCATTTAAGCCCTGTGGGATATTAAACAGAGCAATACTGTGAGGCTTAATTTTTAAATTTTAAAGTCATGTATTTTCTCAGATCTTACTCAGGAAACAGTCCCATTTAGTTCATTAGGAGGAAGACCTGGGCTTTAGTAATAACTGCAAAATTTGTAACCAATACCCACAACTCCGCCAAATTATTTCATATAAAAGTATTTAGCAAGAAGGCAGGGAACACTGTCCTCTAGCTCTAAAAGCCTCTTATCTCCAAACACTAAAGAACAGTGTGCAAAATCCTGCGTAATGGTTTTCTTTTCACTAGTTTCAGCATTGATTCTGCTTTCTTCCTATGCCAGCAGATGCTTAAATCTGCTGATGATCCTTTTGGTACTGCTGTTGCAAGTCATGTAATTTAATTACCCCAAAATTTAGATTTTTGATATGTCTTGTGCTCATGGTTTGCCACAAGCTTGAGTGTTTTATAACCAGTATTTTCAAAAGTAACTAGTGATTTAGGGGCATTTCCAGTTTTGGGTTGCTCCCTTTGAGAGCATTTATTAGAGTCCTGATTTTTAGAAAGTGTTGAAGTTAAGGTCCTGCAGGTTGCCTCAAGTTGGGCACCTAAAAATTGTAATTGCTTACACAAGAAAAAAATGTTAGATAAGCATTCAATTTTTAAATACAGTTTGAAGTCATTTTAATGCAAGTTGACAGCTGAAACAAGTTAGGGGGAGACAGTAGCATACAACCAGTACAGCTCTCTGCAGTGCACCAGCTACTGAAGTATCTATCACTTGTTGGGCTGTATTTGAACACCCAGGACATGTCTACACGTGCACATTTACTGCGCAGTAACCTAAGTTACTGCACAGTAACCAAATATTACTGTGCAGTATGGGCATGCGTCTATACATGCACACCTGTACTGTGCAGTAACTATGGCAACTTATGTCAACTTGGATGTAAATTTGCTACTTGCATGATGCAGGTAGCAAATTTACGCCCAATTAGTTCCTACACAGTAATGCATGTGTAGACATGTTACTACACAATAACACAGTGTGTGTGGACTGACTTGGGACTAACTTTACACCCAAGTCAGTCCACACACAGTGTTACTGCACTTTAACACCTGAACATGTTGTCACTGGCCTAAATCTGCTTACTGAATAGTATGTTACTGCGCATTAAATTTAATGTGCAGTAAATGCACATGTAGACATGCCCCCAGAACCCTAAAGATAGTCATTAACTATTAGCTTTGGATCAGATTCCTAGTTTGGTCAGTTCAAATAAATATTTACCTGATTTGCTGCATCACATAGGCGATGCATAGGGGGGACATGCCCCCGCTGAGACTGGTCCTCACCAGCCAGGGAATGGAGAGCACTGGCTGGCGCCCCCACAAGACGTGCAGGCGGCACTTCCAGTTTTGCTGGCAGCACTTCTGGTTTTGTTGCTGGCACTTCCATGGTCAGCAAAGAACCACTGGGGAACACCTGTCCCCATCTCCCCGGTCAGCGATCGGACGCTGGTGCTCTCCCCAGAGTCAGGAGGTACTAGTTGCCCATGCTGCATCATAATATCTTGTCTCAAAATATCTACCAGTAATTTCTTTTGAGTCAAATGTGCATGCTGTTACAATTACATAATGATTCACACTGTCATGCTCCATGACTTCTGGGTAAAGCTACCAAAGGTGCTTTGCTTTTGACATTTTAAAGAAATTTTGAATTTTTTTTAAAGCATTATATTTTAATGAAATATTCTCTCCTCTTTGGCCAAACCTACAGTGGAGTATATTTTTTTAAATTATTATTATAAGTGTAATTGAAAATGCTTATTCTTTTGATTTTACTATGAAAGACTCCAGGAAAGCATCTCCATTTTGAATCAGAATTAAGCATGTGTTTAACTTAAGTCCCTCCTGAAGAACAGACTTAAGTGCTGTCCTGAATTAGGAGTTAATCAAGACAGGACAATTAAGCTCAGGCCTAAAGTAAGAGTAGATGTATCTACACATGCGTTAATGTGCCTTTGCTACTTCACATTAAGTTTAGTACTTCTAATATGCCATGTGTAGACATGCCCCTAGCTGTAGCAACATAAATGTCATCTTGGTTTGTTTTCATTTTATAGTAAGCTCTTGGTCCTTTCCCTCATGAGAATAGTCTGGAAAAGTAAACTGAAGTGTTAAGGTGAAACGTTCACAATGATTTTCTCTTAGAGTTTTAAGTTATGGTCCATCTTACCATTACCCATGGCCTCTGGAAACCCACAACAAGCAATCCCTGATTCCAGAGAAACTCCCAGACCACTTCACAGCTCCGAAGGGGCAGAACAAGGTGAAGCAGAAGTAACTAGACTGCTGCCATTCGGCACTTATCTTCCCTTCAGCTGGCTGCTTAACAAGTTAACTGAGACTTTAACTGAGTCATCATAATGACACTGTCCGCAGAGAGGGAGGAGAAATAGACCTAACCTAACCCTAAAAGCAAAGGGGGGTGGCAATCTAATGCCATCCTACTGTGAGAGGTAAGCAGTGTAAAAAATTGGAGGTGAGAACTTCCCCAAAATTCAAAGCTTTTTTGAAATAGAATTCCTTGTTTGTTCAAAAAAATTTAGAGACTTTTATTTTTAAAAAAGTTTGTTTTCAAAATTTTGATTTGCTTTTTTTAATACTTCACTTTTAACAGTTTAATAATTTGCTTTCCCCTTTCTTTGGTTTCATTCTCCCACTAAAAAGGTGGAGGGGAGGAATAACCACAAGCTGAAAAAGATGTATAATGTTTTCATTTTCCAATTTTTGTCAAACATGTCTTTAAAATTTTGAAAAACAAAATCCTGAAGAAAATATTTGGGTTTTTTAAGCTTTTCTTTTTCTTCTCCTTTTTTTTTTTTTTGGTTAAAGAAAAATGTGGTTTGAAGAACTCCTCCCAATTCTGCCAAGCAGTTTTGGTTTTCTAAATATGCTTCTTGACGTTTGCTGCAAGCAACTGCAGAAGAAGCCAGCGTGATTGCCCTCTAGTTCCAGTCACTTCATATTTCTCTTCTCTGCATCCTGAGCCTGCTTCATGTCAAAAGAGAGGAGAGAGGAGCAGACAAAAAACACAAGGTGGCTGATATGTCTCCTGACCTGCGGTTGCTGAATCCCCTGCTCTTCCATGTAAACAGGACCTTCCCCCAGAGCTTCCTGGGGAAAAGAAAGAGCCCATCTCCAGCCCCTATACAGGATGAAATAAGTACCCTTCCTTTCAACCTAAAAAAATATACACCAAAATCGACACCCCATTATTCTGGCCCTGGCCACTTGATCAAGCCCCTCAGCTGTATGACTCAAGGTTCAGCGTGTCCCTTGCATTATCCCTAAACGGCTCTGCCATGCAGGATCTCTTCCCTAAAGAAGAGAAAGGGCAGGGGGAAAGAGTGACGTGCCTAGAATCTGTGCATTTATGAAAACAACTGTATCACAAGTGATGGTTTCTTGTTGTACTGAAGGAGTGGGAAGTCTGTGACAGGCCCCCAGTGAAGACCACAGAAAAGAGGAAACATCCTAATCCATCAGGGAACTGAGTTGCCATTAAGCAGCTGTTGCTCTCTGCCACACAGCACTGAAGCCTGAGTGATAAACAACTCACTAAAGTATTTTTAGGCAAGGTTCTTTGGGTAGATGTGATGTCTTTTTTATTAGACCAACTAACAAATAGTAGTTGGAAAAAAGAAATCTTGGAGTAAATGTTGAAAAGTATTTTCAACATTTTCATAATGGGAAGAACCCTCTGTGATCACCAGGCTCCCTCGTTCTGCAGGTTAGTATGTGGCCTGCTCCTCTCTCCCTTCCTCTTAGTCAATCAGTTTTCTGCCTGCCTTATCTCAGGTGCCTCGTGACCTAGAAGCAGCTGGTTATAGAAAACTAAATAAAAATTAATTTGAAAAGTATTTATAATATATACACTTTAACAGCTTTTGTAAAAAAAAAAAAGCAAAAACCAAAAACCCATCAAACAGCATAAAATGGAATTAATTGGTTTTAAAATACAAGGAGACATTGAACAATGCAAAGAAGAAAACAGGTAGCGGCCAAAAGGGAGGGAAAGCTGTTAAAAATCTGGAGCAGCATGAAGCCCTGCTTTTAACTGTTGTTCCAACTCTCCTAAAACCTGAGAGTGGCCCTGGTTTTAACTGAGTCACGAAACTGCTCTCCTTGGGTGTGTGTAGAGGAAACAGGGGTTTATTTCACCCTAAATTGAAGCCACTGAGGTTTTTAAGAACACTGCTTCAATTTAGGGCAAAGTAAACCCCTGTGTCATGTACACCCATGTTTTACCTGCCTCTCCAGTGGTGGGGAGGGGAGGACGAGTTGCCGGCAGGCAGAGCAGTCCCGGCGGGGGGGAGGGTTGGTGCTTTCCTCTGCGGCAGTGGTGCCCCCCCCCCCGATGGCACTCGCCCTCAGGCACCCAGCTCGGGTGGTCCTGGGGGACACCGCAGCCACAAAGAGAAGGACCACCCCGTGCAGGCAGGCAGGCTCCAGGGTGGGGAAAAAAAAAAGATCAGGTTCACTGCTCGGTGGAGCCTGCCTCCCCAGGCTGTTTCCAGGCTGCCTGCACGGGCTGCCCGCGCAGCCCCTGAGGTGCATGGAGCCCGGTGCTTCGCTCCATGGCTGTAGGGCAGAAAAATAAAACACCTCAGAGGTATTTTAGTTTGCTGCACCCCAAAGTCATTTAAGGCACATTATGCTGCCAAATGTGCTACAGCAGCTGGAATTAATGCCCAATATGTTGCTGATGCATGCAAACACCCACACCATTAAAGCAGTGCAAAAGCATTTAACCCGCTTTAAAGTGTGGTGCACACATGCCCCTTGTTTCATCTACACATGCCCCTTAGTGTTGTGGAATTGCTAGTGCAGGCAAGGGTCATTGGGATTGTCTGACAGGCTATCAGCAGTACAGTACGCACATCAGCAAGCACCAGTGCAGGTCCAGATTTCTCTGTTTCTAGTGCTTCATTTCCATAACAGCAATGAGAGGCTTGTGGCAGTTAATTTTTGGAGGCCTGCTGCATGTCTCGGGTGGTGAAAGGCCCCTTTGCCTTCAGCATTGTGCCTCTGAATTTACCCAAGGCATACAATAATACTCCAGAAATGCCCAGCCTGTCATAATGCATTGCTTAATGCTAAACTAGTTGTTATAAATAAACATGTTCCTAATAATAGTTTTCCTGACCTGAGTTGTTCAGCTTTAGAAATAAAAAGAATAACTTTCAAATGAACGCATTATAATTTTACATGAATAAAATATGAAAAGGGCAATGGAGGGTAGTTTAGGGGATATCTTATCACACAGAGTTAGTCACAACTTCATTGTTTGAACAAACTTGTAGAGTTACTAGCTCTGACACTGAGCCTCCGTGTAAGTTAACTTGGGTTTGATGGATGGAGATAAAGAAATATAACATGAAATGTCAGATAACTGTTTGCCCCCCAAATTAAAAACAAATTACACTGACATTGTGTCACACTTTGGGAACCCAGAACAATATTGATGTTTTCATCTCTGTCGCATGGGAGAGGGGAGCTGAGAAAGTAAAAAGTAAGAAATCAGGATCACCAGATATAGTAAGTCTTCAAGCTTTGTTTGAAAAATGACACCACCATACAGTGCAGCGAGCTGAGGATGAGAGATAACACAATCCTGCCTATCTCCCTCATGCTCAAATGAAGTGTAGACAAAGGGGACATTATCATAAAAACAAAAGTTCAATAATATCTATTGCCTGTTTGCAATTCCAAGCACAGGTTTAGAAACCAGATTCACTCACGGATCATTCAAGGTGCTGAATCCTTCCTGCAGCGCTCATTGATGTCACTGGGAATTGAAGGGATTCAACACTCACAGGATTGGACCCCAAGGTGCTTTTGCTTATCCGTTGAGAATGAAGCAGATGCAGAGAGAATTTATCTGCATGTGGGAATGAAACTGTGAGGATCAGATTCTCAGCTGGGGCAGATTGGTGTTGCTCCATTGACTACAATGCAGCTACATTGATTTACATCCATTGACAATCTGGCTCTGTATTTTTAACTATCTCAGAACCAGAAATAAAACAAGAGGTGATGCAAAGAGGAATTGGATTACTTGCATATAGTGTATTTCTACCATACATGGAGCAATGGCACATATTACACAGTCTCAAGGTTGTGTATATCTAAACGCATACTAAGCAGAAATCAATTTTCAGTTCATATGATAAGTATGGATTGCAGAGCATATGATAAGTATGCACAGTATTTGACTACATCTCGCATGTCTCGGTGTACTTAGGGATGTCAAACATATGGCCCGCTGGCCAAATCCAGCCCACAGACCATTTTATCCAGCTTGCCACCCTACCAGCAGATTATAAACATTGTGGATGTGGCCTGTTGCAGAATCCAGGGCCTCTGAGGCCCAGGGGGCATGGCCATCAGAAGCAGGAAGATGAAGAAGAGCTGTGCCAAGATAACCCTCTCACCTGTAGCGACTGACTTGACCTACTGCCACCAGTCTTGCCACAGCCACTGCAGTTCCTACCAGTAGCACCTCTGTCTGTGCTGTCCCTGCTGTCACCTGCACTAGTACCACCACTGCTACCCTGTGCCCCAGGACAGATCTAGCCAGCAATAAGCCCCCTGAGGCAGGATCCAGCTTGGAACCCAGGCTGAGTTAGACACATCTTTACTAGATCATGTACAAGAAAATGTTGAGTGCATTGTTGTTACATAGCCTGGAGAAGAGAAGACTGAGGGCAGATCTGATAAGAGTCTTCAAATACTTACAGGATGATTATAAAGAGAATGGAGATAGACTGAGAGTTGACAACCTATTACCTACAGGCCAGATACAGCCTGCAGAGCCAGTGGATCCAGCCTACAGAGCAGGGGACTTTGATGGTATGTGATATTTAGGGGCTTCCACAGCATTTGGCAGTGGAGGACTTCATCTGCACCCTGGTCAGGGAGTTTTATTTATGCTGCAACTGGGCAGTAGGAAGCTTCTCCTGTGATGCAGCCAGGCCATGGGGAGAAGGTGTCCAGGTCCTAGCATTGGCCTGCCTCAGATCCAAGCTGGGTCATTCCAGCCTGCCACCAGAAAACCTTACTAACTGCTGAGTTAACAGTATTCTCTGTGGCTGCAGGAGACAAAACAATAAGCAATGGCCTTAAATTTCCAGCAAGGGAAATTTAGTTTGGATATTAGAAAGAACTTTCTCAGCATGAGGGTGGTCAAAAGTTGGAACAGACTACACAGAGAGGCTGTGGAATCTCCATCCTTGGAAGTCTTTAAGATCAGGTTAGACAAACACTTGACTGGGATAGTTTAGACAGAGATGATCCTGCCATGAGCCGAGGGATGAATGAGATGACTTCTTGAGGTATTTTCCAGCCCTGCTTTCTGTGATCCTATCTGTGCACATGTGTATATACATTAAAAACAATGTTAAAAAAGCCTTCTAAAGTTGCAAAGTCAAGCGGTCAAAAGTCAGGAAATGCCAACTGTGCAGGTTAACTTTGGCCTCATTATAAGTATACATCATGATGAATTATTATAATTAAATTTAATTATATGAACACATTTTTTTTCCATAGACCACTGATTCATTCCTTTGCAGGATGGACTCCATTCACTTAACAAGAAACTATTCAATATTTCTATTCTTTTCATTGTTCAGCCTGTGACTTGTTGACTGCACAATCTTCAAACCATGTTCTGAAGACAGAGGTATTAATTTCCTTATGGGCTTTTCCACGTTGCTCATTATTACAGTATTTCAATGCTTCATAAATGGTAATTCATTTTCACCCCCCAGTGAAGTGGGGAGTGAAATTATTTCCATTTTACAGCTAAGGAGCTGGCTCAAGACATTAAAGCCACCAGTATTCACTCATTTTAGGCACCCAATTTTAGACACCAAGGACTTGATTTTTCAAAGAACTTAGCTTATATAGCATACATAGTTATTTATCTGTTCAAAAACACAGCTCGAAAGATTTCTGTTGTAGCTCTGAGCACTCAACACTTCTCAAGTCAGGCCAGAAAATGAGGAACACATGGTAATAATGTATGAAAAGTTTGGTTTAAGTGACTTCCCCAGCCTCAGAAGTGATCTGTGTGGCAAAGGTAGGCATAGAATACAGCTCATTCAACTGCCTTAATCGAGATCTTCCTGAAGCTGCTGCCTTTGAACACTTCCCTTAAAAGTGGCCAGATTCATCAACATAATTCAGTTAAAATAAGGCAATTGTTCTAATTTGCATTTACCTTGGGCTGTAGCTGCTTCATTCACAGACCTGATAAAAGAGAATGAAAGCTTATTTTCTAGCTCTCCAAACTATACAACTTGGTCTAATAAAAAACATTACCTCAACTGACACATTTTGCTTCTCTTCTAATCCATTACACATGCTCCAACAAATGAAGCAAGGGTCCTTTTCTATACAACTCCTAATTATTTCCTAGAGCAGGTCCAGCCTTTATATTAAGTAAGGCAGAGGCCCTGTGGAAATATAGTATGTGATCATGAAATTAAAGGTACTAGACCATGTACAAATAGTTTCTCCTAGGAGAGTGGCTGCTATAACAGGAGAAACCACGACTGTACAGGTCTCCAGAATTTTTCTCCCAAGGCAAAAATGGCTGCTCCAGGAGAAAATAACCTATGGGTAACTGGGGTTAAATCACCCTCAGGGGAATTTCTCCTGGGAGAGTGAATGTCTGTACACATTCTCTTCTAAGAGAAGTGACAGTCCTTCAGCATCCCAAGGTACTTCTTCCCCACTCCCCTCTCCCCCCTCCCCACCCCGAAAGACAATGTGTCACTTGTTGGACTCTGCTGCTCCAGCCAAGCAGGGAACAGAACACACTCCCTCTGCAATCCCCACATTGCACTCAAGGGAGACATAGGCAGTCTCCTATGTCTCCCTTCAGTCAGCTAATCAGGGCTGCCCTATGCACTGCCACCATCTGTTGCCAGGCAGACTGAAGGAGCCTCCACAGCATTCTGAGATGTGTGCACTGGGGCCCCTTGGCTGTGCAGTGTCAGGAGTGCAAGCTTTCAGTTCTTCAAAGGCTCTTCAAGGGCTCAGTATTCAAATGTCTGGTCAGGAATCTCTGGGTAAGTTTTTCTACCAAGAGAACAAACCTAGGAGAATTCTTCCAGATTATTTGAATACATATATGCAGCCTTTTGTCTCTACTCCTCATGCTTCCTAGTATCATTCCTGTTTCTTTGCTTACCTAGTACCAACCTTTCTCCCCTCCTCCCACATCCAGTATCTTTGTCCATCTATTCAGCCATTCTCAATCCCCTGGCTTCTGGTTCCCAGTCTTACCTCATTCCAGTTCTCTTGTCCCAGCCCCTCATCTAATCTGTCCCTTCTCCAGCCTCACATCAACTCCATTCTGATGTTCTTCTTCCCTACTGGCTCCTATTCCCCATCTCACTTCTCATGTCCCTCGTTGTATCTTGAGGCATATCTCTAACTGCTCACTTTCCATGACAGGAAGTACCGTGCTGTAATGTGCTGCGCTACTCCACATACCCAGTCAATGTGTCTACATGAAATGCTTTACTATGCATTAGACTAATGTTACGCCTCAGCTCTGTATTCTTGGGCAACCCTGGCACAGGATGCAGTCTGTCTGACTCACCCCCCTCCCTCCCCTCCTCTACCTAAACGAAACTGATTAAGATGCAGTGAGAGATGCACCTAAAACTCTCCAGATAAGGGTGATAAGAGTGAAACAACTGCCCTAGGTCTCATTTACATCCGAGATGGAACCAGATGACCATTCATTTACATGAGAGATGGAAAACAGAAAGCCTGAAGCAGAGACTGCAGTGAATTCTGGGACCAGAGAAGCAGGAGAGCGCTGCATGATGGGGAATCTGTGCTTCCAATGTTAATCAACCCATGTTCACACACACCCAGCTCAGCATTTATCAGACCAGTTCTAATCTGGATTTGCTAAGGACTTTTCTCCCCCCAGACACACACACAGCTCTAAGTTTAATAGGCATCTCGGGCCGTACATTCCCCGGTCCCACTATGGGAGGCCTATTTAAACTTGATTGACTAAAACTCGGTTGCCGGGTTAGGGAATGCTGAGGCAAGAGACCGAGTCAGAGGGGGTACGGGCAACATTTGAACAATGGTTAAGGGTTCATCACAGCCTGCTGGAGCCCTAATCCCAGGTGTTGTCATATCTTTCCCGAGACGACTGGTGGGAGTCCTCTCCACAAAAGGTTATGAGCACCCCAATAATTGCTTTAAGTCTGTTAAAAGACTATAGTAAAATCTGGAAAAGTCATGCTAAGCTGAGGCTTGTGCACAACAAGTAAAAATCCAAAATCCTGATGCTGCAACCTATCTATTGTTCCTGAAGAAACCATGAGATATCCCATCAGTATATCTGCCATCCATAGGAACCTCAAGCTGGCTCTCAAGTATTTGGGTTACTCCCTAATCTTAAGTGTTTCCTGATTATCAATCAGTTTCCTGAGATGGTCCAAACCAGATAACCCCTTGTCAATAGAAAAGACAATGATTTACACTACTGAGGGTGCTTCGAAGCAGCTGAACTGAGGGTATAAAAATCTGTAAGTGTGTGCTTAAAAAAAAGGAGGAGGAGAAAGAAAGAAGAAGAAAACTCCTGTGCTGACACCATCCCCTGTCATTCTTGGGACGCTGGTAGAACAGATCATCTCTCTCTTCAAGGACTGTGCTACGGACTGTGCCTGTCAGCTTTGCAGCCTGGGTACCGTGGACTCGGTGAGATTCCCAGCGTTCTCTCTTCTTTCTAGGCATAAACTTGTGAACCTGAACTGTATCAGTTAAGCTTGAGCTAAGTTTCCCCAAATACTTAGTGAAACCAGGGTAGTATTGTCATTGTTTGTGTTTGTTTTTCTTTTGCATGTCTATTACTACTAGTACTATTATATATTTCATATGCTTAGCAATAAATAACTTTTATAGGCAAACTGGTAGTAATTGGGTATATTTTTCCTTCTCTGCTTCTTTTTCCTCCTGTGCTCTGCAGCAACGCTTCTTTTACCTATGCTAAAGATCCCTGTGAAGCCCAAATTATTGTGGGGTCTGCTCATCAAGAGGCCAAAGATTGGGACGTGCTGAGTTTGAAACACATAAGGGGATCAGCTTGTACAGGCTGATTGACCCAGTTTGACTCAGATGTGCCCTTATGAACTGAATGCTGGCCCATGAGGGTGTCAGCTGGACACCCAGCCGGATTCAGAGGGATTCTGTTTACCTGTGTGCTTGTGTCTGACTGCATTTTATTGTTGCTCTTATGAACTGATTCTTGGCATATGAGGGTGTCAGCCTGTCCATGCTGATCAGCCCGGCCAGGTCAGGCGTGTCACGTTAATTTGTGTGTGTTTGTGTGTATGACTGATTTGGTGACTGGAGGAACCCAGTCCCATTGAGATTGAGTCCTGCAAGATAGCTCCACTGGGGGTGAGGGCTTGCAGAAGGGAGAAATACAGCCACGTATAGTAACACAAGCAGCACATTGACAGAATCACCAAGACCCTAGAAACTATCCCTAATAAATGAGCACACCCCAAAGTAATGGGCAAATTTGGTAACACTAATCTAATGTGGAGTAAAGCATCATTGTCTACATGTGCACAGCAATTACTGCATAATAGATTAGTCTATTGTGAGTGGATAGAGGAACTAGAAATTGGTGCATTAAGTAATGCACTAAAGCACACAAGTAGATGCTAACTGGGAGCAAATTGCTCCCAGTCAGACTAGGCAGCAAGGGGCCATAGAGGGCAGGGAGAGCTGTCCTAATATCCACAGGGCTGAGAGAACTATGCCAGCTGCCAGGCAGCTGTCTCCCAACCCCATGGAGATCAGGATGGGTCCTAATCTCCATGGGGCTAGGAGGCAGCTGCCCGACAATTGGGACAGTTCTCCCCCACCCCATGGAGATAGGGATCAATCCCCATGCCCCCTGCCAGGCTGGGCCTGGCATCCAAGGAAGCTTGGAGCTCCCCCTGGCTGCTGCAGAGGGGCACATCAGGGCAGGAGTAGCCCTAGACTGAACTGTTTCCATCAGGAGTAAATTTGCTCCCAACAGATACATGTTCAGGTGCATACAGGGGCACAGCTTAATGCGCCCAAATTTTCTGTGCAGAAAATTCAGATATATTAATTTCATGTTTAGACATGCCCAGTATCTCTAAAAACAGAAGAAGTATAGCTACATTTGCATAGTGTAAAGGATTCAGGCTCAGAAGTAAGTGACTTTTTGATAGTTTTGATCAGTTTGATTAATTGGAACAAACTTTGAAAAGCACTATTAAAATTATAGGGATCCCATCCTTGGTAATCCAGCCCAGAAAAGAAAGATCAGTCATATTTTACAACCACCACTATGCATCCTCAAAGATTCAACTTTGATCATTCCATTCTTCCAGCCAATGTAAGGAAACCAACTCCTTGTAAACTGAAATCACTATATAGCAACCCCTTTGATGTTCCAGACTCCACTGTCCAGTGAAAGCATTACCAGACAATGGGGATTTGTTCAGCCCTATCAGATCATCAGCCTTCTGGCCTCTAGGAAGCTGTACTTCCATTGAATGTCTTTGTCAGATGGAGCTCAATGAAGATTGGAATAATCAAAATCATGATACACTTTACAGTATATATTCAGGTTATTCAAAAACGTTTCATTTAAAATACTATGTTCTCTTTTTCATCCTCAGTACATATATATGTAGGCCAGATGTGCTGAGAGGCAGAATCAGTTACCCCACTCACCGCACAGCACTAAGGACACTTTTACACATGCTCCAGGAAGGGGTGGGGGGGAGCACTTTAATTAGAGACCACAGTGTTGGATGAGCTTTAGTTCAAGTGCCCCCATCACCATTTTGGAGTGCAGGGACACTGTTACATGAGATGAAGGAGGCTGCTGAAGCACAATAATTACAATGCTCCAACAGACGCATTCCAACTGGATGCCCTCTCCCTGTGACTTTGTTTAATTTTATCGGGTAAGTGTTAAGTTCTTGGGGTAATACTATAGTTTTGTAGCAGAGAAAGAGTGAGGCTCTGAAAGAAGAGGGGGAAAACGGATAGTCCCAGGGAGGACAGAGAGAAAGTCCTAGGGGGCAGTTGGGAGAGAAGAGTGGAAAGCTTATTCCCAGGGAGGACAGAACAGAGTCTGAGGAAAGACAGAGGGAACTGCAATGGTACCATAAAGACTGACTGTTTTGAAGCACAGTCTCCTGTGCTGTTTGGGATGTCAGCACTCTGACACACCCTCCCCCTTTTTTGAAGAAAAAACACCTTCCCTTCCTAAGGGATGACCAAAAGGAAGCAGATCTCTGAGGCAAGGGTACAACAGGTCACTGGGGAAGTTAGGGACAAAGAGAAGCCAGGGTCTTGAAACAGAGGCTTACCCCTTGTGGAGCCATAGCAGGGCTGGCTTCAGGAGGGCCATTAGGAGAGGGAGACTGCAGCAAAGCTGTCCTTCAAAAGTGGCTTGATCTGTGACACTGTTTCAGGCCCTTATCTCAATCTAACCCCACCTGATGCCTCCCCCCCCCTCCCCCTTTCTCATCTGTTTAGGTAGATCTCTCTTCTGTGCTGCCTGGTCGAGCAGGTTGGTCACTTAGGGCATCTATACACATGCTCTGGGGCAGAGGTGGGGGGTGGAGTTAATTAGAGAGGCTATAAAACCTTCTTTAATTAAAACACCCACAGCATCATGTGTATTCAGCGTCCTGCACTTCAAAATGGCCATAGGGGCGCTTTAACTAAAGTTTGTTCAATAAGCTTCAGTTAAAGCACCCCCACTGCCATTTTGAAATGGAGAAACACTGATACATAAGATGCTGAATACACATGACGTGGAGGCTGCTGGAGCACAATAATTAGCACATGCTAGCAGACTTGATTCATTAAGTCTGCCTCAATGCATGCTAGTTAGCACGTGTCAGATCAGAGCTCCATCATGTGTATAGGTGCCCTGAGAGCACAGGAAAGATGCACTCCCTGCTTTTAGTCAGTAGCATAATGATGGGTGGGCAAGTGTTGCATCAGCTCCAGACTCTACCTAGGGGTGTGGGAAACCTCATCCTCTCTCATAGGCTGCAGCTTTCTTGCTCCAGCAGCAGGGAGCGAATAGAACTTGCAGCAGCATGTAGTGGAGGAGCAGCCAGAGGTTCACTGCTGCAGGAGTTGGGAGAGAGATGTCACCCCCTGTGCTGCTGCAAAGAACTGGTGTCTTTTTGCTCGCTTGACATCATGACTAGGGACAGAAGTTACACATAAACCAGTTTAAGTGATCAGAAGCCAGTTTAAACCTGTAACAGAACATAAGTTCAGTATGTATAAACCACTTTCAAAATGGCCAAAACTGGTTTATGATGAACCTGTTTAACTGATTTACATCAAACTGGTTTATGGAACTTCTGTCCCAGACCCCTTCCTAGTTTAAGTTAGCTCACAGTCCCCCAACATCCCAGGAAGCTTTGCAGCCCTGGGCTGGGTGGGGCTGTGCTGTCTGCTCCAGTGGAGCAGGGTTGGCCCCACTCCTCTCCTCTCTAGCTGGAGCACTATCACTGCTCCGGCTGGCTGAGAACGGGGTGGGGTGGGAAACCCTGCTCCCTGGTAGCCTGAGGGGAAAGTTGGGGGGTTAATCCCCCATTCCATCCCCTCTCCCACTGGCATGGCACTCCAGCTGGAGTCTGCCTGGCTGCTCCTCCTTTGCTGCCCCCCCCCCCCCCCCCGCCGCCAACTTCAGGTTGCTGCTCAAGGTTGCTTCTTTCACTGTCTTTAACAGCTGTTCCAGCTGTTCCTTTTATTGTATCAAAGCTTTTTATGTCAATAGTAACCCTTCCAGAGCAATTCATTTCTTTGTCTTTTATTTGCCCAGGTTTTATGCCCAGAGACAGTCTGAAAGGAACACTGGTCACAAAATTGTACAAACGCATCTGATCCACAGAACATATCCTTACTCCAAAAACCTGGGCCTGTTTTTCTTATCTCACCTACTTTTCTAGTTCGGGTAGTTCTTTTCTCACCAAGCTTGCCATAGCAAGTCAATCCAAAAAAGGGGAAAAGCTCCTGAATTCTAACTTAATCTGTGCTCTCTCCCTTGCAAAACCAGTTTGACAAGTTTATGTGATTGAGCCTCCAAACCCCTGGAACAGATTTTGCAATCTTCAACAGCTCTAAGTTCAAGCAGCCTCCAATTTCTAAGTCCAGTGTTCAACAAAATTTCCAAGTGCTGTGCATAGTAAAGTCTCTCAGTCCAGGTACATTCAGTAGTGCCCACCCAGGGAAGGGGGAAGCTCTAGTGCTTCTGCAGCAAGCAGCGGTGTGGGGGCTGGGGATGCCTAGCAAGGGCTGCTGCCCTCCTCCCTGTCCAGGCACACCCTGACTGGGGACTGTGCAGGACAGGGTGGGTGTTTAAACCCCTCCCCAATCATACTCAGTCTTCTGGGGCCTGCCCATGTCACTGCTGAAGGGAAGGGAAGGCTTGCTCTAGAGCCCTCAAGCTTCTAGCCTGAGCCACTGCAGGCATGTGGCCACGCTTCCAGAATCAGAAGTGACTGTCTATTCACTTGCTTCTTGGTTCAATCTACACAAGTTAGACCAACCTGCAAAGATTGAATTGATTCAGGCTCAGGCATTTTGAATGTCCTTACTTATCTCATGTCAGTGGCAAAAAAGGGGAGAACATCTTCTCCCTGCAGCAGCAAACCTCTGATCCCTCCTCCACCATGCAGCACCACCACCACTGCAGGGAAGGTGCAGACTGAAGGAGAACAGTGCTGCCCAAGGCACACTACTGGGCAGTTACTCCTCTGCTTTCTCTTACGATGTCTGGGCTTAGGCCTGACACAACCTGGCATATTGCAATTGGAAAGCACGGTTGCTTAGAGTGTCCTGCGCAACCCCAGGCTGAAGCATGCTTGATGCACAAACGAAGCAAGCTGCAAAACTCTCACAAGTCTCCCCTAAGTATGCACACAATACTTCCCCCCCCCCAAAAAAGACAAAAACAAACTTTATTCTCAATAATTTGGTCAAATTTGCACAGATTTTCCAAGTGACAGAAAAAGACAGAGCCCTGGTTCAACATCCACTCCCTTGCCAAATTGTGATTCCCACTCCAAGGCATGCAAGTACTAGAGGTCTTCCATTTTTGGACTTAATCAAAACAATCTATTTTTCTCTGGTTGTGTTCTCAGAAGCAGCTGAACTATTTTAGCTGAAATTTGCCAAAGGAAAAAAAAAAAGTAGACTGGGCAGGCAGTGGGCATGAAAAATTCCAGCCTAAATTGTTAGAATTTGGTAGTGTAAGCATCTGAAAACAAGAAAATTGATGGGACATTTAAATAGCAGTAATTATTCATTAAATATTAAAATAATGGTATGATTATTATTATTATTATTATGACTCTCACCAGCAGCTGAGAGTAGGGGGATGTAGGCAGGAAAATACCCAGGGCAGAAGGTGGGGAGGCAGCTCCACTGCTTGCTCCTAGGGAAGGCAGCAAAGCCCCTTCTTCCAGGGCAGTCCCAGCTGGGTCCCCCTGGGCCACTGCCTGGGTAGCCCCTCCCCTGGAGGGTCCCTCCGGTGCCCGTGGCTGTGATGCCTCAACTCTCACCAGGGTACAAATTTAAATATTTGCAAATTTACATACTTACATATTTGCAAATTTAAATATGTAAATTAGACTGTTTCTATACTTGGTCCACCAAAATTATTTGAGCGAGCTTGGCAGTCTGCAATATAAGAAAGGTTGGGAACCACTGATCTAGAGCTGCCTAAATGTGTGGTTATGGTCCAGACTCCAGGAGAAGTAAACCTTGCCTAATCCCCAGTGAGCAGGGGGGTTGCACTTACTTGACTATCTCATGCGCCGGTACTTACAGGAACATATTGAAAAGGCATTGAGACTGCGAACCAGTTGAGTGCTATAGGAAGAAAACAGAAAACAACAAAATAATAGTTACTTAGGAAAAAGAAGGACTGGAGCAATGTCAAAATGGAGTCTGCAGATGGAAAACCTCTTCATCATAACCACAACCGCTACACGGAGGGAAGAACTTCGAACAACAGAAAAACTTTCACTCATATATATTGGAACTCAACTGACAAGCGGAGAGAAGGTCTATAATCATATTAGAGCACACCATTTCCTCAGCTTATGTCTTAAGCCAGTGATTCTCAACCAGAGTAATATGCAATATTAGAATTGTTGGTCTGCAGACCCCTGTACATTATTTACAAGATAAACCCAGAGATTTCAAATAGAAGTCCATAGTGTCCAAACCATCCCAACCTGTTGTGGTCTTTCTAAGTCCTTTATAACAGATAAATTGATCTATTATTTTTCTGTAGACAAAAAATGAGTGAAAGCTAAGAGCTGGCATTTTGTGAGGGGTGCCTTGAGTCTAACAAGAGGTGATTGAATCCAAAAAGGCCTGAAGACATGCTTAAAGAAGGGGTAG
Source organism: Alligator mississippiensis (assembly GCF_030867095.1). Classification (NCBI taxonomy): domain Eukaryota; kingdom Metazoa; phylum Chordata; order Crocodylia; family Alligatoridae; genus Alligator; species Alligator mississippiensis. The sequence goes on from NC_081824.1 coordinate 344,389,295, forward strand.
TTAGGACTCTACAGTAGACCATTGAGTAATATAGGGTTCTGTTTCTTTCTTCTACCAGAAGCTTGACAAACTCCTAATTCCAGCTAGATCAGGGAATTAATACTTGTGGTTTTGCAGTCTAGAAGGAAACAACAAAGACTTCTAGAGGCAGAGTTTTGATACGAGGAGAAACCAGGAAGCACAAAGACTGGCAGAAAGGTTCAAAGGCTGAGATAACAAATGCAATAGGATTGAAAATAGTTTGACTTTTTAAATAATTGAACAATTATGTTAAATAAACAAATTAGCAAGAGAAATGCTGTAAACATTTAGTGTCGCTTTTACCAAAGACTACAATCTTCAGCTTATGTTAGGGTGCAAGCCAAATATTAGTGTGAGCCCCACAGTAACAATGTGATAAATCAAAAGTGTGTCCAAACAAGTTCCATGTTTTTATATTAATTTAACGTGTGTATCAGAAAGGTCTTTAGCATGCCATTGGAAATGATTTTTCTGGCTGGCTGCTTGTCCCCTTCTGTCTTTTTATTTTGTTGGACTTGATTGCAGATGAATAAGGCAAGCAGTCAAACTTGCCAGATACTTTTAAATAATTAGCATATTGCATATAGTAATTTTGCATTGGCTCCTTCTCAAAATAAATGTGTAGAATCCCATAAAGATTTTGCACTGATTAAACTAATCAGACATTTGAAAGTTCAGCATGTGTTAGTTCCTTTAAAGTTCCAAGGAAACCAAAGTATGATCATAAAATAGAATTGGCAGCAAAGGTCACTCAAATTCATCTGGCACATCTCAGAGGTCTCATCTTTGTAATGAGAACCAACATTAAGAAGCTCTATTGTGCAAGTAGAAGGTAGTATTCCACTATCAATAGCATTATGGAAATGTTTCTGCTTACAGAGTCAGTCTATAATTAGAGGGAAATGTAAAATATTTTGAAAGTTTAGCAAGGACTTTACCTGCTTTTAAATTTGTAATTCAAGCACCAAAATGGTGGTCTGCTCCAGGTACCGGAACAGCCAATGAGAGTTAGTCTTGATTTAATTTGACTCTTTCATTTTTACTCTTTGAGTGCCTTGTTGTTCTACACTCTGATAAGAATGTGGAGGGTTTTTTTCTACAGGGATACAAGATTTGGTCAAACATGAATGTATTTTTTTCTGTTTGCAAATTAAAACACTGACTGCCAGCAAATCTGTATCTCAACAACAGTACAGAACAGTAGAGATCTTATTCTGTTTTAAATATCTTTGGTCAGTCAAGTTATAAACTAACCTGCTTTCAAGTACATCAAAATCAATATAAATATTAGCTGAAATATCATAAATTATAAATATTGACTGCTGAGAAGTAAATATTGTTTGGGCTGGGACAGAAAGCCTGAAGTCAAAGACTGAAGACAATATTTCACAATCTCCATGTTTTTGGGGTTGGTTTTTTTCTTTTCGTCTGGCAATATGTTACCCAGCTGTAGCTCAGGAAAGCAGCCACATTTCTTTTATTCAACTGTATGGTTTTTAAATATGTGTGTTGTAAATCTGACTTGACGAGTTCTCCAGAATGAGATTTCGGGCCTAGTCTGAGGCATTCATGGTTTTAAAAGTATGGCACTCTAAGCGAGATTGTGGAAGTCATGCTGCTACTGTGCATGTTGCAGTCATTACCCAGTGTCTGGTCTTGCTGTCCTTCTTGTACTCGCCTGCCACACCTTGATGGAAAATAAATATTTTGAGAAAGAACGCCAAGCTTGGGAGGTGGTCTTCTTAATATGCATCGGGGTAATGATGGGTCTCTTCTCAAGGCTCCTACCTCCCCCTTCACCCTGTCCTGACCTGTAGTGCCCCAGACTTTGGTGTGACTCTGGGAACTCCTTCCCTCTGTCCCTTTGGATAGCTCTCATGGTCACAAGCACCCCGCTGTCTCTTCCCTGTCTTGGTTTGGTTACTTCTAGTGGGATGGCATTCCCCTGCTCTCCTCTGGGTTTGAGCCTTAATGGGTGGCCCTTATCACCTCAGGGTCCTAGTCTCCATAAGTCTTTCACAGCTTAGGCAGATGCCTGCTGTACTGCCATCTGGTGTGGAGTCCCCTTTCCTGGGTTCCCTCTGGATGGGAGGAAAATTGTTTTCCCTTCCCTGCAGCTCCTCACTCTGGCTTCTCTCGCCTTTGTTTCCCACAGGTGAAACCCCTCTTTGGCACAGCACTCGCCTGGACAGCTGTTCACCTCCTCTTCCCACGTCCTGCTTCCCCTCCTCGATCCTTGGTAGGTACCTGCATCTCCAGGGTCCATCGGGTTGCCACTACAGTCTTTCCTCTTGTCTTGGTTCCAGTCTCTTTGGCTGGCCCCTGCCCTGGGTACAATCTGCCTTCTCTCCCCAAGTCCCTTTTATCCTTCGGCTCCTCCCCCAGGAGCCAATTCGCCCTGGCCCTGCTCCCACATGCAGCTCTGCCAGAGCCTTTGTGGGACTTCACTGAGGTCACCTAGGTTCCCAGTGCTACCCATTGTTCCACTTCTCTGGCCCTGGTCGTACCACAGATAAATTCTCTTCTTGCCACTCCAGGTGGTTTGTCCCCTTTTCCCTCCATAACACACACCATATCTGGTGCCCTGTTACAGAGATGATATCTTGTTTTCAAAACTGGTCACATGATTCCAGGTCAGGTGCTTAGAAGGCTGAAGAAATGCAAGAGTGCAGCAAATAACACATGTCTTGTCTCTCATCCACCATTCAGATAAATGAAAGGAGGTTTTACAATGATCAAGTAGCAGCTCTGTAATTGACCCCTGCAGCTTTAACCCCTACCATCTACTTTTGGGGATGATTTTGATAGTTCTCTCAACCCATAGCTCAAATACAGCACTTTGCATCAAGAGATTTCAAAGCTCTTTACTCAGCAAGTAAACATCATCATCCCCTTCTGAAAATGTAAAACCTGAGGCACACTCAGGTGGTGTCAGAAGCTATGTGAAATAAATGTATTTTGCCTTGTCTAAAGCATCATCTTCAGCTCATACTCAGCAGGACTATAGCCATAGCTGTAGAATAGGGAGGTACTGCTCAGTGCTCATCTCACATGAAGTATTAGCTCAGTGGAGCTCTCTTGGGACTGTCAGTATTCTCCCCATCAGAATGAGCTGCACAGATCAACTGCGGAGATCTCTGTGGCACTCTGGCCATATGCACACAAGACACAGACTGCACAATTGTTACTGCACAGTCATTTAGCACTTGCATACACAAGTACTAAATGACTCAGTAGCAACTGGCATTATTGCATGGTAGTGTCCCCACATGGCTTCTTGTTGATGCTGACTGTGCAGTAGCTCATTATACTGCACAGTAGCTTGTTACTACTGTGCAGTAGTGTTGCAGGACAAGCTACTGTGCAGTCAGAGTCTCATGTAGACTTAGCCACTGAAGAGTGTGAAGTCCTTCTGTAAGTGGCCCCTGTAGCTTCAACTACTAGAGTCCACTTCTGAATACTTGTGTGTGCCCTGCATTTGTCTCTGTAGTGTTTTAATACATGGCCCTTCATGACTGATGTTTTTGGTTCTTGTATATCTGTACCCAGAAGTAAAAATGAAATCAAAGTAAGAAAAAAATAGGATCCAAGAGATCCCCTGGAGATGCATAGATGTCTCCTTACTCCTATACTGGGGAGCGCCCAGAGGGGGTAATAGAATCTTTTCTATACCCTAGGCAGGTTACTCAGAATTGGTCACAAGCTTCAATGTGGTTGTCTATTAGATGAAACAGAATTTTGCCCTAAATGTCCACATGTACCATCCAGGGTACAGTGGGACACACCTAATAAAGTAATTTTATTAGAGATAGGCACTCCCTACAATGTGAAGGTAATCAGTCTAGCCATGAGTAACAGTAGCAGTATCTTTTTTCATTATCCCTTAATTTAGTTTTCATAGATTAAAGCCTGGCATAAATCTGGGCACAGATTCCTGTTGTCAGACTTCAAAGAGAACTCCCGAAGTCTTCTGCCAGAATCCATGATCATCTCTGTGTTCTTTTCTTTTTTTCTTTTTTTTCAGGGACCATTTGCATATTCCTTAACCTTAACGAAAATTATTTTTGCTCACTTCTCTGAAGATTGCAAAATACATTCCTGAATCAGATTTCCCATGAGGGGGAAAAACAAACCCCTTTATATTTGTTATGCTCCTCTGACATAGATTGAACCACAGCTTGGATACAAATGAGGAACTTTCAATTGCTCACCTCTCACTTTATAATACTCAAGAATAATGAAAGGTGAAGTTTCTCAGTTGAAATCAGAACATAGGATATATCTTAAGAGTTTGAGACTATTCTTACAAAAAGTAATCAAGCTTTCATAACTGCTTTCTATGCAGATTCACAGACCTTTCAGGCCATTAGCATCAAGGGGCAATTTAAAATAAATCAGCTTGTCCTTTTTATGAAAAATAAAACAGAAATGGTAAATCCTGAATATCTTGATGTGAATGATACACATTCACATCACTTTAATTTGTGTCCTCTATGCTTTTTTCAATATGCACTATAATTACTAATTACAGAGAGAATTAGGATCCAGAGCTGTATTAAGGTAAAAAGCACTTGGCAGAATTTCTGATAGAGCTACAAATGATAATGACCTTGATTTCTCAAGTACGTCTTGTCCCTCTATTAATCATTTTCCATCCTCAAGACTCCACACAATGAATACAATACTGAAAACTAAATTAATGCCACAGTATCATTCTTAGAGATCATAGGGACAACCCCTGTGTTTGTGGCAAGAGAGAGAAATATGGAGCTTTCTATCCTCCTATTGATGTTCTTCTGAATGCAACTGCAAGAGTCATGTACACAGACCTACTTAATTCGCAGTTTCACAAATTTAACAGAAAAATCCGGGATTGTCCACAAAATCAACAACAAAAAATGTAATAAAAGGAATATGCTGGTTCCCCAGTGGGATCCAGCAGTCCTTGCTGTCAATAGGGGAAGGTGCTAGCTTGTGGGGTGGCATGAAGGTCAGCAGGCAAGATGGCAGTTGCCCCTCATCCCTCTTCCCCCACAGGGCCTCTCTGCCAATCAGTGCCGAGGGACAGGGCCACACAAAGGGAAGCCAACAATCATGATAGTAACCACCCACTTATCCCTCCTCCCCCCAAAGTGCTTCTCCACCAATCAGCGGAGGGCTGCCATGAAATGACCCCAGAATTAGAACTTACACTATGATCAACTTGCAAAAACTGGTAAGTCCCCCCTACTATTTAGGTAGACCCCTACTCATATATTTTTGTTTCTGTTATACCAACTACTGCTTTACTTACATGGTTGTACATCTGCAGCTCATGAGTCCTCATTCTGGGACTCCAGACCTGTGATTGGCTAGACAAGACATTACAGGCAGAACCCTACTTCACTTTACAGAACTAAATGGCAGCTACCCAGCCACATAACTGCCACTTTGGGGACTTTTGCGCAGTTTCACATTCTGTTCCATGTGCTAAGTAGTTATGGTATATACCCAAGGAGCAGGAAAGCAGGTTCTATACCCCTATACCTATACCCAGATGGAGTTTGAATGCCATTGTCTGATTGCCTAGGATAGTCCTCTAACCACAGGCTACAAGTTAGACATTAACCAGTACCCTCTCCAACCCTCCTGAAGGAGGGGCCCCTGGGCAGCCAAGAAAGGAAGATACGTGGGCCCAGGAGGAAATATGGCAGCCAAAAGGTATGTGATGAATGCTGCTCTTGAAGTGTGAAAGTCCTGAGTTCTAGCCTGGATCCTTGCTCCTAATGGGGAGAAACTTTCCCCTGCTTTTGATCCATTTTATCCAATGAATAGTATGTGCAAGGTTCAGAGGTTCAACTACTACAATCATAAAAAAAGGGGTTGGAAGGGACTTCAGGGGTCATCTTGTCCAACCCCCTGCTCAAAGCAGGATCAAAAGACCCCTTCTCCTCTGGTGTCTAACACCTGCTACTCATTGTTTTTTGCTGAGTTGTGCAACTCACATTCACCCAGAATACATGTATATGAAGCTATGTATCTGCCCAGACAGCATGCAGCCTACAGCACATGCTCAGTAACCATGTGCCCACACTCCACATGGAACAGGATTGCTAACTGCATCTAAGTGCCAAAAATGTCAGTTAGGCAACCAGGTAACTGTCATTCAAGCACATAAAGTGAAACATAATTCTGCCCTGAAAGTTCTATACTAAGCAACTAGTTTCCAGAGTAGAAATTGGCAAGGGAAAGGATCTCATGAACCTGCTCCATCTCTACATATTAGCCAAAAGGGACAGGTGCAGGAAATGTTTTTTTTCTGCCTTTTCACTTGCCTTCTAATCCCACTGAATTGAAGAAGGATATTGTTTACCAGTACTATTGCTGTGGTTTATTGATGTGTCTTGTGTTAAGCACAGGTTAGCTCTGTTAGAGCTCTGTGAGTCAAAGGTTAGAAAAAATCCCCAGAGACTTTTCTAATGAACCAAAAGCCATTTTCTTGTTCCCAAAGGGACTGAGAGAAGCTTCCTGAGAATGGCAACAGTGAAGTGTGGGAAGCTCAGCCAAGAGGTCTCTAGGGCTAGGGATAGAAGCTACACATAAACTGGTTTAGGTGATCAGAAACTGATTTAAACCTGTAACAGAATAGAAGTTCAGTGCACATAAACCAGTTTCAAACTGGCTGAAACTGGTTTAAGATAAACCTGGTTGAATATAGTATCAGACTTAACTGATTTAGGTCAAACTGGTTTATGAAACTTCTGTCCCAAACCTCTTCCTGGTTTAAGTTAAATCAGAGTCCTCCAGCATCCCAGCATTGTACAGCCCTGGGCTGGGCTAAGCTGGGTTGTCTGCTCCAGAGAGCAGGGCCAGCCTAACCCCTCTGCTCACTGGCCTAACTGGCTGGCTTACTGCCCCCCCTGGAAAATCCCTGCTGGGGTCTAGGGACAGGGAGGGGGGTGTTAAACTTCCCTTCCCCAAGTATGGAGCTGCCTTGCTCTCCTTACATAGAGCTGGCTTCAACTATAAACTACAAATCCCAGAGGCACCTGGAAGCAGAAAAAGGAAGTGATGAGCACCCCTGTAGAGTCCTGCTGCTATGATTCTGGACTGCAAATCCCAGAGACCTCAGGGGCAACATAAACAGGAAGTAAACATAAAGCCCATGCTGAATACATGCCAGAGAGCCATGCTCTAGTGCCCCCTGGCTTCTGGCTTGAGCCACTGCAGACATGTGGCTGCATTTCCTGAATCAAAAGTGAATGCATGTTCATTTGCTTATTGGTTCAATCTTTGCAGCTTAGACTTGTGCGGGCCGCGCCCCGATCCCACCTTTGTCGCCATGTGCGGCGGCGATTCCAATCTCATTCCCGTCGCCATGTGCAAGCCGGGGGCGAGCCAGGCCCGTCTTCGTTGCACACGGGCTGTGGCCAGCAGCCCGGGCACGCGGGGCTGGAGAGAACCGCTGGGAGGTTTAGCGTACGCGAGTTAGAAGTAGTTACAGAGGCGTAATGGTTGATTGAAAAGATTGTTTACTTACACCCAAAGATGGTATTGGTGTAGGCTGGACAGGTTTCCAGGCACAGCTCCCGCTTGAATCCCTGTTGGAGGATTACGACAAACTCAGTTGCTCCCACGGAGTTTGCTAGGCTCCGTGGGTTTTGTTATTCGGTTCCCAGGCCCCTGGAGTTGTTAAGACTCCATGGGTTCAAAAATTGGGCTCGGTCCGGTTTCTATTCCCCGGAGTTGCTGAAGCTCCGTGGGTTCGGTTCGGTTCCCTCAACCACGGAGTTATTAAGGCTCCGCGGGTCCAGAGTTACAGGAAAGGGATACGTCTAGGATTGCGCTCGGCGATGGGGAGAGGCTAGAAGTGAAAGCTCTGTAGGCTCAGTTCTATTGCCTCTATTGCCTGCTTAGGGGAGGCACATTGGGTCCGCGAGGGTCCGCAGCGCTTGGAGATCTTCACACAGAATCTCTCTCGTCCTCCCTCCTCTGACTTGGGCTGAAACTACCCAAGCCTTTTGTACGGCTAGCAAGCCAATCGCTAGCTGCCATGTGTGCCTACATTAGGAATGGGCCAAGAATGTGGTGTGAATCCTAATACAAATGGCGGGAACTTCTTTACAGCGTGTATCACTACAATGCAAAAGAGATGCACACTGCAAAGAAGCTGTAATCTGGCGGGAAATCCCCCGTTGCACCAGAGTTCTCTCTTGCAGCAGAGAACTCTACCGTGCAAAGAAAGCGACAAATTGGCGGGAAATAATTTAGCGGTGCTGAAGCACACACACAAACAAAAAATCACACCTTTGGGTTGTGACAAGACTAACCTGCAAAGACTGAATCAGTTCAGCCTTGGGCTTTTTGGTTATCTGTACTTAGCCAAGAGGAACAGAGGTCTCTCTTGTCACTCTCTAACAAGACACTGAGGCTAGAGGTACAGCCAAAAAACCCTGTGTAGCTACTTGTATCTTTTAAAAGCAGAATACAGAGGTGATGTGACTGAGGAATCAGTTAACTGCCTTTGGCCCCATATAAAGGCTACCTTGAGCTCATCATGTAGAAAGATGGGAGCTGGGATGGGGGTCTGGGATAGGAATATTTAACCAAGTAGATGGATGTATCTTTTCCTCTCCCAGTTTGCTGTAGGCTAAAACCGCCTCGATTAAGATTTGTTTTGTTTTCACTTTGAATCCTTTTGGGAAATTAAAGCCAGAACTTAGAGAGTGGTCTTTATTGTCTTTCTCTCTTAAAAGTTCCTAAATAATACTTTGCAAGCTTCAAGCTCTGACAACAGTTCAGTAGGCCTGTGACTGTTGATAACATCCTTAAGACCATGTTCTGGAAGCACTGCTTTTGCACAGAAATGAGTCGGCAGTCTCCTCTAAGAAAGGAGGCATATTTTTTGTATAATTCACAATTAAATTGTTGAATTCAAGTAACAAAATGGAAGCCAAGGCCTATCATGATTTTAAAAAGGGATTAAAAATTTACATGGATAATGTGAGCATCCACAGTATTTTAAGTATATAGGGTATATGGTTATTACAGTATAAAGGATATAAACCAGTGACTGTCAGCTAGGATGCTATGCCACCCTGGGGCGCCATGAGATCCTCTTAAGGGTAATGAAGGGTGCTATGCAATATTAGCACTGTTAGATGTGCAAGTAGCTAAACGTGATTCGTAAGATAACTCAGATATTTCAGCTTTGAATGCATAATATCAAAAACATTCTGACTTGTTGGGGTCTTTCTGAGTTCTTTGCAACTTAAGAATTTCTCTATCATTTTTCCATAGTAAAAAAATACAGGCAGTCCTTGACTTACAACGTTTCACGTTACAACGTTACACACTTACAAGGTTTGTAAATTGACACCCTGTTTCAACTTTATGATGTCAGTTTTGACTTTACAACACTTGATCTGACCTGACACCATACCAGCAAACAAGTTCACTGTGCCACCCATCTCCCTGGAGAACATCTTTTCAAACTTCCTTGGACTTTTCTTTAAGAAAGCAGACAAGACTCCAGAAAAACCTGCAGCCAAGACTCCTGAGAAGACTGCAGCCAAGAGCCCTTCAAAAAGTCCAACCAAGAGCCCTTCAAAAAGTCCAGCAAAGTCACCTCAAATAAGTCCTTCCACATCAATATGATTGCTATTTACAATAGAAATACATTAATGTTGCTATATTACTCATCTATAATTCACTGAGTACAAAATACTGGGTTATTTTTGCTGAAAATAGGGTATCAGGCCTTGGTTCAGGAACCAATCCCCCCCTTTATAACATTGTTTCCTATGGGAAAATCAGTTCCAAGTTACAACGTTTTGTCTTAAGACGTGGCTTTCAGGAACCAAAATGCATCATAAGTCCAAAGACTGCCTGTAAGTGAAAGCTAAAAGGTGTTTTTTTCTAAGGGGTGCTTTGAGCCTAACAAGGGGTGCCCTAAATCAAAAAGTTGAGAACCACGGATATAACCCTAAACTCTCATAGTTTAGGGCAGTGGTCTCCAACCTTTTTAAGTAGGAGATCGCCTTTGGCATTTAAAAGCAACTGAAGATCTACCATGCATCTCTGCCAGCCCCTGCCACCCCCCGCCACCACCACCACCACCTAGCAGGTAAGTCTGTGGGGATGGAGTGGGGAAGGCAGATTGAGAGAGAGGGAGAAAAAATTATTTAGGGGTGTGCCTCCCCAGCAGGTAAGCCCCACTCAGTCAGGGCCCCCTCAAATTACCCCTGCTCCTGTCTCTGTGGCACTGTCCCTTACCGTGGGGACCTCAATCTAGTCCCTGTCCCTTCCCTCCCCCACGGACTGACCTGCTGGGCTGGAGTGTGCATGTGCATGCACATGGGCACTTAGCCCCCACCCCAGCCTCAGATCAACTCCAGAGGCTCCAAGATCTACTGCAAGAGGCTCCTAGATATACTGGTGGATCAAGATCCACTGGTTCGTGACCACTGGTTTAGGGCATAAGAACCCTTGCAGCCTAAAGTAAAGAACTATCCACTCTGGAAAGGTTTCCTAGACCTCCTTGTACCTTCCACTGAGTGCAAGATTTGCTCTTAATCAACAAGCAATAATGGCACATCTTCTTTCTTAAAATAGCAATACCTGAATTTATAAAGCATATGCACCCATCCTCAGTTTTCTTTCTTCCCCTGCCCCAGACTGGGCATTCAGAGTTCTATGTAATTTGTTACCCATCACAACAAATACACAATAAATTCATGAAAAAAATATATAAACAAATACAGTTTGGAAAGCCTGACAAAATCACCAGAGGTTGGGAGGCATTCAATGTGAATGAGAACAATCATGTGACTGTAACAGAAAGTTACTTTAAATGGCAGTGTTCTCATTTTCTTATATAAAAACATTTGGCAATGTAGAGAATATTTACTAGAACATGGCAGGAACCCTCAGCTTCTGCTGACTGTAGTGGAAACTGGGCATTCTCAGCCCTCCATGGGAAGCAACCAGAATTTCACAGAAACAAGCTCTGAGTACTATATTCCATGAAAAGCTTTTCAGCCAACAGCATCTGTCTAAAACAAGGCTAGAAGATTAATACAATATGATAAAGAAGTTTATTTGAAATTAATCAAATATTTAAACTGGACTATGAACTATACAAGGACCTTTACGAACAGATAATGTCCATGAAGGCCAATAGAGTATGCAAGTATACTGATGGTAAAGTTTCCACCTGGTTGCTTTGTGATCACCAGAAATTAGTTTTGAAAACATTTCAGAGAAATGGGTTTGCATTCTATGTTGGGTAAAAGTTTAAAGCTAATTTCAACAAAATCTGAACAGGACTGAGGGGTTTTTTCCTTCTTGCCACTTCACACTGTAGTGTGAAAGTTAAGTACAATATGAGTGAGCTACAGTTGTACTAGAGAGCCATTAATAGTAGAAATTATTACAATTAATTCTAGAAAATGCAGCACGGCTTTTACAACACATATTTAAAGTGTCTAATTACTTCTGGTGCTTTCTCTTTGACCATAGACATTTTGCAAATAGAGTTTTTTGTTACCTGGGTTCATTCAGTTTTGGGATCAGATCTACTGTGATTGAAGTCAATTGCAAAATTCTCATTAACTTCAGCAGGTGTGATTTTGAGCCTTTGATATTATAATTGTTATGCAATAATGGAAGATCAGAGATCAGACAGATGGCAACCCTCCTCTCTACATAATTAGTATAGCTGGTTAGAAAACAAGAACGCCTTTTAGTGAAATGTTGTCTCCATTTTTATCAAAATTCTCAGATTAGTTCTACCAAATTGGCACAGTGAGTTTCCAGTTTATATGAAGCAGTGCATTAATCAACAAGTCTTATTCCTATCGGAGAGGAGAAGGCAAAGCTTCTTTCATATGGAGTGTGTTTTTTTTTATGGGATTAAGTGATGTCTGTCCATCCTATATTGATTTAGGTTGCGAAATAGTCCTTAATTCATCTCCCCAGGGTGAATTTGCAGAGTCCTAGGCAAACATTTCAGACAGTTCTAGTTACTGTCTACATGTGAGGCCAAACAAACCCATATGTCACAGTCCAAAATCAGTGAAATGTGGGGTTCCTGTGCTCAATTTATGAATCAGATCATGGTTTTGGCTTCACCTGCCCTAGCAACAAGAGCTTACTCCCTCAGCTAGTAGCCCAGCATTACTATTTCTGATAATGCCTACCAGTTCTTGGGGCATGTATGGAAATACATAGTGTAAAAGTCCTCACAACTTCAGTCAGTAAAAAGTGGAGGAGGCAAGAGAGCTCCTACTCTCATTGTAAAGATTTTGCTCTGCTTTCCACAGCATTTTGTTGGATAGGTTTCAGCTAGGTAGTTCACCAACTTCACTATGATGAACCCATTCCTTGGAGAAGAGACACATAATGTGGCATGCTATAGAACGGAGATTTACTATACAGAAAGGAACAGTTTCTGTTGCTGAATATCCAAGAAAGTTTACAGGACATCCTTATGGCAGCAACCAGAAGGATTTGTTTTTTCTATCTAGGCTTCGAGAGGAAGAATATAACTCATCAACTGTAGCAGCACTGGTTTTTCAAACTGTATGACAGCAATGCAAAGTCAAAATGCTGTGATGCCAATTTTCCTCCAACTATTTTTACTAATTGCTAAAGGAAATATCTTAATTGTGCAGATGAATGTACAAGTGTAACACATGACTTATTACCAGAACCTAGTTTTTTTATGTACCATAAAACTCCATCTGTCCTGTCATCTGGAGTTGGCCACTTCCCCTATAACGCACAAGCACAGAACAAGAATATTACATTTGAAATACCCATCATATTAACCAAAAGTGGGTCTGAATTTTTTTTACCTTCTTAAAGTACTATAAACCCCAAAGTGTTTTTGCATTTATGGGCAGTAAAGATATATGTTATGTATGAGCTAAGATCCTAGGCAACAAATAATTTTAACTTGGAATTACTAAAATTTTCCTCCGGGCCATTAAGAAACAGGAGACATAGGTAGCTTTCCACCACCTTTTTGAGGACAAATGGTATCTTGTTTGTTCACTACAAAAGCTAACTTAGAGAGGCATGAAGCTGCTCTCACTTTCATTGGCAGAACTCTCCTCCTGGGGACCATTCTGCAAACCCAAGCTCTCTGAAGCATCAGCATATAACAGCCCCAAGTCTTTGCAACTTGTACTTTGATAGCACCATTGAGCAGATGACACAGAACCATCTACAACAATTTTCTACCAGCTGGGGATTCCCCCTTAAAAAGTGACTCTCCAGCTGGCTTTGTTGCCTTGTGCAGCTAGAGCAATGATACGGCCCATAATCTGTTGAAATAAAGATTGTGTTGGGTATGTTACTCGTCATTGTTTCCCATATTATATTTTTAGGGATATAAACTCCCCATTTACTATATCAAGATTCTTGGCAGTCCTTACCAGATGCCATGTTTTAGACAAGCAAAACTGGAATTACCATAATTTTAGCCCTGGCTCAGCAAAGCACTTAAGCATACACTATTTTTAAGTATGTGCACAAGTTCATCACTGCCCAATGTTAAATCAAAGCCTTAGGCTAAGTACAGATGTTCAAGGAGGTTAGGGGGAGGTTAGATCATATTAAAATGGCAACCCAATTTAACTTAGTTTGCACAGGTGCAAACTTTATACTTCAATCCCTTGTTAGGTGCATCTAAATGTGAACTGTACAGAAGTTCAGGAGGGTTAGATCTAAAAATGGCCAACCCAGTCTAATTTAACTATGCCTCAAAGGTAATCTAATTTAGATGGGATTGGCTAGACTGATATAACTGAACTTCTGTACAGTCCCCAGTGCAGCCCCAGGGCTATACCTTTCCTACATGTCTCCCCGGCGCTGGGCTATTTCTAGGTCCCTGGTCCCTCCCCCAGATAGACAACCTCCCCTCACAGACCAGCTACCCCCCCAACCTCACCCCCCGAGCCTGCCAACCTCCCCCTTCTTTCCCCCCCCCATCCTGCAAGCCGCTCCTAGTGCCAGTTTTACCTGTGTTCACGAGAGCCAGGAGACAATTGAAGTTGGAATGGGGGGATGGGGCAGGCAGGATTGGGGAGGGTAGGTTCACCAGGGGAGCTGGTCATTTAGGGGTGAGGGGGGTTAGAAAGCTACTACAAGAGATGTTGTATACCAGAGGGAAAATTTTAGCTCTGTTAAAGTCAGTGGGAATTTTTTTGTTAATATCTGTAAGGCCAGTATTTTATCTCATAGACTAGTTTCAATAACAGACTTAGCTGTCTAACTATAGTGAGTAATTTTTAGGTGTCTGGCCCCAGAGTGGAATCCAGAACTCTATGTTATATACCTTGCCTGCTTATATGGTGCATGGGGAGAGTTAGGGACCTCAGAGTAAGATAACTAATAGAAAGCACTGAGCACAGGCATGAGTCAGAAATTCTGCCCCTATCCAAGATTGCCACTTTCCTTTTCAGTTCCACCAATCAGAGCCCTCTCCTGGGGGTACATATCTATATTCTTTCTTTAAAAAAACTGACCAGGACTTGCACTTTTTTTTCAAAAGATGGTGGAATGAGGAGAAGGTGATATACCTTTTTTATAATACCCTATGAGTTAAAACACTCACCCAGGATGGAACACATGTTTTTTATTCTCTCCTCATCCTGAAGAGGTTCAAAAGCACAGCTCTGCCTCCCAGGTGAGTCTCCTGAGCACCAGGCTAGAGGCTAGGCTAGGTGGGTGTTCTCTTCATACCTCTTGGTGAGTTTGGGCCACTGCAGAAATAATTCAAGCTTCCTTGCCCAAAGAGAGAAATTACCCCAGGCACCAAGAATGGCAGTCACTGCTGCTGCTGCTGGCCCCTGCCACTGCTGCCACTCAGGCCATAGCCCCTGGCTGCTACACCTTTGATTTAGTGTAAAATTCATAATCAGTCCTGGGACCGTGGACCAAAACCCAAATGAGTGCTCTGCTCATGGGGCTGCGGTCATGCTCCTTCGTTGGCACTTTCTCTCTCCCTCTCTGAATCTTGAATTCTTTTCTTCACAGATTGAACAGCAAGTGTAGGAACTTCCCAACATAGAAAAGGAGGCTCGTGGTTAAGATAGGTTCCCAGGAAGTGGGTGAGATTTGTGGCTTTTAACCCCATCTAGCTAGGTTCTCCCACTCCCTGGATGGTTGGTTTAGCCATTGGGCCATTATACAAATGATGGTTAGTAACACCTTCTCTTCTTCCACAAATGCAATGGCCATCACTGCATTTCATGAGGAGTCTGATCCTCTCAAGGTATGTCAAACATACTCTGGGAAAACTTACCGGATCTAGCCGGTCAAGGGACTTGGGTGGGCAATGCCTAATTTCTGGAACCCAGACTTAGGCATTTCTCTGAGGCAATTTGGAGCATGCATGAAAGCAAAACTCTAGGAGCCAAGGGAACTGTGAAGTAAAAAAAGTAAAGCACCTAGGGAGTTAGGCATCAGCAGAGCTGAGAAATTCTAGGTGGCAATTTTGGATGTAGATGCCTTAATTGTAATGGACCAGTTTACTCTAGCAGAGGATATGGATGTATACATAAATCAACATGCATAATAACCAGCAATTTTGAAATAAAACCTGTTAAGATGGTTTTTTCCTTGAATGCCAAACATTTTTAAGGGGTTTATGTTGTAGCCATGTTGGTCTAAGGACACAGGCAGACAAGGTTCCTTGGGTGAATTTGATATCTTTTATTAGACCAACCCAAATGGTTGGAGAATAGTTATTAAGCAAGCTTTCGGGTTCAAAAACCCTTCATCAGGCTAAGGAAGTTTCAGCAGTTGGCGTGTGCTCTTCCTGGATGGAATGAAAAGTAAAGAAGCCAGGGGCTGGGCTGGGCTGGGCTGGGCTGGGCTGGGGAGTCAGGTGCCAGGCAGATTGTAATGTATCAAAAATCCAATGTCTGTGTTTAGTCCATGATCTCTAGTATCCAGCAGGTTGATGAAATGGAGCTCATAGGCTCGTCTCTGGGAAGTGTCATGTAAGTTTCCCTTGAGGATCAGGACTGAAAGCTTGGAGAGAGAGTGGCCCTCCTGTGAGAAATGTGCCCCCACCGGTAATTGGGTGTTTCTGTCTTTGACAGATTTCCAGTGTGCGTTCATTCTGGTGCGCAGTTGTTGTTTGGTCTCTCCTACATATCTTCCATCAGTGCATTTGGTGCATTGGATGAGGTATATTACATTTCTGGAGGTGCAGCTGTAAGATCCAGGGATGGTGAGGGCTCTGTTGTGGGGTATAGTAATTGTGGGGGTGTTGGAGATGTGTTGGCAGTTTTGCATTTCTTGTCCTGGCACGGTCTGGATCCTTTTGGTGTGTTCTGGGCTTGGGGAAGTTTGCTTCTGGTGATGAGGTTGGTGAGGTTCAGTGCTTGGAGCATCTCCAGATGCTCAGGTAGAGCATTTCCAATGAAAAGGCATTTGTCTTTCTCCAAAATGTGTGTGTAGATAGATAGATAGATAGATAGATAGATAGATAGATAGATAGATAGATAGGTGTATGTCTGTGATTTAAATATCACAGAAAAGGAATACTGAATACCTAGGTGAATCCAAAAAGGAAGAGAAAAGACATTTGATCCCTACCTGCATTTGGGAAATTTGTCCTAATGTAATCACATCAACGTAGTGACAGCCTCTCATGTAAACATTAGTATTACCTGCGGTGAGGTAACCTCATTGTGCACTGGGACAGCCCACCTCCCTTGCGGCTGTCTCCAGACTTTTAGTTACCCTACTGCAAATATCTCTAGCGTAGAAAAAGACTATGAAACAAATGGGAAGAAAAATGATTTATAGTCCTCCAATAATGCTGAAGCATAACATAAATAGGATGGTTAATCCTATGCCAGATCCCCATGAAATGTAGCAGTCTTCAAGTCAGTTTATGGATTTTGAAGGACTTGGAAAAATGCCTGCTAAACAGTAAACTAGTTTCAAACTAGAGTTATCTCCCAACTAGAATGTGTTGAGGGCTGGAGGGATAAATGGGAAGGGAAAAGAGTAGAAGATAAACCATATAAATGCTCATTGCAGTACAACAAAACCATGAAAGTAGGAATTTCCCAGCGTTCTGTTGAGCATCAGTCACTGATGTCACTGGATTAAAACTAGCTGAGATTTGTAATCCAGTGTAACTCTTGCGGTCACTCACTGTCTGGGTCTAATAAGGACAGCAGCTGCCGTAGGATCAGAGGATCACTAGGATAATCCCATCTTCCTCTTTCACCTGCTTACTCTGCCTCTCATAGTATCAAAGTTCCTCATGAAAGTTGCATTTTAATTGATACATACTTTTATCTGAATACATGGTTTGTGTTGTTTATGTGGGGAGGAGAAATCAGATCCAGATATCTCTGTCAAAGCTGACCTGCAGCATCTTCATACTCTACCTATTCTGGGTATTTTTGTGACCATCGATTGTCTGCTAGGTTAAACTGACACAGTTCTGAAGGGGATGTTTTGTTTGATCATATGGACAGGTGTCTTACATGACAAGGATGAACCTTATGACTTATTTTTACTTGTGACTCAAGCTCTCCCAAGAGGAAATGTGTGTGCTTTGATAAAGCATAATGCCCATCCAGGCGTGAAACAGTTTCCCTTCATTGTTTTTGATGGAGTGAAAAATGGTGCTGTGGACTTCAGTGGCAGCAGGATGTGCCCTGTATGTCCAGACACACATACCCACACATACAGGAGCACAGAGAGAGAATCTTAAATACAGCAGAGCTATTGCTTAGAGTGAAAGGGGCTGAAAAAAAGCTGAGTACAACTGTGGAGGTAGTAAAAATGCAAAGGACATAAAATTAATTCTGCTTGAGGGCTTTGTCAGGCCTGGGATAATATACAGTAGCCTTACAGCTGCTCTGCACTACACCGACTGTTTCTAGCCCTCTGAAGCCATCCACCAGTTGAGATTAATTGGAGTGGAGTAGTGCTCTCTTGGGGCCAAGAGAAGGGATGGCAAAGGAGCTATCCTAAGATAGATAGGAGTTTCCTTAACCCAGGACTACCCCAACCAGGGGAGCATGACTGCTTTCCCATTCCTTCATACTACCACACCAGCACAAAGAGGCAGGATTGTAGATCTGAATCTGGTCCTGTGTTCCCATACTCCTTTTACTTGTCCTGGCTGCCTGCCTTTTCCTGCTGATGCCATCAACTGCCACTGCCTCCGTGCTGTGTGATAGATGAGAAATGTTTCATATGTAAGCTGACTCTTACTATGATTTTATGCAATCTGCTCTATCTTTAGGAGCTATATGTAGGGGTAACTTTGCAGAATTTAGTAAAAATTCCCTTTCATATGGAATGTGAAACATCCATGAAACTACCAGCACTGGTTACAGTTTAGACGGTGAGTTGATCTTGTTACCTGATTTTTATTTTTGGGTTTTTATTCTCTCTGAAAGGAGTTGTTGGATCCAAAACTTAAAGCTCATCAAAACTCTCTCCCCATGCGAGGGCCAGTTTTCCTACCAGGACAATATTGCAGGCAGTGCTTTCATGTTGATGCTTAAATTTTTGATGGGCCACAGTCCTGGATCTCTCTAGCCCTATAGAAAAAGGAACTACTTTGTTTGGTACAAAGAAAAGCACAAATGCTTCATCAATTTTGGGCACGTCAAGTACATCCCAGTTTTGGCCCCTACAGCTGTGATGAGTCTCTTCTTGTGTAATTCTTTCATGCAAAAGCCAAAAGCAATAAGAAAGGCTGTCAGAACAAGGCAGAGTGTTGCCTGCAGGAAGATGAGCACTGGTATTGCTACAACCTACAGTATGAATGCCATGTGAAATACCAGTTAAAATAGGAATGTATTGTTTGCATATAATGTAGCACAAAGTTTTTCTAAAGCTCGAGGTTATCTAAAAGAAAGCAATGTTGTTACTAAATGGTCTTACTAAATATGTTTAAAATGAATGATTCATAACATGCCAATAAGTCATATTATCACAGAATCTCATTTTAACAATGACTTTTTTCCTCTACTTTCTGGTCTAATTATCAAATATTACCTTTGGTTTTGTGAACTGTAATTATGAAATTTAAACAACTACTATTTGAATGAAAGGCAAGGTCCAAGGGAGAAATATTTGAATTAACAATGAAGAGAAGCAAAAATGCTACTTAATATTTACAAAACACTTTTCATGTTCAGCGTGTTTTATAAGCATTGGCCAGTTGCCAGTAGTAAGTGGAACAGTACCAACTTTCCATGCTTCTGTGCCACTGCATTGGGAGTCATATCTGACCCCAGCTCCCTGTTCTTCTACAGATTTCCTTAGGTCAGTGGTTCTCAACCTTTTTTAGGCTTAAGGCACACCTCATTAAACTGAAGGCTTCCCTCAGAAAATGCCAGCTCCCTTGTTTTTTGACTACAGAAAAATAATAGAGCAGTTCTTCTGTTGCAAAGAACTGAGAAAGATCACAGCAGATCAGACTGTTTTTAACGCTGTGGATAACTTTGAAATCTCTGGGTTTATCTTGTGAATCCTGTTTGCACATCTAATGGCACTAGCATTTCATGGCACCTTGTGACACTTTTGAAAGGATCTCAAGGCACCCCAGGGTGCCCCTAACTTAGGTAAGCCACTCAGAGCCTTGTTCACGCCACCAAATTTTGGCATGCTGACAGCTCTTCAAAAATTGGAAACATGCTATGGCACCTGAGTATGATTCTATACCACACTGCTCCAGTTCCAGAAAAAAAAACTATTAAAACAAAAGGCAAATGAGTCCTCTTCCTCCTCACTGCCTTTTGTGACTCAATCTTAAGGGTGTTTTACAAAAATAGATTCATTAAAGGATCTTCAAGGTGTAATAAAGTTCACATAAATACCCAAAAGGTGAAATAGAATCTGGCCCAGTGTGTTCACACAAAGAATTGCTCTCACTGATGCACAGGCACATAAGCTGGACACAGGACCTCTATCTGGCTGTCCATTGGCAAATGCCTTACCATTTAATATATGAAGCAAAGACATAATTGCTGCATAATTACTACAGGAAAGGGAAATGGAATCATTTTTCTGTATACCTTTTCTCAATGTTTTCCAGAAAATTTAAGGGAATCAATCCAATAGAAATATAAACTTATTTTGGCAGGGCAATCAAATTGAAAAGTAATGCAAATTTACCTGGGCCTGGTAACTGTGCATGGTACTCTGGTATTAACACCCAGGGTGCCATGCAAATGCAGTGTCAGCCTAGATCCTTTCTGTAAAGTTTCTATAAATCAGTGTAGCTCCTGTAGCATGAGTAAAACTACCCAAATTTACAACAGCAGAGGATCTGTCCTACTGTAGGAGGATGAAGCATAACTGGGTGCATCTACCCAGTGTACTTTACTGCAGAATAAACTAATTACCTGCGCAGTAAAGCGTCACTGTCTATACATGTGCTGCTATTAGGGCACAGTAAACTAATTAACTCGGGGAACAGTTCTGTTGGGGACAGTACTATCTTATGGCAGGGTAATTTATTGTACTGAAACACACATGTAGACTGTGAACAGAGGCAAAAATTGTGCCTGATCAGCCCAGCCAGCCAGGGGCCTGTTCCACCCCAGCTCAAATTGCTGTTGTCCCAGACGCACATGTAAATGCTGCGGCTAGGAGGAGTTTACTCTGGCCCAAAATGCTCTGATGTTTATTGCTTCACATTAATTGCATATGTAGATGCACTCTCTGTATGTGAAAGAGGATGGCTAATAGTTATACCAGGGAAAGTCCAATGGTCCAGTCTGCACAGCAAACACGCAGCCTTAATTTCTTTTCCTTAGCTCTGCAGCTATTAAAATGTGTTCAGTAATACTTCCACAGCACACAGGAAAGGAGAATAAACTCACTGGTGTTTGTGGGGAGTTCCAGTGATGAAGACCATCAGGGTAAAGACACAGGGAGAATGAGAGGGGAATAGACCCAGGTTGCCCTTTGTTCAGGAGCCAACAAATTGGCACAAGGCATCATGCCATAGAAGCACAGCAATCCACATAGGAGACACTCCCAGGGCAAGCTTCCCATAGCAAGGCAATCTCCCTCGCACAGAATATGGCCCCCATGGCAAGGCATTCAACCCACAGGGCACAAACCCCACAGCCAGAACCGTCCCTAAGGGTGTGTGGGGCCCGGGGCATATCAGCCTGTGTGGGGCCTTTGCAGGCATGAGGGTGGTGAGCGGCTGGAGCATGGAGCCAGGGGCGCGTGGCAGCCACACGGAGTGGTGGTGCCCTTGCCGGGGCCTGTACGGCACCATCCACAGGGCCCACCAAAGCACAGGGCCTGGGACAGTTGCCCCAATTTGCCCCCCCAACCCAGGATGGCTCTGCCCACAACAACAATTCCCACAAAGGCCCCTGTATACAGTGCGAGCCGTTCCAATATTTGGCCCTACCTTTAGGAAAAAAATATTTATGCCTCTAAGATTATATCAGTATCTTCATAGAGTGAGTGAGTGAGTGAGTGAGTGAGTGAGTGAGTGAGTGAGTGAGTGAGTGAGTGAGTGAGTGAGTGCCTAAACAGTTGCTGTGTAGAACTGGGTTTTCTTATGTGAGCATAAATAGAAGAGTAAACTTAATCAAAACTGATTCTGATTAATCTAGTGAAGCTACACCAGTCTCACATGCTTGACATATGTATACACAGAAGCATGACTCACTCCTTAAACAATGATTCACCATTAATTGCCTTCCGGGCTGCTTGTCTTTTGTCTGTCCTTGTTTCCAAGGTCTCTATAATCATCTCACAAGAGCAGTGATGGTTAAAATAACATTAAAACAAGAAATTTAATAGAGCTTTGCCAGTGGAACTCTTGGAACGGGCATGAAGTCATGTCTCTATTGTACTGAAAAATAAAGAAGTGGCGAAGGGCTGACCGTTTTAAGTTGGGAGAATAGACTTGAAGGAAAGTGTTAGTGTTAGAAGGGCAATGTTGTAGTGCAATGTGACTTTTATTTGGTGGCTGCAGAAGGAGCTATTGCATTTGAATAGTTAAGAGCATTAACACGCTTCAAGATGGAGTGAGTCAATGATGATCTAGAGAAGAGGTGTCAGAGGCAGGCAAGACAAAATGGTACTCAACATACCAGTGCAAGTTCAACAGAATTTGTATGTGCAACTTGCCAGAGGGTCTGCCTATCGCACTTCAAACTCCTCAGCCACTCAAGGAGCTGTGGCGGTACCCAGTAACCTACCAAAGGCGCAGTCTCCATGGTCTCCCAAGACTGATGGCTGCAAATGATGTCCTGTTATCAGCAAGGAAAGCTTCCCTTCCTAATTTTGCCTTTCTCTAGCTCCTTTATCTTTCCTTCTCTTCACTTATCTACTTTCTCTATTTAGTACTTTGTTGTGACTTCCCTTTCTCTTTCTCCTTTCATAATTTTCTTCTCTTTCTTTTAAGGCTCTCTCCTTTCTTTCCCTTTCCCTTCCCCCTTCCTTCACCTTCTTTCAATTTTTCATGCATTTTTGTTTTTGTTCCCTGTTTCTAATCCTTTATGCCAGGGGTGCTCAATCCCCAGCTCACAGACCAGATCCAGGTTCATGAGGAGCCCCACAGGCTATGGCCTTGAACACTAGACTGGGCATGCAGGGTAGCACAAAGCCCACAGGGCAGGTAGTGGTGGCCTAAGAGTCCCACCCCAGCATATGGGACCAGGTGGAGGCAGTGCAGGACCTAATCCCAGCATACAGGGCCAGACAGGTGGTATAAGGCCTGGGCTCAATCTTGGCATGCTGGGCCAGTGAGAGGCTCCAGGACCGGATCCTGGTGCGCAGAGGTGGCATGGGACCCAATGCCAGTGTGCAGGTGCTATGCAGGGCCCGATCCCAGAGTGTAGGCCTGATCCTGGAGTATGGGGTTCCAAGGAAAGCCTGATAAAGGGAGTCACTGGTGATCCTATCCCATTATTTCTCCAGAAAGGGGAGTAACCCAGAGGTCTTGATTCCTTTCTCTGACACTTTTAGGGTTGAGAAGTTCTGTAGATAGAGCTAAGACTCCTTTTCAGTGTTCATGGTATGTGCATGTGAGCATTTCCTTTTGGCCTCACTCAGTATATACCCTTGTGCCTGAGGGTACCTGCGCGATTGCTTCTCCTTACATAGACAGAGTACAAGGCAGATTCCTGGTGCCTGTTTCGTCTTCACTTTCTCATTCTCATTCTTCCGCTGTGAATGGGAGGGGCTGCATAGGGCAATTGAGGTGATCCGTGTTTAAGTGAGCAGATTTCACCGAGATCAGGGGAGAAAGAACAAGTAGTTACCCCCCTCCATCACATTGAGAAGCTGTGTTCAAGCTGCCCTGATTTTAACCACAGCTTTTATAGTAAGTTCTCATTGAAATGGAGCAAGTAACTTGAATGAAAACAAATTCCTTGCATTTTTACATGCTGACTCTCCCTTCCAAAGCATCAGTTCAACATCACTCTGCCTCCCCTCAGAGCACTCCCTTTATCAAAATAACTACCTCAGTGACTTCATCTGTCACTGCAAATGTCTTTTCCAGACTTTTAGCCTTTTGTTTCTTCAGGCAGCTTTAAACTTGTGCTCACAGTGCAGCTCAGCAGTCATCGTGTCTTATTGTGCTGAGACCACAAGCATTTTTTCCATTTGTGCCTGTGCTATTTCAGACTTTTTTTTCCCAACTCTTGCTGATAGACCTGGTTACCTTAAGCTAAATCCTGTTGTCAGCACTCAGCATGTATACGATGTCAATGGATGGCATGTCAATACAAACTGTGAATTGACAAGTTTCTCAGTGACTTGAAATCAGTGGAAAGATAGACATCCTCTCACCGTGATATACTGGCATGGCAGAACCAAACCACAACTGCTACTGGAAGCTCAGGGCTAAAGAAGATTGTGTTCCTTTAATGGGAAAATGGCAAGGGTGTTGGGGTAATCTTAGATCCTCTGGGCCCTCACAACTCTACTCTGTAAGGAGCCATGTAAAGTCAGAAATGTGGGTTTCAAACTTACCTTCACTTCTTTCCTACAGCTTCAAATATCGGAGTAATTTTCTTCCTCCCAATTTTGCATTTGCACTTCTCCAGGATTTTAGGAAATCCAGACACAATGTTTCAGGAACCACTCTTGAAGGATAAGACCGCAACATGCTATTATTCTCTTCAGTCACTGAGCATGTAAAAAGCAACTACAACATGACTGGATCATAAGCGCTTTGGGCAGAAATGCTTACTGTGTGTTTGTGCAGTTTTTCATACAATGGGGCCCTGAGCTGCTGGAGTTATATGATTGTTACCATTATTATAAATAATATTATAAATCATCATAATAATGACAACTATGTAAGTAATGATGTGTTATTATATCACAGTGGTAAGGAACTGACTATTTAGATTAATTTGAAGGTGCTGGGGGAAAGGTAAAAGTATGCAAGAGAATGCAGAAAAAGAAATTACATCACAGGAGAGTAGAAGAGGAATACAAGTTTTTGTAAAGGAAAATTCTTCCTCACCAATCTGCTGGAATTCTTTGGGGGTGTCAACAAGCATGTTGACATAATATATTTGAACTTGCAAAAAGCATTTGACAAGGTCCCTCACCAAAGGCTTTTAATCCTGCTGCAGGATTGGAGGGAAGGTTCTTTTGTGGATTCAGAGCTGGTTAAAAGACACAAAGCTAAGGCAAGGGCTAAAAGGTCACTCTTCAAGATGGAGGGAGGGAGATTCCTCACCAGGATACAGGACCTCCACCTAACCCAGGAGGTGCATAGTCCCACCAGGGGAAATGCCTTGCCAGCTTGGTCCTTGCCACAGGCGATGACCTGGTGAGGGGGTCTGCAGGTACTCAACCACCTGGGCAACAGTGATCATTGCCTACTGGAATTTACTATCCAGCGCAGGGTGGTAAAAGCAAGCAGCAAGGCAGAGGTCCTTGACTTCAGGAGAGTCAACTTCTGTAAGCTAAGAAGGTTAGTAGCTGAGTCATTGGGGTCTTGGAGCCTCAATGAGATGGGAGTCCAAGACAGGTGGTTGTACCTCAAGGAGATGATCCTCCAAGCTCAAAGTGAGTCGGTCCCAATGTGCACCAAGGGGGGCAGGAGTGCTAAGAAGCCCCCATGGCTCAGCAAAGGCATCCAGGGATGCCTGAAAGCAAAAAAGGAGGCATAGAAACAGTGGAAGCAAGTGACTATCACCAAGGAGGATTACACCTCTGTTGCTCGGAACTACAGGGAGGCTGTTAGGAAGGCCAAGGCAGACATGGAGCTAGGGCTAACAACCAGAATTAAGGATAATAAAAAGCCATTTTTCAAATGCATAGGAAATATGAAGAAGGCACCGGGTAACGTGGAGCCCCTACCGGATAGGCTTGGCAACCTGGTGATTGCAGCAAATGAAAAAGCTGACCTCTTTCACGAATTCTTTGCCTCCATATTCCTGAACAGAAACCAGGATATCTCCCCCACTAGAACTGTGGATGGACCCAGGGGAGGCACCACCATGCCTAAGGTCAGGGATGACGTAGTTAGGAAACTTTTGGTGGGGCTGGACATGTTTAAATCAGTAGGTCCAGATCCTCTTCACCCGAGGGTGCTGAGGGAATTGGCAGGGGTCATAGCAGGGCCCTTGGTACAGCTCTATGAGCACTCATGGGGCACTGGCCAAGTACCAGAGGATTGAAAAAAGGCCAATATGGTCCCCATTAACAAGAAGGGGAGAAAAGAGGACCCTGGCAATTATAGGCCAGTCAGTCTTACCTTGGTCCTTGGGAAGACCTTTGAGAAAATTATCAAGGAGCACATCTGCAAGGGTCCAGCAGGGGAGGTAATGCTCAGGGACAACCAACATATGTTCACTGAGGGCAGGTCCTGCCTGACTAACCTGGTTTCTTTTTATGATCAGGTCACAAAGTCCCTGGCCGAGGGTGTCGGGGTGGATGTCATCCTCCTGGACTTTAAGAAGGCCTTTGACATGGTTTCCCACCACATTCTCTTAAAAAAACTTGGTGACTGTGGCATTGATGCCTACACAGTCAGATGGGTGGCAAATTGGCTAGATGATCACTCCCAGAGAGTGGTGGTGGACAGGTCGTTTTTGACCTAGAGGGATGTGGGCAGTGGAGTCCCCCAGTGCTCAGTCCTGGGGCCTGTACTGTTCAACATCTTTATCAGCAATCTGGATGTGGGTGTGGAAAGCATGCTGTCCAAATTTGCTGATGACACCAAGATGTGGGGCGAGGTGGGCATGCTGGAGGGGAGAGACAGAATCCAGCTAGATCTAGACAGGTTACAGTGGTGGGCAGATGAGAATAGGAAGGAATTCAACGCAGACAAGTACAAGGTGCTACATCTAGGGAGAAGAAACCAGCAACACACCTATAGGCTGGGAAACACCATTCTTGCCAACACAGTGGCAGAAAGGAATCTTGGAGTCATTGTTGACTCCGGGATGGACATGAGCCACCAATGCAAGGAAGTGGTCAGTAAGGGTAACCACACCTTGTCGTCTATCTACAGATGCATCACAAGCAGGTCCAGGGAGGTGATCCTTCCCCTGTATGCAGCATTGGTCAGCCCACAGTTGGAGTACTGTGTCCAGTTCTGGGCACCACACTTGAAGAGGGATGTGGCTATCATTGAGAGGGTCCAAAGGAGGGCCACTCACCTAGTCAAGGGGCAGCAGGGCAGGCCCTACAAAGAGAGGCTAAAGGGCCTGAACCTATTCAGCCTCTACAAGAGAAGGCTGAGAGGGGATCTGGTGGCTATCTATAAACTCACCAGGGGGACCAGCGGGAATTGGGGGAGGCTCTGTTCCCCTGGGCACCACCCAGGGTTACTAGGAGTAACGGCCAAAAATTGTTAGAGAGAAGGTTTAGGCTAGACATCAGGAGACATTACTTTACAGTTAGGGCTGCCAGGCTCTGGAATGGGCTCCCAAGGGAGGTGGTGCTCTCTCCTAACATGGGGGTCTTCAAGAGGAGGCTGGACAGATAGTTGGCTGGGGTGATATGATCCTGGCACCCTTTCCTGCCCGGGGCAGGGGGTCAGACCTCATGATCTGTTTAGGTCTCTTCCAACCCTAAGTACTATGGTAGTATGAAAAGTGGGGTCCCGCAGGGATCTGTGCTGAGTCATAATTTGTTCAACATTTTCATCGGTGATCTTGAAATGGGGGTGCAGAGTAAAATCTCCAAATTTGCAGATAGTACCAAATTATTCTTGGTAGTCAAGTACAAGTCAATGGAGAGGAGCTGCAGAAAGATCTCACCAAGCTAAGAGAGCAGGCAAAAATGGCAGATGAACTTCACTGCAGACAAGTGCAAGGTAATGCACCTGGGGAAAAATAACTTCAGCTATACATACACAAATGCTGGGTTCTGAACTAGCTACTAAGACTCTGGAAAGAGACCTTGGAGTCATTGTAGATAGTTATTTAAAAACATCAGTTTAGTGTGCAGCAACAACCAGAAAAGCCAATAAAATGAATCATCAAGTGAATTGAAAACAACAAGAACATCATTATGCCAGTTTACAGATCTATGATGCAGCCACATCTGCAATACTGTGAATAATACAGGTCGGAGTATTATAGGGTCTTCTCCAGCATGCTGCAGGCTAGCAATTTATAGGGTTGAATTAGATGTGTCCCCTGCAACTACATCTGCCATTCAGACCTTCTCAGTTAGATCCCATAGCCTGCAGGAGCTCCTACTCAGGAAGTACTGTGGGTTAATATTACAAATGTGCCATAGAGTGACTCTGGGCATATCTACTCATTCATTAATTTGCTTTAGGTAATGCACATTAAATCTAGTACCTCCAGGAGCCTATGCATGAGCAGGGAAGCTGCTCCAGCACACTGTAATTCCAGTGCATCAGAGCAGACTCAATTAATCAAGTCTGCTGGAGCACGACAAATACCATGCTTCAGCAGCCTCCTGCATCTCATGTATCAGCATCCCTGTACTTCAAAATGGCGGCATGGACACTTTATCTAAAGCTCGTTCAGCAAGCTTTAGATAAAGCAACCCTGCTGCCATTTTGAAGAGTGGGGACACTGATATATGAAACACTCTGGGCACTTTAATTAAAACACCTCTGCCCCTGACCCATTCCCAGAGCACATGTATAAATACCCTCCATTGTGAGGTACAGAAAAATGTGTGTTAGCCTATTTTAATGCTCATTAGCTAAAGAGCACAGTTTTTTGTGACATTTTAATGTGCATTAAAATAGGCTAACGCACATTAAAGCACGTGTGTAGATGCACCCTCTGAGATCCGAGTTCCTTCCTATTGCCTGCCACAGACCTACCCATTGCCAGAGCCTAGTGTCTTGAGCAATCTTCTGGGGTAGGATTTGATCATGGGTCAGTATACTGCTTCACTTGGAAGAAAAACCATAATGCTGGAGCAGTAAAAGAAGACACCAGCTCCTCAAAGTCTTTTCCTTATAGAATAATTTTTTAAAATAATATTCACATTATAGGATTAAATATTTGTTATTGGATTAAACATTTTTGCACTGCCCTACTGACTTTACTTGCCTTCAGAGCTTGGGGGTACTGGTAATGGGTGAGAATTGTATACCATACTGAATTATTATTATCAACACGTATAGATGCAGCCTCATATCTGATGAATGACACCTGCTGTGAAAAATGCATGATGCTATTTTTGGAAGGTATTTATCCCATCTTTAGAAGGTAGTTTTAGATGTATGCAAGTCAAATGTGATTCTTTAGGCAGGATACTGATCCTTGAGGCATATTCAGTAGAAGGTTAAGTGTAAGTGTATGTATATGTGTGCACAACACCTTTATAGTATGTGCCTCTTAGATCCTTACTGGCAGTGGCAGAGGATCTAACTGTAAATAAAATGTCAGACATGCATTTTTAGGCACAGCCCACTAAACTGAATAGGAGTTTTGCCTAGAAAAGAGTGTGGGATTGGATCAATAAGAATAAAGAAAAACATCATGTCCTTTTGGGAAATTAAAGGAATTTTATAGACTTTAAAATTGATGAGATTCTGCTTACAATTCAGAAACGCATGTTGCAGATTTGCCAACACAGAACTGACTTAAGGAAAAGTTATTGACATTTCCTTTGACTTTTGCAGAACTCTCTGCACATCCTTGCTAAACTGTTTGCTTGTTTCTTTGTTCTTTTTATTCACACACACACACACACACACACAAGCAGAACCAAAAGAATGCTGAAATAATGCCTAAAGTCACATTTTCAAATTTGGCCCACTTTCTCAACCAGAATTTTTGAATGCATGGGGCTGCAGGCACATATGGGAATTTATATGGGCCAAACAAGTAATTTGCATAGCAGACTATTTGATCTGAATGCACCAACACAGACACTGGATGCACAATTCTTGAAGTAGGCTTGAGGAAGGCTAGAAAATGTGGTCTTTGGATTCCTAAAGTTCTTTCTTTAGTACTGCTTCCCAGTTATATAGACTACATATAATTTAAAATGGGCTATATTTTAAAAATGTTGATGTTTTTAATTTAACTTATGCCAATTTAATATTTTTTCTTTATTTTTGGATTAATTTAATTTATGCCAATTAATCTGTAATACAATGACCATTGTGATCAAAAGGAATTCTGTGTCAGCCATGTTGATGAAAATGAATATAGATCTCTTGAAACCAAAGACACTATACCAGTATACCTCAGCTGAGAATCTAGTGCAATATTTTTTCCCCCAAATACAGTCAAGTTTTAACGGACTGATCACTACAAGAGATTTATAGTTAGTTTTTTGAAATGCAGGACCAAATTCTGATCTCCATTACATCAAATTAATTCCTTATGCCCTAAGGAATGAAATGCATAATACTTTGCTCAACAAGCACAACAGCAAAATATCATGACAGCATCATGATAGGTCTAGGACTACTTAAGTGGTAGCAGAAGAAGGATTTGCTTAGCTCCCTAAATTGTTGCCATTCTAGCCATAGCATTTATCTTTTCATATCCATGCAGTTCTGTACCTTCCTGTATCACTGCCTGTAAGAATATTCTGAACCATTCCCTCTGATGCAAAGGGGCTACAAAGCAGCTGAGTCTTCCTAGATGCAGTGCAATTGGTTCTCAAGCTGTGTCCTTGCAGCTCCAGGATGGGCAGGCATGCTAGGGAGCTGCCAGAAGCATTACAAGCGGTGTTTGCACCCTGGGCAGTGGCAACAGTGGCTACCACCAATATTGCACCAATCAAAGTTAGTGCCCCCTGCTTGCCTGTCCCTACTTGTGGAAGCTGCTCTCCTACCACTCGCAGGAAACAGATAGCTTCTGGAGTCCATCAGCAGTGGCATAAATTAGGGGAGCCAGTAGACTGTTCTAATCTACACCAAAATAAGCCTGGAACAGGTTCACAATTAGAGAGCTAAACTGATTTGCTTGCAACTTTGCATCTCTGGTACCCAATGGAAATTAGGCCCAACAGAGAATGTTGCCCTGTGTTTGCTGAAAAGAGCCTCTGGTTTGCAAAATTAAATACCTCCCTATAGACAAAGTATGTCCAGTTTTCTTATTCTTTTTGAGGGGGATATGTAGGATAATTTTAATGAAATCTAGGTGTTATTTCCCAGAAGAAGGATCCAATATCTATAAGTATCTGTATCCTATTCAGTCCTACCATTTCCCATTAATAAAATATTTGGTCGCACTTCCAGAATTTTCCCTTGGTATCTCATAAGTCTCATTGTGTCTAATAAAGTGGGATTCATCAAAGTGTTCTTGAGATATGCAGAGTGCTCTGTTAAATTTGATTTCCTTCCTTTTTCTGAAGAATACAGTCAACTTTTCATTGCCATTTTTTCAGCATGTTATTCAGTGTAGAACAAAACACGCCTCTGTTCTCTTAACTTAGCAAATTATACATTAGCAAAATAAAAAAGCTGTTTTACTCATTTTGTTGCATGTTGTCCTTCCTACAAGCATTCCAAAGGAGCTGGCTTGCTCTGTAAAAGTACTATTTGCAGTGTTCCAGTGGTGTGTCATGAGACCTCACATTTCTCTAAATAGATGGAATAGATGGCATATTGCCTTTATAGCATATATTATTTAAACAATGAAACCTCTTTTATCCAATGGGAACATGCTGTTGGTGAGGCACCCACTATTCATGAAGTTCATTTTTCCTCAGACCAGCCATGTTGGGTGAACATTTTGCACATTCAACAGTTTTAGCTGTACCAGTATATATTAAATGCTGGAGGGTTGTTTTTTTGTTTTGTTCTGGGGTTTTTTGGGGGGACAGTTTGGGGGGGGAGGTTGGGGCATGTTTGGAAAAGGGTGAAGAAAGTAGGTTCTTTGATGTTTTCATTTGTTTAAATTGGTCCGTTTCCAGAATTACCAAAGCTGTTTTATTATATGTGCACCTCAAAAAAACCCATTTCAGTTAAAAGTTACTATTTATTGCTAGGCTGCACTTTATATGTTTGTTAACTAAAGACCTTCCCACCCCCTTTAGTATTAATTTCTTAACCTTCATCCAGGTTTTCTGGCTACCAATAAACCAGGTGTCCAGTATGCAGAGACCTTCTTAATGACACAGAACGTGCATTAGCCATCTCTGATGCACCCAGACTTAACAAAGCCTCATATGACCTGCCAGAGTCAGGTTTAGGAGGGGTGGGCTTGAGGTAGGAAACAGAAGGGCAAGGATGGGGCAGGACTATCTTAATCTATTTGTCTATTGAGTCCATTCACCTCCTTATGCTTCTTAACAGGGCAGGTCAGGGTTTGCCCCAATCCATGTCCTTCTTGATTGTTGAGCAGCACTATGAGGTCTACCTCACCACTGGGGACACCTCATGCTTTCGTTACGGCAGCAAGTCCCATCTGGCTACCCGGTGCCCAAAGAAGAAGTTGGCCACAGTGGAGCTGCCTGCAGCTGTGCCCAGTGGTGGCCCGTCCACCTCTAGTATGGCAGCCCCGTCCAGTGGTGGGGATGGGCCTTCTTCCCAGTCATTCTCCACTTCGTCTGAGTCAACTGGCTCTGTGGCAGTGGACCTGCCCCCACCTTTCCTCCCCACATAGGGGAGCTTTTGGCTCCTCCTGCTGGGAAGGGCAAGCCCAGGAAACAGAAGAGGGCTTCCAAAAAGGCATCATCATCCCCTCAAGACCTCCCACCACTTCAAGGGGAGCTGAGGTTAGTGAGCAGGAACCCCCACCTCTGCCTACCTCCTCACCCCCCTCCCCAACCCTGTAGTGGTCAGGGGTGACCTAAGGGCAGGGGCAGTGGGGGGGGTGTCTGCTGGCCCTCCCCCTGCGTCTCAGCTCCCTGCGCCTGATGAGGTTGACATGGAGGTTGGGTCCTCTTGGAGCACCCCTCCCAAGAAATCAGGGACTGAGGTCCCCCACCCCAGGGGTCCCCGGAGGATGCTGAGACTCCTGATGAAGGCGCAAGTCCTGTCCCCCCCCCAGGCCTCAGTGACTCTCAGTGCCAGACGTGTACAGCTCCTCCTTAAGGTCAGATTTTGATTCTGCCTCTGAGTATGAGTTGATGGAAGTCCTGCCTTGGGAGGTGGCATCCCCCAATGCAGCTACAGTGCCCCCTTCCATGGGAAAGGTCCCTGGTGTTGTGTCTGATTGTATTTTCCTTGTACTGTCCCTTCAGGGTTCATTTGACTTTGTGGCAGTTTTGCAGCACCCGAGACTCCCTGTTCTCTACCATAAGGAGTCAGAGGCATTCTTGGTTCCTCTCCCTCCTCAGGACTGGACTGGGTCAAGTCAGAGGCAGAGCAGGTATAAGATCTGCATACATCTACTGATGCAATTGTTAAGATCCACCCTGGATATGATTCCAGAGAGTTATAATAATAAATAACTGTTAGTTCAACACAGCAATGTCCAGAGTGTTGTTGCTGAACTCACAACATATCACCCACCCCAGAGGCAGAACCTGCTCCTGCTTCTGCTAGAACATCCCTGTGCTGGTGGTTACTCTGTTGAACATCTTATTGAGTGTTTTGATCAAACCAAGCACCACCGGGAGGTTGCACAGAGAATTTGGAAATGGCTTCTAGAACCTGAGATGTTCATGCTTTCCACCAAGGCTGCAGCAGCAGCACTGCACTCCACTCCAGAGATGCAACGTTATAGATTTCACCTGAGCAAGCTTGTGGGTGATACTGGGTGCTTGTTGAGTAATGCACAGGCTGGCCGACTGTAGGCCCATTTTTCCCTTGTCCTGCATGCTTACTCCTCTCTGTTTTTCTTGTCTGCTCTTTTGGCTTGCCTGTCCCCCTTTCTACACCCCTCACGCATGCCCATATGGGCTTTGGCTGTCTTAATTCCAACAGGTGCCGAGCCACTGTGATGCAGATGGCTCTCTTCGATTTCTCTTTGATCTCCTGGGCCAGAGGCAACTAGATGTCACATGTCTGCATGAAACGCATGCTGCCACAGCTGATCAAACTAAATGGCATGCCGTCTGGTGGGGCCATCAGTTCCTGGGTCATAGCACCTGCCTCAGCACCGGGGTCATGATTTGCTTGTTGCCGCAGCTGACACCTGACTTCGCGGTTGCCCAAGAGGTCATCCCTGACTGCCTGCTTATTGTTTGTATCTTGTTGGCACTACATCACCTCCTCCTTATTACCATCTCTGTGCCGGGAGGGAACTGCTCGCCCTCTTTTTGACCCTGGCTGATTTTTTATGGATAGCAGCTGATGGTGATGACCATCTCCTCCTTGGTGGGTACCATAATTCACATGATCAATGAGCAGCTTGATCAGAATGGGCCAGAACCCCATCCATCCTTGGCCCAGCAGCTGCAGACTGCTTTAGAGGCAGTGGATTTCATTGCCATCTGGCCATTTCCAAGCTGACGTGAGGCAGTACACCTAGCTGATGGTGACCACTGGTAGGATTGCCGTGGCATGCCGTGGCCGCTTTTGCGTTGTCAAACTTTACCGGCCAGCCCTGCAGGGTGGCTGCCTCATCCCACCTAGACTCTTGGATCACAATCTATGGATAGCGACCTGGGTGGTAGGCCCAGTACTTCCTTGACTCTTCCTGTGTCTCCTGATAGCAATGCTGGGGTTTTGCCTTGACGCGCTCCCCTGTACAAATGTGTAGTTCATGCCCATCACGCCCTCATCCTTGCCACTCATCCTAAACAAGGTGGTCTAGTGGCACCGGCCCTTGGCACCTTGCTTGCAGCACTAGACTTGGGCCTCTTGGACATTGCCTATTTGTTTTCTTTTTCATGCCTGGCAGCTGAGGCGGGTGCATCTGCCTGGTCAACTTTGTGTTTGGTTAGGCCAACACAGCCACCCTCCAGAGCTGAAGGAGTCAGCTCACTGATGCTGCCCTGTGACTCTTCTGGGTTTTGGTCCGGGTACACCTGCCACTGCAGTTCTCACATGTGGTTCTCCAGCAGACAGTACCCGGCTTCCAGGCACATTGATCCATTTAGGAGTTGCTCTGAGGCATTGAGGGTGCCCGTCTGGACCTCACACTATGACACTGCCCACCCCTCCACTCCTCCTGCGGTACTGGCACAGGCCCTAGTGGATGGCTGTGCTACTGACTGTTTTTGTTTTTGTCTTTGTCTGTGACGGCAGGTCTTGCAGGCTAGCCCCAGGCTCTGTCCAGTGCACCTGGGCCCCTGTGTGGGTGGCCTTTGTTGTTTTGCTATATGGTTCCCCCCTTTTCCTGTACTACAGCTGAAATAGCTCAGTTGGGAGAGCATTAGACTGAATATCTAAAAGTCCCTGGTTCAATCCCAGGTTTCAGCAGCCTGTGGCAGGGGGTCAGGGTAGATGATCTGTTCAGGTCCCTCCTGACCCTAGCTAGTATGAAATTGTAAAAAACATTTATAAAAAGTCTTGCTTTCTTTCTTGAAAAGGAGGGAGGGGTTTGGGGTTTTTTTGTTTTTTGGAGGTCTTTTTAATATGGGTTGTAAATTATTTTTAATTGAGGCAGCTGGATTAAATAAAGTAAGCATGTTCAGCAAATCTTACATATAATCAAGCACAGATGACCAAATCCTTCTGAATTGCCAACCTATATACACAGCAAACTTGATTTTATTTTTACATATAGAACCTGGCCTCTTATTTATGTAATATGTTTTTCCCTTGGGATGATGTAGAATGTTAGGGCTGTGCGAAATAGCACCATTTCATTTCGATTTCTGTCTCACCATTTTGAAGGGACAGTGTTTCATTTCAACGTTTCATTTCATTTCATTTCGAAGCACTGTTCTGTTTTGTTTTGTCAAAACGGTTTTGCTGTTTCGATGCTGTGCCAACGTTTCGCCCATAGGCTATAACAGGAAATCACAAAACTGCCTATAACTTTGTTATTTCTTGCCTGATTCAAATAAAAACAGCAGGAGTGGTAGCTTCTCCTGAGGCCACAAAGGCTGTATGGTTTCAAGGAGATAGGTGCAGGGGTTTCTGGGAAACTGCACCTCAAAATCTTGAAAGCAAAACTCATGTCACTTGTCAGTGTGAAGGCACAGGCGGGTGAAAACAGAAGACATGGTAGCCCCTGCTGAGGCCACAAAGCCTGTCATGTTTCAAAGCGATAGGTGCAGAGATTTCTGGGAAACTGCGCCTCAAGCTGCTGACAAGCAAAACACGTGATGTGTGACTGTATGTGCTTGTTAAGGCCCAGTGGGGTGAAAACAGCAGGCATGGTAGGCCCTGCTGAGGCCATGAAGCTTGCCAGGTTTCAAGGAGATAGGTGCAGGGGTTTCTGGGAAACTGCACCTCAAGCTGCTGACAAGTAAAACTCGTGACGTGTGACTTTGTGTGTGTGTTAAGACGTGCCCTCACTGGCACTGAGGCCTCTACACGACGACACAGTAGTGCACCCCACTGAGGCCTCCTCCTCCCCTACAGCCTCATCCCAGTTCACCACATTAAGTAACAACAGAGCTCGGTCCTTGGACCGATACTCTTTAATGTCTTCATCAGCGACTTGGACGAGGGAGTCAAATGTACTCTGTCCAAGTTTGCAGATGACACAAAGCTATGGGGAGATGTGGACACACTGGAGGGCAGGGAACAGCTGCAGGCAGACCTGGATAGGTTGGACAAGCGGGCAGAAAACAACAGGATGCAGTTCAACAAGGAGAAATGCAAAGTGCTGCACCTAGGGAGGAAAAATGTCCAGCACACCTACAGCCTAGGGAATGACCTGCTGGGTGGCACGGAAGTGGAAAGGGATCTTGGAGTCCTAGTGGACTCCAAGATGAACGTGAGCCGGCAGTGTGACGAAGCCATCAGAAAAGCCAATGGCACTTTATCGTGCATCAGCAGATGCATGACGAATAGGTCCAGGGAGGTGATACTTCCCCTCTATCGGGTGCTGGTCAGACCGCAGTTGGAGTACTGCGTGCAATTCTGGGCGCCACACTTCAAGAAGGATGCAGATAACCTGGAGAGGGTCCAGAGAAGGGCCACTCGTATGGTCAAGGGCCTGCAGACCAAGCCCTACGAGGAGAGACTAGAGAAACTGGATCTTTTCAGCCTCCGCAAGAGAAGGTTGAGAGGCGACCTTGTGGCTGCCTATAAGTTCATCATGGGGGCACAGAAGGGAATTGGTGAGTATTTATTCACCAAGGCGCCCCCGGGGGTTACAAGAAACAATGGCCACAAGCTAGCAGAGAGCAGATTTAGACTGGACATTAGGAAGAACTTCTTCACAGTTCGAGTGGCCAAGGTCTGGAATGGGCTCCCAAGGGAGGTGGTGCTCTCCCCTACCCTGGGGGTCTTCAAGAGGAGGTTAGATGAGTATCTAGCTGGGGTCATCTAGACCCAGCACTCTTTCCTGCTTATGCAGGGGGTCGGACTTGATGATCTATTGGGGTCCCTTCCGACCCTAACATCTATGAATCTATGAATCTATAAACACCATGGTAGCACTAGCATCTCAAGCGGCCAAACTGTGACAGACAGGAGCGACATGTAGGGGGTGCACGCGGGTGCACGTGCACCCTCTGAGTGTGGAAGTGCTCCCCCTACAAAAAGGCACCACCAACACTGTTGGCAGCACCTACAGATGGTCACTGTTCACCACCCTGCCGCTGACACCACTAGTGGCATCTGCAGGCAGTCAGCGATAGCTGCTGGCTGCCACAAATGCTGCTGGCAGCATCTGTGTGTAGTCACCAAACCCTGGTCAGTGCTTGCCACCCCACCCCCCACCCCTGCTGTCACCAGTGCCAGCAGCGTCTACAGGAGCTCCCCCTTACTGCTGCTATGCTCCCACTGCTGCCGCCACACTTCCGCCACTGCTGTGCCCCCCCAGCCACTGGGGGCACACATTCATGGTGACAGAGCCCTTCTTTCCCCTCCTGCAGAAACTCCTTCTCCAGCAGCTGCCAGAGAACTCTCCCTGCCAGCCCCAGCCCTGGGGCTTAGATGTGACCAGGGCCTTGCCTCCTTCCAGTCAGATGACTGGGAACAGGTGCTAGGGATGTAGTTTGTAGCCGTGTTGGTCTAAGGACATGGCACTGGCAGACAAGGTTCTTTGGGTCATTCTAGTATCTTTTAGTAGACCAACTGAATAGCTGGAGAAACATATCTTAGCAAGGTTTCAAGTTGAATAACCCTTTGTCAGGCTGGGGAAGCACCTGCAGTTGGTCTGTGTGTACTGTTCCTGGATGGAAGAAATAGTAAAGAAGCCAGAGGCTGGCATGCAATGCAGGCAAGAAAGCCAGTCAGTGAAAATGGAAATGTAGGTATCAGGGTGTGCACCCCCAGCAGTTCCACCAAGCCACCCAACCCTGGCAGAGTGCAGTTTTGGTGGTCATGCCCAGGACCTGGGGCCTCCGCCTTCCCCATAGCCCCAGCCCATACCTCGAAGTTCATCCTGCCATGGGAGCTCAGCAGGGACATGGTCTTCCTCTGCTGGCTGGTGATGCAGTGAGTGCTGCCTCCAGTTCTGAGAGTGGGGCATTAAATTGTTTTAAAAAAATGAAAAAAGGAAATAGGTGTGGATGGAGTGAGGAGGGTGGCACTCACTCTGTCTGCACCTGGAGTTTGGGGAACCTCAGCAGTGTTTGGTGGACAGGACAGGTGTTCCCAGGCAACTGTGGCCAGATCTGGCCACATCTAGCTGCGGCTTGCCCAGTAGGCCAAGGGGATGCACAGCAGTGGCTCTACATCCTTGGTGAGATAGGCATCCACCAAGGCCTGAGTGCTACTTGCCTGATGTTGGGGTCTGGTGCCTCTGGGCCCCACCATGGAAATCATGCCCTTGGCGCACATTGGCAGTGCCTGTGGTGGAGGAGAAGACTGGCTGGTGGATGACGTGCTGGCACGGGACAGTCAATCCCCCTCTTCCACATCCACCTGCCTCCGCCCTTCTGCCTCCCTGACTCTCTTCACCAGCACCTGCATCCAGTGATTCAAGCTTTGGCTGCTGCATATACTGCCCTTCACCCTTGGATTACACATGGTGGCTAGCATGTGGACCGTACTGAAACTCAAGGGATCAAGCCATTTCCTGATGCCCTCCTTCGGCCACCTTACCAGTGCCTGCACATCTGGTGACAGCAGCTTGCCCCAGCCAGGAACATTGATCCCCTAGAAGCTCTCCATTTGCCTCTGAAGTTCCCTCACTACAGGGATCACCTGGTTAAGGAGGGCATTGCCAGTGCTGAGGGTCTCGGAAGGGCTTGAGGACCACCAAGATCTGAAAGATGGTATCCCACTAAACTCTGTTAAGGGGGCTGCTGATTCCAATCTCCCCAAGCAAGGCCATCTTATGGAAGGCCTTCTGTTGCTCCACCAGCCTCTTGAGCATCAGGTATGTGGAGTTCCACTGAGTCTCCACATCCTGCATGATTTTGTGCTGCAGGATGTTCAGTTCTGCCTGTTTCTCCCACAGCATCTCACCCCCCTTGATGCTCCGGTGGAAGTAGCCTGCCACCTTCCTGCATTTCAAAATGAGCTTGCTGGTGGTGCTGGCATCATCACCGGCAGCCCTGTCCCCTTCCAAGGTGTCCCTGATAATGAGGTGGAACTTGTGTGCCACACAGCGGATGCCAACAAACCTGGCATCACAGACCATCTTGACCATATTGGCCCCATTTTCAGTGACCATGAGCCCATGGGCGAGCTTGCCCTGCCCAACGAGCCACCCCTGCATCATGCAGTTCATGGCCACCATGATCTCTGTTGCCATGTGGGAATCATCCATCACTTTGGCTTGAAGGGGAGCCCACCAACGGCCTAGCTGGTCACACCAGTGCCCTGTGAGGGAGAGGTAGGCATGATCTCCACCGTGGCTGCTCCAAATCTCTGAGGTGAAGTGTAAGGCCACCTGCAGACCTGCCTTGCACAGCTCCTCCCTCAAGTGCTCCCTGCATGCCGCATACAGGGAAGGCACCACTGTCCTGCTGAAGGTGGTACCTGAGGACACTTGGCATGAGGGGACCATGAGTGCCATGAGCTACCTGAACCCTGGCTATTCAACTAAGAAGGGCTGGCAATCCACAGCAAGCATCTGCCCAATGGTCTGGGTGATCTTGCTCACCTTTGCAATGTGCCCCCCTTTTGGTCCACCTTTCCCCCACTGTTCCAGGGTGGCCTGCTTCTGCTTTGGGGGGGACAGGGGCTTTGGAGCAAGAGAAGGACTTCTTTTGGGGCATGCACCCACTGGTGCCAGGCTGAGGAGGAAGAAGAACAAGGGGGTGGCATCTGTGGAGATGCATCAGCATCCCCATGGTGCTCATGTGTTTTGTTCCCTTGCCTCAGCTGGATTTGGCTCAACAGTGCAGGCAGATAACACATGTGAGATTATCTGCCAGCTGAAAATGATTCCAGACCATACTACCTGCTTGCTTCTGTGGTGCGGGTGCGTGTGTGGATGCTGCTTTTTCCCCCTGCTCAGCAGGCAGAGGCACAGCAACAGGAGGAGTGGACTCAGCTGAGCTACCTGCCTCCGCAACCTCTACCTCAACCTCCTCCAAAGTGCTTTCTGGGGAAGCAGTCTCTAAGAGAAACTTGAGGGGTGTGGAGCACAAATTCTGATGATTCTCCCTCCTTCCTCAGAATTTCTCTTGCTATGGCACTCAGGTCCAGCGCCAGCTCTTCCTCTGGCACTGGAAGGCTTAGCTTGGGAAGTGAAATGGGGGTGGAGGAGACTGTCATGCTGGTGCTGCTGCTTGTTGTCATGGTGGTGGTGGGTGGGAGGGGGTTATGGCTGGTGCTCTTGGAGGGGATGCAGACTCAGGCACAGGCAGTGGCAATGCTCCCCTCTCCTTGCTGCCTGTAGAACTGGAAACCTCATGCCTGCTTGTTATAGCAAAGAGGCTGCGTCTCAGTTTGGGGACAGAGGGAATTTACAGCTCTACCTCTGAGCACGCGGCAGAGTAATAGAAACTTTGTGTGTGTCTCAGAGGAGTTTGGCGGCCTGATCAACCACCAACCTCTTCCTGTCCCGTTCGTTAAATTCTTAAGACGTATCTACGGTTTTGCGTGCTCATCAAGGGTATCCAGAGCTTTGTTGTGTTCGTTTTTGCGGAGCCTAGCAAACTCCATTCGTGTGTCTTCGGTGGAGCCTAGCAAACTCCACTTGTTTGTCTGTAACTGCAACTCAAGAAAGTTTTTCCTGCCTGCACCGCGACCACCTACGGTGTAAGTAAAACAATCTTTAATTAACCGCTACGAGTCCATGCCTAATTCTAGTCCGTCGTGCAAAAGTACCCGCCCTACCATTGCGGGCTCCCGGCCACAGCCTGCTGCGCGCTCCTGAAAGCCTCGGACCACTCCCGGCCCGCACACTAGTAACAGGTTAGCAAGTAGGAAATGAGACCCTTTGTTGTCTGATGCTGCTGAGCTGCTGGAAGACACAGCTCAGTAACTGACCCCAAGGCAGAAAGCAGCTCAGTTCAAACAATGCTGCTTTTTATGCTGTTTTCCCATCCCTCCCCCAGAGCACTGGGATTGAAAGTGACCTCAGGGAAGGATCACAGTCACTGCCCAGCTACACAGTCAATATCAGAGCAGTCCTCCCCACTTTTCCCCCTCCCTCTCCTTACTTTCTGTTTCCCTGCAGGCAAGCCCAGCTTCGAAACTTTCAAAACGTTTCAACTGCCCTCATTTTGGTTTGAAGCTGTTTCAAAGCCTTTCATTTAGTTTTGATTTTGTTGTTTCAAGCTCGAAACGAGTCAAAACAGCATCAAAACAAAACAGCTGGGCAAATTTTGCACAGCCCTATAGAATACATGTTCAAAATGAAATAAAGTCATCCGTTACTTAGTCGTATACTTTCTGATACTAATTTAACTAGCTCATATATCCATCCCCAACCTTGTCTTTGATATACTATATTACATTTTAACTACATCTTTCTGTTAACCATTTTAATTTTCTCTCCTAACTACCACTGAAAGAACCGATATAAATAAGACATATTTAATGTTAA
Source organism: Alligator mississippiensis (assembly GCF_030867095.1). Taxonomy (NCBI): domain Eukaryota; kingdom Metazoa; phylum Chordata; order Crocodylia; family Alligatoridae; genus Alligator; species Alligator mississippiensis. The sequence continues at coordinate 344,430,691 of NC_081824.1, forward strand.
ATTCATATGAAGTTCTCTCAGTTAATTTCCCCAAAGTGCTTTAAATAATATCTGAAGAATAAAAAAGCAAGAGAAAGAGAATTTTTTTTTCTGATACTTTTTATCATTGAAAAGGCATTAATAGTACATTACCAAAAAGAGCCATTAAACTAGGCTTTTCACAAAATATAAAAGAACACCTAAATATGCCATCTCGAGTTGTCATCTAACAGCCATAAGAGAGATGCTTTTTATTTTCTCATATATTAAAACATCACATCAAATACCAAGTCGTATTATGACTGGATCATGTGTGAGGGCTTTAATTTAATGTAAACTGTACATTGATAAAGCCTAACCTAAATTATAATGTTTTACAGTATCCATTTACAGACATGAAACTTTCTTGTCCTTAAGGGAAATGAAACTAAAACTGAAGGTGCCAATAGTACTAGGCTTCAGAAATTTTTTGCAAGAACATAACAATTTGATATCTTGGTTCTTAATGGAAAGTTAAAACAAATAGACAAATACCTTTCTGCTGGACGTCCTGAATCTGCTGTTCTTTGCTCTTTCAGTGGAATCTTGACTCATTTCTTAAGAATAGCTAGCCAAATAGAAGGGTTTTGTTCAGGAAAATGACAACATTATATATCCTTTCTTAATTTTATTTCCAGATATTTTTACACTCCTTGAGGAAGTCCCTCTAGAGTGAGCTCTCCCTAAACATCCTGTTCCTGACGATCCAGTTCCTGACCACTGTAAAGGGCCCTTCACGTCAATGTGAATGAAACTTAACTATGTTCAATGAGTATTTAAGGGCAACTTCTGCTTTTATCCTCAGTTTAAAAAAAAAATAACAGTGCTGTTATCTTTAATACAGATTTAATTTTGATTCTCAGAGTTTCAGGCTAAGTGTAGGCATTTAAGCCCAAAGTGGAAGTGCTCTAACTTTTGAGCTTGACTCCAGGTTCCCCCATTTAGGTCAGAAAGAAGAAATATATATGTTAGCCCTGTGGGGAGGGGGCGTGCTCTAAATCTGCCTGCATGGCCTGAGTACAGCAGGTTAGGGGGGGTCTCACAGGCCTCCCAACATGCCCTACGGACTCCCTGGGCTGCCAAAGACTCCCGAGCAGAGCCTAATGGCTAAGTTGCCCCTTATTGGCTGGTGGAGACATCAAGTGGGGGAAACACTGAGGTCCCAGAGCTGGAGGGAGTTGTGTGTCCAGGAGGAGTCGTCACTCCTTAATGAGATGATCCTCCAAGCTCAAAGGGAAGTAATCCTTACATGAATCAAAGGGGGCAAGAGGGCGCAAAGGCTCCCATGGCTCACCAAAAGCATCCGGGAACATCTCCAAACAAAAAAGGAGGCGTACACCCATTGGAAGGGAGGGGCCTTCACAAGAGAGGACTATACCTCAGTAGCTTGGGAATATAGGGGGGTAGTCAGGAAGGCCAAGGCGGAAACGGAGCTGGGACTAGTGACCCAAATCAAGGACAACAAGAAGTCCTTTTTCAAATACATAGGGGGGCAAAAGAAGGTGCCAAGTACCATGGGGCCTCTGCAGGACACGCTAGGAAATCTGGTCATCTCACCCGACGGTAAAGCTGACATTCAACAATTTCTTTGCCTCTGTATTTCTGAGGAGGGACCCGGATATCTCCCCCAATGGCCCCCCCCGAGGGCCCTGTGGGTGGCACACCCAGGCCTAGGGTTAATGAGGACCTTGTCAGGGAACTTCTGGAGGGACTAGATGTATTTAAATCCGCAGGTCCTGATGATCTCCACCCCAGAGTGCTGGAGGAACTAGCAGGGGTCATTGCGGGACCCCTGGCACAGCTCTACGAGCACTCATGGCGCTCGGGCGATGTGCCGGAGGACTGGAAAAGGGCCAATGTGGTCCCCATCTTCAAAAAAGGGAGGAAGGAGGACCCAGGAAACTATAGGCCTGTGAGTCTTACCTCGGTTCCGGGGGAAGCTTTTCGAAAGAATTATCTTGGCATATGTCCAGGAAGGGCCAGCAGGGGAGGTTATGCTCAGGGGAAACCAGCATGGGCTCATTAGGGGCAGGTCTTGTCATACCAACCTGGTGGCCTTCTACGACCAGGTCACCAAGTTCTTGGATGCAGGTGTCGCAGTGGATGTAGTCTTTCTGGAATTCAGGAAGGCTTTCGACATGGTCTCTCACCCCATTCTCAGTAAGAAACTAGGAGACAGTGGTGTTGATGCCTACACAGTCAAATGGGTCACTAACTGGCTGGAGGGCCATACCCAGAGAGTGGTGGTGGATGGGTCTTATTCGACCTCGAGGGATGTGGGCAGTGGGGTTCCCCAGGGCTCGGTCCTCGGGCCCGCACTATTCAACATCTTCATCAGTGACTTGGGCGAGGGGGTAGAAAGCATCCTGTTCAAGTTCACAGATGACACTAAGATGTGGGGGGAGGTGGGTATGCTAGTAGGAAGGAACAAGCTGCAAGTGGATCTAGACAGGTTACAGGGGTGGGCCAAAGAGAACAGGATGGGATTCAACACTGACAAGTGCAGGGTAATGCACCTGGGGAGGAAGAACCAGCAGCACACCTTCAGGCTGGGGAACTCCCTTCTCACCAGTGTTGAGACAGAAAAGGATCTTGGAGTCATCATTGATGCCACAATGAACATGGGCCAATAGTGTGGGGATGCAGTCAGGGAGGCCAACCATACCTTGTGCATCCACAGATGCATCTCAAGCAGCTCCAAGGAGGTGATTCTCCCCCTCTATGTGACACTGGTCAGGCCGCAGCTGGAGTACTCTGCCCAGTTCTGGGTGCCGCACTTCAGGAGGGATGTGGACAGCATTGAGAGGTCCCAAAGGAGGGCCACCTGCATGATCAGGGGTCAGCAGGGCAGGCCCTACGAGGAGAGGCTACGGGACCTGAACCTGTTCAGCCTCCACAAGAGAAGGCTGAGAGGGGATCTAGTGGCAGTCTACAAACTAGTCAAGGGGGACCAGCAGGCATTGGGAGAGTCCCTGTTCCCCTGACCAATCCCGGGAGTTACAAGAAACAGTGGACACAAGCTAGCTAGGGTAGTTTCAGGCTAGACATTAGGAAGCGCTATTTCACTGTCAGGGCGGCTAGGACCTGGAACCAACTTCCAAAAGAAGTGGTGCTGGTTCCTACCCTGCGGGTCTTTAAAAGGAGGCTGGACGAACATCTGGCCGGGGTTGTTTGACCCCAGTATTCTTTCCTGCCACGGCAGGGGGTCGGACTAGATGATCTCCTCTGGTCCCTTCCAACCCTACCAACTATAAAACTATGAAACTATGAAAGCTGCCCACTTGGACCTATTGCACCAGCAGCTCATCATGGCATACAGCCTCATGGCCACAAGCTACCTGCATACCCACTCAGTATGCATCCTCATAGCCACAAGCCACCACATACCCACTCAGCATGCCCTGCACCCACTGTGTATGTATGTGTGCGCATGCGCGTGCATGCACACATACCCCAGACACCTGGGTTCTGTGTGTGTGAGTATGTGAGTGTATGTGCCCCGCCACCCGCACACACATGGGTCCCAGGCATCCTGGACACTCACACAAGCAGACACACACACACACAGAACCCAGGTGTCCAGGACATGACTGGGCCACTGACTTGCACATGGAGAATGAGAATGATACCCTCATCTTGCACAACCCCCCATTCCTCAGGGCAATGGAGAGCAGGCACTACACTCCCAAGGTCCCCAATTTCATCAGCAGCAATGTCATTGCCCCTCCCAGTTCCCATCAGGGGCCCAGCCTATTCCCTGCTGCCCTGATTCATGAGGCCCTATGGGGGGGCAGCTGGACTGGCAAAAGGAGCATTTCAACTATGGCCTGGGCCTGGCACTGCAAACACACATGGAAGAGGGATGGGGGAGAGGGTGAGCCCCCTGCCCATGTGTGTGGCCCCAGCCCCGCACCACAACAAGCTGTCCAGATCCATGAAGCCCTGGCTGACTGCCTCACCCGCCTGCACTGGGAGTCCTCCCCAGAGAAGTAGAGACTGAGGGCTTGGCGTGCTCTTGCCCTGGCACTGGGCCATGGGTCTCCTGCCACAAGCTCCTCTGGCTTTTCATAGTGGGCACCACTGCACACAATCCAGGCTGCCTGGGCACCATCCCCCTTCCCTTCTCCCAACCCCTGCCAGGGGCACACACTGGGATGCAAAGGAATGTGGTGCAAGGAAGAGACGTGCCTCATTTTAATCTAATGTCGAAGTTGCCAAATTGTCAGTGTGTTTATTAAACAAAAACTGTGCAACGTTGCCCACTCCAAAATTTGAAACCCTCTTCTCAGTTAACATTGAGTGGTGAAAAACCCTGCCTGCACTGGATGGTTATGCCGTGGAGTGAGTGAGCATCCATGGGGGCTGAACTTAACAAACACAAAGCCTTGGAGCAGCAGAAGGACTGCTTCATGCAAAACTGCCCCCTTTCGATTTAATTAAATGTTGCAGTTGACAAAATTTTCACGTGCATAATAAATGAAATCTGTGGAATGTCGCCTGCTCTTGATCTTGGACCAGAGCCCAAGGCTCTGCCATTCCCAACAGAGGCTGCGCTACTCCCCTACAGTGGGACCCAGGCCCACAGTGGCTAGGCCTGGTGGGCAGGTGGAGCTCCCTTCCCCCCCATTTTCTTTGGAGCCCCATGCCCATTGGCAATGCGTAGGGGGTGCACATGGGTGTACATGCATCCCCTGAAATTGGCAGTGCACCCCCTGCAAAAAGCACCACTGACGTTGCTGGTGGCGCCTACGGGAGGTCGCTGCTCGCCACCCCACCTCCACTTGCTGCCAACATTACAGGCGGTGTCTGCAGGTGATCCCCAATCGCCACTGGCCACAGCTGACACTGATGGTGGTGTCTGCAGTCAGCGCATCACCCCCCCACCACCACCACCACCAGCTGCAGCCACCTATGGGAGCTCACTGCTCGCTGCTGCCGTGCTCCCACTGCCAAGCAGCACTGCTGCTGCCTGCAGGAACTCACTATGTCCCCCCAGCCTCTGAGAGCACACGATGTTTATGCCAGTGACTGCCAGTGGCTGGGGGTAGCTTAATGGCCCTGGAAGGCAGGGTGAGTCAATATCGGCCTTGGCATCAGGTCTCAGGCAGCCTGGTTCCCCTCCCCTCTTGCACTGCTGCTCCTTGGAGTGGGCCCCACTAGATTCATAGATTCATAGACTATAGAGTAGGAAGGGACCCAATGGATCATCGTGTCCAACCCCCTGCCCCTGGCAGCAAAGAGGACCAAGGTCAAATGACCCCAGTCAGGTGATTGTCAAGCCTTCTCTTGAAGACCTCCAAGTTAGGTGACAGCACCACCCAGCAGATGCCTTCCTAGCTCCTCAGACAATGGCTTAGCAGCTTCCATGCTCCATATCTCCTGTTCTGCCCCATCCCCAGAATCTCCCAATCAATACACAGTGTGGAGCATTCCCCCACAGCTGCCATCAATTCCTCCCCCTTTCCCCAGCCCCCAGGGAAAGTCCCTGGAGTGGGGCTCTCCATGCTGGGGGGAGTGGGTAGCAGCCTGCCCCACTACTCAGGTCCAGGAGGGCAACCATCTCCCTGTGGGATGCAGTGGTGACACCATTCAGGGGTGTCAAAGCTGTATCCCAAAAGGGCTTTGCCCCTGAGCATAAACTCCTTATCCTGGTTCTGCAACTCTCTCAGCTCCATAGCAGCATATGCAATCTCCCTCAGAGAGCAAACGGCCATCTGTAGACCTTGTTCTTGGACCTTTGCAGTGTGTTCCTGGTCCTGGACAGCATATTCGAGTGTTGTAGCACTGTAGGTGCAAACAGCGCCAACCTGTGCATTCCAACCCCCCACATCAAGGGTCCCCTTTGGTTCTTATGTCACCAGTGACATCTATGCATATGTCTAAGGGGCTCTGCATGTGTCTGGCCAACCATCCTGGATCCAGCATCCTGGGCTCCACAACTGGGCCTCCTGCACACAAAGGCAGAGTCTGCAGACAAGGGAGACCCTGAGGGAAGTCTGGTGAGTCCCCTGTCTGGACACTTTCCTCCACTTGGGGCTGAAAGCTGTGCAGCTCCTCACAACCCAGTGCTGACCATAACGCTGAACGCCCACATTCCACCTCCCAGCTGTGAAAACTCAGACGCCTGGATTCTATCTCCCTGCTGTGGGAGCTGGAAAGGCTGAAAAACCCAAGCATCAGGGCTCAGAGGCATGAAACTTCTCCAGGAGGACAAGGAGGGAGGAAACGGGGGTAGTGTTGCTAGGGAGAATTCCCGTTTTCTGCTGTGCCTTACTTGCTGTGGTGCTCATTTGTAGCTGCTCTGCCAAACAGCGCCCAGTGGATCACCAGCAAACATGCCCGGATTTACCTGTTGGTTACATCTTGGCTGTGGGGCTCAAAAAAAGCTTTCAGTATATATTGGGGTTTGTTTGGGTTAGGGTTTGTGTCAGATGGGTCTGAATAAACACACTTAACTCTGTCAGGAAAGCAATGTGACCTTGAGGGATGTAGTGGTCAGTTCTCAATTACCCAGATTTATGACCCTACTCAACCAATCAATCAGTAACACAGACTGATAAGCCTTCAACAACAATAGAGGGGACTGAGCCTGGTGCCTCTGCTTTATTCCAGTGGTGTGGCAGTTTGGGGGTGGGGGGGTTGTTTGAAAGGCACCAGATCAGTGAGGACCGTCAATAAATCAATATTGTCAGTCTTCCACATGGACAATTGTCAAGTCAAGACCACACTGAATATCAGAGTAGGCAACTATATCCTTCCCCATGAGCATACTCCAACTTACCAAGGAGTCATTTTAGACCGTTCCCTCACCTATAAACATCATATTCAGGTCAGCAGTAAAGTCTCTGCACCAATAGCTCCCTTGAAATGTTTAGCCAGCATGATATGGCCAATTCCAAGGTGCTCAGAACCACTGCACTTGCAAAGATATACACCCCAGCAGATCTCTGTGCTCCTACATGATCCAGAAGTTGTTTCACTAAAAAGCTTGACACTGCACTTAACAGTGCTCAGAGACTCATAACAGACTGCATGACTTGCACACACACAAATGTATTCCCCGCAGTCTTGGACATTAGACCAAGTGACATAAAAGGACAGACCCTAACTGCTCCTCTGCTGCCAGGTTTCTGGGCCCACAGAGAGCCTGGCAGGATGGGTACTATAGCCTTGTGTGTTGTGTTAAATTAGGGTAAAGGATGGGGTATATGGAAATAAAATGATTGTTCAGAGTAATCTAGTCTGAAGCCTATTCCAACAGCATTTTACAGCAACACCAAATGAGTCTCCCATTGAGCACATCCTTGATAGAGAAGCATGGGTCAAGCTGAACAGACCAAGATCTGGATATGGATGCTTCAAAACAACACAGTATAAGATGAATATCTTGGACAGCCCCTTGTGTGAATGTGGTGTCCATGATGAGCATAGCACTTAACTTGAAGCTGCAATCTTCACAAATACCCACAAGGGGTAGATGGAATCCACACATTGGGCAATACCAGACAGTGGCTTAAAGCTGGCCGGAGAGAACAAAGAGAGTGGGGTGGGAAACAGGGGCTTCGCTGACTCCTATCAGTGACAGCCCGAGGGTGGGGCTGGTCCGCTGCTTGGGCAGACCACACAAGCTCTGACTGAGGCTAGACCACTGCCCCATGGTGGGGTGGGGAGCTGGGTGCAGCAAAGCTCCATAGGTTGCTGGCAGAATGCGATGTAACGTGACTCATGATGGGATCTGGGACACATGTTTGTTATGGCCCTCTGGGCAAAGACAGAAGTGCAGCTCATGCAATGGGGGTTCAGACTGTCACTGGATTGGCCATTTTTGCAGTGGTCTGCAGCCATGCACTTGTGTTTTGTCACAGCTATGACTGCTTTCAGTGGCCAGATCAGACAAAAATTGTCACTTCTGTCTGCTCCCTCTAAGCTACAGCACTGAAATCTGATACCATATCCATCCAGGGTTATCTTAGAGTGGGATCTGCCATTTTTACAGCACTCTTTTGTACCCTGACCATCCATTTGGTTACAGCTGTGTAGCACTGTCTGCATGCCTACCATGCAATAAGTGTAACTTCTGTACTTGGCCTCCATGTTCAGACATGTGTCATACATACTACTCTCCACTTGTGTCTCTCAGTTTGATAACTTTCAGATCTTGATTGCACCACAGATTCTGCCACTGCATACAAGATAGAAGTCACCCACCTCTGTGCAAATTAAAATGGCCTGGCCTTCTTCTGTTAAACCATGGACCTATTTTGATTGAGTTCTAGAGTTTCTTAATTTATGAGGTTTATCATGTGGCTATATTAAGTACACTCAGGGACTCCCTTTCAAGCTAATCAGTGCCTTTCTTCTCCCCTGAAGGAAAAAGATACTTCAAAAGAATTTGACATTTTGAATAATGTGTAGCTCATTAGGTAACATTTTAATATTGTCTGTTAAGAGTCTACCTCAGTCCCCTGTGATACCAAGAAGAGAAGACTGAAAATTTTACCTTAGCAGATGGGAACTTCACCAATGCATTACTGGGTGAGTGCCTGCAACTTAACCATTAATGAGAATATTTTGCTTACTTTCTAGATAATAAAAATGGTCACTTTCTCTTTGGAAATTCGTATCTGCCCATGTTTAGAAAAAAAAAATTGTTCAGTAGCAGGGCTGCATGCCCTGAACATTTCTGTAATTAATCAAATGTTCTCTCCTTCCAGGGAGATTTACCTTGTCACAAGCCAGGTTAACTCTTGAACAGTTAGCCAGCTCTTTGTTTGATGTCTGCTCTAAAGAAATGGGGAAATAGGTTTTATGTAATTCATCTTTCCTACCTTTAACTCTGGCTAGCAGTGGTTTTGCAGCAATGTCTGAAACACTGCATGGAGAATATTTTTTCTCAGTGATGGATTTTCTTCTTTTCCTATTTACAGCTGAGGATCTAAAGATTTGTAGAATCTCTTCCTATATAACTTCTTTGGGAACCCAACATCCACTTCTCCTTTTTCTCTGAAACTGGACATAGTTCTTTTCCCTTCTTCTTTGAATTCAGGCAAGGTAGGCCAGTGGCAGCTTAAGCCAGATGGCTCAGACTGATTGGTGGGGCATTTCCCTCCCCCACCAGTCAGAAGGCAGGAGGAAGACTTGCCCCACCCTAACCTAAGGACAAGGAGAAAAAGAGGACCTGAGGGGGAACTAACCCCTCAGGCTTTCCCACTGGTTTGTTTCCAACCTAGGGGGCAGAGCCTCCAGAAGGGATAAAAGCCCATGTGCCCAGCACGAGGGTGGCTCTCATGAGGGACGATGATGATGGCTGCAGAAGAGCTGGTAGAGCTGACCAGCAGGGCAGAGTAGTTGCCCCAGAAGCACCCAGAAGGCATCTCAGCCAAAGGGCTGCATCCTAGCTCCACTATGGAGGGAGCCACAGCATTGGTGCACAGATCGGTGCATGGAGGGTCTGGAGAGCAGATGAGACCTCAGTGGCTGCACGAGGCAGCACAGGTCCTCAACCCTGCATGAGGCAGGAGCCCTCAGCGCACGAGTTCGTGCACAGGGATGGAGGGCTGAAGGGGCCCTGAGGCTGCACGAGGCAGTGCAGGTCCCCAAACCTGCATGAGCCAGGACCCCTTGGTGCCCAGGTTGGTGCATAGGGCTGGACAGCTGAAGGGACCCTGCAGCTGCATGAGGCAGTGCAGATCCCCAACAGGGGCAACAGCACTGGGCACTGACTTGGAAAAATAACAGCTGCTGCTGCAGCCATACAACCATGCTGGTGGCAACAGCAGTCAGAAGTCAGTGCTGCCCCCATATGTTGCTGAGGCCTTGGCACCAGTTGTCTTGTTATGATTCTGCATCTCTGTCTGATGTTATACAAACCTCCATGACTCCTCTAGTTTCCTGCATGTCTCCTTCATGACTTCTGTCTCCTACCCATTCCATGTGCCATTACATATACTCCTTCTTCTATTCCCTCAGGGCATTTTTCATGTTTGCTTCCCGCCCTGCTAAAACTCTCTTCACTACCTTTCTTTTCCTGTCTTTTCCAAAGCCTCCTTAATTCCACGGCTGGAGAACATGGCTCCATTCCACCTTTCTATGTCTCTCTCATGTTCTTATATTTTCACAGTGCACTCAGCACTATTTGTTTGAACAGCAAACTGCTATTCAAATTCCATTCTGAATGGTAACTGCCTAGGGCAGACAATCCCACAGAAAAGATCTTTATTTTCTGCCTTTCTAAAAATAAATAATCAAAGAGAGGAAACAGACTCATCCCAAAGAAAAGCCTGCATTGCCAATCAAAACTTTCAAGTATTTGAACCATGACAGGGCACTAGGAGTAGGAAATTTGCAACCCAAGGTTGAAAAGTATTTAGTTCCATGTATGCGTTATAAAATCAAAACTGTTTACCATTCTTGGAAGTCATTAACAGTTCAGTATATATTTTCCAACCTTGCATCAACTTTTTAAAGCAGGCTGTCATGGCTGATTTTTTCAGGAAGGGCTGAAATCGGAATTATCGTAAATCAAACTAAAGCTATTACTTACTCACCTAGGGTAGTTTACAATACTTGTAAAGGCAAGGCCAAAGTCTGACTTTTGGCACAGCAGCACTATTTTTTTCCTTGGTGGAACTCCATTTACAGCAACAGACTTAACCTTAGTTATGCCAATGGTGAGTATTAACCCATTGTTTTCAAGAGAAATCACATGAAATTGCAGTTATATATGTATATGACAGCAGAATTGGGGTGTGAGTTCAGCTCTGAGCCCATACTTTAATGTTTCATTTGGTCTTGGTCAGTTAGAATTATTGATACATGTTGCCTGCCTAGGAATTAGAAAACTTCACATCACCACGAGTTATCTATGGAGGTATCAGTTTGTTGTTAGTCAATAGTATTGGAATGGATTTGGACAGTGGCCCTCAGACTTTCCTGTCATGCTGCTGTGTTCCCATCTGATTTTGTGCTATGGATAATAAAGAAATATGTTGTGTCACTGCAAACACAGTGTGACCTCGCTAACAGCCTAAGAGATTTTGTACAGTTCTCCATTTTTTTTCTTTCTTTTCCTCCACTTGCATTTTCACCTCACCTTCCCCATTCAACCTACTTGTGCACTCTCTCCAAGTTTAAACATATACTCCCCACTGTGGTACACATACCCCAGTTTGAAAAACAGAAGATTAAAATTATGTACACAATATTACATAATAAACCTACTAGGGTAGTGGAATCAAGTACTAGTTATATGGATAAGCAAAAGCTAAGTGACTATGTGATTTAATACATTTAAAAAATGTTACAAGTATCTGGCAAGTCTGTTAAGAGTAAGGAGGAAATTTTTTCAATTACCATAATTTTCTTCCCACAGGACTAACTTTTTGGCAGTGGGTTTCAGCTGTTGTTATTTTGGTTAGTACTTTTTTTTGGAAGAAGGATGTTTTTGTCATTTTGCAGTCCTCTGGCAAAAGCAAGTTTTAAAGTATAACAACAGGTTCTTTGTAGAGCCTACTGCAGTTAAAATTGCCAAACACTTTTTTTTATTATAACCCTATTTTCACATGTTAAGACTATGTTGACACATTTCCTTTGTCTGGCTGAAATTCTCCATGATTGGGTGTTGCCCCCCAAATTTTTTTTCTGGATACTTTGAGTGGAGTCCACTGGGAAATTAAAGAGTTAAAGATGAGTGAAAATAAACATTTTTCTCTGGGTCAGAAATTTGAACAATAGTTAGAATAAAACAATATTCTAAGTGAAAAAAATCATTACTAAATCTATATAACTGGAATGTAATATGAATTTGAGAAGTTAAGTTTCACAATACCTCATCATCATCCTGCATTCTGTAATATGTGAAGCTTTTTATTTTTAAAGACATCTTTTTATTGGCAAAACAGAAGTATCAACATATAAATGACCTATCCTGTCAGATAGCCATACCTGACCAACAACAGCAGTAAATAAGAGGAGAACTCACATCTCATTCACCTCAGTGAATGATGGACTTCATAATCTTTGCTTCAGAAACTTTACTTCCTACACAAAGCCTATAAATAGTCCTTTGGAAAATATTTTACTTTTATTAGAATTTTTTTTTTTTTAATTGTACAAAATGAATTCTGTATTGCTCCATGCCCTTCAGCTGCATGTGGTACTAATGATAATTGATTTTCTGATGCTGCATGAACTGCTAATGTATAATCTCTGCAGAAGAATTTGAGGTGAAATCTCTTGCTCACAGAAAAGCCCACACAATCTGTTTGTATAGAAGGGAACTGCTTGAGGATGTCCCGGGGAAGTCAAAGTAGAGTTTCTGTCTGACAACTAATGCTCCAAATCTATGTTATCTACAGCCGAGGATCTGAGTTTTCTATCTCCAGTCTGTAAGAGCTGTGCTGACACTACTGTTGTGTGTTTTTCTACCCTTCACCAAGGCTTAAATGTGGAGAGATCCTAGTACTAGCACTTTCTGCCACTATGAGAGAGAGTACTGGCTAAATGGCCCTGTTTCTGACCCAGTATGGCATTTATGTTCTGATGTTGTAGTACACAGCATCCCCTACTAATGAAGTAAAGTCTACAGACTTATCAAAATAGAAAAATACTTTATAATGGACGGCCCATAACTGGAATGGCTATTTAAATTGCATATATTTTCTTATGTGTTTAAATGAATAATGCAAGTTTTCAAGGCTGTAGCATTAAATACATACTGTGCGGCTTAGTTCAACAGTAGCCAGACAGTGCACATTTGTTACAGTGCACATTGCTGTCTCCTGGTCCTTGGCCTTAAAGAGTAATGTTATTCCATTCACTGGAAAACTCTAAGCGTGATTCTGATCATGCTTCCCCTTGTGTAAGCAGGAGAAATCTCTTCAAGTCTGTGGAGTTACACCTGGGTAAAATCAGGGTGGTGAAACCAGCCAGGCCCTGTGTGCTTAAACACCCTGCCTTCTCCTCCACAGATGCAGCTGAGGAGTAAATGTTACACTGCTGAAATGATATTGCCTACAATATCTGCTGATGCTGGAACACTGCAATTACTTCTGAAATCTATCCTAATTACAGTTGCTGAAGAATTTCTCCATCCTTTTTGGCTCATTTGCAGTTCTCCCACATTCTCCTTCTCTTCTCCCATCCCCCACTAATGTTTACCTTTTTAACACTTCTGCTCCCTCAGCTTCCACTTATCCTCTAAGAGCACTCTGGAGTCTATTCTTTTGTCAAAGTACAAGCCACACAAGCAAAAATTACACAGGACACATCTACATGTGGCCATACGGGGCCTTTGTTACTGCACCTTCATTTAGTACTTTCTTTTGGAAGTGCTAAAAGATCACCCGTATGATCAAAGGCCAAGAGAGCAAGCCTTATGAGGAGAGGCTGAGGGACATGGGACTCTTCAGCCAGGTGAAGAGAAGGCTCAGGGGGAACTTGGTGGCTGCCTGTAAGTATATAAGGGAGGTGCACCAGGATCTGGGAGACCAGTTGTTCACCAGGGCTCCCCAAGGGATAACTAGGTGAAACAGCCACAAACTTCTAGAAGGCTGATTCAGACTCAATATAAGGAAAAACTTCTTTAGAGTCCGAGTGTCCAATGCCTGGAACAGACTCCCCACAGAGGTGGTGCAAGCACCTACTCTGGACTCATTCAAAAGGCATTTGGATGTTTATTTTGCTGGGATCATCTGATTCCTGCAGACTTTCTGCCTTTGGCAGAGGGGCTGGATTCGATGATTTCATGAGGTCCCTTCCAGTCCCTAATGTCTATTAAATCTATGAAAACTATGGTGCAGTACAGTGGCAACACATAGGGGGTGCACATGGTGCACCCGCTAAGAGCGCCGGTGCACCCCCTGTCAGGCCATGCTCCCTGCTCAGGCGACGGGCAGGGGGGGCAGGCAGGAGCGCTGGTGCCCCCCTGCGAGAGCCGACTGGGGAGTGGGAATGCCACAGCCATTTCCCAACCAGCACAATCGACCATGAGGGGGAACCCCTGGTCGCTGACTGGTCTCGGGAGGGGGAGGGGGGGTACATGCCCCCCCCACTAAGGCGCCACCTGTCGCCCATGGTTCAGTAGTAGCTCATACTGCTCCGTGCCAGTGGCGCACGGCTATTTTTAGCTGCTACGTTGCCATGGCAATGCACTATGATGGGGGAGCATGTTTTTATGGCACCATAGCAGCAGCGTTGTGCTTTTTGTCAACAGACACTATAGCACCATAGCATGTCGCTATGGTGCCAAAGTGTCTTGTGTAGAGGTGCCCCATGGAGTTTCTAAATGAGCTTTATACTGCCACACACTTGGAGTGAAGGGAGCATACCTGTTTGCAAGGTATCTTTGTTTGTTGGTTACCCTTTCTTATGTGCAGTGTAGAGAAGCAAAAGGTCCATGGTTGGTCCCATCATTTGCACCATTACGACTGCAGTATTAATGAAGCAAATCCTTGTGCAGGTTCCTTCATTTGCTCAAAATATCAAGAGAACAGCTTTAAATTCCATTCAACTTGGAATGGAATTCCATCGGCGCATCTTATGTCTTTTAATTTATATTCATCACACTCAATGAGCCATGACCTGTAAGTCATTTTTTTGTTTCCTCTACATTAATCAGAGATTTTTCCCTTTATTACATACAGACCCACAAATTCTCTTCCAAATATAGGTTTTATATTCAAATGATCACATAGAACATGCAATATTTTTTCTTTAAAAAAAAAATTACTTATACCCTTTAGTAATTAAATTCATATGCTGAGATTATGTGAGTAGCACTGGCACCAACCTCTGACTGCAAAAAATGATTGCTACTTTGGTTCACAGTTACAGTGTTTTAGAAGTAATTTACTAATATTTTATTATAAGATTATTTTTTTATTTACTAAAGAGTTTGATGATTTTTTGGAGTTCTTATATAGGGTATCAGGTTAAATAATAACACTATTTCTGTAAGTAATTGATAACAATTTATAGATAACAATTTATAGTTAGCTTCATGCAAGATTTAATTAGTTTATGAATCATTACTGTTTTTTAAAATAAATTCTGGGAAAATTTTGCTCTACTTTTGGCAGATCTGCAGTTTGCCAGTCTAATCCAGTGTTACATTTATAATATGGCTTATGAATTAAAATTAACCCTAAGCCAGTTCTTTTTCATTCATTTTTTATAGGAAAAATGTCCAATTTAATTTCATCATCTAATCTTATATATCACTACTTGTGTCTTACAGACTGACCTTCTTTGGAAAAGAGTCTTGGCAACCATTGATCCCCTGGATCATGGTGTACACAGAATAGATCTATGAGACCATCACACCAAGACCTTCAGTGTGTACACCTAGGCAAGAGTATGGAGGAGTGAAGGCTGCTTTAGACCTAGCGTCCTCCCTTTAGCCCATTGGGCATTTATACATGTGCTCTGGAAGGCAGAGCTGGGACACTTTTATTAGAGCAGCTCCGAGAGCAAGGCAGCGAATGAGGTTTAGTTAAAGCACCCCACTGCCATTTTTCAGCACGGGGATGCTGATACACATGACACTAGAGTATACTGGAGCATGGTAATTACCATACTCCAGCAGACTTGATTAATTAAGTCTGCTCCAAAGCACTGTAATTACAGCGCATTGGAGTAGCCTCAACATACGTGTATAGGCACCCATTGAGACAGAGTCCAAAGCCAGACCGAGTCCAGATGCTCGGTGCTTCAATGGTTGTAGCTTCGGCCAGAGAGCAACAGATTAGAGCTGCTGCTGACTGCCTAATACCTCAGCCAGAGTGTGTTTCTGTCAGAATGATGTCCCTTGGCTTTTCTCCAACCAAGAAGTACTCACAAGGCAGTGGGGGCTGGGGTTTCAAGGCACCCTATACTCACCTTACTCTGGAGCTTGCAACATTGTGTTATTTTATAGGAGTTACCCTGCCATGAGTAGCCCCACCACGGTTCCCACCAAGCCTTCTAGTCAGATGCAGTTTACAGTCATACCCAAGACCACATGGAAAAGAATATATATTGCACAAAGTATTTTCTTCAGTGGATTTTGAAAACATGCATCCATGTTCTGGTGCAACTTTGGTATTTGTACTCAAAAAACTGGAATAGCAAATCATGGTGCATGTGATCATGAGAAGACCCATTTTTGTGATTTAACGAAGACTGAGGACTATATATTATACTATATTGTGCAACACAAGGAAAATAACATCAGAGGCACAAATGTATCCCTATGTACCTGATGCTTTATTCTTTCAAGCTTTTTAGTTTGCCAGAGGATCATTTAATCGCTATTTCCAAACCGGGAAAAAATTCTGAGTTATGTACAAAGGAAGGGAGGAGGATCCTTTTAAAGTTTGTATTTAATTTGGTTAAAAGTACATGACTTTCAACATTAGTAAGGGCTGTGGTATAAAGATAGGATGCAAAAGTGACTGACTAAAAAGTGAAAAAATAAATCCATTGTTTGAAACTGCAGCCTGGAATAATTTGAAGCTAAATAATCTTTCATAACTCCATAATGTCATGGGTTGGGCATAATTGCAGCTGCTCTTAAAACAGTTGCTAGAAATAGTCATGTTCCTTCATAGAACCTGGTAACTGAGAAAAGTAGGCTTCATCCAAAACGTGGGGGACAGCACAGGCACATGTTACCACCAAAATGCAAAGACACATGAAAACCACATGTGGGTGGATCGGTATTGCTAGCTCTTTTTTTGTGAAAGTTCATATGGCTGCAAAAGCCAGAAAAGACTGATCTACGCTGCAAAGCCATTGCAATTCCACCATCGCTATATTGGCACATTCTCTAGTAGAGACTCAGTTTATACCAGCAAAAGGAGTTGTTATTCTGCCTGTATAGTTAAACCACTTTGTGTTACCCAGGTGACAGGATTTTTCTGCGGCAACAACAAAGGCATTTCACTGGCATAGATATACTGTTGATAGGGGTGGTTTTTTCACACTCTTAACCAACATAACTACATCAGCAAAACTCTGTAATGTAGACTAGTCTGGGATCTCTCCCCAGGCAGCAAGAAGCACTATATATACAGCCTGGTAGGAGTGTGGCAGCATCTAGGCTGAGCGCTGGCTGAAAGCTTGGAACTGTAAGCAAAGCTACTGCCTCTTGCTTCAGGGAACAAGGAGTTGTACATTCCTTACGAAACAAATTGCTTCAAAAAGGAACACCTGATTTCATCATCAGTTTCTCCTCCTAACACAATCTGCCCACAGGATCCCAAATTGGTTTATTGCTCAGGTCAAGGAGATAACAATACTCAGCACAGAAGAACACTGCAAGTCAGAAGCAAACCTAAAAATAAACAACTTCTCCTAGGATGTAATACATTTCCTTATAACTTACTGGCTACTTTTCTGGAGTATTAGACAAAAATAATGCAAGTGGGAAATAAAAAGAATTACCTACTTTACAAAAAAAAAGAACTCTCTGTAAAGGTTTTGCTCTAATTGAGGGTGTAGAGTTGCATAAGCAAATAAGGCGTTACTGTTTATGTCTGTAGTAGGTGAGAACCTTGCTTTAGGCCAGTGGGAGCCAACCTCAATGGCAAGCATGCCACAAATGAGCCCTGCACCCTCCTAGAGTGCTACTCCAATCCCCTTATCCAATTTGCTGCTCTGCTTTCTGCTTCGTGCCCTATTTGCCACCATACTGCCTGCCCCTTCCCCCATCTGCTGCTTGCCACACACACTGGATGCCCATATGGCACTTGTTGCACAAAGCCACAAGGTTGGCCACCCCGCCTTTAGGCAATGGGGTTGTATGGCCTCATCATACAACCATAGAGAAGCAGGGCTAGAAGGAACCTCCAGAGGTCATCTAGTCCAATCCCTGCCTGAAACAGGGTCATCCCTACCCAAACCATCCTATATAAATCCATAATTTGTATAGGATTGGGGCCTGCCACCTCCCCTATAGAAAGGATGTGGACAAGCTGGAGAAAGTCCACCGGAGAGCAACAAAAATGGTTCGGGGCCTGTGGCACATGACTTCTGAGGCAAGGCTGAGGGAACTGGGTTTATCTAGTCTGCAGAAGAGAAGGCTGAGGGGTGATTTAATAGCAGCTTTTAACTACCTGAAGGGGGTTCAAAAGAGGATGGAGCTAGACTGATCAGTGGTGGCAGATGACCGAACAAGGAGCAATGGTCTCTACTTTTCTCCTTTCAGCAAGGAGGTTTAGGTTGGATATTAGGAAAAACTTTCTCACTAGACGGGTGGTGAAGCACTGGCACAGGTTACCTAGAGACGTGGTGGAATTTCCATCCTGGGAGGTTTTCAAGCCCCGGCTAGACAAATATTTACCTGGGATGATCTAGTTGGGGCTGGTCCTGCTTTGAACAGGGGGTTGGACTAGGTGACCTCCTGAGGTCCCTTCCAACCCTCATTTTCTATGATTTTATAATCATGCTCCTACTGATATCTATTGCAAAGTTGCAATGAACTTTAGAGAGGCCATGCCTACCATCCATGCTTTGAACACCTCACAGTTATCCTGGGGCCAGCCTGAAATGACCTCACAGACAGAGACAGCAGCCCTCAGGATAGAGACAAAAAATGAAGCCAGAGGGGGCAGCCTGTTCTGCTGCTGCCACTGGGTAATTCCCACCTCTTCTATGGAACCAGAATATTTCTGCTACTTATGAGTCACAGGTTGGCAGTTTTCAGCTAGTGAAAACTAGGGAGGGGGGAGGCTTCCTTTTGGTAGGCTGGCCTCACTTTAGGAGGGAGGGATTTAAGTGCAAATCCAGCCTTGCAGATAGGCAGCTGGTTGGGTTTTAGTGGGCTACAGCTGAAACACTTCCGCTTTCGGTGGTGCAGTGCTGGACCCAAAGCCCCAAGAGTGCGGGACCTGTGCTGAACCCAAAGCCCTGAGGCCGAGGGACTTGTGCTGAACTCAAAGCCCTGAGAGTGAGTGGGAGGGTGGGCTCGCTAGCCAGCTTTACCCCAGACACCTTGCTTAACTGCTGTGTGCTACAAAACCGGGAGGGGAAGACATTAGCATCCCTGCCAACCTGTGTGAAGCCGACACAATGAATATTCACAGTGTGGGGTATGTTGGGAGAGGTCCCCTCAGGTGAAAGGGGCTATTATTTATTAACTTGTGCCTACAAGGGGGGGGGGCAAATGTAGCAAGGCCATGTGCAGCAGAAACCAGGGGCAAATGCCAGGAGCAGTTTGCCACACACCCTGCCTCTTTGGTGGCGCTGGGTGGGGGGATAGTGAGGAAACACTGCACCCTCGGGGTTCCTCAAACAGAGCCAAGTTCCTACGGGCTGGAAGGCTTTGCTGAACCCCTTCCCTGGGTGTTTTTCTTCCTCTCTCCAAGCTTCTCCTTTTCTTGGCTCCTCGCCTGTCTCCTCCCACAGAGAGAGAGAGAAAAAAGGTCACGTATGTTTGGAAAAATATGTAGGTCAGTGGAACATTTCCTGCACTTGTGCGCGGGGAGGCGAGGCGAGGCAAGGCGAGGCAGGGAAGGCTGCCGGCTCCACATCCCCACCCGGCAGCACCCCTTGGCTCGGGCGGGAAGGCGGGAGGGAGCCCTCGGCAGCCCCGACCCATTTTGCGGCGCGGCTCGGCTCGGCTCGGCTCCCGCCTCCGCAGGCCCCCGCTTGCTGCCGGCGGGCGCGGAGCCCATGGGCGCGCTGCGCGGGCCGGGCCGCGTGTGAGGGGGGAGATGCGGGGGGGGTGCCCCCTGCTCGCCCCCCCGGGCCGCGGAGCAGCCCCCCCGCGCCGCGCATTGAACTTCATGCACCAGCCCGGCTCCTTCCTGCCGCCCCGCCGCTCGCCCCCTCCGCAGCCGGCGGCGCCGTCCCCGAGCCCCCGGTGCCGCGCGGGGAAGCCGGAGCCCGGCATGCGGCGGCGCCTCGCACCATGAGGAGGGACAGCGCGGCCAGCAGCGCCAGCGCCAGCCCCGGCAGCAAGGCCGGTGCCCCCGCCAAGGAGACTCCGCCGGCTGCTGAGGGGAGCAGCGGCACCAGCCGCCGCCGCAGCAGCAGCAGCAGCGGCCCCGGGCGGCAGCGGAGAAGCGGCGGCAGCGCCCGAGCGCAGGTCGCCACCGCGGACAGCAGCAGCGGCGCCAGCAGCTGGGGGCCCCCCGCGCCGCCCAGGTAAGGGCTCGGGGCGGGCGGGGGGGACACGCCCGCCCGCACGTGTGCCGGGAGCGCCCCGTGTGCCCGCGCGCCCCGCGGAGGGGTTGCGGAGCCGGGCACCCGCGGCGGGGGTGCGCGTCCACGGGCCGGCGTGCCTGCCTGGGCTCTGGGAGTGGGCATCCGATGGAGGGGCGCCGCTGCGGGCTGAGTGCGTGCACACGCTGAGCCTCTGCTTCATGTATGTGCAGCCAACGGATACCTATGGACGGACCTCTAGCTATCCAGAGATATACTTCTAAACTCACTATGTGGGTATTTATGCACATCTATCTACATGTACATGCACGTGTGTGTGTGCACATGTATCTAGATGTACATGCACTTAGATGTGTGTATGTGTGCACATGTGTACATGCACTTAGATATGTGTATATAGACACATATATCTATATCAGGGTTTCCCAACCTTTTCCAGCCCAAGGCACATTTACATTAATGAAAAATTTGCCAGGGCACACCTGTTAAGGCATTCCCCATCCTCATATCTATTGTAGCTCATTGCCATAGCAAAATTCCATGGCACACCTGTTCATTTCTGATGGCACGCTTTTGTGCTGTGGACACTGGTTGGGAAACACTGAGAGATCCCTCTCTCTCTATACTCACACACACACACATGTATGTGTATATGCACACATACATATGTAGATATATGTTGTGTGTATATGTCTATACCTATGAATGTGTATGTTGTGCATGCACACACTGCATGTATACTTTATGGACACAACAGGTACATGTGTATATATATATACAGGTTTCCCTCACCAACCACAGTTCTGAGTATCCAGGCTTCAGAGAAGGGGGGGGTACAGTCAGAAAATCCCCCTCACGGCCCCTCCGGCCCTGCTCAGGCCTCTCACTCCACCCCCACAGCCTTGCTGGTGACCCTCACCCCCCACCCACAGCCCCTTCTCCCCCAGCCCTTCCGGTTTTGCCAACCACAGGAACTTTCAGGAACCTAAACCCAGCGGTTGGCAAGGGAAACCTGTATACACATAAGTATGCAAATACACACAACATGCATATATATGTAGGTATGTGCATGTGTGTGTATGTATATATGTATGTGTTGTGTGTGCACATACATTGCATGCATGCTTCATGTATGTATACAACATATTCATGCATTTATGTATGCATACATGTACATGTGTCTATATATGCAACAGGGGTGTAGGTTATAGCTGTGTTGGTCTAAGGACATAGGCAGACAAGGTTCTTTGGGTGAATCTGATATCTTTTATTAAACCAACTTAAAATTTTTTCCAACTATTTAAGTTGGTCTAATAAAAGATATCAGATTCACCCAAAGAACCTTGTCTGTATATATGTATATGTGTGTGTGTATATATTCATATGTATATATGTATGTATGCGTGTATTTATATACACAGCCTACATACAAATGGACATGTGTGTACTTGTATATATGTATAAATTGTATGTGCACACACATTGCATGTATACTTCATATACACATACATATATGTATGTAAGTATACTATACACACACATATACACATGTACATATGCATATATATGTATGTATATGTTGCGTATACATGCATACATACACATGCACACAACATATACACATATATGTGTATATGCATATATATGTATGCATGTATATGCTGTGTGTGTGTAGACACACACATTGCATACACATCTGAGTGTATACACACTTAAACAGAGTTCAGCTTGATTGTACTTAATTGGCATGATAACATATGAATGTCACCACAGTGAAGCCGACCCCCTTAGGTCTCTGTCAGAAGTAGCCAAGATCCTCCCCAAAGCAAGAGCGCTTGGGCTCTGATCTCCTGTGTCCATGTGTGCTATGCACATAGACAAAGAGATCAGAGCCCACGCAAATCTCCTACGCAAATCCAGACGCTTCCATCAGTTTCTGGCTAGACATCCCGGGCATGGATGAACATTTTATATTCCCAGTTTCATTGAGTTACTTGCACCAGGACAGGATTTGTTTTGGTTTTAATGCATTCCTCGTACAGAGATTACATGATCTGTGTCACTGGGACATTTCAGAAAGAATGTGGGTTTTTGCTACTGTCACCTTTTGTAGTGATTTTTGAGTGTTAAGTCTTGAACATGAGAAGTGAGCTCGTGAAACATGGATGGTCCCATCACTTCATAAAAAACATATTTTTAGTACAGTTTTGTCATTCTAAGTCACAGCTTTATTTATACATAGTTGAATAATGATCTGGGTATATGAGCCCTGAGCTGCAATCCTTATTCAAGCAGAGCCTCCCACTAAGGTTAATGTTTTGCTTGAGTAAGGATTCTTCAGTTGGGCCACAGGGTTGTCATTTGCAGAGATTGTCCTGTCACAGAAACCATTTGTCTCTTTTCTTCTTGTTTTCATTTAGTTGGCAGACCAGAAAAGTGTTAGGTAGATTACTGACTAACAAGATAGAACTTCTTTCATGGAGCTCTGTCTAGTGTTAATTTCCTGTAAAGTCATTGGACTGATTTAGCAATTAACAAGAATGCTAATCCAAAAACTTTCCTTGATACTTCTTAACTGCTTACAAAATGATTGTTTATTTTCATTCAGCCATTCAAAAATAATTAGTAGTTGTAAATATTTTAACTGGCAGAGGAACTTCAGTCTTTTATGAGATACCAACTGCCAAAAAGGCTATGGACATATGTAAAATGAACTTTCAGCTTTTGGATTCAACAAGTGTTCACTCAGAATGTCCTTTGAAGTGGAAAAATGTGTCTCCTTTACTCATGTTTAAAATGCTAATTTGTATCCAGTGGTAATTTTACTTTATTAAGTGAGATTAAATAATTAGCAGTTCCAGTTTCATGAAGTAGTCCACTGATCTAGTGAAAACGCTCGCATTTGAAACTTGTTTTTCTGGTTAACCAAGGCCTGGTCTACAAGCCATCATTTTGCCAGCAAAATTTCTGCCAGCATAACTGCAAGTCTGTCAACCTTCACCCCTCATCTGGGTGACAAAGCCCTTTCTTTCTGCACCAACTCTGTGAACTTCTGCTGGCTCCCAGCAGCTGTCAGAAATCAAGTGTAGATGTGCTTGTGCCTTCTGTCGGCTGCCACAGTCCCTTTAACAGCCAGTGCCTGCCAGGGTGCACTGGGTGTCCTAATTGTTCAGCAGCTATAATGAAGTAAACAGATTGAGCCAGAAGCTGTGTACATATATATGTAGGTGACTATACATCCTGGTTTGGCTGGACAATCCCAGATTTTGTAGGCCCCAGCCAGTTGGTGAAAATTGAAACAGAATTCCTGGAATCGGGACTGCAGTCCGGTGTTGCAGTCCGGTGTTGCAGTCTGCAGGGTGTACGCAGAGCAGCATGGTGTGCCAGGCAGATAGGCGGGCAGCACCACTGACTTGGTGGGAGAGGGTGGGCAATGTCCTGGATTTCCTTAAAGTAATATCATCACCCTATATATATATATATATATATATATATATATATATATGTCTGCTGGCAGCTTCCCTGTGGCAGCTGCTTCTGATGCTGTAGCTTCTGCCAGCACAAGGCTTGTAAAACAGGCATACTAAGGCCCAGACTGCAAACTTACTGTGCCCAGAAAGGGCTCTCTCGCACATTTTACCTTGTTCTATGTAGCTTGCCATCTGTAGTGTGTGTGGGGGAGACGGGAGGTTGTCACTGAGCACAGCTAAGTAGCCTGTCAGCAGCATTATGCAGCGTTGGGCTACATTGCTTTGGTTTAGGAAGCTGACTGGAAGCAGTGGTGCTGTGTTTGAGCACTCTTCTGTCAGGCGTGATGAGTTTGCAGTGTAGACATAGCCTAAAAACATGCACTGATATATAGGAACTGTTAGAGGGTGGAGCCTGATCAGTGCACATTGGCATCTTTGGAGAATTTAGCTTGCAGAGTCTAACAAGTTTCTATTGAGTGTGCGCTAATGTTCTTCAGAGTTCATTCCTAACACTAGGCTTACCCCCAGGCCAAATTGTTCTTCCCAGCTGCAAAGCATGGAGATATTACAGATTCTTGAAGGGTTTTTTCACAAGAGTCAAGATGCTCACCTGCAAGTG
This sequence comes from Alligator mississippiensis, assembly GCF_030867095.1. Lineage (NCBI taxonomy): Eukaryota > Metazoa > Chordata > Crocodylia > Alligatoridae > Alligator > Alligator mississippiensis. The sequence goes on from NC_081824.1 coordinate 344,454,940, forward strand.
TGCAGGACTGGACCAAATAACATATTTCATGTGGTGATATTTGTCAAGCACCAGAACCAAGGGTAGGAAGATTGTCTTTTGTGTGCTCTCACTGCCCGTCTGCTGGTATGAAGCCATTGTGGAAGGGAAAGAGGAAGCAGTTTAATGCAAATGCAGCGAGGTGAGATGTGGAGGAAAAGAGGGGGAGGAAATGCAAGGAGTAATGGGTGGAGAGGATGAAGGATTTGGTATGGACAGAAGATGATAGGAAATTGAAAGAAGGAGGGGGAGAAGGACAGGAGTTGTTGAAGGGAGATGGGTTGGAAGGGCTGAGGAACATGGGCAGGAGCTGTAGGAGAATGAACGGTAGCAAGGACAAAGGTGGTGACAGAAGCAGAACTAGACAGGAAGAAGCTTGTGGTGGACAGGGGCAACCAGGTCTGCAGCTATTAGAGCACATTCCCCTATAGAACCTGGAACCAAACTCATTGTTCCTGAGTCTAAAACATTACTGCCTAACAAGCCATTTGCAGTGTGTGTGTTTCCTAGTTGTAGTTCCATAGAGAAGATAAAATTTTGTACTGCTGCCAGTTTCGTTGTTAGCATAAGTGGTAGAGAACTGTGTTGTGGACATAAAAAGAGCCCCACCCTACTAATGACCCATGTAATGGGTCAGTATAGTTCATGATGGATTCTTTACTAGGTTCTTTGAAAAGTTTAAAAATTACATAAAAATGCATTAAAAGAATGTTAGTTACAAAGCCTGGTGGGAAAATGATGTGATTAACATTTGTATTACAGTCCATATGTATAAGGGGGTCCTAACTGAGATTGCATCAGGAACCTTAACCTTGCGCTTCACAACTTCTGAGTTTTTTTCAAATGTGGGAATTTGTAGGTTATAAAGATTTAGAGACACCATGTATATTACAATCATATGTTGTGAGCAAGCATGTCTTTAGCTTATATTTTACCATATATATGGTGTATGTGTGTGTGTGTGTGTGTGTGTATATAATATATATATAATATTCCATAATATATTAATAGTCCAATTACTGATGTTACCATAGATACAAAAACTTAAAAATAAATCAAAATCCAATATGTTTGTCACTTTATTTTCTTTATTTACTTTTTCATTCTGTTTGTCTTAAGCAATACAGCATTTAATTGATTTAGTTTCATTTTAGTTTCTAGTTTCACTTTCAAGTTCACAGTGCTGCAGTGATTGGGTTTCAGATTCTCCAGGGGGCTTTTCATTTGAGCTAAAACAGCAGTTGCCATTAGTTTGTTTCTGTTTTTCTGTTTGTCCTACTTCTTTTAACACTTGTTGAGTTTTTTTCTAAGGCTATTGTCAGATCCTGCAAACACTTATATTTGTGCATAACTTTACTCACACAAGCAGTTCTATGGAAGTTGTAAGCTGACAGTACATTTGCAACAGATGTGTTGTGAAAGTGATTTAAATTTAAACTTCTGTTGGCTCCCAGCAGCTGTCAGAAGGCAAGTGTAGATGTTTCTGTGCCTTCTGCTGGCTGCCAGTCCCTTTAATAGCTGGTGCCTGTCAGGGTGCTTTGGATATCCTACTTATTCAGTGGCTGTAATGAAGTAAACGGATTGAGCCAGAAGCTATGTACATATATATGTAGGGTGACCATACGTCCTGGTTTCGTAGGGAGTTGTTAGTCTTGTTGAGATCATGTAATTGTCTGGCATTCCACATGATCCTGTTCTGTGATCCACTTGTGTACTGATAAGCCAATGTAAATGTGTCTACACCTCCTGAGGCCCATGCTTGGGAGCACTGCCGTAAAGCACAGTATGCACATACAGCCCCCTGAAAGAGATATCATGCAACCACCTGAGTGTGGCATGGCATATGTGCCACTACACTCTCCCATGAGAATGAGTTTATCAGCATGCCTCCAGTGATGTACTAACATGCTTCTTACATCATCTGATTCATGGAATGATGCATGCACAACATGCTTCACAGCACTGCTCCCTAGTGTGATTCTCAGGTGGTACAGACAGACTCAAAGGACATGTCCAGATGAGCGTGCATGTGTGTTTCCTTGGGGACAAATAGCAGCAGCACGTAGTTGTGCCACTGCTACTTGTCTCCAGGGGACGCTTATGCATGCGGGCTCTGGCACATGATAAGTTGCCCCGGGTTGGGTAGGAGAAACTGGGACCAGAACCTGGGCTGGCCCCAGCAGCCATAACTGGGGGCCTCCTGGGGTGATCTGGGCATTTGGAACCTGGCTGACAGCTGGAGTATGGGCTCCAGCTGGCCAGGCTCTGGTTTTGGGTGGTGCGAGCCGCTGCCATATGCATCTTTGGAAGTCAATGCATGCAAGACTTCTTGCCTGTTAGAAGTTGCAGGATTAAAGCCTAAATCAGTAAACTATAATTTTATATAATATCAGCTCAGAGAGAAACTATGAAGGATGATTCTGTCCAGAGAAAAAGAACAGGTAAAGCTTTTTAAGTCACTTTGCCAAATTAACATTAGGATGTTTCTTTACCGAAAGGGCTGCAGCAGACCTTGAGTGTTTTCTCCCATTCTGCCCTGCTGCATTTAGGAAGAGCACCCCACATCCATGAGGTTATTCATTATCCTCCTTAAAAGTCTCTGTGCTTTCAGAACTACAAAACTTTGCAACAATTAGGCAGTCAGTGCATTGATCCCACTGACAGCAAACCTAGCTTAATACTGCCTTATTGTTTCCTTGTACTCCCCCATCTGCCTGTATCCATCTGTTATCTCTTGTCTTATACTTTGATTGTGGTGTGCTGGTAATAATAATACTAGAGGTAATCTCACTTTCTGCTTTGTGACCTAACTTCCAGGGAAATCAGTAGTGGTTTGGCACAATGACTGTTGCAGAATATAAATTTATCTGGGTTATCAGACCTTTAGTCTTGCAAAATAGAGGGACTTTTTCAGACAGTTATAGAGAGGGGGAAAAAAATCAAATCTGCAAGGACGTGTGTGTGTGTGTGTGTGTGTGTGTGTGTGTACACACATACACACACCCTTTAGGATTTGATTTTTAATTGAATACAGATTCATTACTGAATGCCTTAGAACTAAAAATGAGCATTGCTGACTAATTAATTAGACATTGTTTAAAACAACAATACTTGGTTGACTACTTTGTGATAAACCATTTATTTACTAATTTGAGAGCTTTTTTTTTCAATTCTAGATTGTGTTTATAGTAATGAACAAAATTTGGCATTTTTATTTGAAGATTTAATATTGTTGCCAGCTTCTTGATGGGGAAGTGGTACTATTTTAGAATAAAAGCGATTATGATATTTGCTATATTGTAAGTGATATTATTTTTAAAAAGTCTACCACTATTTATAGTCTGCTGACATCACTGTTGGTTTCCTGGTAAAAGGCTCATTCTGAGATATACATCCATATGGTTAGGGCTTTGTTAAACCATAAGTCAGGAGGCCTTCGTACTTTCCATGTTAGAGTAGTGACGTAGAGGCCACTTGAGGAAAAAGAAAGGCTCCAAAACTACTTCTGAAATTTGTATTTCTTGTTTTAGCTGGTTTTGCACTACTCAGTAAGCAGCACACTAACCTTCTCCACAGCAGTTACAATGAAATACTTTATTGACTGTTGATTCCATTGCGTGCTGCAACATCTCTTTCTCAAACAGTTCAGCCTAAGGGGCAATAGTAATAATAATAACAATAACAACAGCGACAATAATAATAATAATCCAATGATTCAACAGTCTTGGGTGCTCTACATTCACTATTCAAGCAAGTTGAAAATTAAGCATACAAAATACTTTTTTTAGCGTTCTAGATTCTAGTTCAGCAGCCATTCTTTAAAGTCTATCACTAAGGTTTATTCTCTCATAAGAAAATGTACTAATTTACATATTTAAATTGCATATTTTGAAGTTCCTTCCTTACAAAAAACTGGACCTTGCTAGTTAGGGTCAGTCACTGGAAAGAATATTATACAACAGGGCTATCCAACTGGCATCCTGTGGACCATGTGTGGCCTGCAAGGTGTTAATTTATGGACCCCAGGCTCTCACCCAGCCACCACTGCTCCCATTGCCCCTGCTGCAGTAAGCTCTCCCTCCCTCCTCCTCCATCTCCTATTTCCTGTCCCTGCTCCAGAGCAGTGTGATGTATCACAGCTGATGGGGTTGGAGGAGACCATGAACTGTGTGTGGTCTGGGGATCAGAGTGTGAGAACAGGGTACTCATATGTATGGTATAGTGGAGGTGTCCTTGTGCAGTGTACAGTCCCCAGGGCCTGTGACACATGCTGGTGCAGCTTGGGCAGTATATGACCCCTGCCAGTGTGGCTTGTAGCTGCTGAGTAGTTGGACAGTCCTGATATACAAGAAAATCAAATGTCAATCCTACCAAATTTTGAATTAATTTTAATAGTATTTTGTGATAAATTAAGTGATCTGATGATCATATACCCTCTTATGTCACGCTTTGAGGTTCCATGTAAGACATTAACTTCAAGCCTTCCTTTCAGATGGGAGCACTCTCCATTGTGGTGTGAGTCAACAGGCAGATATAGCTGTAAAGTATTTTCTAGTTAAACTGTGTAAAAATATTGCTGGGTTGTCTGAGTTAGTCTAATACAGGGGTGGGCAAAATGCAGCCTGGGGGCTGGATGCGGCCCGCCAGGCCATTCTATTCCGCTCATGGGGCCCATAAAAAATTTAGAAAATTAATATTTATCTGCCCTGGGCTGCCTGTCATGCAGCCCTTGATGGCTTGCCAAAACTCAGTAAGTGGCCCTCTGCCCAAAATAATTGCTCGCCCCATGTCTAATACAATTGGCCGACCTGATGTTCAAACCTCAGTTGTACGGTGGTCTTGGTGATTGAAAGCAATTGGACTAGATGGCCTCCCAAGGTCCCTTCCAGCCTTACAACACTATGATTTTATTAAGTGGGACAGTTCTCACAAGTATGCCTTAAACTGGGTTGAACAGTATCTCTTGCACTATACAGAACTGTAATTCTTGCAAGATGTTATGAATAATGCATCTTATTTTATCATAATGTTTACTATTTGCAAGTTTATCAAACAGGGGAGTGATATATTTTTTTCTGATATTGACCAAATACGTTATCTCCATAATGCCTCGTATGCAAAGCATGTGCCTTACCACTTTCCAGATTCTTAAACCATCAAATGCTCAAAGAGTTTAAATTAGAGGGTTTGCATTTTACAGATCCATGTTCCATTTATACCTCTAATGACAGCTCCTTTAATTTATGATTTATGGGGAAGTCCTCTTTCCCTATTTCTGTATGGCACACAGAAGGCATTACCAAGTCTTGCTGTAATTCCATCAGACCATCATCTAGATTCTTAATTATTGTTTCCACTTCAATTATAAAGGTAAGAAGAGGTATCTATTCAAGGGGACTGAAAACTGATTTTTTTTTAATATTCTGCATTTATATATAGCGTTTCTAGTGTTTCTGTCATGTAGTATGTACAGCTGGTTGATCTTACAAACAGTAGTTTCTTTCCAATTGAAACATGCTGATATTTTTAACAATTTCAGGAAGAGTAACATAAAGTTAGAAAAGCTGAGTCATACAAGTTGTTTTTTAACAATTATGTTGTTTTTTTAATGAAAAATAAAACGCTGTGATTATTCTGTATACTGCTGTTGAATTCTGCTGATTCCCACTGAAGACAGTGGAAATTTTCTTGAAAAATATCTGTAATGCTTAACCCATAATCTGATTAGCTTTAAGGTGGTAATAATGAGTTTAATCTTTTATTTTTCTCCTAAGCACAAGGACCAGTTTCTTACCTGGTGTTGATTGACTTAGGATCTCTTGAGTATGTATTAACAACCTTTTATAGAAGCAGGATGTTGGCTGCTGTGCTTCCCTTGCCTTACTTGTGCCAGGTTAGGGTGTTATGTCTTGTTTTGTGTCAGGTTTGATGGTAGTTTTAGAAATAATTTAGATTATAGATTTGTATAGGATGGTTTGGATAGGGGTGATCCTGTCTTAGGCAGGGGGTTAGACTAGATGGACCTCTGGATATCCCTTTCAGCCCTACTTTTCTATGATTTTATATGATTCTCTATGACATAGCTCATATGATTTCAACAAGCACAATTACACCAGAGGAGAATCTGGCCTCTCCTCTACATTCCTTCAGAAATGTACAAGCTGTTTAAACAATAAAATACCTTGCTGGTACTCAAGTGTAAGAAATATTTGGTGCCTAACCCTGCAGTCCTTATCAAGGCAATACTTCCACTGATGTCAAAGTGAGTTTTGCTAAACAAATAAATAGCTATGATCTGGAGCTTTTCCAAATTCCTATTCACAGCTTTTTAGGTCAGTGGTCAGCAACCTTTCCCAAGACGTCCCAAGTCAGATCTGAGGCTAGGACCTGGCCGCTGCTGATACTTCTCCCCACTGTCACTTCTCCACGCCACCTACTTGTAGATTGGTACAGGCAACTCCCCTACAACTGAGCACAGTTGAAGCTACTGCTTTGCAGGCTGGATCCAGTGGCTCCAAGTTAAGAATAATAAGCAACAATCTATAGCCCTTGTGATATACCTTTATAGCCCTTTTCACCTTTAAATCCCAGAGCAAGAGAAGAATTAATTGGGTTGGTTATAAACATTTGCTGAAGCAAAATGGTACAGATTCCCTTTTGTGCTTTACAAAATTGTTCAAGTAAAGTTCACACCCATAAATAACTATCAATCTAGATTATTTTATGGGGGTTATGTGCCTCAATGTCCTGTGAGTGGGAATAATCTGCGCAAGGAAGTAGAAACATCAACTGTTGAAGTTCATGGCATATCGGTTCCTTTGGTCCTGACAAGACCAAAAATAGATTAGTTTTAGGAAAGTTTTTTTCTCAATGTACCCTTTCCTGTCCCAAAGCACAACACAACACAACCCAGAGAATCAAATTCTGTGCTAACATGGGCTCTGATCCAGCAAAGTATTTAAGCACCTTCTTAACTTGAAGTCCTGCTGGAGTCAGTGGAATTGCTTATGTAACAGATTGCCAATGTGGGCTCACCAGATTGGTTTGAGATACTTACCCTGGGCTAGAAACAGAGACGGTGAACTCTGAGCAACCTCAAGGGTGGAGCAGGGGAGCCCTGCCCTGTGGAAAAGGAGAACCCAATTGATAGAAGGGGTTTTCAATCCCCTTATTCGCATGGAAGGGGGCAAATGTAACCCAGGTGGCGGCCCAATAGTTGCCACCCCTGCCCAATATCAGGGATGGTGTGGTGAGAGTGAGGCAGGGCTTCCAGCCAGCACCAATTTACTTTCCAGCCGGCCCCTGCTCCCTACAAAGCCGCCCATGGTCCCAAGAAGGTCTAACACTTAACTGATTTAACTATTTACACTTTATTTACAAAACAAGAATAATAGGAAAGGTTATTTACAAGTAAACTTAAATGGCATAACCAGAATCACAAAACAAATCAGAATGCATTAGTCAATCCCTGACTCAAGAACCACAGGTAGGATAACTGGCAGCTCTCAGCCAGTGCTGAGGTGCTACCACAAGGAAGCAAGGTGGTCACTCCCTGCAGCTCCAACAGGCTTCCCCATAAGCAACAGACTGCAACAGGTTAAGCTTTTCTGGTCTGCAGCAATCAAATTGTATCAAACCCCAACCCCCCAAAGAGGCTGAAGGGTGACCCTCTGTGACAACAAAAAAGGCAAGCAACAAACAACAGAGTAGGCTCCTGCAGCAATCAGCATGACCCAAGCACAAAGCTCAGGGACTCTATCCAATGACAATCAGCTGCAGAATAAGGGACAGGACTGAATCCCCTCTGGGGCAGTCAGTGGCAGAGGGTCAGCAGCACAGGCAGCTCCCAGGGTTGGTTGCTTTAAACCCCTGCTCCAGATGACTGGCTGGGCACTCCACGTGCCTCGCAGTTCTCCAATCCTGCTCGGAGCACCAGCCTGCGCCCCAGGCTCCTGGGGACCCTCGTCCAGGCTCTCTGCTGCTCCTCAGGATCCCAGTGCCTTGCCTGCTGCTGTCCCACTTCCCCAGGGAAGGGGGTTTCCTCAACTCACCAGACCAGCTCCCTGCTCTGGATAAGGATGCCTCCTGCACTCTTAGCCGCTGCTTCTTCTCCGCAGTGGAGTGGGGGGGGCGACTGCCACCACTAGCCTCTGGGACATCTGGCACATCCAGCACACTGCAGTGGGGCCTTGGGGCACCAGCTCTCTGCCCCAAGCCCTGGCCGCTGCTCCCTCTCTGCTGTAGGGCTGGAGGCACGGCTGACTGACGCTGTCTTCTTCTCCCAGGGCTTTCGAGGCTCTTCAGAGGGGTCTCTCTGCTCCCTCTGCTGGGTCAGCTCACCCCAGCTCTTCTTAGGCCTCCCGCATCGTTCCCCAGAGTCACTGTGAGCAGCCCCCACACACCAGTTCGGCTGCTGCTTTTATCCCCTCCAGCAGCTCCTCCCTGGCTTGCAAACCGGCTAACCAGGGCTCAGGGTGGTGGGCCCCCAACTCCGGCCATCCCCCTTCCACGCGAATGAGGGGATTGAAAACCCCTTCTTTCAATTGGCTTCTCCTTTTCCCCAGGCCAGGGCTCCCCTGCTCCACCCTTGAGTTGCTCAGAGTTCACTGGCGCTGTTTCTAGCCCAGGGTAAGTATCTCAAGCCAATCTGGTGAGCCCACATTGGCAGTCTGTTACACTTATGTGATCAGTCTTAAGTACATGCTTAAACACTTGTGCTGGATCTAGGACGTATTCCAGTGAGTTTGGGTAGGGTGTGAATCAGTGCAAATTCTGTTCCCTTACATTTTGGAAATTGGGAGTGGTCCCTGAAAAGCTCTGTTCAGGAAAGGAAGAGAAAGGAACTATGCACACTTAGGCTGGATTTTAAAAAACATTCAGCATTGACCTAACTTTGCTTCATCTGAAGGCAATAGTTGATATCATTGGAAATACTGAGTACTTGGAAAATCGTACTCTTATAGTTTAACAAAGTTTCTCTCTAGCCAGTTGTTTTGTTCTTCATTATCCTTCCCTTTTCTGTTAATCTCTGTTATGTTGCCTTATATTGCTCTTCATTCTTCATCTTCATTCTGTCGCCTGATTCCTCTTCCAGTCTTCCTTTTGTTCTGCCTCTTTTTTTCTTTCACCCAATTTTTGGGGATTGCTACTTATCCCCTTTTTTCCTTTCACAATCCTTTCTTGTCTCTTTTCTCATCTTTTCTTCCCTCTTCTCCCTCTCTCCTGTTTCCACTGTTCACATTTATGTGGATGATTACAATCTGGCTCTGTTGCAACAGCAAACTAATCAAGGAATGGTTTGTAGCTTGTTCAAACACTTTCAATGTACTGGTGATAATATTCAACTTCCTGAATTATAGTTATGTAGTTGGTATATAGATTAATGAGTTAGAGGGAGATGTATTTTTACCATATCATAGAATCACAGAAAATTAGGGTTGGAAGAGACCTCAGGAGGTCATCAGTCCAACCTCCTACCCAAAGCAGGACCATCCCCAACTAGCTCATCCCAGCCAAGGCTTTGTCTAGCTGGGTCTTAAAAACCTCCAAGGATGGAAAGTCTGCAACCACTCTGGGTAACCTGTTCCAGTGCTTTACTACCCTCCTAGTAAGAACATTCTTCCAAATATCTAACCTAAACTTCTCTTGCTGCAACTTGAGATAATTGTTCCTTGTTCTGTCATCGGCCACCACTGACAACAATCTAGCTCTGTCCTCTTTTGAACCCCACTTCAGATAGTTGAAGGCTGCTATTTAATCCCCATCTCAGTCTTTTCTTCTCCAGACTAAATAAGCCCAGTTCCCTCAGCCTCTCCTCATAAGTCATGTCCCCCAGCCCTCTAACCATTTCCGTTGCTCTCCATTGGATTCTCTCCAATTTGTCCACAACCTTTCTGTAGTGGGGGGCCCAAAACTGAACACAGTACTCCAGATGTGGTCTCACCAGTGCTGAATAAAGGGGAATAATCACTTCCCTTAACCTGCTGGCAACATACCTACCAGTGCAGCCCAGTATGCCATTAGCCTTCTTGGCAGCAGGGCACACTACTGGCTCACATTCAGCTTATTGTCCACTCTAACTCCCAGGTCTTTTTCGGCAGAGCTGCTGCCCAACCATTTAGCCCCCAGTCTGTACCGGTGCATGAAATTGTTCCATCTGAAGTGCAGGACTTTGCACTTGTCCTTGTTGAACTGCATGAAATTCCTTTTGGCTCAATCCTCCAATTTGTCTAGGTCACTCTGAATCCTAGCCCTACCCTCCAGCATATCTACTACTACCCAGTTTGGTGTCATCTGCAAACTTGCTGAGGGTGCACTCAGTGCCATCTTTCAAGTTGTTGATGAAGATATTGAACAAAACCGGTCCCAGGACAGACCCCTGGGGCACACCACTTGATATCGGCTGCCAACTAGACATCGAGCCATTGATCACTACCCTTTGAGCCAGTTTTCTGTCCACCTTACAGTTTGTTCATCCTGTTCTTCCTTAGCTTGCCTGATGGGAGACTGTATCAAAAGCCTTACTAAAATCAAGGTATACCACATCCACTGGTCTCCGCATCCACAGAGCCAGTCACCTCATCATAGAAGACAGTCAGGTTGGTCAGGTATGACTTGCCATTGGTGAATCCATGCTGACTGTTCCTAATCACCTTCTTCTCCTCCAAGTGCTTACAAATGGATTCCTTGAAGATGTGCTCCATGATTCTTCCAGGGACTGAGGTGAGGCTGACTGGTCTGTAGTTCCCTGGTGTGATGGAAGGTTCCCTAAGTGGGGTTCCCTGAGTGATGCACTATCCGTCCAGCATGGGGCCCCTCCCCTCAACTCACCTGCCATGACTTGGTGTAATTATATAAAGGGTGGGTTCAGTGGATGGCAGTACTCACGGTTCAGGTGCAGTATTCCATGGGGCTCCGCCTCCCCTACACCCCGTCCACTCGCCAACCAGGCAGGCGCCAGCAATGGTGGTTCAGTCGTGCTTGATCGACCTGGGCTTGCCTCGAGGGGGACCTCACGTCCAGGTGGGTTCTGTTGGCGCTTGTCAGGCTGCCCCACCCCCAACGAGTAGCCTTCCTGTCATGGAGACTGGCAAGCTGTACATGCGTTGGCTGGCGCCTACTTCAGCGCCTCTGAGTAGGGAGCTTCTGGTCTTATGCCTCTTCTCTCCTGTTTTTTTTTTCTCTCAAAGAAATAGACCCTTGGAGAGGAGAGGGGTATGGAGTTGCCTCCTTTCCCCAGCCTCCTACAGGGGGCTCAAACGACTCCCCTACTCTGCCTGCCGGCGTTGAGCCGGCTGCACTGCTCCTCCCTGCTGCAGGAGCCTCCACACTTCTGGCGTGCTCCATGTCAGCCTCCCTCGCTTCCCCCGCCCCCGGGTTCAGGTGGGACTTTTAAATCTTCCCGCAGCAGCCAGAACAGCTGCTGCGATTGGCTCAGCTGTTCCCCACCTGGGGAACAGCTGATTAAACAGATGGCGTAACACCAGCTTGTGGGGCCACGGCTGCAGTTCCTGCTCCAGCTCTGGCTGTGCTCCGGGAGATAAGTTCCCCCTGTGGGGGGTGCTGTTTGTGGGGTTTGGGGCCCACGGTGACTGCCCTCTCCCCTTCGGGAGCCTGTGGGGGCATCTTGCTGCCACACCTGGATCCTCCTTTTTCCCTTTCTTAGAAATGGGCACTGTGTTTGCCCTTTTCCAATCATCTGGGACCTCTCCTGATCACCATGAGTTTTCAAAGATGATGGTCAGTGGCCCTGCAATCTCATCAGCCAACTCCCTCAGCATCCTGGGGTGCATCCCATCCAGATCCATGGACTTGTATATGTCCAGCTTTTCTAAATTATCCCTAAACTGTTCTTTCACTACAGTTGGCTGCTCACCTCCTCCCCAAACTGTGCTGCCAGGTGCAGTAGTCTGGGAGCTGGCCTTGCCTGTGATGGAGGTGAAAAAAGCATTGAACACTTTAGCCTTTTCTGCATCCTCTGTCACTAAGTTGCCTCCCCCATTCATAAGGGACCCAGACTTTCTCTGATTCTCTTCTTGCTACTGATGTACTTGTAGAAACCCTTCCTGTTACCCTTCATGTCCCTTGCTAGCTGCAACTCCAATTGCACTTCAGCCTTCCCGACTTCATCCCTGAATGCCCAAGCAATACTCTTATATTCCTTCCTAGTTGTTTGTCCAAGTTTCAACTTCTTATAAGCTTCCTTTTTGTGATTTAGTTTACTGAAGAGTTCCCTGCTAAGCCAAGCTGTTTTTTTGCCATAGTTCCCAGTCTTCTTGAACTTCGGGATGGTTTGTTCCTGCACTCTTAATAAGGCTTCCTTACGCTACAGCCAGATCTCCTGGACTCCTCTCCCCCTCAAGACTGGTTTCCCAGGGGATCCTGCCCAGGAGTTCCCTTAGCAAGTCAAAGTCTGCTTTTCTGATGTCCAGGATCCTTCTGCTCTCCATCCTTCCTTTCCTCAGGATCCTGAACTCAGTCATCTTGCCGTTGCTGCTGCCCAAGTTGCCATCCACTTCTACATTCCCCACCAATTCTTCCCTGTTTGTGAGCAGCAGGTCAAGAAGAGCATGGCCGCTAGTTGCCTGCTCCAGCACGTGCACCAGGAAGTTGTCCCCAACACTCTCTAAAAACTTTTTGGATTGCCTGTGCAGTGCTGTATTGCCCTCCCAGCAGATGTCAGGGTGGCTGAAGTCCCCCATGAGAACCAGGGCCTGGGATTGGGAAACTTCCACTAGCTGTTTGAAGAAATATGTTCTGTATAGTCCCATGTTCAGTAGGCTCTTAAATACTCCTCTGAATCATTCACTAGCAAGTGAAATAGTAGACTGGATTTTGGAAATGATAACATGAATATTTTACAGTGTTTCATTCAGAAAAAAATGAAACATTTTCTGGAATTGTAAAGTCTGTATAAAAGGTGTGCCTAAACATATAAAGGGTGTATAATAAACATAAAAACCCATGCTGGGTTTCTTTCCAGCTGTGTCATTGTTTTATGGCATTAGAAAAATCATTTAACTCTGCATCAATTAGTCTGTAAATAGGAAAAGGCTACAGTTTGCTGATCCTTAATCTTTTAATGGCCAAAATTCACACCTCTGTGCTGAGCCCAAGACTTCAGCATTGTATGAGGTACTAAGAGGGGATTTCAGTCCATTTTTCTGTCCTATGATAGGGAAAAGAGCTGGAAAAAAGTGTTTTTGTAAATGTTATTCTAGCTCATAGCCTGGAATATTGGCAGCTGCTGCCTGCACAGCTCATTCATACTGTTTGGGATCACCATGGTGCCTGTTGACACCCTTTGCCTTCAATGAGTGAAGTTTGAAGTTTCCAAATCAATAACATTTCTTTTGCAGAAGACTTAGAGCGTACTTGTGAAATAGGTGGTATTAGTACTATGCCTTTCCAATAAATAACAAAGTATTCTAAATAATATGTACCGAGATACTACTAAAATTTTTTGGGTGACTCCAGATACATTTGTAAAACTAGACGGCATAACATTAAATGTGTATAGTCCATCCTGAAATACACAAGCAGCTTTTCATTTATTTTAATGATTAAAAGTCACTTTCTGGGGCCTTGCATATTTAAAGGGTGAAAATGTGTAATACAACTTAGAAAATATATGTTTGCTTGGATCACTGTTCAGTATTTCCTGTTACTCATGCAAACCTAAAATTAATCAGAAACTGTAGGATTGTGTTAATGTTGTGATGCTAATACCTAAAATGCATAAATCCTTTTGTCATGTCATTTGTAGTTAAATCTCAAACACTTTTCTTTTTCCAAGAAATACTGCCAGTTGCTTTTGAACAATAGATTTATTATTCTCAATTACATTTAAAGTTTGATTAAGATAGTCTTGTCAGTTTTTATTTAAAAATTGGTTCTTTTTCAATGAATCTAAGGTTTTGTTTAAGTTTTTATTATTTAGACTTTCATATTTAATTTGCATGATCTATAACAGCAATGCCCAATCTATCCAGCCCCACAGCTGAGGCAGTTAACATTGTCACCGCTCCCTTGCCACAAAATCTTGCTTATTTCAAACTGTATTTGAAACACTGAGACTAGTAGGGACTTGACTGACAGAGAAAGAAAACTGATTTTCAAGCTAAATGAATAGAAAAACATTTAAAATATAAATGCCTCTTTAAAATCATACTTTTTGGTACTGACAGCTGCATTTCTTCACACAGTAGATATATACCAAGATGATTTGACTAAAAGAGTGATTATGCCCTAACACTATAATAGTCTGTGTACTGGAAAAAGTAGCATAAAATGTACACCATTTGTTATTCATCCTTTTAATTCACATTAAATGGCTTCATCTCCCAAAAACAATTACTACGGTTCTGCTCAACAAAAGTAGCCTTAGTTTCTTTAGTCACAGACAACAAACAATTCTGCTTGGTTCCTCAGTGACCAAGCAAATATGAGGAAAGGTCAGCCTGCTGTAGTTTACCTGAAAACCTTCTTTGCACACTGGATTTGGGGTGCAGTTTGTCGGGAGAAAAGCTCATGGCTCATGTGAATAAATGTCCTGCCTCTCAGTCCAGTGATTTTCAAGTAAGTAGTAAGGAATGATCCTAGGTTCCCTGCAAGTTATCTTCAAATGGAGGAAGAGAAAGCCTCTAGAACTTTTCTAGACCTCCCCACCTGGCCTCTTGTTTTGGAGTAAGCAGGGTTGTGGGTGGAGTGGGCAAAGAACTACTTCATGATTGAATTGGTTAAATTTAGGGAAGAGATGGTACCCTAAGACAAGGAGTTCAGGCATGTGTGATCTCTGGAGTTGTGCTTGTGATCCATGGGTTGGGGTATAAAGAAAGCTCTCATGTAATGGGCAGAAGTGGGGGAAAGTGTCTGGTAACCCCATGTTTCAGGGCTTTTTCCAGTTATTAGCTGGGACCAGGAAGTAATTTTTTCTTTCCTGGATCTAACTGATGGGACCAGGAAAAAAAGCTGACTTGAGGGAGACATCTTGTCTTTGGGGAACACTACATTTTCTATAATTTAGTTTCCCTAGGAAAGAACATCATGGAATGTGCTCAGCATGCTCAGGGCATCTCAGATTTAGGAACGCCACTCTGTTCAGGAAAACTATTAGGTCCATACTTCAAGTCAAGCATAGGTTTGAAATTAATCCAGTGCTTTCATAAAAGAGGGTAGACATGGTTAAGGACTGCCTTGAATTATGGCTAGATTCCCAAGTCCGATTGTTAGATAGAGTTGAGTAGGATGGGAAGAAAGCAGTTGTAACTCCTTGATTATGTGCGATGTGGCAAGTAATAAAATGAGTATAGTGAAGATGGACATGGTGCTTCTGTGAGCAAGAAATTTTGGCAGCTACCTTTTCATCTAGATATGGCCCTGAGGGTACTAGCTGGCCTAAACTTTCAACTTACTTTATTCATGTGGTCTTTTATGCCTCTTCTCCTTTAATTTTTCCATATACTGTATATAATGTGACTGAACTGACAGGATTATAATTAGAGTTAATTAGTTTATTCAGCTTCATAAGTTTTTAATATTTTCTTTTTCAAATAATAGAAAAAATTAGAAGACTATTTTCTGAGTTTCTTTTGCATTATATTTCATGTGACTTGTGTGTTAATTTTTCAGTTATTCTTAGAAAGCCAAATAAATGTTGATGTTATGTGCTAAGTCCTTGGAGAATTATACTGTATTACATTAACTGTGAAAGATTTTTGCAAAGTACATATAGTATTCGTCCATGTCAGACAGACATCACAAATAGCTAGATTTTTTTACTGTTTTTGTAGTAGTTTTTTCTGGAAAAAATGTAGTCTCCATAGTTCCATCTGCAGGATCTGCATTGATTCTAGTGCCAGAATGATCTTTTCACCTCTTTCTTGGACCTGAGCTCCTTTTGGATGCTAGTGAAACAAGATGAATGTTTTGAAAGGAGTAGAGAGAGAGAAAGGTACGTCCAGGAGTCTGAGGAGCTAGTTTAGAAATGATTCTTCAGAATAATCACTTTTGTTAAATTTAGGCTTGCCTGCACTTTGCTGACGCAGTGCTGCTGGTGCAACCATACTGGGAAACTCCATTGAGTGGAAACTTCTTTTGCTACTGTAACTTAACCCTGTTAGTTTTGACTAGTGGGGCATTTATACACAACACCTTTTCGTCCCATAAGGCGCCTGAGATCCAATTAAATGAGCCTGCTCCACATGTAAGCTGACACGCACTATGCTGCATCCAGTGAAGTTGTATAAGCAGCGAAATGTTCGTCAACGTACAGAAAATGGCAGTTGTGTGCTTTTGAACTAAAGAACCTTCAAGGTGGTTAAGCTCAAAGCACACCGCTGCCATTTTCTGAGTGCTGACGTGCATTTTGCCACTTATACAACTGAAGCACTGGACGCTTTTAAAAAGGCTGGTGCTGCAGCGCAAGCATGTGTACAAATGCTAGTGGTGCCCTGTCTGGTGTGTGAGCCCTCACACATGCCCCAGTCTGACGTATGGCCCTGGTCTTAGTCCCAGCCCTACAAACTGGATCAGGGTCTGTGCTAGATCATGCTGTGGCCCCGGCCCCATGTGCAGTCATGTCATCTGCCCTGCAGGGCTTGAAAATTTGGTGGCAGGGTTGTGGTGGCAGTATTAATTACCAGTGCTCCCCTGCTGTCAAATTTCCAGACCCATGAAGCTCCCTGAGGGCCAGATGATGTGGCTCTGCATGCCAGATCAGGCCCACAGGCTGGAGGCTGACCATCTGTGGTTTAGACAATAGGGAACTCTTTGTGGGCAAGTAAGAAAAGTTAGGTTGGGTAGTTTTGATGCTCTTTTTACATCAGGTTCCTTCTTCTATTTGCTCTTTCTCTTTGAGATTGAACTGTATCTTTGTTGTATTTAACTGAATAATCCCATGCATCAGGGCCAAGCAGAAATATTTTTTCTTCTTACTGCTTACTTTGGCTCCTGGGCTTTGTTTTTGCCTCTCTCTGCCTCAGCTAGTGAGAAGGTATCATGCAGAGTGAACTCATGCTCTTACAGGGAAGCCTCTCATCTGTGTTACCCATAGCCATCCCTTCCAGTGCTGCTACTGCCCACCCTGCCCCCACTCACTCGGAGCCCTGCCCTGGCCTAGCCCCCCTGCTGGGAAGAGGCTGGTGCAGTCCCTGACCCCGAGCCTACAGTGGGTAGCCCACGCTTGCCCTGTGCACAAATCTGGGGGGGCACATGACCCCCATGCCTCCTCTGGGGGTGTGCACAGTGGCGGGGAGCTGCCCACCCTCTGGCGCCCCCTAGACGAGCCACCCATGACTCCATCCTGATCCTGGACCTGGGGTCGTATTCACCACCCTGACTGGGCAGTGCCTGGCCCTGCCCCACTCCCTCCTTCACTGTGGGGGCCTAAATCTACCCCCCCTCCACACACCCCTTCCCTCCCTCATGCCCTTTCCCCACCACAGACTTACTGGCAGGGTACTGTTCTACGTGCTGCCAGGCTGCATTCCTGTAAATTGGCTATTGGATAGGTATTGTCCAATATGGCTGGTTAATAATCAGCCACTAGTATCGGCCAAGAAAATTTTTATCGGTCCACCTCTGTCTTGGTCCCTCGTATTCTATTCTTGTGGCATACTATAGTTTCTGTGGCTTTTCTTCCTTTGTGCCAATGGTTTTAAGTTGGGCATGGGATGTTTTATATCTACATGATTTCCTGCAATGGTCTCTACACTAATGATTTGCCAGCATAGCTGTGCTTGTTAAGGTTGTGATTTTTCTTCACACTTGGGCTGACATAGTGATGTCAGTAAAACTTTTAAATGTAGACCAGGCATAAGTAGAAAATGAGTAATCAGTTCCAGTGTCTGGTCTGTTGACTAGTCTTAATTGTTGGTTTTATTCTCATGCTTGGATCAGCAGTAGGATTTAAAGAAAAAAAAATGTTTCTCCAGAGATGATACAGTACCTTGTGTTGGATAGAGCTGACTTTTAAGCATTGCTTCTTTTGGTATTTTTATTCAGATTTGCTAGCCATTTCGGAGGGTTTTTTGCCCCTTGTCTCTTTTCCCAGCTTCTTGTGAGGTTTATTCAATGATGACCTTATTCAGTGATGACCATAAAGCACCTGGCGGTAGCAGCTGCAACTCCCATTCTGGCTCCAGCATATGGCTCATGGTAGGGACTGAAGCTGGAGCTGTCACCAAATGATCTGGGTTAGAGCTGGAGCTGCTGCTGTCATGGCCTTGTGCTCTGGGCTGTATCTGGCCTGCAAAGAGCCCCACAGTCCAGAGCCAAACCAGGGGACAAAGTGAGTTTGACACCCTTGAGCTAAGCTGAGCTAGCATGAAACTCCAAACAAGCCTTTTCAACAAGGCTAGTTAGCTTGAGTGGAGCACAAAACTAATACATCTATACTGGTTTTGATGTTTGAGAAAAAACAACTTGTTCTAAATGGGCTATCTGTAGGCAATGCTATATTGTACTGTGTAGACATACCCTGACATAGTAGAGTGGAATATATTGAAGACAGTTTGCTCCCCTTCTTGTAATATTACTCTTCCTTTAGCTATGCATATTTTGTATGAGGGATAATTAAGAAGTTTATGCTTTTTTTTTTTTAATTAAAATATACAAGCTTCGTTATAGCAGAAAAGGTACACATGCTCACACAACAGTGTATTATGGAATAGAAGTGGAATTACATGCACATTATGAGCTAGATCCTGCATCATATCTCCAGAATGCCTGGCACAGTTTAAGGGTGAAAAGCTGACTTTGAGCCCAGCTTGTCAACTGGCACAGTTTACAGCTATCTAAAGCTAAACAGCTGAAATTGTGTTGGCTGCTAACAACCTCCAAAAGATGTTTTCACAGCATATGATTGGTAGGGCTTAGGGGTTCCAGGTCCCTATTCCCTGGCCACAAGTCCTTTGTTGGTACCCAGATGGAGGGATGGCTCATGATCCATAACAGGTGGCTTTCTGACATGTGACAAAGAAGGAATTCTTAAATCACTGTATCTTTTGGGATTAAGATTGCACTGGGCAAGCAGTGTAAAGCAGAGTTAGGGTTAAAGCCGAGTATTGTTGACTTCACTGTGACCAAGACTTCATTCTTGTGCTAGGTACAGACATTCAAAAAGCCCGAGGCAAAATTGATCTAAGTTACATGGTTTTCTATAAGCGGCATAGTATATTTCAGTAGTGAACAGAACACACATTTGCCCTTTGTTGGGGGGTGCAAATCTTAGACCGGGTTCTGCCACTTTCAAACCAGTCTGTGTGTGATGAACTTCTGTTCTGTTACAGGTATAGACTGGTTTCCAGTTACTTATACTGGTAAAAGTGTAACGTCTGTACCTGGCCCATTGAAGTACAGGAATCTGAGGGGGAACTATGGTGAGGTGCCAGCTATGACCTACTAGAATTAAGTTTGTATAATGGTTTCCATTCTATCTCTCTTTTTCAGTTTTTCATAGTGTCATCTATCAAGCAGGAATTTTCAGGCTTAGTATCTGTCCAAAGATGATTTTAAAATAAAAAATGAACAAAAATGATTCAGCAGTGTTTGAAATAGATGAAAAAAAATACCCTTCTCTGTTATAAAACACTGCCTTGCAAACTTGCTTCAGAACAGTTCTCCAGCAAAACTGGCTAGAAAGATTAAATTTGGCACAGAAATTCTAATCTGAGCAATTTTTATGTATAAGTAATCAAGAAATCATAAATATTGATTCCCACAATGTCATTTCATGGTCAGTTTTCAAGGGAAAAAACTGTCAAGCTAGAGTTATATACTATTGACTACTAGAAATAATCTATTTTTTTAAAGTCACATGTTTTATTTTTGTATCTGAAGAAATATCAGTTGTTTGTGTTTTGAATGATCTGAATCTACTTTTTAACTTGAATAATTTCAAAGACCAGCATGGTCATGTTTCTTTTTAACAATAGAAATGAACTTAATTACTTGTTTAACTGAATTACTCCACTGAAAGTTGTATGATACAGTATTTTTATAAGTATATTTTACTTCTGTCTGCTTGCAAAATATCGCTCCTTAAGAACAATTTGCCAAGTTGCATATCAAGTTATTTTTCTGGCTTTAAAGATACAACTAGTGGACCAGATTTTGCTAGCAAACAGAAGAAATAAAAAGTCAGCATGCAAACTGTTACAGGCACATGTATTTACAGATATTTACTTTTGGGAGGAAGAGGTAGCATAACTATTCCTGAACTATAAATCTGTCCGCTTCTCTTACTAAAGAGCATAAAAAATCTTGAGCTTTTGTTCAAGGTGCTTGACCTTGTTAATGATGATGCACATGGACTGAAAACATTTACAGGTAGACACTACAGTGAGAGTTGTGTAGGAACAGAGCACCCCCCATCATATTCTAGAATGTTTGTCACTGCAAATTGTGAGAGCTGTAAGCGAGAATAATTATTTAAATTTAAAGAGTAAAAGTAAAAACCTTTGTTATTTGTGTGCTTCAAATCCTGTCATACTGGTGCATTAGCTTCTTCGTTTGTGGACTTCAGTCAGAGAAAAAGTGAGCAAGCTAGTAAATAAAAGTTTGGCTTGGTTTTCATGTGATTAAAAATATTAAATGCATTTAAAAAGCACATTAGAGGCACTGGACTGTTAAAAACAGCAGGGATAATTCAAAGGTGAATTTAAATCACTTGTCTATAAATTCTGCAGTCACAAGAACCATTCTTTCATTTACAGTAAAGTGTAGAAACCAAAAGCTTCCCCATAGATTTTCAAGGGACCCAGTTAACATTTTCTGAAGTCCAACCATTATAGCTTCAGTAAATACATTGTTGTCATGGTAATGCACTGATCAAAGTCTGAAGAAAGAAACTCAGGCATTTTTATAGTTCATAGTGTGAAATGAAAGGAAAGCCTGACTGGAAATAAAATAAAATTAATAAGCATTTAGATTAAGTTGATTTTGCATCCTTTCAAAAAAGGAATTGTATTTTAATTTTAAATTAAACAATTTCAAAATAATTATGTGATTTCATACTGTAATTCAAGGTGTAATCAGTTCTGTGCTCTAGGAAAGGGAGTGTTGATTCATGTGAAATCAATTTCTGGTTTCAGGCAGGACTGACACTGTCCCTTACCTGGCTGTGCAGAGGCATAATGGGACAAAAGTTCCCCCCATGTCCCATATGACCTAATTAGATTGCAAGTCCTATGTGGGAAAGACTTCATGTGATTGCTACTCATTGGGCGTGTCTACATGTGCAATTAATGTGCCTTAATTTTCTGGCAGAAAATTCAGGTGCATTAAATCCCCCTGTTACAGGGGTGTAGGTTGTAGCCATGTTGGTCTAAGGACATAGGCAGACAAGGTTCCTTGGGTGAATCTGATATCTTTTATTAGACCAACCTAAATAGTTGGAAAATAATTATTAAGCAAGTTTTCAGATTCAAAAACCCTTCGTCAGGCTAAGGAAGTTTCAGCAGTTGGTATGTGCTCTTCCTGGATGGAATGAAAAGTAAAGAAGCCGAAGGGTTTTTGAGCCCAAAAGCTTGCTTAATAATTATTTTCCAACTATTTGGGTTGGTCTAATAAAAGATATCAGATTCACCCAAGGAACCTTGTCTGCCTTAAATCCCCCTGAGCATGCATTTGAATGTGCACCTGCAAGGGGAGCAAATTTACTCCTGATGAGAGAAGTTCAATTCAGAGCTGCTCCTGCCCTCCTCTGCCTCCCTATAGCAGCCAGGGGGAGGTCAAGTCTCCCCTGGGTGCTAGCCTGAGGCTGGCAGGAGGCATGTGGGCTTGGGCTCTGGGAAGTGGAGGGGTAGCTGTCCCAGAACAGGGGACAGCTCCCAGCCACATGGAGCTCAAGATGCAACCCAGCTCAGTGGTGCTGTCTTGGGGCCTCTGTGCCTTGGGTTCCCTCTGCCTCCCAAGGCACTCTGTCAGAGGGAGGGGAGCAACGAACTGGGATCCCCTAGCCCACACCCTGGCTCCTGCCCAGTGCCAGGGGTAGGCATCCACGTCTCCCCAGTGGCAGAGAAGGACCAGACTTCTGGGGGTGCTGTGCCATATGTGTACCTGCCAGCCCCACGCATTTTGCCTGAGGCTCTGATCACACCAGGTCCATCGCAGATGGGGCTCGGGAGTCACTGAAGAGAGGCTTCGCCTCAGTCCCTCCTGAGACCAGGAGTGTAGAGCCAGGCTGGGTTGGGAGGGGCAGGGGGGATTAGCTCAGTTTAGTGCAGCATTTCTCAACCCATGGGTTGCAACTCAAAAGTGGGTCACAAGGATATAAAAAGGTCATGAATAAACTTTAAAAATGGATTCTCCTTTAAAGGAGAAAAATGTGGGAAAATGGCTTTTCCCTTGCAGGCTGGCAGAGTTCCACCCTGCTTGGGGCCGCTTGGGGCTCCCCATGCTCCTCCCTCCCCCTCCTCCCCCCGTCCCACACACTGGGGAGCTGGGGGGGGGGGGGCAGCAGGTCAGGAGTAAGGGGCACTGGGTGGGGACTGGACACTGATGTTTATAAATGGGGCCTGGTACAAAAAAGATTGAGAACCACTGGCATAATGTACAAGTCCCAGCTTCCAAGGAGGCGAAGGCTGTGGACTCAATGCTACACAGGAACCTCTCAGAGTCCCTGCCTCAGTTGGGTCTGGAATATATTTGTGCTGCTGCCCTTGCCCAGATCAGCCCCACACCAGTTGGATGTGCAGAGGCCAGCTAGCATAGGACCAGCAAGAGTGGCCATGGGTCATGGGGCTGCCCCATCTGTCTGCTCCTCCCCTGGGGAAGCGTCGCTGCTGTGCCATACCCCTGGATGGCTCTGGCCCCTACCCTCGTGACTGAGGCAAGGAGTTCCAAGCAGCTCCACTGTAGCACAGAGCCCACGGCCTTCCCCTCCCCAGGAGCCAGCGCTTGTGCACTAAGCTGAGCTACCCCACCTTCCACAGCCTGCCCCAGTTCCATGCTCCCAGCCTCTGGAGGTACTGAGGCAAAGCCTCTCTCCAACCACTCCTGAGCCCCATCCATGATGGTGCTGGTGTGATCTGAGCCTCGGGAGAGATGCACAGGGCTGGCAGGTCCCTGCACAGCACAGCACAGCACAGCACAGCACCCCCAAATGACCTGTCTTCCTCTGCCAGCAGGAGACACAGATCCCCCAGGTCCCAGCAGCACTCAGCTCCTGCCTTGTCCTGGCACTAGGCAGGAGCCAGGGCATGGGTTGGGGGATACCAGCTCATTGCTGCCCTCCCTCTGGCCAAGTGCCTTGGGAGGTAGAGCAACCCCAAGGAGCAGAGGCCTCAGGCCAGCACTGCTGACCTGGGTTGTAATCCCAAACTCCACATGGCTCAAAACAGCTCTCCCACACTTCTGGGAGCTCAGCAGTTGTGGCCCCCTGCTGTCTGGGCTGACCAGGAGGAAATTGCTTCCAGTCAGCATCTACACAGGTGCTACAGTGCATTAAAGCGATGTTTTCTAGTACTTGTCTCTGTCAGTACTCGTGTCTACACGAGACACTTTACAGCTCATTAGACTAATGCACAGTAAAGTGTCATCATCTACACATGCGCAGCACTTGCTGTACATTAATTTAATGTGCTGTTTGCCACATCAATACGTACGGGTACTAGAAAAATGGCACATTAACTAATTCACTGAAGTGTATGTGTAGACTGCGACTGGGATCAAATTGCTCTCGGTCAACCCAGGCAGCAGGGGGCCCCATCTGCTGCCTGGCTAGGCCCGATCTCCATGGGGTGGGGGGAGCTGTCCTGCTCTAGAGGCAGCTCCTTCCACCTTACGTAGATTTGGGACTAATCCCGATTTCCATGAGGCTGGGAGGCAGCTGCCCCCAGAGCCAGGAGAGCTCCCTCTGCCCCATAGAGATTAGGACTGGCCCCTGTGCCTGCTGCCAGCCGAGGGCTGGCACACATGGGAGCCTGAAGCTCCCCCTGGCTACTGCAAGGGAGCAGAGCAGGAGCAGCCCTGGACTGAACTGCTTCTGTCAGAGGCAGTTTAATGCACCTGAATTTTCTGTGCAGATTAATTACAGATTAATTGCATGGGTAGATGCACCCACTGTGAGTCAATAGGGAGACAGGGAGCAGGTAGAAATACATTGCCATTTCTTCACCCACCTGAAGTGATAGTCAGCAGAGCTGACTTGGCGCGCTAGAAAGACCTGTAGTTAAAAGAAGACTGTGTTCATGGACGAAGGGGTGAAAGAACCAATACCTGACATCACTCTGGAGGATAAATGTCTTGGTATCAATGACAGTGTTTGCTACTTGGGTTCTATGATTAACAGGAATCTTGACCTTCAGACTGAATTGCCTAACAAAAAATGGAAAAGCAGCTAAGAATTTGGGGCTATTACAGAAATGTGCATGAAATAACAGTAAACTATCAGCTAAGGTGAAGATACAAATCTATGAGACTTGTGTAGTGTCATCCCTGCTTTACGGTTCAGAAAAGTGGACAACATGCTAGGCCTATCAAGAGACTGAACAGCTTCCACATGAGATATCTGCGTAAGTTTCTGAAAATCAAAGTGGGAAGACAGAATACCAAACACAGAGGTACTGGAGCGCACGGGACTGACACACTTAAAATCCACTATCAAGAAGAAAAGGTCGTGATGGACTGGCCATGTCAGAGGAATGAGAGAAGACTGTATCCCCAAGAATATCTTGTATAGTAAGATTCAAGATGGCTTGAGAAAGCAGAGTCATCTTCTATGATGGTATCACGACATGTGAAAAAATGATATGAATTCGTTCAACATCAGTGTAGAAAGCTGGGAAGAGCACGCAGAATCCTGTCTAGTCTGGAGGGAACATCTGGCACTGGGTGCAGCTCAACATAAAGTGGCTTTGATCCAGAGGATAGAAGCAAAGCGAGAAAGAAGAAAGCAGCATGCTGCAAATTTGGACTCCAACTTAGACAACATATGGATCTGTGAAACTTGCAACAAACTGTGTTGCTCTGGAATTGGTTTGTCAGCCACAAGCAGATTCATCAGGCATTTGACTAGACCTCTTATGTGGATACCATGATCCAAAGGATTGACAATTGCCTACTAGGGACGTAAGACTACCATCAACCCCAACATAAAATAATTTCAGGAATTAAGCCTACATCTGAGTCCATGTACCAATTTTTATGGTTTGTGATCATATTTTTCAAACTTTAATAGATGATTTTCTCCCCTCAGAGTGTGAAACACCTGTACAAACAACAGGTGAAACTAGATGGCAGACAATATGCATGAGGAAACAGTGCAAGAAGTGCTGTCAAAAACACAATGTTTAACATAGTGGGAACAGAGGAAAATAATAGTTCTCCTGAAAAAGGCTGCCATGTGCACGTTCTTGAAGGTTAAGGTAAGATTCATTAAGTTGATCAGGAGAATGGAATGAAAACTAAAAATCTTGGTGTGTTCAGGCTACTCCTTCCAGTTGCTATTGTTGCTGGCCCTGGCCCCATGGAGAACAGCCAGGATCCATGCAGGCAGGGCCTGAGCCCTGGGCTGAGTGCACAGTCCTGGCCCTGGTTCTGGCCCCAGCCCCAGCCCACCCCGTGCAGGAGGTTGGGGTCCCTACAGCTCCCACTCTGGACCAGCCCATGCTGGCCATGATGAGAGGCAGCAGCGCCTGGGCAGAAGCTGCTGCTTGGCACAGGAAAAAAGTAGGACCCAGCAGTGGGCACAGCAACTGGCTCCTTGCTGCTGCCAGGCCCTTCTTGCTGCCGCCACCTGGAGCCCACTCTGGGACTGCCCTGCAGCTCCTCCCTGCTGCCGCTGCCGCCACCAGCACCACCTCTGGGCCTCCCCAGGCCGCTGTACCTGGCAGGGCAATGATGGCATCAGGGAGGAGTCACAGGGCAGCCCCAGTACAGGCGCCGGGTGGTGGTGGCAAGAAGGGGCTGGCACAGGTGAGGGAGAGGTGGCTGCTTCTGCCACTGGGTCCCACTTTTTTCCTCCACCCAGCAGCAGCTTCTGCCTGCTGGCACTGCTCATCATGGCCAGAACAGGCAGGCCAGGAATGGACACTGCAGGGACCCTGACTCCACCATTCAGGATGGGCTGAGGCTGGGGCCAGGGCTGTACGTTGGTGGTGGCAGTGGTTGTAGGGGGCAGAGCCCCAGTGCAGGCTCCAGGCACTCACAATGAGAAGGCCCCCACAGTGGCAAGGGGGAGGTGGCCACGACTGCCATCAGGTCCCATTTTTTCTTGGAATCCGGTAGCAGCTTCTGCCTGGCCACCACCACCGCCGCTGCCACATCAAAACCCAGGCCGCTGCTGCTGAAGCCAAGTAGCAGCTCCATGCCCTCTTCAGGGTAGAGCAGCAGCACTGGTGGTTGCTCTGCTGAAGCTGTTGCCCACCCGCACCCATGCCAGCTCCCCACCCACCCACAACCCAAACCCACACAGGGAAGTTTGGTAAGCTGATGCAGAGGAGGGGGGGAAGTCCTGACCCAGCCTGCAACAGCTCCCCAAAACTCCCTGTGTGGCCTACAGACCCAAGTAATTGCCCACCCCTGCCCTAATCCAAAACACAGTGAAAATAGTAGAAAAGCTCCTGTTTATGTTGTTAGGATTTGGAGTAGGTCCATAGTGAATAAGAACACCATATTATGGTATTATGTATATAGTCTTAAGAGAAAACTACCATTAATAACAGTGACCAAAAAATAATATAAATATGAGCTTGTGGGTGTAGGGAGAGAGGGGCGGATGGATGCGGAAATTAGTAGTGGGTAAAGTTATTCCATATTGTTTTCATGTTCAAACAGAAATAGTCAAACTCACCATTTTCCAGGAAACCCATAAATTTTAGACTTCCCCGTAGTAAAAATAGTAAAAAGTCAATAACAAGTAAAATAATAATTGCAAATGTATGTGAATAACATGTGTGTGAATAAAATAGAATTATGATATTCAGAAATGTATTTCCATATTTAAAATTCAGCTTATGAATGCAAGGTGTCTGGCTATTGTGGAGTGGATATAGAAATATTTTTTTGTAGAAGCTAAAGAAGACCAGGAATGTTATAATAAATAGAGGGACTTCTGAGTTAAGGTCAGATCACTGTCTTGTTTCCAAATTAGAAGATGCCCCTTGTTTCCTGAAATTTGTCTCACAGGCCATGCTAGTAGTTAAAGCAGTAGTTTAGTGTGTGTACAAGGAAAGAAAAGTCTGAAATGGAGGTGTAACCAAGTGGTCAGTTTGACATTGGAATTAAAATGTAGAGGGGCAGTAAGAGAAGAAGCCTCACCATGAACCAACTGGGTTATTGTAACAGGGTGGCCTCCTCATCAGGACTTCATCGGCTGCCCTGCTCCTGGGGTAACCGCCCGCTTCGCTCATCTGCCACGCCTTGATGGAAAAATATGAGAGATGTTAGTAAGGCAGAGAGAGCTGTTGCACTTAATTTTGATTAAGATGTGGTGTGAACAGAATGAAATTCATAGATTCATAGATTGTTAGGGGCAGGAAGGGACCTCGTAGATCATCGGGTCCAGCCTTCCTGCTTTAGGCAGGAAGACAACTGGGGTCAAGTGACCCCAGTGAAGTGAGTGTCCAGTCTCCTCTTGAAAATTTCCAGGCTGGTGACTGCACCACCTCTGGAGGCAGTTTATTCCACAGCCTGGACACCCTGACTGTGAAGGAGCTTTTCTTGGTATTAAGCCTGAGGTGGCCTTCCAGGAATTTGTATCCATTGGCCCTGGTCTTCCCCAGGGGCGCCCTAGTGAACAGTTGTTCACCAAGTTCCTGATGCACTCTTCTGATATAGTGGTAAGCCGCTATCAAGTCCCCTCTCAACCTTCTCTTCTTTAGGCTAAAGAGGCCCAGGTCCCTCAGCCTTTCCTTGTATGGCTTGCCTTGCAAGTCCCTGATCATACGGGTAGCTCTTTTCTGGACCCTCTCAAGTTTCCACTTATTGAAGTGTGGTGCCCAGAACTGGACGCAGTACTCCAACTGTGGTCTTACCAATGCTGAGTACAGCGGGAGTATCATTTCCTTAGTTTTACATGAGATGCATTGGTTGATGCACGCTAGCATGTTATTTTCCCTGTTGACCACCGCCTCGCACTGACGGCTCATGTTCATGCTGTGGTCAGTCATTACCCCAGGTCCCTTTTGGCCATGGTGCAAGTCAAGCTGTCACCACCGAGCCTGTATGTATGTTGAGAGTTGTTTGCCCCCAGATGGAGCACCTTACACTTGGAAGTGTTAAACTTCATCTGGTTCCAGTCTACCCAACTCTCGAGCCTGTCCAGGTCCACCTGTATCTGCAACCTATCATCTGGTGTGACCACACTGCCCCATAACTTGGTATCAACCACAAACTTGGCAAGCAAGCTTTTCACTCCCCCATCCAAATCATTGATAAAGATGTTGAAAAGCACCTGTTCAAGCATGGACCCCGGAGGGACACCACTGGCCACTTCACGCCAGGATGACACAGATCTGTTCACGAGAACTCTCTGGGTCCTACCCTGTAACCAGTTTCCCACCCACTGAACCATCAAGCAGCTGAGCCCACAATCTTCCAGTTTTCCCACACAGGTATTGTTGGATACTAAAACAAAAGCCTTTTGGAAGTCTAGGTATATAACATCTACTTCATCTCCCATGTCCGGGTGGCAAGAGACGTGGTCATCAAAGGAGATGAGATTCCTAAGACAAGACCTACCCACGACAAAGCCATGCTGGCTGTCATTCAGAATCTTACTTTCCAAGAGCATATTGCACATAGATTCTTTAATGAGCTTTTCCAGGATTTTCCCTGGGATAGAGGTTAAGCTGACTGGCCTATAGTTGCCCGGGTCCTCCCTCTTCCCCTTCCTGAAGATGGACACAATGTTGGCCCTCTTCTAGTCCTCAGGGATTTCCCCTGTGCACCACGAATTTTGAATGAGCTTTGCCAGGGGTTCCACAATGACCTCAGCCAGCTCCTTCAGCACTCTCGGATGGAGTCCATCCAATCCTAATGACTTATAAATGTCTAGCTTTTCTAACTGGTATTGCACCCACTCAGTATCCACAGTGGGGAGGCTGTCATTCCCGGCATGCCCCCTATGAGCCTTATCTCGCTTGTCTTTCCCCTTTGTTTGGTGAAATACCGAAGCAAAGTGGGCATTCAGGAGTTCAGTTTTTTCCTGAATGTTGGTTACCAGGTGTTCCGAGGTGTTAAGCAGGGGTCCCACACTTCCATTTGTTTTCCTTCTACTACCTACATACCTGAAGGACTTGTTATTGTCCTTGACTCCCGTGGCTAACCTAAACTCTGTCACTGCGTTGGCTTTCCTGATTATTTCCCTACAAGTGATGGCCATTAATATATAGTCCTCCTTGAAGACCATCCCTAGCTTCTGCTGTGCGTATGCCACTTTTTTGTTTTTTAAGAGGACTGCAATGTCACTATTAAGCCAAGAGGGCTTGCCAGCCCTTCTGTTACCTTTCCTCTTTGCAGGAATGGTTTTCTTTTGTGCTTTGAGGATCGTATCCTTGAGCAACAACCACTCTTCGTACACCCCATTCACCTTTCCTTCCTGGTCCTGCATTGCCTCCCCTACAAATGCTCTGAGCCTGTCGAAGTCAGCATTTTTTAAGTCCAGGACTTCAATCCTGCTGGTTGATTTGTCGATCTTGTGGTGAACAGTGAACCTGATAATTTCATGGTCACTGTTGCCCAGGTTACCCTCAGTGTTCAAGCCAAATACCAGATCATCTCCCTTGGCCAAGACCAAGTTTAGGAAAGCGTTACCTCTGGTTAGCCCTTGCACTTCCTGGGTCAGGAATTGCTCCTTGATCACAGTCAGAAAACTGTGTGAACAATCTGACCTGGCCAAGCATTCCTCCCAATCTACGTCTGGGGAATTGAAGTCACCCATGACAACCAAGTCCCTTGCATGCACAGCCTCTGTCAGTTCTTGAGAGAACTCCAGATCCAGCTCCTCCCCTTGGTTCAGTGGCCTGTAGTAAACGCCTATAGTTAGGTTTCTCTCACCTCGCACTCACCCCCACGTAGCTTGACCCAGAGGGTTTCAAACTGCTTATCTCTGGACCCAAAGTCAGCCTCCAGAGAAGTATACTGCTCTCTCACGTAGAGAGCTACCCCTCCACCTTTTCTCCCTACTCTGTCCCTTCTGTGCAGGGTGTAGCCCTCTATGGCTGCGCTCCAAAATGATCAGTGAGACTGCTCCGGTCTCAAATCCTAATTTATTGATCATTCTTAAGCAAAACCACTGATCAAGCGAAACCCACACAGTCTGTAAAGGTATTCTTATACAGGCCTTCTGCACGATGCGTAATGACTCACCTGGCCAGATATTGTCATGGCACCAGGGGTCACAGTTTTGACTGGCGTGGTCTCCTCTTGCTCAGTGACAGCTCTCCAAACTTAAGTGTTTTCCTTAGGCTTTAATATCCTTTTACAGCCCTCTTCTGTATATTCCATATATTATCACACTATAGATCCTTACCAGTTACCTTTTACAGTGCTTATTTCCTCATCAATCTGTCACCCTCAGCCTGTTTTTTTTAACTTTCTCACCTACTGAGCCATCCTTAGGCTTGTTTTGCTTCTCTATTCTATCTTGTTTTTCTACATTATACAGCCATCTGCACTTTGTTTTGCCTACAAGAGTTGTTTACGCTGCCTCTGTTCTCGTTTCATTTGCAGCTAATGGTGTCCATTTGAAAAAATAGCATCAGTTATGTCAAGGCAGCTTACAGGTCTGCATCAGTGGCAACCACCAAAGTGACAGACATAAAGATGTTCTCTCTATCCCACCCACAAGCCACAGTTACACCATCTACCTTACCCATACAGAGTGGGAAATAAGGATGGTAATAAGAAGGGGACACTTTAATGGCCAGTAAAGCCATTCTGGACATGGTAGCAGGTAGTGAACCACTAGGTTGAGCCTTGAACTTGTCTAAAAGAAAAGCTGCATCATTTTAAAAAGTGAGTGAAATGTCTTTTATTCTTTCTTCATGTTTGTAATACATTTTTGCCAACACTCTTCAGCTTTTACAAGGAAGTAAAAATATGTTTTCATTCAATTTATGACCAAATCATCTGCTGCAGCCAAACTGCAGGGAGTTCAAGTAAAGAGGTGTATGCGCATGTATGAAAGTGACTTAAAGATTACTTTGAACTCCCCTGGTCCTCTTGTTCCCTTGTTCATGCTGGTCCCCTTTGCCATATGATTAGGCTTGGAAGATATTATTTTTTATTATTATTTAAATAATTTTGATGGACAGTATCAATTTTTATTCTTAAGCATTTCTTTTGATTTTTATTGATTTAAATTTTCAGGATTGAGCAAAATTAGGGAAGTGGGGGGCAGACAATTTATTAATGACAGTATACTATCATTATAGTGCAGTTTAAGCACCCTCCACGACACATATAACTACTGGAGGACTGCCATCAGCTGAGCAGAGTCCTAGCTCTGTTTTCCCATAGCTCCTTTGTCCGCTTTGTCACTTCCTCTTCCTTTGTTCCCAGTCCCCTGGAGTTCCTGGGAGTTGCAGTCTAAACTACAATCAACATAGTTCTGTAAGACTGCTCCTCCTGTCATCACACATTCCATCAGCCATCCTTTTTCGTACATTCCCTTTCTATAGATTTGGATTATTAAAGATAGAAATATTTTTTCATCGGTTTGTGAGGTGAAATCAATGTTTATCAACATTTACCAATAAAAATCTAATCCTTTCAAGCCTACCTATGATAGAGCCACCTGAGGAGTGCTTTAATTACATTGGATTACAGAAGCAATCAGAGTTCAAAAAAATTGGGCTGAGAATTAGCATAGCGCAGGTATGATCTGGCCATTCCCCCCTCCCTCTGCCCTGTTGTGCCAGCAGCAGTAAAAGTGTTGTGCTTGGCCTCTATTGGCCTGGCACCTGTGGAAAATCTTGGCACTAGGGGGTACCTTGGCAACCAGAAAACGACAGTGATGGTATGCAAAATACTGGGATCACACCCACAGAGTTTTGCCTTTAAAGTTTTTCTATGATATTTGCTATTTTGCTAAATTAATATTTACTGTTTCTATACAGAGATGTGGTGTTAAGTGCATGCATGTATCCAAAAAGGCTTCTGAGCCCTTTTACTTCCATATCACCAGTTCAAACTAAAGCCAGATTGGTAGTGGTCAAAAATGGCTTTTTAGTACTGAGATATTTGGATGGAAATCTCACAAAATGCACTACTACACTTCATGCTACTGTTGGTGTTTCTTGTGCTGACTTTGAGAATGCTCTAAACGTAGTAAAATAATTAACACATGATGTACTTTTTCCTAAGCAAATAATTGCAATGACATGCATCTCCAAGCTATGTTTTTACAATAGAACTGAATCAATTGATGTGATTCCAGTTAGCATATGCTCATTTTACCCAACCTGATATTACAGTTCTTTGATGAGCACTTATGTATTCCTATTAAGACATTTCACTTAATACCTTTCAGCCTGGTGGAGTTAAATTGGCTGTGACTGACTATACATATAAAAAAGTTGAATAATTTTAGAATTAGCTACCTGAAATAAGTTCATACGCTGACATATGAAAGCTGTGTATTTATAGATGTAAAATGTCCATTTACGTATCTAAAATCTAATGACATTTGAGGCCAGGCCGTCTCAACACATAAGCTTTCTAGGTGGATCAGACAGTAATACTCCTTACCCTAATGTTAGCAGATCTTCAGCTACCTATGTTAATTCTGCTTTCAAGTAGCCTTGTAGGGCATGTGAAGATGAAACAGGGGTTTACTTTGCCCTAAATTGAAGCACTGGATTTTTAAAAGCACCGCTTAAATTTAGGGCTAAGTAAACCCCCATGTCATGTACACCCATGTCTTATTTACCTCTCTGGCAGTGGGGAGGGGAGATCTGCCGTCGGGCAGAGCAGTCCCTGGGCTGCAGGAGTGGGAGGGAGGGTGCTAGTGCTTCCCTCCACAGCCACGGTGGCCCCCCACCAGGCGACACTTGCCCACAGGCACCTGGGGGACACCGCAGCCACGGAGGGAAGGACCGGGACCCCATGCAGCTCGTGCAGGCAGGCAGGCTCCAGGGGGAAAAAAAAAAAGAGATCAGGTTCACTGCTTTTTTTTTTTCCTTTGGTGGAGCCTGCCTTCCTGGGCTGCTTCAAAGCTGCCTGCATGGTAGTGTTTTAGTTTGCTGCGCCCCAAAGTCATTTAAGGCGCATTATGCCACCAAATGTGCTACAGTGGCTGGAACTAATGCGCAATACACCGCTGACACCTCTGCCATTAAAGCAGTGCAAAAGCATTTAACCCACTGTAAAGTGTTGTGCACACATGCCCCTGATGAAGACAACTTTCACAATAGTGCTATCACTGAAATATACAGGACTTCCACTTGGAGCTCCTGGGACACCCATACAAAGCACTACTACCTAAACCAGGAGTGGGCAAAATATGGCCTTCAGGCCAAATCTGGTCCACCAACTGACTGGATCTGGCCTGCAGCTGCTGCCGTGGTGCTCCAAATGGGGCTGAGCCTGACTGGCTCTCACCAGGCCAGCCCACACTGCACCGCACTCCTGCCTACACCCACTGGCCAGTGTGGGTACCTTCTGGTAGGGCTGTTTCTGGTGCTGCTCTGCTCCCCTTGCCTCCAGCAGGAACCACCTGGCTAAAGTTTCCTGCCTGCCTGGACTGGTGCAGCAGGGGCAGGAGTGGAAGGAGGAGCTGCCGCTGGAGATGAGGGGAGAAGAGCAGCGCCCAGCCAGCTGGGAGGGGAGGGAGGGAGGGAGAGGAGGGAAGTATGCACAGTTCAGCTCACCCTGGCAGTACAGTCTTTGGCTACCTCCACAGCGCTCTACATGGGGCAAACCCCTCCCAGGACAGCCCATGCCACTCTCCCACCCACGCCCACTGCTCATCACATAGGGTAGGCAGAGCAGGTAGAAGTCAGCCAAGAGCTGGAGCCAAAGCCCGGCACACTGAGGCAGGAGCCACCCAGCTGAAGCTCCATCCCTACTTGGAGTGACTCAGCAGGGGCAGGAGGAGAAGCTGCAGCTGGAGGCAAGGGGACCAGAACAGGCCTGCCAGCCTGGGCACCAGATAGCCCTACCAGCCCAGGCGCCAGCCACTGAATTGCAGCTGGCTGGGTGCTGCTCTGCTTCCCTTGCCACCAGCAGCTTCTTCTCCCGCTCCTCCCCCTGGTGCACCTCTCTGGGTGGGCAAAGGTAAGCTTCAGCTGGGTGGCTCCTGCTGAAGACAAAGAGAGCAGAGCATCATGACAGTTCATCAAAACTCCCTATGTGCCCTTTGGTCCCAAATAATTGCCCACCCCGGCCTAAACACTGTTTATAGAACTTCCTATCATAGGCATCGACTTTGTTTTTTGCCAGTGGGTGCTTGCAGACATAAAAACAAAAAACCCAGTGTAAAGCAGTGTTGAACCCCGCACATGCCCAGAAGAGCCAGTGTGTTACTTCAGCCTGGCTCTGCAGCATCTGTAAAGATTGGGAGTTTTAGTGGGACTTTTTATCTAATAGCTGATTGAATCAGTTTTAGCTAAAAGCACCAAAAAAACCCTCTGAAGCTCGCCCTGGCAGTACAGTCTTTGGCTACCTCCACAGCACTCTACATGGGGCAAACCCCTCCCAGGACAGCCCATGCCACTCTCCCACCCACGCCCACTGCTCATCACATAGGGTAGGCAGAGCAAGTAGAAGTCAGCCAAGAGCTGGAGCCAAAGCCCGGCACACTGAGGCAGGAGCCACCCAGCTGAAGCTCCATCCCTGCTTGGAGTGACTCAGCAGGGGCAGAAGTCTGCCAAAGCACCAAAAAAACCCTCTTTACAGACACTGCAGAACCAGGTTGAAGTAACCTGCTGCTGCTTCTGGTAAAGCATCTTTTTTTAATGTCTGCAAGCAGCTCTGTGGGTGCTAAGCACCTTGTAATTTTTTTCAGTGGGTACTTGAGCCTCAGAGCACCCACGGAGTCAGCATCTATGCTTCCTATTAATCTCTGGGAACTTGAGGGATGTTCCCTGAAAGAAAGGGAAAAAACAGTCATTTATTGTAGTAAACAGTGTTCATTTGAGATGACAACAGAAACAGATCCACTCTCCTCACTTACTTGGCCTACTCATTCAGAGTCTCAGGAATCTCAAATTCCTGGATTGGTGGAAGGAAATAAAGTGTGATTTGTAGCTTTTGTTGCCTGAAAAACTTCTACCAGAGGTTACTGCTTGCAGGAAACTTCTGAGCTTCTGTGTTAGGTATGATGTTTCTCCTCTGAACCTCAGCAATATTAATATGTCTTACCAGGTGGTATTTTAAGTTGAATTTCTGTTTTTCTGTGTGTGTCTAAATGGCAGTTTTCTAGCCACATAAGTGGAGTTCTTGTTGCAGCACAGATTGCAATTATCTTACGTCTGAAGCTTGACTGCATAAGCATGCGGTAGACTGAACATGTGGAGTAACCTGTGCTCTGGCCCGGCAGCTAAGTACATGCACCCATTCTGGATAAGCATCTGTGTCTAAGTCATGAAAATCTACCTGGCCAGCCACTCATGGCTGAAGGGCATTAGACTCAGACATCATGGGAGAGCCAGAGACCAAGCCCCCCAACTTAAGCTTGCATCCTTCTGGTTTCCCAGAAGAGTTCTCTAACCACCACACCACAGGTTAGGAATTGGGCTAGGTCCTCTCTGGTGCTCTTTTTGAAGCTGGCGTCTGGGAAGACCAAGAGGAGGAAATATATGGAGCCAAGAGTTGAGCAAACCAAAGGGTGTGTGGCTCAGTAAGCTGAATACTAACCTAGATGAAAGCAGGTCTGTCTTCTAGGCTAGGACCTCACTTTCAGTGGGGTGGAAATTTCTGCTTTCCTCTTACTCCATTTTATCCAGTGTAGTGGCTCAGCTTCAAAAGGAATGCCGGAGAAGTGACTGCTGATTGCCTGACCTGTAGTGTGGTGGTTAGACTACTATGTTCTAAGATATCAGAGATGTAAGTTCAAACCATTTTCTGCACCTAGCACCCTTCGTAAGTGCTGTAATTACCCACCTGTTTGGGACTAAAACATAGGATGGCACTTCTTTTCTCATCCTTTTCTGAGATTTACCCTCAGATATGCATGTGTGGACTCAGGCATATACCCAGTCACTGCTTACACATTTATACTATGGAGGAAACATAATCATAAATGGGGCATAAATGGAAAAATGCCACTTACATAAGTAGAAAACTGCTATTTAGATGCACAAATGAAAGTAGAATTCTGCCTGCACTGCAAAAATTGAAAAGTTTATAGCAGTTATTTTCAGCTGGGATGTTGTAGCACTCTGGGATGCCACAAGATCCTATTAAGGGTTATGTGCCGTGCTGCCCTTGTGTGAGGAAGTGAATGCTTTACTCTCCCTGTCCAGCAGCCTGTGCCTGCCCCAGCTACTTAGTGGTGCCTATAGCTGGTCCTCTAGAGACTACTGCTGCTGCTGTCGTCCCCTGCCCTGCAGAAGCTGCTGCCCCCATGCTCCATCAGCATACATTGCTGCAGGTGGATGGATGGGCATATGTGGGGTTGAAGCTGTACTTTGTAGCTCAGCTTGTCCTTTGTGCTCCTCCCATGCTTCTGGGACTTGTGAGAGGGGTCACAGGGAATGTTGCCAGCGTGTGAGACCCTGCAGGAGCAGTCTCGGTGGTGGGGGGCTGCCCTTGCCTTTACAGTTACAGATGGGGGTGTGGAGAAGGGGGATTCAAACAGTGGAAAGAGTGGAGTAGGGCAGGTTTAAGCCCTGCCTCTGTTGCCTTCACTTGGCACCAGGTAGATCAGTGGATCTCAGCCTTTTTAGCATCAAGGCACCCCTCCATATTTTTCCTTAATTTAGATTGTTACTCAGTGACAAAACTGAAAAAAGCCATGGAGGGGTGCTTTGAAGCTAAAAAGGGTTGAGATTTGAACCACTGGTCTGTGGGTTGTTTTTAGAAATAAGCTGTGTATCCCAATTTTTCATGCAACGTGCAAGTGCCTGGATGTCATTTGCAAGATACCTGAAATCTCCTAGTTTTTCATTGCCTCAGTCAAACATAAAAGTTTTTTCCCCGTAACGACAAAAACTGTGTATAGGGTGTTTTGCTCCCCTGGTATTAGATGCTTAGCACCCCACTCTTTGCATCACATAGCCACTGGGTGATTCACAGAAATTGTTTCTTAGGTCATGCTTGGCAAAAGTACCAGGCCACAATCCTGCAATAAGAAAATCCTGACCAAGTCCACTCAGTGCAGAACCTTTTGTCTGGACCCCTGGCCTCTGAAGCTGTAGGAGCAACAGGGAGAGAAGTGGGGTATGCCACAGTGCTTCTGTACTTTGCATCTCTCCTCTCTTTGGTCTTTATAACGATGGAAAAAAAAGTATAAAGGGCTAGAGGAGCACAGGGAATACTGAGGGAAGAGGCAGAGCTAAGCATTTTTTTGGATCGTCTGTACTGTTTTGGTGGGATCTTTACAATCCAATGTGTCCGCAGTTGTTATTCTGAAATTATGACTGTCTTTTATCCTTACTAAAAATGTTCTGAGGTTGGAATCATGGTTTATGTGTTCGTATAATTTTGAGGAATTGGAACATGTGTATTATATAGGCAGTTGTATGTCTAAAGTAACAGGGGCTTTGTTGATTTTTAATTAACGTATTCATAGTTGTGCAAACACAATTGCACAACCCTAACTAACTTAATGAACTTCTGTGAATGGCATTTTTCCCTGTTTCTTTAAATTAATGAATAAAGTGGGATCTTTGTGTCACCCAACAACTTCCACGCAGGTGTGCATAGAATCCTGTTATAATATCCACATTAGAAGAATATTAAGTTTTCAAAGTGAAGTTAGCAGAAATCAGGAAACAAAAGATCATGGTAGTCTCAGCAACAAATAATACACATAGATACAAAGTGCAAACTATTTAAAATTGGGTGTAATGTAATTTGTAAGCTGTAAGTAATTTCTGCTTTTAGCATCTCTGATGGTATTGACAACAAGGAAGAAACTTGGGATAGCAGGAGTTGCAGTTGTTCATTTGGAACAAGTGGTAGGGGACAAGGAATGTAGGATGTCTGTGACCATTTTGGTTCTGAATCCTTTTGTCCCTCTGTCCAGACTGTGACGTACAGAGGTTTGCATAAAGATTTCAGCCTGTGTGGCAGGATTTAGGTTTTATAATAATACAATACTCTGCTAGATATATTTCAGCCATCAGTCTGAAATAGTGTAGATATTTCAGTCTTTGTTATCTTCACTCTTTTCTTACGTATCTTCTGAAATGTGGTAAGTGTACATTGCCACTGAATTACAGACTCAATGAAATCTTTGAGTAGAGAAAGAGAGTTGCTTCTTGGCTATGTTTGTCTTCCAGGAACCCTGCATAAAAAGTCTAAACTCCAGGGGATAATGTTAAGAGCACTTACGTTTCTACTCCTGAACCTTTTATTAGCTTATGTTCTTTTGTTCCTTCTGTTATTTAATTGTTCTTCCCTTAGATTGTTTGTTGTCCTCCAATAAGATTGTGAAGTTCAGGTCCTGAGCTGTGGTGCAGGAGCAGAGCGTGCAGAAGCTGTTTTATTCTACAATCTTTTAGGTGCTGTCATATATTAGAGCTATCTAGAATTTGTTTTAGTTTTCACCTTGATCAGCTGGGGCATAAAGGCTAGGGACAGACATTACACATAAACTAGTTTAAGTGATCAGAAACTGGTTTAAACCTGTAAAAGAATAGACATTTAGTGCACATAAACCAGCTTGAAAATGGCTGAAACCAGTTTGAGATAGACCTGGTTGAATGTAGTATCAGACTTAACTGATTTGGCTCAAACCAGTTTATGCAATGTCTGTCCCAGACCCCTTGCTGGTTTAAATTAAATCAGATTCCCACAGCATCCCGGCATGCTCTCTGGGCTGGGCGGGACTCTTTGCTCCACAGCAGGGCTGGTTCCTCCCCTCTGCTCCCTGGCTGCAGCTCTGGCAGAGACTGTAAGCACAGCAGGGTCTGCTGGCTTCCCCATGCCCCTCTGCCCCCCAGCCCCATCTTAAGCAGAGATCCCTTTCTCCTCTCTCCTACAGCAGGGACCATAGCCAGCATGTTGTATGCTAACTAATGCTGTGTAAGGCAGATAGGACAGTGTCCACTTAGGGCTTTTTGGAGCTAATCAACAACTCAGTTGGTAATGTCCCTGCATTCCTTCCTTTGGAAAAAGCTGCTTAAGAAGAGCTTGAACTAATGAGCAAAGCTTTGTTTTCTGATGGGGTGCTAAATGCTGATAACAAAGCTGATAAATGCTCTGTTATCAAGGGAGGGGGGGTCCCAAATCACAGCATCCTGCCACGCCCTCTCCTCAGTTCAGCCCTGTAGAAGGGAAGAGAGGACTGCTCTAGCACCCCCTGGCTTGTAGCCTGAGCCACTGTGGGCATGTGCTGGCATTTTTTCAGTCCAGAGGGGATGTCTGTTCAGTTCCAAAGTGATTTAGCATAGCCAGGTTAGACTAACCTGCAGAGATTGAATCAATTCAGGCTCAGGCTTTTTGAATGTCTGTCCCTAGTGAAAGAGACCTAGATATGCTCGTTTTTTTCCCTGACTATACTCTGAGTGCTTCAGCGGGTTGGAATGGGAGTCACAGGGTTTTGCAGAATACAAAAATTTCCCTACTCAGTCTTCTTTGGCAGATCCGTATGCTAGCAATATGATCCAAAGCTGCCCCAGTGTATAGGAGAATTGGATTTTTGGCATTGAACTCCCCATTCCTGTACTTCAGACCTTCTTAGGAAACTAATTATCTTAGGTTTGTTTTTTCTTGTAAGTCACAGTGTTTATTTAACAGCTGTCTTCCTTTCTAATGTCTTGCAACTTAAGATCTGTGCATCCAAGGTTTAGTGTTCCAATTATTACATTTTCCACCTACTTGGCAGTAGTTTAGGGAAGGGTGGACTTAACAGTGCTTGGATTAGCTGTTGTATAACTGGAGTGCTAAAGTTGCTTGTATCTGTTAAAGTACCGACAATGCTGAGGATAGTGGGAAAGAGTCCCACAGGAACAGAACATGAACATTAATTATACAGGGAAAAATATATTATTAACATCAGACCTCACACTACAGGAGGTCCCAGTGTGACTATTAAGGGAAATTAATTACTATCTCCTTTTACCTTTTAAATCAACTCTTCTTTATAATGTGAATAATTTTTATCATTCGTGTTATCAATTATGAGGAAAGAATTATCTTTCCTGTAATTCTAGTCACTGACATTTTGTTTGTGTTCATCCCATGTACACAGATTTGGAATAGGTGCGCCTGATCTGGCCTGTGCATTGTCTCAGACGGCCAGAGCCGACTTGAGGTGATATATAAATTGCTTGGTCGTTTGGGCGGGCTGGTGAATGGAGAGGCAGACAAAGCGTATTGGTTGCAAAAAGCTTTACTTACGCTGCTAGTCGTCACGACGCAGGTGGTCCGGTCACTTAAACAACTACACGAGTTGCTCCAGCTAGCAAGGCTCAGGCCAGTGAATCCGTACACGAAACAGGCCAGCAGGGAAAAGGGTACGTCGAAGGATTGCACTCGGCGACGGGGAGAAGAATCGATAGGTGATCAGACTATCGATCAGCTCAGCCGCAAGTCAGGAATCTTCAAAGGCACTCTGCAGCGTGCTCAAAGTTCTCCGACTTGGGCAGAAGTCGCACAGAATTTTATACGGCTAGCAAGCCAATCGCTAGCCGCCACATAGGAATAATTTAGAACTGGCCAATAGTGGGACACAAATTTGCATGCGAATGGCGGGAACTCTCTTGCACCGGAGTTTTCTGTTGCAGCAGAAAACTTTTGCTGTGTGCAGAGACTCTCATGTGGCGGGAAAATTCCATCGAGCCGAGGCACTAAAATCATTGGGTTGTGACATGCATAACTTCATTCTTTGTAAACCACTGTGATATCTCTGGATAAAAGCTGCTGGTAAAGGCCACACAGTATAGCAGTGCCAGACCGGTACTGGTCTTCCAAGCTACAGTACAATGCCTGAGCCACAACCAAAGGGCTGAAAGATCTCTCTCCTATAGCCAGTCCATTGCTGACACTGATCTGTGTTGGGCCATGCAGAGTGATATTGTAGGGCGCCTGTACACAAGCACAGAGGCTGCTCCAATATGCTGGAATTCCAGCACATTGGAGTAGACTTGATTGATCGAGTCTGCTGCAGCGTGGCAATTGTTGTGCTCCAGCAGCCTCCTGCATCTCATGTATCAGCATCCCTTTGCTTAAAAATAGCAGTGGGGGTGCTTGAACTAAAGCTCATCAAACAAGCTTTAGTTCAAGCACCCCCGCCACCATTTTTAAGCTCAGGGATGCTGATACATGAAACACAACAGCACTTTAATTAAAGCAGCTCTCGTATCCACTCTAATAAAGTGCTGCCCCCCGACCCCGGAGCACATGTAAAAGTGCCTGTAAATTTCAGACTTAATACTCTAAAAATAACAAATCAGGCTTTGCAAGAAGAGTTCAAGATGCCAGTCCTCTTTGAAGCAAAAAAAATCCAGTAAATTTGTGGGGATTCCTGGCCTATATATTTATGTTTCAGAAACCAAAAACAATTTTTAAACAGTGAGAGAGACTCCATTTTAAAGCTAGTCTGCTTTACAAAATCTTTTTTCAATCCTTGCATACTTTCCCAAAATACCTTCACTGATAAATTAACCTGCATGACAAATTTCTACTGGAGTTTTCATAAAGTCAGAAGTGAAGTCAAAACTGGACTAAGCTAGTTACAGCTTCAACATACATAATCCACCCTCAGGAGATGAATGAATGTAATGAATTGGCTGTGGGTACATGATTTCTATTGTGTTCCTGATTAACTTACAATTCACAAGTGAAGGAGTATGAAGGAAAGTAGTAAATGATGAAAGGCCATCAATTTCAAGAGGAAATAAATGATATATAGGAATCCCCTTAATTATTTTGTGTGTGAAACAGAATATGCCATATATACTTCCTCTTGGATATCGCTTGTGATTTCATGTTAAAGAATCTATTTTATTTGAAGAAAAAGCTTGGAAGCTTTTGCATGTTTGGAATGCCAGTAGTAGTATGCAAATATCCCTGCCTGCTGTTAAGCAAAATAACCATCAGAGATTGCCCCAGTGACCTTTTCTTAGAAAGGAGCACCACTTCCCTCCTGTTCTTCATGATAGGCCTGGAATAGAGGTCAGTACTGTCCACATTCCCCTATGCTTCCCTCAGCACCCATAAAAATTGCTACCTTGTTTTAAAGCCAGTTTGTCTGTGTACTCATTGTACAGTGTTTTCCTTTAGAATAGTCAGGCCAGCCTTTTTTGGCAGGTATACAACAAATTAACCATGCAGTTTCACTCTGGTGTCACTCTGATGCCCTTCCCCTACCTGATCTGTTGCTCTGCTTTCTGCTTCCTGCCCTGTGTTTCCTGCCCTGTGTTTCCTGTTTTTTGCTGCTTGCCCTCTCTGCTGTTGAGCTGCTTGTCTCCTCCCCAGTCTGCTGCATACCACACACATAGGTTGTCTGTGCACCTGT
This sequence comes from Alligator mississippiensis, assembly GCF_030867095.1. NCBI lineage: Eukaryota > Metazoa > Chordata > Crocodylia > Alligatoridae > Alligator > Alligator mississippiensis. Next base: position 344,497,529 of record NC_081824.1, read on the forward strand.
GGCATGTGTGCTGCAGATTGGTCATTTCTGCTCTAGAACAATAACATCTTTTATCTGTCTGCAGGGATGGATAGAGGAATGTCCAGATGTCCACTTATAGGAACAGTCTGGCCATGTTCTGAATTCTGGTTACTAGCAGGTCCCAAATTTCTTTTACCATGAGGTGTTTAAAAATGAACGTGCACACCCCCTCGCATTTTGCCCTTAAACCTTCAATCCACAGCCCCATAGCAGTTTGCCGGACAACCAGAAATAAATTTCCTAGAGAACAAAGGTTATTCATAAATTCAGCAAATAACTCACTCCAATAACTCCTTTCACCTGCAGAAAAGTAGATATTTTTCAGGCATTGAGCCAGATTCTAAACCAGTATATGACTTCATTAAATAACAGAAATGAAATTTAATGGTAGCCAGCCCAGCAAAAGGGAAAGTAGTAATAAAAAAATAATTTACTCCCAGTGTAATGACCACAAGGGTTTTGGCTAAAACATAGATGAGAATGCAAATAACATTTGTTAAATATATATATTTATATATGTATGTATGTCTACAAATGCACGCACACACACACACACATACACACACACACACATACACACATATATTATCAGAAACCTTTCTATAATATCCATGTTTGTGTCGCACTGTATGGTTCTGTCATAGCAGGTTGTTTCCTTAGTATTTCCTTAGTAAGGGTGAAGTGTTCATGTATGTTTATGTATAAAAATAAATTAGTACTTTTTCACTCTGTGCACTTTATGGGTGACATCGCCCAGTCACAGAAACACAGTGAGTTGCTTTTTGAATTACTTAAGCTATGCAGTGGAGCTGTTCAGGGGATGAACCATTTGTGGGGCTGTTCATCAGTCCATTTACCATAAGCAGAGTTGTCAACTATCCATAAATCTATGGACAGTCTGTAAAAAAAAAAGGCTAAGAATACTTGTCTGTAAAATACAGAGAAAATTGAGCTCTCCGTAACCTAAGAAACAGTGAGTTTGATTGAAGGTCTGTTGTTGGAATGAGGCTGGATGCGAGCGTTAATGGATAGAAAGAGCAGAGTTGTTTTTGTGTCTGAGTACCTTGTGTCAGTACCTTGTGTCTGAGCAGAATGCAACTCAGCTCCCTGCACAGAGCTCTCCATCGGACTTTGTGGCCCACAGGAGCCTCCACAGCCACTGCCCTCCCAGCCATGTGATGCTGCTGCATCGTGTTGGCTGTCATTTGCCTGCAGTGGCTGCTCACCTTGAAAATAGGCAGGGCCACGCAGCCCCAGGCATTCTGAGGTCTCAGGCAGGACAGATAAAGAGTCTGTACAGCTGAGATGGAGCTGCAGGGCTAGGAGGATAAAGAACCAGCAGGTGAGAGTTCATGCTAGGATGGGGGCAGCAGGACTGGCAGGGGTAAGTTGGGGGGTAGACTGGGGTGAGGCAGCATAGTGCAGAGTGTGACTGGGGGTATTGGTGAGTAGGGGACCCCTTAAACATATATCAATAAAAGTTTGTTTGTCAGTAAGAAGTTTGCAGAATGTCAGTAAAAAACTTCCTGGGTTGGCAACCCTGTGTGAGCATCATGTGTTTGTCCCAGTAAACTGGTGTAAAAGGGACTTTTAGGAGCAGTCAAGTTGAGGCTGCAAGACCTGTATGGATCTGGTGTCCCTCCCTAGACTGCAGAGAGATGTTACTGCAGTTCTGCAGCCTGACCTAGGATGGGTCCCTGCTCCCAAGCTCCCGCGGAGGGCCTTGAAAAAAACTGGATTTTTCAGGTTTGAATCCTCCCTTCAAAAAAAATCAGGAAAAAAGGCATGACCATTTTTTCTTGTGCAGTTAAGATATCTTCAAAGGGAGGAAAAGGCAGACAAGGTTCCTTGGGTGAATTTGATATCTTTTATTAGACCAAACCAAATGGTTGGAGAATAGTGCAAGCTAATTCTAAGCAAGCTTTCAGGTTCAAAAACCCTTCGTCAGGCTAAGGAAGTTTCAGCAGTTGGTGTGTGCTCTTCCTGGATGGAATGAAAAGTAAAGAAGCCAGGGGCTGGGCTGGGGAGTCAGGTGCCAGGCAGATTATAATGTATCAAAAATCCAAAGTCTATGTTTAGTCCATGATCTCTAGAATCCAGGAGGTTGATGAAATGGAGCTCATAGGCTTGTCTCTGGGAAGTGTCGTGTAAGTTTCCCTTGAGGATCAGGACTGAGAGCTTGGAGAGAGAGTGGCCCTCCTGTGAGAAATGTGCCCCCACCAGTAATTGAGTGTTTCTGTCTTTGATGGATTTCCGGTGTGCATTCATTCTGGTGTGCAGTTGTTGTTTGGTCTCTCCTACATATCTTCCATCAGGGCATAGGGAGGAGAAGAGAATTTATGTGTGTCCAGAGTGCTTCCTGAAAGTTGGACCAGTAGGAAAGTATTGCACATCTGTCAGACATCAATTTATTTTCTGCCACAGTCTACTAGGAAATAAAGAAACATATTGTTCTTCATAGAGTCACATTAATTCATGTGATTTTCTGTATGATTAGTTGATAATGTGATTGCTTTTTTACATTGGTACACGTTCTCATTCCTAGTTACTTTGGGGCAGTATAAATGTAGTACTTTGTACTTTGAAAAATAGTAACATAACGTGGCATACAGAAGATGACATATTGTCAGGAAACCAGGATGTGGGCGGTGAAACACCCAAAGCCTTGGTGCAGTCCAGATTGATTTCCCAGGAAACGAGGGGGAGGGGTATGGAGAGGTCTAGCATCAGCAACAAAATTGGGAGCTGTAACCAAAATCAGAACAGGCCAATGTCCAAAGCCAGTGCCAGAGACTGGGTTAAGCAGGATCAAAAGCCAGTAGTCAGAGCTGAAAGTCAAACCAGAATCAAGAGCCAAGAATGGGCACCAGGGAATGCCAAGGGCCGTACCAGAATTGGAAGCTGGTATCAGTGCCAAGAGCTGGAACCAGAAAACCAGCAAGGAAGCACACAGAAGATCAGAAGCAAGAATTTTCGCCTTTGCCCAGACAAGGATTGGCTGGGATGATTGAGGTGGGGATGGTCCTGCTTTGAGCAGGGGGTTCAACTAGATGACCTCCTGAGGTCCCTTCCAACCCTCATTTTCTATGCTTCTAAGGATGCTGCAGGCTGGGCCTGGCTTTCAGGGCTCAAGTGGGTGAGGCCTGCTGCCTGTGGCTTCAGGGAATTGGCTGATCTGATTGCCTCACTCAGCCTAGCTGGGATCAGGGCACTGCTCTGGGCTTGCTGTAGGTGGTGCCTGTTTAGGAAGTGACTTGCTTTGATCTCCTGATTCAGACTGGCTGGGTCCAGGGTTCTGGTCTGGCATCACTACATGTATGTTACTACTGCAATATTTTTATTATGCCTTAGAGGAAACTCATTTTAATTTGTGGCTGCAAAAAATTGCCAGTCTTACAGTAAAAATAGATGCAACAAATAATATAAGTAATCTGTGTGGACCAACATTTTCTTGTCCATAAACTGGCAAAAACATGTACGCAGAATATCAGCCACTACTTTCTGGCCACATTTTTTTTCCAGTGGGAGCAAGGTAAATTTGAATTGAGTTAGTATCTAATGTCAGATTTTGTAATAATGTCTTTCTAGAACATTGTGAATTGTTGATGGAGGAACAGAGGGGAAAATATGTCAAAATTAAGTGTATTGAGACAGGGAAAGATTGCAATACAGTATTAAGAAATGTGATAATCTCAAAGAGCTCCCTTGAATCTGCTGATCTGCTGTAGAACAAACATCGCATGCGGCGTGATAAAACTAGCTGTAACTGTGTTCCTCAGGGTTATGAACCTTTAGGCCAAATTCTGATCATATAACATCCACGATACTTAACCTGGCTAGAGCTCTGTTGACTGGTCATTCTTTGCACCCAAAGCTACAGTGGATCCTTATGGAAGGGAGGTATCCAACATACGTTTACTCACTTCACATTTTCCTCCAGGTAGGCTGTGTCACTTAATTCCAGTTGCAGATGATCTTGGTGTAACTCCAGTAATCTTGTCAGAAGCGCTATTCATTGGCAGTGGTCTGAGTGTGGTCATGCCCTGTGTCTCTACCCAGCTGGAGTTCTAAAGGAGGATATGGAGAGACAGCGCTTCCCTGATCTCTTGAGCTGGAAGGAGTAGAGGAGGTTCTTTCAAGTAGCATGACAGCTTGGGAGTGAAAATTGAATGGTTTGGTACACTCCAAAAAGAGTCACTTCAGACTGTGCTGGAGGTGGTTGGGCTGATAGCTTCAGGATGTGGAAAAACAGCTGTCCCTGAGAACATGTTGGGGTTATCAAAGTCAAAGGTATACTCTGTGGTAAACAGGGCTTGCAAGAGAGGGAGAACGAGACTCTCTGTCAACTTGACACAAAGCTACAATTTTTTTAATGTCCTGTAGGGATGCCAGATCTCAACACTTTTTCTCCAGAATCTCCAGGTGAGAGTCATTGCAGTCTGGGCTTGCAGTCTGGGCTTGCAGAAGAAGGAAGGGCCAGGATCTGTAGGAGGCTTCATAGGGGGAGGTAGACCTTATTTACGTGGAGTCCTTGACTCCCCAAGTCACTCCACATCTGCTCAGTGCCCATTACTGACATTTGGGGACATTGGTGTGAAGATAAATTGCTGTCAGCTGAATCATAATTTCCAGCAGCACTTGGGTTTCTCTTCAAGGTTTTTCCTTCCAACATTTACTGAGCCTGCCTCTCCATAGTGTTTAAGATCATAAAGCTTCATAACAGTCAGAGAACCAGAATGCAACATGAGCTTTAGGATCTACATTAATTCAAGATTTATGATCTTCCTTTGGATAACTGGCATAGTAGACTGTCTGTCAAAATGAGTGCATTGGAATATTCACTGAGGTCCTTCTGCTGGCACTCTGGTCCTAAATTTCTAGTTCAGCATTAACAGTTTTGTTTGTCTGCTTGTTTTGTTTGTGTTTTTAATGAAAAAGTATCTCATTCACCTAAAAGCAAACAACCTAAACTTTGAAAATTATGATCAGTGCCTTAATTCAGTATAAATACAAACATTTACCCTAGAATGTCATATGATACATTTTTATTCTTAAAACAGTGGGAAATACCAGAGTGGCAAGTGTTAGGACTTTCATAATCAACACTGTTGTTTTTAAAAGTAAATCTGAAATACTGAGCATTGTGGATATTCACATTATATAAACACATTGACAGTAACTTTCAAAACATGGGACATCTGCTTTCTGTAATGTTACATTTTTCACACTCCTGTGTCAGTTACATTAGTTATCTGTCAAAGAGAATGCAGACCATAAAGTCTTCTGCATCACCTCAATTACATTAATAAATGCCAGAAGAATTCCAGATTGCATTCTGTCCTTGCAAAACTCTTATTAAAATCAAACACTTCAGGCAGTATTTTGTTACACCCTCATCTGCATCAACTTGGCAAGTGCAGCCTAAAACTTGGGAAGGGATAGGCTGGAAAGTTAAACAAAGAAAGGTTTTGTTGATTGGCAAATTTTGTGTAGTGTCTTTAGGTAGTGATGAGGCAAGCCTGATCTAAGACTAATGTTAGTTCTTTTGCGCTGTTGGTTGTGTCTAGTGATACAGGTGGCAGACTTCCTTTCTCACCTACCTCTACCAATAGCACAACTGACTTTAGACTACCTGCAGCAGTTTTGTGACACGATTATCCTCATTGCACACCCCTTTTGTCTTTTGCATAGCCACACAAAACACTTGCACTGCATATCTGAGCCAGTATTTTCAAATTCAGTTGCCCCACGGTAAGTACTTAAGTCTAGTTTTTAGCTGAATTACTGACCTCATTTTCAAAGCACCCGCACTTTCTGTTGATTCTGGTGAATTTTCACTATTAGGATTTCTCTTGGCATTTCTTCATAGGCTCAAAATAATTCAGATTACTTGGTGAGGTACATTTATGTCACAGATAACTAATCACATTATCAGATGCACAAAAAAAGTAAACATTACAAAAGAGGAATAGCCTCAAATAAATAGAGACTTCTGAAAATCCAGTTACTTATTGCATAAGGTGACAAGATACAGATTTAGGTCCTGTACTTTAAACTCCCAAATTTGAAAATTTTGCCTCAAGCCCACCCAACGAATATTTGTTGGACAGAGACTAATGATGAATCTGAAGCAAATATAACTTGTAGAAATTACAATGAAGCATAGTGGCTGATGCCAGTTCACTTTCCCAAGTCCTGAGGGAATAGAAGAAGTTTGTGTAAAGTAGTGATTCTCAACCAGGGTGTCGCAGCACCCCAGGGTGCCTTAAGATACTTTCGAGGGTTCTGGAGTGTGCCACATAATCTTGCAGGGGTTTAGGTTGTAGCCGTATTGGTCTAAGGATATAGGCAGACAAGGTTCCTTGGGTGAATTTGATATCTTTTATTAGGTACTCAAGCATGATTCACAAGATAAACCCAGGGGTTTCAATTAAGAATCCAGAGTTAAAAACTTAAAGTGACTAACTACCTATTGCAGTCTTTCTGAGTTCTTTGCAACAGGAGAATTACCCTATTATTATTTGTAGTAAAAAAACACGAGCAAAAACTAAGAGCTGGTGCTTTCTGAGGGGTTCTTGAAGCCTGGAAAGGGTTGAGAACTCCTGGTGTAAAGACTAATTTACTCATGTTTTTAATAGTAAAAATGCTTTACAATTATAATTAGTAGCAAAAAATAGGAGGTATGCTGAAGTCTTCCATGAATTAAAGGTATTTAATTTGATAGTAATTTAGAAGATGTGCATAGTGTCAGAACAAGATAATTGGATTTACAAAATAAGCAAGATGGAGGGAATGGTCTGATAGACTGATGTGAGTAGTACATCTTTATGACTGATATAAGTATGCATCTTCACGTGGGGCAGAATTCAGTAGTTATATGATGATCCCTCACATCAACATTTTCATGAAGGGAAGGAAGGAAATAGTAGGAAGAAAACGTCTAGTGTTTTCTGTTAGACCCTGACTCCATGCAACACCCGACGACTAGGGGGACGATGATCCAATTGCTCAGAGAGCAAACACCAGCACACATTGCTTGCAACAGCTTTACTCAAAATGGAGATAGCTTCGGACTAGCTCCAACAAACTGGGGAACTGTGGTGAAAATTAGGTTTTTTTTCATATTTATACACCTTGGTTTATGCTTATAACATTTACTCCACCTTTTGTGCCTCCTTTGTTCCACCCATATTCCCTCCTATCTCAAGCTCTGCCTATGTTTACTGTTTGTTTCATTAGCATGGAATTACCTATGCATTTCTTTTATTTACATTCTTTTTGCTATGAGCGCATGTCTAAGACCCTGACCCCACTTCTTCAGTCATTGGGCGGACTTCGACCAAAACCTGGAAGTTTCTGGAGACCTCTTTACCAATCACCATTCACCTTTTCGCATATGTTTATTTTGGATTCTGTTACCAGTTACGTGTTGTCTTTCACATTCCAGTCTGTTTTTTCAGTCCCAGGTTTTACCATCTCCAAGGTCTTGCTTCTTATCTCCTAACGATAGCTGGTGGGCTGCATCCTGTTCTCCTTACACAATGAGTCATATGTTCTACACACTACCACATTATTAGGAAAACGCTTGCCTAAGCATCTTGCAATGTTACTTTTAATATATCATTCTGCCTTGTGGTCAGCAGCTCTGCTAGGCCACAGATTAAAGGCTTTATTCAGCTGCAAATTCAATGTTCCCCAAGATGCAAATACTGTCACCCTAACATTTTCCTGTCTGTTTTTTTCACTCTTTTTAGCTGACTAAAAAAAATATTGCAAGCCTCACTATATACAGTTTAAGGTGTGTCATATCATTCAAGATAATATGTACAGGTAGACCAGCACGGATTTGATTTAGAGAGTAAGCCATTTGAAGTTGCTGCAATCAGTTAAGTAACTCACGTAACACAATTTCAGCATTTAAAAAAAATAACAACAAATCTAGACAAGACATTTTACTAAAGCACTAGCTTTTCTGTACCACCTATCCTTCCTCAAAGTAACTTGAAGTCTTTTGCTTATCAAGTCAGACAAATTAAGATTTCAGCTTTTTAATTGCCAGTGCATGCATTAGACTTCCTTGGAGTCTTAAAATGAATAAGGTTATGTAAACCATCCCAAATCCAGCTGAATTCAACAGCTGAGAAATGAAGATTTATGACAATACAGTGTGTTGATCAATTTATTAGTGTAGGCTTGTGTCTATCCCTTAGGTACCTGACTTGGCTGCTCAGCAGGTGTGATTGTTGTAGCAGTGCTAAAGATTTGACTGAAACTGATTTGCAGCATCTGAAAATTTGGCCCAGTGTAGAGTGCAAGCGTGTTTCGTACACTTCAGTGTCATTTTACTAGAAGTTTGCTAGAATAAATAAAAGAAAAGCAATATGTTTATATTTAGCATCTAAAAAATGGAAGATAGGGAACTTTTAATGAACACCTGTGGAAAAGGTGCTTCTTTTTTTTTCTGTTTTTGCTTGCAGGAGTGGGGTGGTTTAATATTCGAGGTAATGTTTAGGGGCCTAGAGGATTGGGATTGTGCTTCAGGACCCTGTTCTGGAAAATGGCTGTTCTGGAAAATCCCAGCCCCGATTTCAGGGATTTAAGCAGCTCCTCACTGCATACCTTAAAGGGACTGGAACAAATTCAGTCATGGACAGAGCAGATAAACAGTATTTAATTCTCTGCACTTTAGGTAGTTTATATTGGCAAGGTCTGAAAGTTTTAGGAGTTCTGGAGTTTACAAATTGACAGGGTCTTGGTGTTCAGATTAAAAACCAAGTACTTTTCATTTAAGTATGAAACAATTGAAAACATCATAAAAATTTTCTCAGGAATTTGCTCTTTGAATTTTCTCTTTGTCTAAAGGAAGAAGGATGAGGAAGAAAAACATCCACATGAGATCCAATATTATTTAAAAAACCCAAACAGTTCCATAGCAATGGAGTAGAAAGACATAATTTAAGTAATTTAAAGTGGACTGTTGTCAAGCCCTGTACTATTTGGTACAGGAGCTAAGGGTTCGGTAGGCCTACACTGCAGTCACTAAAGTAACTACAGTTGTACAAACAAGCCCAAGGCTGTTTTAAACCTGCTAGCTCAGCTACAGCTTAGCACTGTAGCCATGGCAACATGAATGTAACTCAGTGCAGTCTACACCCTTCACACACAGGGCATGTCTACACATGAATTTAAGCAGACTTAAATTTAAAGTGCATTAAACTAATGTGGATTAAGTGGGTTTTGGCAGGTGTCTACATGTGGTGGGACTTTGGACTAACTTTCGTCCTAGGTTGCTTCAGCCCTGCCATGTGCCCCTGTGGCCACTGTGGGGAGCTCCAGCCTCCAGACATATAGCTGCCAGCACTTGGCAGCCATGCTGAAGCCAGAGTCAACTGCCAGCATTTGGTAACACCCCCCCTCCCCGATCCCTGGCCAGCCGCTTCCCATGCCCAGCACAGGACAGCATGCGGCAGCTCCCTTTTTAGCCACCCTGCCTCCCTGCACCAGGGTTGCCCCTCCTCCTGCCAGTGACACCCAGCACCCCACTGCTTCAGCCCGGCCCCTGCCAGTGATTATCAGTGTCCCACATTCCTGCTGGCCATGGTTCTGGCCCTGCTGGCCCCAGCAGTCCTCCCCCCAACCCAGGCCCCAGGAAAGCCACGCACCTGCCAGTGGGTGCCAGGGCACCAGCTCCAGGAGGCCCTGGCTGACCCCTTCCTCCTGCACTACCCACTTCAGCCCACCTGCTCAGCTGCCCACACACCCCCTACTCCCTGCCTACCCCCAGCACCACTCTCAGGAAACAAAAAACTTTATTACCCTTGCAGTACCCACCCCCATTCCTCCCCTCTCAACAAACAGTGGCCCTCCACCACCCTACCTACCCACCAACAATAAAAAACCTGCTTACAAGTGGCAAACTATATAGAGAGCAGCTCAGCCCTGGGGGAGAAGAGGGACCCAGCCAGGAGCCCTGGGCTGGGTTTCAGCCAGCCCCCTAGTGGCTGGGCAGACCCAGGACTAAATTCCCTGCATTAATGCAGAGTAATGCGTCTACATATGCATTCATCTGCATTAACTAATCCCACTTAAATACAATACTTCGTTTGGGCAGGTATCAAATTTGGGCTAACATAGCCTAAAATTGCCATTTTTAAGATGCATTAATGGCGTGCGCTTGTAGATACACATCCCTAATGCAGCTTAAATTAGATTAATCTGCATTAAATGACCATGTGTACACACGCCAACAGTCATCCTGTTCGCTTTCCCCAAGAAGCTGGGCACATACTCAAGTAGTCAGCCTGTACTGAACTCTGCGCTTCTGGGGCTGTATTGCTAGCAATATCTGCACTAGCCCCTTTCAAGCTGATTCAGGGCTGCCTGGTATAGCCGCAGTCACAACAATGACTGCAGTGTAGACCTTCCCTAAGAAGCCTTGTTTTTTTGCAGCATTAATAGCATAAATCCAGCTGATCAAGTTGCTTTTCCATTTTCCATTGTGGGTTCAAATCCCAGAACCTTACTCAAGCTAAGGTTTTACTCTTCATTAAGCCCCTTTAAAAAGTAAGGGACTGGTTTTGAAATGAGATGTTGTTTTATGTGAGTAAAGAAATCAAAGGCTGACATTATTTTTGTCCTTCATGTTTTTGTTCCTAGTAATTAGGAAGAGTACCAATTTTTCCCCCTACTTTTTCAGTGTTATTTAACTCTTGGTAGAGTCATATTTTTATTTTTTTTTAACAAGCTAAAGCAAACTTGGGACTTTTAATGACATCCCTTTTTTAAAAATAAAAAGCAGCAGTTGACAGAACTAGCTAAAACTTTACATTTAACTTTAAATTTTGTACACAGTGGGCTACATCCTGCCTTTATCCATGTGTGAGGATTTTTTCCTTGCATACAACCCACCTCTTTTTCACCTAAATGAGCTGGTGAATCTTGGATGTGCATTATGTGAGAGAAAACTGGATCCCCCTGGGTCCAGGAGTTTGGTGGAAGAGGAGTGGTGGCAGGGTTAATTGCCACAAGTTTGGGGGCTGCAGCAGTTAATGTTGCTACTACTGCCCTGCAGCCAAATTTTCCAGCCCCATGGGGAGCCCCTCAGCCCGATGATGTAATCTTGCACGCCAGATTTGGCTGGGACCTGGGGTTGGTCCACAATGAGAGCTGACATGTGGGGTTGTACTTGGCTACTGTATGACACTGAAGTTAGTTTTGGATCAGACACTGTGCATAGGAGTAGAAACAAGGCATGGCTCTGGAGCCAGTTCATGGGGTTGGACTCACAGTGCTTGGACAAACCCATCATATAGCCCTGGAAATCAGTGTGGGATTGGACTCAGTGCACAGGGTCAGACACAGCACACCAGGTTGGATCCCACATGTGGTCCTGGAGCCAACATGGGGTCAGACTCAGTGTTCTGGGTCAGACCTAGCACATGGCCCCAGTCCTAGTGGTATGTTGGGTCAGACCCAGCAAATGATATCAGAGGTGCACTGAATCCAACTTGGCACACTGGATTGGTCCATGGGGCTGACAGCAGGCTGTTGCTATTTGGTTTCTGGAAGGAATATTTTTTTTCTTCATCCTGCTTCTTAAAAAACAGGAAGGTTATGGATTATACATGGGGGCATGATGTATGTGAGACAATCTAGCATATTCTATTTTAATCAATAGGAAAACATTAATATAAAGAGTTCATTAAGTGTATATGAATACAATGTAACAACAAGAAAGGTTTAAATTCTTTTACATTATCCAATTTCCATTGACTTAAAAATTGTTGGATGATAAATAATAAGCTGCTAAAACACACTACCGATTGTACTATCAGTTATGGTTCTGGTTTTCATTTGGGATAATAGCATTTACTGTATAATGTGAAGGAGAAGCATATGCATTCCAGATCTGGTTCAGAATTAGCTTAGTCATGTAGTTTTTACTTCAAATTATACGTTTAAAATACACTGAGTAACTAAATCTGAAAAGACTTGTTCTGTGGAAACTTTTCTTCAAGATCCTCCTTCTGAGTTTCAAATTGAGGAGGAAATGGAAGCAAGCTATATGATAAGGGCTGTGGGAGTACACGGTGTGTGCTTTACCCTTTACCAGTAGAGTCTTGGGTCAGTTTATTCTCTGCACTAGTGCATTTTAGGTATTATGTGCAGTGTTTTACAGTCACAGAATTGTAGAGTCATAGAGAAGTAGGGTTGGGAGGGACCTCCAGAAGCCATCTAGTCCAACCCCTACTGAATCCTTCTCCTGGTACGGTGCAGCTTTGCACCATATCAAAGCAGGTTTGTAGCTAAATAGCACAGTCTAGCCCGTGGTAGGAAAAAAAGACCCATGAATACAAATAAAGATCATAATTAGTGAGGATTCTGTGAACTTTACAACTGCAGAAAAAAAGAAAGAATTACAGATGTTATGTTTCTCAGGATATGGGAGTATTGTTTACAAAATTTACAATAGCATTAACAGTATCCCAGGCCGTTGTTACTTCTTTCATCCTGTGATGATGGAAACTGATGTGCACATCACAATTCTACTGTAAGTGACAAAAATAAAGACATTAATTGATGAAATTGTGTTATGGTACACCTATATTTACATATAAATATGAAGCATGCAGTGCGTACAATATTGGGCTTCCTTTGTCAGCAAATACTACAGCTGTTAGCAAATAAAGTTATACTAAGGGGAGATTTAATTTTTAACTCTTGGGTTACCATCAGTGTAAATCCTTGTTGAAACATATGTTGGCTTTCTAATACAGCATGTAAATATGATGTTACAACTCAATCCTAGAGTTGACATTGCAGAGACTGAATCAGTACAGCAGAGGGCAACCTTCAGAATTCAGGGTTTCTGTTCAGTTAGGTCACTGAGAGGAAAAAATTAACAGCACATTTGGCACCTGCAGGTTAGCAAAAATGGCCTTTGTCATCGCTCTGCACCATATTTTACCCTTTTAGGAGTGCAAAATAAACACAACGGAAAGGTAAAGCATTGCATTCTGACTGAAGAGTATTTTGTATCCACTTTCCCCTGGTATAAGTAATTGCACAACATGCTGGTAATATAGAATTGGCCCCACTGTGAGTAAGGTGAGGGATGAGAGGTAAGGAATCCTGTTGACTATAGTAGGAAAGACTGAAGAGGAAAGAAAGACTGAAATCAGATTCTGGTTTTCTGTATTCTGCTGCACTGGCTCTAAAGAGCTATCACTACCTGAAATAAACAAAAAGTACAGGACTTGTGATATCCTCGGCACATATGACATTCTGGATTTTGCAGATCACTCCATTCTTAGCAGTACTACATAAATTACTTGTTTTAATGCAATTGCTAATAAACAAGGTATCAACCTAGACGTCTGTGTGCTTGTATGTTAAGCTCATTGAATAAAGATGCTTATCACTTATCTGTATGGAGACTTTTAATTAGTTTTCAGAATTTACTCCAGATATCCGTGGAAAGATAATGTAGTGATCACAAAGCTCAATAAACATAAGCATACATGACACTCAAATTTATTTGCAGGGCAGTGGACAACCTCTGAAGTTCCTGTGTAACTTTAACTGACTAACAGCTACTTAACTGAGGAACCATCTTCCAATTACCAACTTCCTCTACATTAGGGAGCATCTTTAAATTTTAACTTTTATCAATACAGATAATATTTAATAAATTTCTTTATGGTTTTGTTTTTCATTTCTTTATTGAGATGTCTGCAGTTATATGCATCAGTAGCTTTTGATCTTTTACTTACTTTCCCTTTCTTTTAATTAGTAACTGAAAATATTTCATTGGAAACCAATTTTCCTACAAAAATTCTGTTAGTTCATAGACATTGGGCATGTCTATATGTGCCCCTGACTGAGCATTTGAACTGTGCAGTTCCGGCGGTGCATGGTTATTTTTAGGTGCTACAATGCCTTGACGAGCTACAATAACATAGCATTAGCATTATGGTTTGTGCCTGCTGACACTACGGTGACGTAGCATCTTGTATAAATGTGCTCATTGTCACCAGAAACGTCTTTTATGTAGCTCATAACAATAATAAATTCCTTTGGGGAGAGGGTAATAAATATAACTCACTAAAGAGAAGAATATGGGAATATAGGATTCTGAATCAGACCTCTTGGCCATTAGTCCAGTATCCTGTCTCTGACAGTGATCATTTCCAGATACCTCACGAGGGGCACATCTACGTGTTCATTAATGTGCCATAATTATGGTAGCTCCATGTGCAGCGAGAGGCTGGCTGAGACAAGAGGGTGCTTCAGCATGGGGCCAGCCCCCACCCTGAAGCACCCCCGTGCCTCATCCAGCCCCTCTGCAGCACATGGAGGCCAGTCAGAGTAGCCCTGGGCTGGCGGGCTGACTCCCTGGCTCTCCTGGCAGCTCAGGCTGCTCCAACCAGGCTCCATGTGCTGCGCACAAAACAGCTCTGGAGCAAAAAGAGTTTATTCATGAGCATTAATTGCACAAGTAGACATGCTCAGTGTGTCAGCATTTGATAAACTCTTCTGTCAGTTTAGTAAGGAGAGTGCAAGGGTGTATCCCAAGTGTAACCCCTCACAAAGCAACTACTCAGGAATAATCCTCAAGTTACAGTAACACCCAGGTTCACCATGGATTGGTGTAGATCAGCATCACCTGCATGGTGAATCATTTCCCACATGACACACAATTTGACTTTGAACAAGAGGAAGAGATTGTGTATTTCCTGCCTCTGTTGAGAGAGCAAGTATGCAGCTGCTAGCCTGACAGAGAGACTGATTGCATTTGGGCACAGGAACACAGGGCTGAGAGTGAAGGGAGCTTCCTCTCCCTCTCTGTGAAGTTCCCTGAATCAAACCAGCCTCCCTTTAAAAACCTGAGCCTGACTCCAATACACAGCATGGCTTTAAGGTTCCATGTGTGGTGCTTCCTATACTCTGTTCCACTACTGACACCATTGCTGATACTCTGTCATCTTCTATTACCAGTGACTATCTCTGGTGCTCTGTGCTGTCTTCTGTGACTGAAATGGCTTCCCCAAACCTGCTCACAGAGCTGTTTGCCTTAATTATTTTCATTTCTTACTGAAAACTTACTTCTGCCACATTGCCAACAAGAAATGGAGGTGAGGGGAAAGGTCAAAATAATAACAGGCATTTTGCAACAAAACCATTATCATATATGCTTGAGTACTAGGTAATTGTCTTATCTTCTTATTGTTATACTTTTCTTTCCTTTTTCTCCTTCCCTTTCCACCAAAGCTGCCCACCTAATGGACATATGTCTAATTTTCATATTCTTCATGGACATACCCATGTTCTAAATTTCATGTCCTGGGTATAATCTTATCAAGAGCAATGGGACCATTTACAATATACTAAATTAAGCATCCATCAGAATTCCTTGAAAGAGGAGCAAAGGGAAAACAGGCTACCCTTCTTGGGATGAATATTTCAAAACAGCTGCTATGGTCATGTAGGAAGCTGCCAAATTGCCTTGCTTCATAGCCAGACAGGATGACTCAAGCCCAAGATGCTTAGCTCATCTTTAATATTCTACTTTTTTGTTAGTGTCTTGGGGAGCCCTGCAACGTCTGAGATATGACATAGTAAAGTGAAAATCCTGAGTAAACAGTGCAGAATTTTCTCTAGAACTGGTGTCCTTTGTAAACAAATTGTAATTCTGGCAACCTAGTAAGAGAAGGATTAAAATGTTTATTAATGGAATTCAAAAGCAAAAGAGTTCAGTTATATTAGCTACAAAAATATAATTATTATAATTAAGATTGCAAAGTATTAATGAAGTACTTTAATAATTACCCCTTTTCCTCAGAGATTTACTTTGCAAAACCTAATCTGAATTTTACATAATATGAAGGAAACATTATTGTTGTAAAATGTGGATTGTGAAGGACGGCTATGCTGGCCGTTGCAAGGCTTCATGCATCAATGGGATAGATGGAGTTCCTTCTCATGTAGGACTGGGGAATGGTTGGGGAGGAGAGACAGTTCGTGAATCCTGGTTCCTTTCTCACCCTCCAGGCCACATCCAGATGAGCACAGCCATGTGGTATGTGGCACCATGGACACATCTGCGGTGCCACATACTGCACATTCAGCTGTTCTCCACGCTGCAAAAAAGCAGTGCGGGAGGGGTTGACCCTGGATCGCCACTACTGCAGCCCCAGGAGGCCCCCCAGGACCCCAGGTAAGGCTGCTGGGGCCAGCCCAGCCTCCCCTACCCCACCCAGGGTAACCTGCCATGTGCCAGAGGGCATGTGCCACAGGTTTTCCCTGGGGACAACTAGCCACAGCACAAGGTGCATCACAGCTAGTTATCCTTGGGGAACCAAATGTCCATGCACATGTGGATGCAGCCCCCCGGGCACAGATACTCCTGTGGACTTAAGGTGCAATAACCTTCCTGGGAGAAGAGAAAAGGGCCTAACAAGTTACCAGAATTAAACTACAGATCGTTAATTGTAGCAGGCAAGGCTGCTGAGGATTGAGCCATATCCTTCTCCCCAGGATCTCCATGTAGTTTTCTTTGTTCTGGTAGACTCCGTATTGCACACCTACAGATATATGGGACAGTCAGATAGCAAATCTCCATCTTGGGCCATTCAGTCCATTTAGTCTCCCTAGTGGGTAAAGTCAGCTTGACGTTGAGTTGAAATAAATAATGAAGAGTGGAGTGCAAAGTCTGTAATAATGGTTGATACCTCTTTGGATCAGGTGTTTCTTGCCCACCTGCTCCCTTTTCTCTTTGTAACTTTAAGGCTAGGAACAGACATTACATTTGTCTCAGGACAAGTTGTGCCTGTGACTGTTCTGGAACAGAAAAGTCCCAGGATTGGCATGTACACACATCACCCTTCCAATCAGGGTTTAGTGAGCAGCTGAACACACTGCTGCTTTTCTAC
The DNA here is from genome assembly GCF_030867095.1 of Alligator mississippiensis. Taxonomy (NCBI): domain Eukaryota; kingdom Metazoa; phylum Chordata; order Crocodylia; family Alligatoridae; genus Alligator; species Alligator mississippiensis. Next base: position 344,514,481 of record NC_081824.1, read on the forward strand.
CATTGATTCAATTATCCAGTCCCAAGGCAACCATTTAGATGCACTTCCTGATGTCCAGGGACAAAATGTTAGCGCTTCTTATCCCATGAACCTTTTTAGGGTTTGTCCTGAACAATTGCACTTTGTCTGGGATAAAATGGTTTCTCCCAGGACAAATGCATCTTCTCTTTGTAGCCTTTATGTGGTAAGAAGTAAGGAAAGAATTAATGAAGGCAGAATACAGCCTATGCCACCCTTTGCTTCAGTAGTGCTACTCACTGAACCTGACACTGCTGAGGTCAAGTAATGGTGGCAGAATCTCTACCTGTTCAAAAGGAAGTCTTCTTTTGAACAGGAACACATTTCCCAGATACACTGCAGCAATGTCTTTAAGAGACACTTGGTACTCAGACACATTGTTACAAGGTGTTTAAGAGAGACTTGATATTTTCCATAAAATAAGATTGCCTTATAGCTAATTGTTTGAAAACATACAGGAATGGAACCAGATCCGTCCTCATTGTAAGCTTGACAGAGTTAATGGAGCTGCACAAGGGATGATTTTGGGTCACAGATTGTACCTAGCATCTGGAAATAAAAAGTCCAGTGTACTGTCTATAGTCTTTCAAACAAGGGCCCAACCTTGTGCCATTTGAAGTCAACAGGAAAACTCTTATTGTTTTCCTTGGGTTAGATGGAACAGATGACTGTATCACCCCGGAATTGCAGCCTTAGTGCTGTTCTGCCTACAACTTACCCATATGCAGAAAGAGCTATCCTTCCATGGGGAACAGCATATTCTGCCTGTCCTTGTAGCCTCCATCCCACATCCCTCATGTAGCCAGCCAGTTCTGCAGGTCAGCATGCAAAAATGCAGTGCCATGGGGGCATCTGTTCCTTTCTCTGCCCTCCTTAGGCTACCAGTCTGCTTGGGGGAAATAGGAAAGGAGGAGACCCAGCCAGGTTTATACTAATGTAAGAGTGCACACACCCAGATGGGGATTAGTCTAACTCAGGGGTGTAAAACATACAACCAGCAGGCCAGATCCAGCCCATGGAGCTGTATGATCTGGCCTGCAAATCACTGGTCACCAGCCACACAGCCCTGCAGACTGCATGGGGTATGCAGACTGGACCCTGTGCCACAAGCACTGCAGGAAGCATGGAGGTCAGTCCAGGGTGCGGCACGCAGCCCATGTTGCAAACCCTCTGTGCCCTGTGCAGCTCCAGGTCTATCCCATGTGCTGTGAATAGTGTGCCTGCGCCATACCAGCCTCAGGGGCTGGCACATGCCAAGTCAGTCCTGGTCTAGCCCACAGACCAGTTCAGGGATACTCATCTTACCCATGGAGCTAGATGAGTTTGACAACCCTGGTCCATTCATTATAGTAGTACAGCTTTACTTGTAGTCTAGGCAAATGTTGCTTATAAACCAGGGAAATGTTTTGTTTCAGGCAGCTACAAAGAAACCCGTATATAATATTCTATCTCGTTTCTTTATTTTTCTTTCAGTAGCATAGGTGAAATTCCCTCCATCCCTTAAGGGAAATGCAGAGGTTGAAGACTCTTTGCTATCTATCTTCCCACTGCACACATGTATAAGCACTAAAGATAATTTGGCCCTTTAGAAAGAAGATCAGGCCCAGCAGATCTTAGTTATTGCTAAAAGTAAGAAACAATTAGACTAATTGCTATTGCAAAACCAAAACATTTCATTGTTATGATGATTAGGATAATATTGCATGTGAGAGTAAAGCAAATGAGCTTGCTTTAAAAATAGGACCAAAATAAAGATCCCCCAGGGGAACAGTGACCTGTATCAGTGAAAACACAGGTGTTACTTAAGCCTGGGTTTTGTAAAGCTGAAGTCAAAAAGGATTTTTAATGGGCTTTACTGAAAGAAGATCTGATCTAATCCAGTTCACATTATGGTCAATGAGAATTGTGATGACAGTTGTCAGTGATGAAGGCACTCCCCTGGGAGGGTAGAGACGTGGGTCCCAGCACCTGCCCCTTTTACAGTTGTCAGGCATTGGCTAAAAGGGAGAAATAACTCTTAGAGCAGGGACTCTTAGAGCCCCAAGATTTTTCCTCTCCCTTTGGAGTGCCCTCATCAACTAGACTACAGAGGCAGGCTCCCTTTTGCTTGTCCTCCTGATCCTGTGACTTGCATTATTGGCAGCCCAGTGGCCCAACTTCCTGAGAAAAAAAGAGTAGGGGGTATCCTTCCACATGCAGAATGTAGGGTAGATTTGCACCTTTATAGACTAACTAAATCAGAGATGTTTAGAATAAGTTTGAATAGACAAGGCCTTACTTAATCAAATGCTGTGAAGGGACTGCAGGAAGCAGAGCTGCTGAATAGAATGCAGTGATTGGAATACAGAGGCAAACATTCAGACTGCTGTAGAGTCTGGTCCCTAGGGCATTCTCCCAGCAAGTGGGTTTGAATCCTCTTCGGCTGCAGTGTGTTTAAACCCAGGCCTCCCATTTCCCAGTCAAGTGTGCAGAACATTAGGTTATTGTAAAAAGGTAGGCATCACTGTCTCTGCTGATCAGATGTTTACGTTCAGAAGACAGACTAGGTGATCTGGACTATAAGTGAACAGTTTCCTAAACTCTGGAAAGAGGCAGGAGTTGACAAACACCCCCTGTGTTTCCAATCTCTAGGTGCTTCTGGGCTGGCAGTTTTACATTTTGGAGCTACCCAAACCTGCCTGTTAACTGTGTAGGGATCATTGGAGCCTAACCCCAGTCAAATCAGGGCAGCTACCTGGTGCAAAGTACCCAAGTTTTAGGCATTTTGGCTCCTTAGTGCCCTTGATCCTTTGCAAGGGATCTGGCCCTTGGTCCTTTGCAAGCCATATATAAATTGTTTACTGGGAATAGGAAACAGAGTCCCATTTATTTCGGTTTCTGGATGTCTTGGTTTGTATTTAGTACTACTGTAGCCTGTTTGAGTGGACAGGATTAAAAGGGTACTGTCAAGATTATTACTATGTCAGATAAAGAGACCTACCTGGCAGTAACCACATGTGATAGCCCAAATAAGTTAACTTGGTGTTGGTGGTAGTGGTTACATTTTCCACCCATTTCATTGCAAACCCATTTCACTGTGCCAGACAAATGAAAAAGTGACTTATGAGTCTGTTGCCAAACTAACAATTAAATATCATGCTCTGTAAGTGTGCATGCCCTGACTCAGCATTTGACAATCAGAATACAACATGCTAGGTGTTATGTTTAACATGCTGAAACAAGAAAGCAAGCAAACCTTTATGGGATTTTAGAATGCAGAATAATTTCCACTTGAGTACATTTTAAAGCCCTGCATAATCAGGGCTCCAGATATTGCCAGCATGTTATAAATACCAAGAAAGATAAACAGGCAGGTAAGAGAAGTCACTACAAATATATATACCTTTGCAATTGCGGGCCTCTGGAGAGTTTTTTTTAATATTATAATAAAGAAGATACATTTTTTAAACCAAATCCTAAAAAGTAACATGACAGATATTTAAACTCATAATATGTTAGGACATATATTTTGAATTATTTTTCCTCTGGATGACAGGTTTAAAAAAACAGGAGTGGTGAGTCAGTGCACAAGCTACAACTACTACAAGGGGGCAAAAATTTAGTATAATGGGCCTGTGTAGTTTATCTAATGTCTGGACTTATCCACTGAGAGGGATGTGTGTAGGGTACTTCAATTTTAAATATCCAGAACTATATTACCAATCAACACATCATTGTCAGACAGTGGGACTCTAATTGGTTATATCAGAACACTCCTGATGACTGGTTTCTTTTGGCACAGTATTAATTCTGTTCGATCAGCTGGGTAATGGAGATGTGATCTTGCATCAGTTTATGTTAATATCAAAGCTCCTGTTGACCACTGGTGGAGGGCCCGGACCTAATTGTCCTATTCCTCCTCAAGTTAATGGCAAAACTCATGTTTGCTCTACAGGTTAAAGAACTCAGGATCCAGACCTAGATGAGGATACAAACCTTTAACTTTGTAGAAGTGCATGTATCAAAGCACAGCACTATGAATGGGCTGTTATTGCAGCTCTGTGTTTTGTAGATATAATGAAATAATGAAGTACACAGTGTCTTTTTAAAAGTAATGTTAGTACACATATGTGTGCTCATAGTAGCTGAATTATTAACATAAGAATAATGATATCCACCTGTCTGAATATATTATTTCTTAACTGCAGTCCATGTTAGAGTCACTCTCATTTGTGTGTAGAAGCGAACAGGTGGTTTCCAGTGTGTGAATGATAATTGTTTAATTTTTGCTGTAAAAAGGAAAGGTATTTTCTGGACACTTCAGTATTATCTGGAATTAATCTTGTTCACTAAGAATGGGAACCCTGTTCTATGATTCCCTGTTATCTCATTGGTTCATTGCATTAGCTTGGCAAAGTCAGTTAGGACTTGATTTTTACACATGGGAAAGACCCGGGACGTGAACAAATATACGTAGCCTGGCATAACCCCACGGAAAGGATTGTGAGGGTGGTATGCTTTACAGTAGCCCTTACTGCTGCCTTTGAGAAGGGTAGTGATATGTACCCTCCTGCTCTTCCTTGTGGACACTCACTAACAGACCGAATCAGATACCCATGCTTAGAAGTGTGAAGCATTTCCCAATGTGCCAGACTCCTCCACCTCCCCCAGGGTGGAGGAGTTAGTGGTAGCAATCTGCCTGGGTCTTGCATAGTTGTGCAAGCAGGGAGGAGAATCTATGCAAAACAAACCAGAATTTAGCATTTACCAGCTCAGTGCCTCAGTTTCCTGCCTCAGTTTCCCTGTCTCAAATGCTAATCATGCTAATTCACCGCAGAGGGAATATGTGTGTATGTCTTTTTGGAAATATCACTCTATGTTAAATGCTAAGCAGTGTTATTTTTTCTCAGTTGAATACATTTTCCCTCTTGAGGAGTGCAGTGGTCTAAACTATTATTATGTGTCCTGTTACAAGGCTAGGTGCCTCCCTGCTTCATCTTAGCAGTCGGTTCAGAATGAGATGACTGTGAACAGACCATTACAATCACATCATGAGTTCATCACATGGAACAATGTTACTGAACTGACCTACTTTTCCTATACGCCTACAGACCACTAATCCTGTTTAGCATTGCTGGAAAGGGACAGGCACACCAAGGAGCACACTGAATTGTACAGATGGCAGTCCCCACTGATAAATGCAGTGAATTTTGTTTATTTATTCTGTTTTCTGTAGTGTTAGGGGTGTTCAGGACAAGTTTTGAATTGCATGAGTTATTTTGTCCATTCATCAAAGGCTGAATAGTATTAATCACTTATTAATACTAAAAATCATAATTAATAAACATGTAAGTAATGTTCTTTATTCAGGGATCCCAAAGTTACAGACCAGCTCTATAAAGCAGACATACTATTCTCCTTCCTTATAGTAGTTTATACAAGCATAGTTCTATTGACTTTGATGGGGCTACTCCTGATTCACCCTGGTGAGAGAAAAATTATATCTTATAGATACTGGGGTCAATTCTCACATCTAAAAAAAGAGCTACCACTAGGGCTTAGGGGGAACAGGTGTGTAACAGCAGTCAGGAATGCTATGTAATACTTTGGATAGTTGAGACAGAACTCTTTTTTGTACTGAATTAGCAGAATGTAAGGATGGATGAGGAACCTTTCCTTCATTTTCTTGTAATCCCATAATCCTCAATTACATTACTGTTGGACAGCACTCTCTTCCCCTCTGCCACGTTTTGGCCCAGTTTAGCCAGTAGAGAAGTAATAATGTCAAACTCAATGATTTCAGTATCTAAACTGTTTTTTTCACAACTTTTTTGTTTTTACCCTGAAAACATCTTAAAGAACCTTCTAACAATAAGAAATACAGTGAAAGAACAAATTAAGAAATATTATCAACCCAATTAAAGGACCAACAAGAGACATTTAAGCAGATATGATGGTGATTTTTGAAAATGTTGATAAGTATCTTCCTTGGCTTATAACCATCTTGCTTTGTGTGTTTTAAATGTAACCTTTTTTAAGTAAGGATCATTCCTAAATATTGTAAATTTTCACATTTAAAACAGCAAAAACAAAATATTCTCGGCCAAAAATATATATTTTCCTTTAACTATGTTTTGTCTGTTTGAAAGCCCAAAATATTCTTTTTTCCAGTGCAAACAAAATTCAGAAACTGACTGAAGAGAGAATGACTAAGTTAGACATGCTTGGGCAAAAATAGACATAGATTTAAAGCTGCATGCTTACCGTTCTACTGGATTTTACCTTTACACTTAAATACAGTAATTCCCATAGCAATTGCTGCATTACATGATTCATAGTAACTGCAGGCTGCCATTCTACCGCTAAAAGAACACCGTGCTTTCTCAAAGAAAAATACACGTTAAAATGAAAGAGGATTTTCTCATGTGTGTTAAGCTACTGTGTTTTCAGTTTGGTAATTCAGTTTCTCAGTTTTTTCATAAGTTTGTTTTCCTTTTTAATTTTATTTTAATTGTAAGCTTTGGCAAGTTTTTATTCACAATTCAAAGACTTCTATTTAGGCAAATTGTATGGTTGGGATTAATTTCTGATTCAAAATTAATTTGTACATGTATCTGGTCATTTGTTCTGAATTATGTTTACAAATTCTTACCTACATATGTTATCACACCAGGACTATCCAAATGCCTCATCCCCTTGCTGTCTTGCCCCCCACAAAAATGAATCAGGAGCTTATATTGGTCACTTTTTACCTTCCATTCTTTGAGGTAGCTTATTACAATTGAAAGTCCCTAAGTAGCAAGCTACCACATGTGGACCCAGGTTAGCTGGCCATGTGGTAGCCTCATGGGAAGTTCATATCTGACTACCTTTATTTCTGAGTCAGGGCAGACATTGCTATTTAGTGTAGCCAGCACAACTGTGGGGAGGAGACTTAGCTCAGCAGATAGAGCAACGCTGTAGATTAACTCACTAAAACCCATGTTTCTATATGCAGCATAAGATGATAAAGGCCAGGTGACTTTTATATAGTAGGTTCAGTTTCAGTGGCTATAGACTTTATCATAATAAAGCCTGAATTATTTCTCTCCCAAGCAGCTATCACTGTATGAATGAATGTGGGAAGATGCCCATCCTGATCAGATAATATGGGTTTGATGGTTTTAGCATTCTTTTGTTTCCAAAATATCACTGTTTCCCCAGTAAATGAAGTATAACATTCTAATATAATAAAAGCTGTAGAACTTCTGGCTGTGTGTCTGTCTGTCCATAATGCTCTGGGCCAACTGTGCATGCACCACCCAGAGCCTTATTGACAGACAGACACACAGGCAAGGCAGAGGCGGTGGGGAACAGTGTGTGCTCCACCGCACGCAGGGGACAGGAGGCGAGGGGCGTGGCTTGTGGCTGTGTGGGGGCATGGCACATTGTGGGACCTGGCATGTGGCCGCAGGGTGCTGCGCAGGGTGCCACGCGGGTCGTACCCATTGGCTGCAGGGCGGGGCGCGCCCCTGTACCCGCATGGCACCCTGCGACTGCATGCCACACACCCCCCAAGCTGGGATCACCTGCTGGCCGTGGGCATGGGGCACAGTACACACGGGGCACAAGGGAATGTGGCATGTGGGCACATGGGGAGCTGGCACAGGGGGTGCGTGGACAGCGCCCAGCAGCAGCAGCACATGGCTGCGGGGCAGGGTACACCCCGACTCCCCATGCGACACCCTGCAGCCATGCCCCTGCCCAACAGGGCATGACTACCAGCTGCAGCTGCAGGGCACGCTGGGCGGGGGGTGGAACTGGCTGCAAGGTGCCATTTGGGGTGCCAGTGCAGGGGGCGACTGGGGCTGAGACTCTGCTGGGCTGCGCTCAGGCCAGGTCAAGCTGTGGGGCCATGGGAGCCCGGTGGCTCCTCCAAGGCCAGGGGCGGGTGGCTCCCGCCGCTGTGCATACTGTGGGGGAGCCAGGGGAGGGGGCCTGCACCACCCCTGGGCTCCCTGGCATCACACCCGTGCATGAGCCACTGGGTTCTGATGGCCCCGTGACCCAGCCTGGCCAAGGCCCCAATCACAGTGAATGCGGCCCTGGCCAGGTTGGGCCGTGGGACACTCGGGGCCTGGCAGCTCCTCCACAGGCAGTGCCAGGGAGCCCAGGGGGGCACATGGCCCCTGATCTGTGCACGGGGCAAGGGCAGCTGCAGCTGTGGCCTCCGCTCCACCTTTGCTCCCTGCCTCACTGCCCCTGCTTTGACAGTGGCGCGGCACCATGTGAGTCCTACCACAGGGCAGGGCGGGCCAGGCAGCAAGGCATGTGTGTGTGGTGTGGGGTTGGGTGTGGGGATGGCATGTGGCTGTGACTGTGTGCGTGGCTGGGTGTGCGTGGCGTGTGCTGGGTGGGTGTGTGGCGAGTGGCTGGGTGGGTGTGTGGCGAGTGGCTGGGTGGGTGGGTGTGGCATGTGGCTGGCTGGGTGGGCGTGGCGTGTGGTACGTGGCTGGGTGGGTGGTGTGTGGCTGGGTGTGTGTGTGTCAAGTGTGGGGGGGTGCACAGGACCAACACAGAGTGTAGTGGGGAGGTGCATAAGTGGAGGTGGTGGCACTCTGTCCCTGCTGCCTGCCTGTCATTCTTGACAGGCACTTTGCTGGTACATAAATAAAACTAGCAAAAAGTAGAATAAAAGCCGCAAACTTAAAACTGTATTGTTTTTCACATTGTTTTTTCCATTGGCCAAGCAAGTTAAAAACCTTTTTTACCAAACATACATACCTGAGGAATGACAGATCCCTGGGTGATCCAAAACTTCTCCCCTTCCCACCCCCCAATTTACTAACATGCAAAGAGGCCTGAGGATGTGTGGTTTGCCAAGAGAAAGGGGGCATGCCTAGTAGGGCTGTGTGAAGCAGCTAGTATTCGCTTCAGATTTGGCCAATTCAGAGGGAAAATGATTCGATTCAGTGATTCAAATCACTGTCCCGATTCAATTCAGCTGAATTGGATCTGAAGATTCAGCACCGCTTTGGTGATTCACCCATAGACTAAACAGGTAGCAGTCCTCACTGCGCTGGACACAGCTGGCTGCCTCCAACTGATAAGTCTGTTGTGGAGTGGGGAGGGAAGGGGCATGGGGGGGGCAGATCAATGCCTCCACAGTAAGGGAGGGATTGGGGCTGGGGCTGGGACAAGCTGCCCAGCCAGGGCAGGGGGGCACAGGAATAGCCATCCCTAGGTCTGTGCAGGACCAGGTGGGGGGTGTGGCAAGCAGCCAGAGGAGTGGGGGAGGAGGGTGGTGAGCTGCCAGAGCAGGGGGTAGGGTGGGGTGGTGAGCAGCCGAAGGAGCAGCTGGAGCTAGCAGTGTGTGGAGGCTCTCAACAGCAGCAGTGGGTGGCAGCCACGGCAGAGACTGTCCACAGGGCCCCCCAAAGTGCGGGGCCTGGGACAGTCACCCTGATTCGCCCCCTCCCCCCAGGGATGGCCCAGAGCACAGGACTCAGGGAGGGGGGTTCCTGCCAGCGTGTTCTGCTGCTGTGGGAGGACATGGGAACAGGCATGTGTCCCCAGATCTGTACGGGACAGGCTGGGCCAGGCTGTCCTCCGGACAGGTGGCAGAAGATGCTGGGAGCAGGGGCTATGCCCTCCCACTGTTCAGCACCCCCCACCCCTGCTCTGCCAGCTCCCTGCCTGGGCAGCTTGTCCCAGCCCCAACCCCAATCCCTCCCTCACTGTGGGGGCGTTGATCTGCCCCCACCATGCCCTTTCCCTCCCTCCTCCACCCACCACAACAGACTTACCAGCTGGAGGCAGCTGTGTCCAGTGTCCTCGAGGACTGCTGCCTGTTTAGTCTATTTCCAAATCTCCGAATCAGGTTGAATATTTTCCAAATCAATTCGGAGGCTTCCAATTCAATTCACAGCTTTTAATTGGTCTCCCGATTCGATTTGGATTCAGAGATTTAGCCACAGAATTGAGCCAAATCTCCTCTGAATCGAAACAGCTACCGAAGCTTCACACAGCCCTAATGGCTAGCTCCCAAGGCAGCAAGCATGTGCACAGCCAGTGAACATTTGGCACCTCCTGAAAGGAGCACAGTGAACCAGTACCTGTGCTATATTGGCAAGATTCATTGTAAACTGGGCACAGGCGGCAATATAGTGATTGCCCTGTACTCTGGGATATCCCTGATAGCCTTTGTTCCTTAAATTATGTTGTCAAGTTTCAAAATTTTACTTTTTTCAAGTGAGTCATTCCTGAGTGGAAGAACTTGTCTGGCAAGAGCTGTGGCCAGCATTTTCCAAAATGACCATCTGTTTGGTTTTCACTCACGTTTTGTTAGCACACTTAAGACTATTTGGGCCTCATTATTAAAAGCACCAACCCCTCACCAACCAACCTCTCAAATTGGAACTGCTAAACAAGAAATATGGTCCCTCAGAAAACCTAGCCCAAGTTAGCTATCTGAAAAATAAGATGTGAAAGAGCCATCCTGCCTTGTAGAAGTAGCTAGTGCCTAATGGCACAACAGCATTATATCCCAGTGGAAAATGAAGGGCATTGGCTCAGAACTAACCTCATTTGATCCTTCAGGTCTGTCATGTTGGGTGGCAGTTCTGTCCTGACCTAGATTTTTGTTGAGTGTTGATTTCTTTCACTTCAAGTATCTTTTCATAGTGGAATATCAATTTCAAATGCCAAATGGTTGGTGTTTCACTTGAGCTGTGAGGCTGGAGTCTGCTGGTTCAGATCTTTGCTGATTCCAACAGGTTGCCATCTTTCACTGTGATGTGTAATCTTTGTATCTTTACTTATATCTGATGACAACAAATATATTAGTAAAGTCACAAATGTGATTGTCTTACTAAGCATTCTGATCACAGTGGATACCAGATTGATCTATTTCCATAGTGTTACAAATTACATTTTCTTAGGGTGCAAATACTGGCCACACTTTGAAGGAAACATGGTGCTGTTAATTTTGGGAAGTGGTTTCTTCTGGGGAGGGAGCTGTGGCAAAGACCAAGGAAACCTGGTTTCTTCCTTACTCATGTTAATAGTCAGAGTTGTTCCCTGGGAACCTGGCTGTGTTTGATCTGAGAGTTCTGATAGTGTATGCCTGAAGAACGGTGCGGGTACGTGAAAGCTTGCAAATAAATACTTTTTTTTGGAAATATCTATTTGATCTAATAAAAAATATCATCTCTGCCAAAAGCTCTGATTCCTTCTCACTGCTCATGTGACATTTGTGCTCCTCTCTGCTCAAGGGTGTATATGTCTAGTGTGAAATAAAGAGATTATTCTAAGAATATAACCATAGTTCATTTTATTGATTTCTCCTCCAACGTAAACTGTCTTGCAAGGCTCTAATGTTGCTACAGCCCAACAGAAGGGGAACAGTACTGCTTCGCAATAACTGTGTGTGTTCAGCCCTTTTGATTTTGTAAAGAACATTTTAATTTAATTTCCTTATACACATATACACACTAGCAAGCTTTGTTAGTAATGTTTAACATCTTCTCTAGATTTGGTTGAATCAGTATAATCATGGAGGTATAATTGAAGTGGTAATTAGACATTATGCCACCCAACAGATCCCAAATTGTATATCCTTGAATGAGAAACTTGGTCTTCACTGAAAGTTGGCCATAAGTTGCTTCACACTAATTGGAAGGCCAAGTCCTTAATGTAATAGAGGAGATTCATAGATTCATAGATTCATAGATGTTAGGGTTGGAAGGGACCTCAATAGATCATCGAGTCCGACCCCCTGCATAAGCAGGAAAGAGTGCTGGGTCTAGATGACCCCAGCTAGATACTCATCTAACCTCCTCTTGAAGACCCCCAGGGTAGGGGAGAGCACCACCTCCCTTGGGAGCCCGTTCCAGACCTTGGCCACTCAAACTGTGAAGAAGTTCTTCCTAATGTTCAATCTAAATCTGCTCTCTGCTAGCTTGTGGCCATTGTTTCTTGTAACCCCCGGGGGCGCCTTGGTGAATAAATACTCACCAATTCCCTTCTGTGCCCCCGTGATGAACTTAAAGGCAGCCACAAGGTTGCCTCTCAACCTTCTTTTGCGGAGGCTGAAAAGGTCCAGTTTCTCTAGTCTCTCCTCGTAGGGCTTGGTCTGCAGGCCCTTGACCATACGAGTTGCCCTTCTCTGGACCCTCTCCAGGTTATCCGCATCCTTCTTGAAGTGTGGCGCCCAGAATTGCACGCAGTACTCCAACTGTGGTCTGACCAGTGCCCTATAGAGGGGAAGTATCACCTCCCTGGACCTATTCGTCATGCATCTGCTGATGCACGATAACATGCCATTGGCTTTTCTGATGGCTTCGTCACACTGCTGGCTCATGTTCATCTTGGAGTCCACTAGGACTCCAAGATCCCTTTCCACCTCTGTGCCACCCAGCAGGTCATTCCCTAGGCTGTAGGTGTGCTGGACATTTTTCCTCCCTAGGTGCAGCACTTTGCATTTCTCCTTGTTGAACTGCATCCTGTTGTTTTCTGCCCACTTGTCCAACCTGTCCAGGTCTGCCTGCAGCTGTTCCCTGCCCTCCAGCGTGTCCACTTCTCCCCATAGCTTTGTGTCATCTGCAAACTTGGACAGAGTACATTTGACTCCCTCGTCCAAGTCACTGATGAAGACATTAAAGAGTATCGGTCCAAGGAACGAGCCCTGCGGGACCCCACTGCCCACACCCTTCCAGGTCGAGACCGACCCATCCACCACGACTCTTTAGGTGCGACCCTCTAGCCAATTCGCCACCCACCGGACTGTGTAGTCATCCACATCACAGCCTCTTAACTTGTTCACCAGTATGGGGTGGGATACCGTATCGAAGGCCTTCCTGAAGTCTAAGTATACGACATCCACCCCTCCTCCTGTGTCCAGGCGTTTCGTAACCTGGTCATAGAAAGAGACTAGATTGGTCAGGCACGATCTGCCCGCCACAAACCCGTGCTGGTTTCCCCTCAGCATAATTTGCCCTGCCGGGCTCTCGCAAATGTGAGCCTTGATAATTTTTTCAAAGACTTTACCAAGGATGGAGGTGAGACTGACTGGCCTATAGTTGCCCGGGTCCTCCTTCCTCCCCTTTTTGAAAATGGGGACCACGTTAGCCCTTTTCCAGTCCTCCGGGGCTTGGCCCGTGCGCCACGAACATTCGAATATTCCCGCCAGTGGCTCTGCAGTGATGTCGGCCAGTGCCTTCAGCACCCTCGGATGGAGCTCATCCGGGCCTGCCGACTTAAAGGCATCCAGTTCTTCCAAGTGACTCTGCACCACCTCAGGATCTACGTATGGAAGCCTGGCACCTTGCTGCTGCCTCTCTACAACCCCAGTGAGAGACTTGTCGTGCCCCTCACTTAGGAACACCGAGGCAAAGAACTCGTTGAGGAGTTCAGCCTTGTCCCCCCTGTCTGTCACCAATTGTTTCTGCCCATTTAGCAGGGGTCCTATTCCTCCCTGGGCCTTCCTTTTACTCCCAATATATCTAAAAAACAATTTCTTGTTGTCTTTTACTTGGGTTGCCATCCTCAGCTCCATGGTAGCTTTGGCCCGCCTAACTGCCTCCCTACAAGCACGAGCAGAGGAGGTATATTCATCTTTAGTGATCTCACCCTGTTTCCACTTTTTATGTGCTCCCGTTTTGGCCCTTAGGCTGCCCTGGATTTCTCTGGTCAGCCATGGAAGCCTCCTGGCCCCTTTCCCTTTTTTGCCTCGCTCGGGGATCGTCTTGCTTTGTGCCCGAAGGATCGTTTCCTTAAGGCACAGCCACCCTTCTTGGGCTCCCATCCCTTCAAAACTCCTACTCTGCAGTGCGTCCTTGACTAATCGCCTGAGTGCATTGAGATCAGCTTTCCTAAAGTCTAGCACTTTCACCCTACTAGTTACCTTACCCACTCGACGTCTTATGTTGAATTCTATTATTAGGTGATCACTGTCTCCCAAATGGCTACTGATCTGGAGGTCCCCTATCATGTCATCCCCCATTGCCAATACCAGATCCAGTATGGCATTCCCCCTAGTGGGACCATGCACCTCCTGTGTCAGGTGGAGGTCCTGTACACAGGTTAGAAACCTGCGTGAGCGATGGGACCTTGCTGTCTGCGTCTCCCTGGTCTGCAAGGAGGTAATGCTATTACTAGTTATTGTGGGCATATGCTTCCTTGTGACATAATTCCTGGGCAGTGTACTGAACACAACCTTCAGAGGCTACTTTGCCCCATCAGACAATGTTCCATCCTTGGCAATGGACAGATGAGTGTTGGAAAGCAATACCCATAGCCATGAGATCCACTTCCATTCTTTCCCCTCAGCTATCCCCCTTCATAGACCTTTTCACAGTAGCTTGTTACCAACAGAAGAGGCTACATTGCTGTGTCAAGGAATCATGGAGGAGGTTCTTCAGAAATTCAGGGGAGGAGGCTTTCATTTCTGATACTGCTTAATTTTAAGGATCTTCATTCCACCCTAGGCATGAGGTAACTCAACAAATATATGCACTGCCTAGTGATTTTAGCAGAAGTATAAATATCAGATCTTATTCCACTGACTTGGCACCTAAATGGACCTAGGTGCAATCTAGTTCCATCTTTCTCAGACCTCTAAAAACTCTTCTCCTTTTGTAACATGCTAGCATTTTATCCATAAGACTAAGTCACAAAAATGAACTTAGGAGAAAGAGGATCTACCCACCAAACGCTTAGGTTAACAGCTTTCCAGGAATTCAAGCAGGATGGAATAGGATCAAACTTAGGAACCGTACATGTGGAATAGTAGCTGGTCCTACTAACTTCAAGGCAGTAAACTCCTGGGGTGTTTATAGACATGCTTCGGAGGTGCGGGGGGGGGGGGGTGCTTTAATTAACACAGATACAAGAACTGAGCTAATTAAAGTGCAGGGAATGACACGTGTATTAGCATCCCCATGCTGAAAAATGGTGGCAGGTTGATTTGGACTAAAGCTCATCAAAATTTTCAGCACAGGACGCTGATACATGTGATGCTGGAGTCGGCTGGAATGTTTTAATTACCCCTCCTCTGCAGCTCTTTCTAAATCCGCTGCCCCTGTTTGGGGAGCAGGGGCCAGGAGCTTCCTGCTGCCAGCGGCCCTGGCCAGTAGACAGCCATGTTCCAGCCCTGGCCAGTAGACAGCTGTCTCCTGGCTTGGGGCTCCCTGCCAGCCCCTGGGTTAGCTCCCAAGGGGAGCCTAAAGTTCCCATTGGACAGGGCCCCATTGCAGGGCCCCAGGAAGTGGGAGCAGTTTGCTGCCAGGAGCAGCAGATCTTCTCCTGCTTCCCTGCATGTGTAGATGCCTTCCCAGGAGCATTTACTCACGAGTAGTTTACTTCCAAATAAACTGATCCCAGATCAAATGCTTGTGTAGACACACCCACTGTGTAAAAGTGAAAGTAAGGTCTCCATGCAACATACAAGGAGCAGAACAATGAGCAGGTTCAGCTCCCTTGCTGCTGCTACTCAGTTGTTTACTGTAAGGAAAGATCATTTTTTCTTCATTCAGCCCTTTCAGAAACAAGCTGTGCATCTTATTCTGGGGCATATTTTATGTGAGAGAGTACTTGAGAGTCAGTATTTGCCTGACTGTATTGGAGGATGAATAACTTTCAGAAGTATTTGTTGATTCATTTTTATTAAACTATAATGAAATGTGTCAAATACATTTTCAAATAATAGGCAATCAACATTATCCTAATGATAAATGTGAATGATGATAGTACTGGCCAACCTCATGGGGTATTGTGAGGCTGGATTTGTTGATAGATTTAAAACTGTCTAAGCATTGTTTAAGTGTTATAGTTGTGTATCTTCCAGTTTTCAGAATTTGGCAATATAAAATTCAATATACATCTTATATATTTCCTATTTAGTTCTTTTGCCACTGAATTAAAATCACATTAAGCCTCTCACCTGTAGTATGTTTATCCTCAGACCAATGAACTATAGTTTATAATCCCCTACCACAATTCTATTGTTAGAAAACATTTTCATAATAATTCTCATATATATTACATATTTTCTTACATTACTAATTTCTGAGCCAGTAGAGTTCTACTATCTACTGGTTAATAACAGGAGAGAATGTATTTGTATTTTATCCATAATTCTTCCTGTTGACCTGTTTTATTATTGTTTTTTAGTCAAATGGTCTTCAGGCAATAAAATTTCCTGGAAAAATTACATGTAAAAATCATACCTGATTGACATAGTGTATATATCATTAACGATGTGTAGGGGGTGTACACGGGTGCATGTGCACCCCCTGAGCGTGGCGGTGCACCCCCTATGAAAAGGCACCACCGACACTGCCACTTGCCACCCCCCAACCCACCACCGACACCACCGGCAGCATCTGCAGACAGTCAGCAATCACTGCTGGCCAACGCTGCTGCTTCCGGTGGCACTTGTGGGTGGTTGCCGACCCCTGGTCGGTGCTTGCCACACATCCCCACTGCTGCCAACAGCACTGGCGACATCAGTTTTAAACATAGGGTCACTGGGCGTGTCTACATGTTGCCCTATGGCGATGTTGTTACTGCGCCATGCGGCGACATTGTTACAGTAGCCTTTGGGAAGTAATAAAGCATGATGCAGTAACCACCCGTACTGCACTGTACACATGGTTATTTTTAGCAGCTACTTCACCATAAAGGTGGGTTATAATGGGGGAGTGCGCTACTGTGCCAAAGTAGCTGCTGGTCACATGTAGACACCAGTGGATGCTACGGCGATATAGCGTCACATGGAGATGCACCCACTGATTTTGTAAATCTTTTTGTGATGGGATTGTTTGGGTGAAAAAATCTTTTGTGGTCTAATGCAAGTATGGGTAGATGCCATGGTCAGATTCAGGTAACAGTAAGTATTAGGTTTTGTCCTTCAGGTGAATTGGGGTTAAGCCACAAATACCCCTTACTCACAAAAGCACAGAGCAAAAGAAGTGCAGATAATGGGCAGAGAATTAAATGGACCAGGACATCAGTCCTCAACTGTGCTGAGCTCACACTTGCCTAAATGATTTATCATTGTACTTATTTATCTTTTTTCTCTTTATGGTTAGTACTTGGATGCACCTACTGTATGCTCAAAAGTGTTCAGTCTCATGGAACTAATTTCCTGAGTGATGAATGTAGGCCTGAGTAAAGGTCAATGTCTAACCAGTCTGTTCTAAAAAACCTAACACTGGCTGCATCTATACATGCCGCGCTGGTGCAGTAACAGTCTGTGCTGCACCGTGTACACCATGCACATTTAATTTTAGGTACTATATCACTGTAGCAATGCGCTATAATGGGGGAGCAAATTGGTACGACGAGATAGTTGTAGTGTCACGGTTCTTGCCTGCGGATGCTACATCACCGTAGCGCATTGCTACGGCAACCTAGTGTCACCTGTGGACATGCCCACCGAAGAGTTCAGTACATGTTTACAGGTTTGCCTAGGGATTGCATGTTTTCCTCTGTGGCAAGTCACATTAGGTTAGCATAGGACTGGCAGCTGAACAGCTAAAAACCTGTTGAACTCTAAAAATGAAGCTCAAGTCAGCTGTTAAGAAGGCTGTTCAGTCTCAAGCTTAATCAGCCAACCCCAGAACTCTTGGATGAGACTACCAAGCAGGGTGTCAGATGCTGACAGTTACTAAGCCAGTTTTTTGCAATGTGGAAATCTGTTCTCTAGGAACAAGACTGAGACAATAAGACTGATGAACATATTTAAGTGCTTTGTTGAATTGGTCCCATAAGTCATCCCCATTGCAGCTTTTTCTTTTGAACTCCTGTGAAGCCCGTAGAGGAATTTAAGCCTTCCTATAACAGGAGGACTCACTTGGGAAGGCAGAAGTGGTAACTGCCTGCTGTTTCTAAGGATCTAGTTGTTTTTATAACATAGTAGCTTTAAGGGTGCACAGAGGTACAATTTTGACCTCTCTGGAGGTCCTGGGGTTCTAGCCTTACAGCTGGACAGTAGTGATCATGACAGACAGGTACTACTATAAGCTCTTTGATGTAGAGGGACTACGCTATGTTTGCACCATATCTAGAACAGTGCTGGGTTTAGTCCCTGATTAGAACCCCTTCTAAATGCTTCTACAATACAAAGAAATCATAAAATATCTCTACACTGCAGATTGCACAGAAATGTAAAGATACCTGAGCTTGCTGTAACTGATCTAATTCAGATACTGAGCATAGCTTGGCTACAGAAACCTGGTTCTCATTGTGGGCTGTTAACTCCAAAGGAACTGGGTAAATTAAGCCTTATTAAGTTCCTTACTGCTCTAGCTAGAATGCTTCAATGCCCATGTTAGTTCACTTATAGCTACTTTGGGTGTCCCTATGCTACACTGTGGTCTGCACTGAGGACATCAAATACTTATTAAAATAAAGGACTGAACTTTAAAGCACCGCTGACACATTTATTTGGCCCGGGTACTGTCACTCCTGTTATTAAAGTAAAGCAGAAGTGACTCTGAGATTAACCTGAAGGTGGAACTAATGAAATGACAACTGTTAATAACTCTGCATTCCTTCAACAGAAAAAACTGCTTAGAAAGTCTAATGGATGAAGATGAGAAAGACAGGGCAAAGAGGTGAGCACATTTTTCTCTTAAAACTCTTTGTTCATTTTTTGATGAACGCATGGTGATACATTTCTGCAGATGCTTTTTTTCCTGATACTAATTAATGCAAAGAGAGAGAAAAATAAAGCCTAGAACAACTTGAAAAGCGGTTTGAATCACAAACCACTATTATCAGCTACCCTAGAAAGATAAAAGAAGTTTGGTAGTGCTTCCTGCAAAAAATGTCAGCCAGCCAAATACAGCGAGTGGTTCTTTTTCACATTACTGCACAGTATCAGAACCAGAGAACCAACAGCACACTTGTATTCCTGGCACAATACTTCTTCCTTGTCCACTACATCTAGAAAATATACAGGTTACTCTCTGCATTTTTTCAAACACACATTTTGTAAAAGAAACATGGACTGTTTGTGGAAAACATAGATTTTTTCTTTTTATAGTACCCATTTTATACAAAGATGGCTCTAGTGGTAACAAATACTGTACTGAGTACCTTCAAAAGTTACTGTGGCAACAAAGAAACAACACTACAAACAATATTTTAGATCTAAGCTGGCACAAAAATCACTTCATATGTGGTAGGTATCATCTACAGTGATAAAATCACATTTGATTCATATGTAAGAGACTGGTGCTAGCACTTTGGAGAAGATGTTTTTTAAAGTAGAAAAAGATTGGTTGCAATGAACTTCTATAATAAAAGACAACCCATACTGGCACCTGGAATGTCACAAAACCTGCTTGCTAGCAGTTTTCCTGGGAGCATTATCAATCCTGCAACCACCAGTTTAATTGGTTTAGAGGAAGCCTTAGATTGCATGTATTTTTTTTTATCTTGGTTCTTTCTAATGAGAGTATTTCCAGTCCAGGCACAACTAGTTTATCCAGTTTCATCTCTTTTGATTCTTTCCCTGCTTCTTATCTCCCCGCAGCCTTTTTTCACTTATATAGGTCAGAACACACTGCAACCAAACTCAACTGTTCTCTGCTTCTTTTTCTAATTCATGCATGTTCAAGCCACAGAAGCCCAGTGTTTAATACCAGGAGCACAGAGCTGACCTAGCTGCTACCGCTTTAGACTTCAGGGAAGGTCTTGTGAGGCCAAGGGTCCATTAGACCCTGGAGTCACTCTACCATTACTCTTAACAAGGATCTTAATGCACTTGAGACTTCCTAAACATAGTACTATTAGTGCACAGTAAAAAGAAGCTGTATGTAGGGATGTGCCAAACCATCTGTAAATAATATATAGATCTGCAAACAGAGGAGGAGGAGAATAAAGGATGCCTCATGCCACATTACATCATGAAAAGATGTTTTTGGAGATGGTGTATAACAGCTGGAAGTGTCTTACCAAGTGTCAAGTATTACAGCATTCCAGAAATGCAGGATTGTTTTGCAAGCAGTGAGATACTGAAGTGAAGGAGAGAACAGAGGGAGGAGTTCAAGATTTCTATGAACTCCAACCCATAGGTCCAAATTGTTTTAATTTTGATACAAGCTAACCATTCAGAAATAGGATAGCATGTATCTTAATATCAGTATGTATCATTACCATTTGCTGTAATTTTAATGATGCATATGATTTTTTTGTGAAACATTGGGTGGATAAATTGATGATTTTCAAAAACTGAAAAAAATCTGATTTTTTAATTCAAATTCAGTGTTTATGAAAATAAAAGGCATTTTACTTTTTAAAATAAACATATTTAATATTCCATTTTAAATTAAGGTAGCATGTATTAAGCAGTGAATTTACTCCAATCTATTAAAATAATTCAGAATTGGATGCAAAGTGGTAAAACAGCTTTCAACACACGTAGGCTCTTCTATAGTCTGGAGAAACTATTTTCTTCATTTCAGTTTAGTTCAGTTAAATAAATAGTTCATTCAAAGTTGAGAAATTGACTGGGAGTCAAAAGACCAGAAAGGCTTGTTTTCTACTTTTTGGAGAAACAGTAGATATGAAAAAGGCGGTGATGTACTACTTCTAAAATCTTCTAGGTCACGATAACCGAAGTCAATCAGTTTGCATTACTAACTACAGATATTATTTCCGTTTCCTTAATAAATCAGTGTGTTATACATGCAAAACCTGCTTGGATAATTTTTTTCTTATATATCCAGCACACGTAGCTTAGTTTTAAAACACATGCTGGTTTTGGACATTTTTAATTTAATTCAAATTTCCCTCCAAAAGCATCCTGACACAAATTGCACTTCAAATTAATCATTTAGTAAGTAAAATGATTCTCCATTTTCAACATTCTCCATTTTCTTATATAAAACACACAAAAGTTTAGAACCTGAAGAAATGTATGTTAATCTTTATAATGTCCTAATTCTGCACATAATGCAATCCCCTGATAATCAAAAAGTTCTGTCAAATTTAGTGTAAAGATTATATTAAACTGGAAATACACTGGAAGAATTAGAAGGGGTCTTCAGGCTAAAATGGAGTGAGGATTGAATGATACGAAAATATCATGTTCTTTACTTTCCCTCCTGACACAGTTGTTCAGAAATGTAGGGATGATGCTCTTCAAATCTTGTTCTTAACAGTCTCTTATGCTGGACTAGGAGTCGGCTGAAATCAATCACACAGAATACACCCAGTTTATTGTATTGATAGCTGTAAAATAATCAAATATTTGCTTGTTTCCAGTGTATCTCAAAGTGTTTTCAGAGTTCAGAACAAGACAAACAAAAATTACCCTTCTGTCAGTAGAAACATACAGTATCTCTCCTGAAAAAGTTTATTGCCATATTGGTCCTTGGACAAAAGTAAATATTCTATCCTGATTCCCAACAGTGTGTATCCAGAATTCCTCATGAGTTATGGTGGATTTAGAAATGTAGAGTTGAATTGGCCTTTTGATTGTTAAATCACATCTGACTTCATACCAATTTTCATACATTTTAACAAAGCAAATTGTAGCTTAAAGTAATATCCTTGGTTGCTCTGGAACCTTTCAGCTAAGGGAGCATTTTGGGGGGCATATTCTTCAGTTTATCTGGTGCATGGCTAAAGAAATCCAACTAATGTCTGCCTTAAATGACATCGTCCTGGGAGACAGTGAAGAGCATAATTCCTAGTTTATGACTAAGTATAAAATAAAAAGTACCAATTAAATTGAATTAGAACCACCAAAAAGATTATTAATAATAGTAATAACACTATTATGATAGCCCCTAGAAGCACCTACTAAATTTGGTTTCCTATGTTCTAGGTAAAAATTCATGGGAAGAGATAGTTTCCAAAGAGTTTGCACTCTGTAATAGATAAGACAGGCAAAGGAAGTAGTATTGCTCCCATTTCACAGACAAGGAATTGAGGCACAAAGAAATTAAGTGATTTGTTTAATGGCTCATAAAGAGTGTGGGATAAAACTTGGAATGATGCCTGGAAACTGTGAATCAGTCCTGAGCTTAAACCAGAAGACCATCTTTCCTTTTTTCAACTGCAATTTGACAGGATGGTTATATCCTGCAATAGTTTACATATTATTTTTTCATCTAACTAAAAATAATTCAAGATCCCCAAGCTTCTAGATCAGCCCAGAACTTGTTCCTGTATGAATGCTGTGTGGTTCATAGAACATTTTGTCATGTTATGTACACTTATATCTTGCCTTATTGCCAGTACCTCTTTTTGTAGATGCATTCATTTTGAAAATAATTGTGCATGCACACAAACAAGCTGCATCCAAACAAAGAGAATAATTTTTTCCACCTGTAGTTCTGTTTCTGGAGTGACAAGGGGAAGAAGGACAGTTGAACCAGGCTGTGGTCACTGAGTTAGCACAGCCATAGAACAGTCAAGTCAAACAGCAGATGGGAATCAAATCTGTCTCCGATTCATCTCTTATCTAGCACATGGCCTTTAAAGATGCCTCAGTAAAGAGGGAACAGAATGAGAATAGGGAGTAGGAAAGGTTACTTCTTGTGGGTATACTTTTGCCTAACAACAAATATTTTTCTTAATAACGTATTGCAAAAGGAGTATGCACCTATTATATTTTCTTGCTCCTTTCCTTACATTTTTCCATATTTACAGGGCTTCACGTAACAAGTCTGAAAAGAAGAGGCGTGACCAATTCAATGTTCTTATCAAAGAGCTCAGCTCCATGCTTCCAGGGAACACCCGCAAAATGGACAAAACTACAGTGCTTGAAAAAGTCATTGGCTTTCTGCAGAAACACAATGGTAACATCTGCCATGCCTGTCCATGCCTATTCAGACTGCATAATATCCCTGTTACTCTGCTGGTGGTCAAGAGTGGATGAAATGGTCAAAATATCACAGTAGGAGTTTTCTTTTCCATGTTGTAGTGTATTACAAGAAAACTGTTTAGGATAGGATAGATCGCCTTAGGATAGGGTGCAGAGAATGGATGGACATCAGGCATCTAGGAAAGATGGGTGGCAGATCTCTAAAATGGAACTGTGAGCTTAGGAGGAAAACAAGGATGTGATTGCTCTGGGCAAAAACATGATTGGGGAAAGGAGGAAGCTCTTCTCTCAGTGAAAGAGCAAAATATTTTTCCCAGCTATTCTAAAGATAGGTGGGAACCCAGGTATTTCTCCAGTTTTGGACTACTGTAGGGAGACTGTGACCCCTGCAGACTGTGGAAAACTCTGTCATTAAGAGCCACTGTTGTAACATAGGGTTCAGAAAATGCATCTATAAGCATTAGCATGTACAAATTCCTTAGATTTCCACATAGTTTGCATAAGAAAACACTAAATTTGTCCTTGCATAAATTTCAGGTACATTGTATGAGTTAGGTTTGGAAGGGCATGGTTTTATTTTTGAATACATCCAAAGGGAACCTCTTTATTTTAAAAGAAAAAAAGAAGTGGCAGCTCTACCACTGTCTCAGTCTTCTTCACTAATCCCTGCTAATCCAATCTTTGTGGCCTCTCTGAGCAAAAACTTAAAATGTGCGGAGGTGTTTGGAATTTCTGTGAGGTGAGCAAATGCCTTGTGGTGCAGAAAACTGAGAGGAGCATTGCAAAGTTGCCTTGCAGAGTTTTCACTGAATTGCTGTCTCTTCGTTCCACCCCAGGGAATAGGCACATCTTTCTGCCCCTTAGTATTCACATGTCCCATGAGAGATGTGTGCATCATGAGGAGCTCCTTGGAGGCTTTGCAAAGGCTTCAGATTCTTGGCAGGGTAATTTTGTGCAAATGGGAGATCAGCTTGCTGAGGGCCCCCTTTGGGCTTCAGCCCGAAATTTGAATACCACTGAAGTCACCCATGGCTGATTTTCATTTACAACAAGGCCTTTTTACACTGCTCCTGTGAGAATCAGGCCCAAGATATCCAGAAGTTAACAGTGCCCATGGCCCTGTGAAATCCTGTCGACTAAAGCAGGATTTCATGTGTGTGAAGGGGTTTGACCTCACAGAGCAGCTTGCCTAGCGAGTTAATGTACCGTGCCACTTGCTCTCCTTTATTCCTTTGACAACCTTTCCACCCGCTCACAGTTGAGAGATATGGGCGTAATGAAAGAGAACATAAAATCTCTTATACCATGACTCCCAGCATAATGAAGTCACAAATGTCAAACTTTCTGAGGAAATAATTACAGTTATTCTGTTGTTAGACTGATGTTTCTTTTTTAATAAAAGTCTGCCACAGACAAGATGATTTCTTGCAGGAGGGCATGACTGGGACATCTGAAAGTTTTATTGTACCTGTTATTCTTTGATAATTGTATATACCTATTAAAATGTGACAGTAATAATGTATCCTTTTTTAGCTGCCCAAGGCAAAGCAAAGGAGAATGCTAATATGCTCGCTTAAAAAGCCAACCACATGGGGTTTAAATAAGTGTAGACAGAGTAGTTGGTTGCCCCAATAATTTATTTAAAAAATACACTTTATTTAATATAGAGATCAACTAGGTAAGAGTGAACAGACACAATCATTACAATTCTGTGGAGAGGCTGGACAAAAGTGTTATTATTTTGAGCAGTTGTTAAAAAAGGGGTCAGGCAAAAATCCTTTTTTAAAATTGAAATCAATATTAGTCATGCATCACAATGCAGAAATTCCCAATACAGGTTAAAAACATTACTTTATCTCCAGTGTGGGTGATCATAGTTTTATTTTGTTTATTAAGTGGTGTTTCTCTTACAGTCAGAATGTGAAAGCAAGAGTTAAATTCTAATAGAAAAGTAGATCAGTTTTCAGACTTCCCATTCAATAAACAATCCCTTTCTTTCTAATCCAAAAAGATTGTTAACCTTCAGAATTCTCCTAGAAAATATTTTAAGTATGAGAGCTTTTCCTTTTTATTTATCTACCTTGCAATATTCCCTAATTAAGAGATCATTGGAGCTGATTCTTTCCCCCCCACCCCCACCATACATAAGCTAAAATACATATGTAGTAATGTTCTGGTCACGTAGGGCCATTGCACTATGGTATCATGACAACTACAGCATGCTGAATGTTAGTTAAGTATACTGTTATTGAGAAGCAGACTGCTGGAGCTCTAAAATATAGTACTAACTCATACTTGAGTAGATGCTTTGATTTAGTTCCAGGAGCCATTACACAGACATGGTTACAAGTTTACTACCTTTCATATTTTTCATCCATTTTTTATATATGTGGTCAGTCCGTCTCCTCCCTTAGAAGAGAACTTTGTGTTAATTACTTCATATAGGTTGATAGATTAGATTAATTATCAGGTAGCAGTGATATACTGCATTCAGTCTTAACAGAACCACTGGTGCTGTTACCTTTATTAAAGCTTCACTTTTATTAAAATGGTGCTAATACTAAGATAATAAGCAATCATTTTTTTAAATTGTGAAATTAATGAAAAAAAATGTATGACAAAGGCATGAATGAATGAATTAGCTACCTGGGTTGATAGCGAACAATATTTGTTGGAGAAGTTATTTGGAATACATTATTCAACAAAGATTATTCAACCAACTCTAATTTGGGTTCAGCCCTAAGTATGGAGCCATGATTCATAATTATGATGCACTTGCACTCCTCCAAATGGAAGCTTAAAAGGTAGAAGAGCACTTATTAGACAGTCTTACATATGCCAGAACAGAACACTAGCAGAAACCTCCAGGCAGGTTTGCAGTTCAGTTTTTTATTTTAAAGGGTAGGAGGTTGCATATGAACAGGTGCTTTATGAAGGAAATCATTTTCTGCCCCACCCCGTGCTCTGCACTGCCCTAAGGAGCTGGGTGCAGGGAGTATGAAGAGGGCTGTTCTATTGCAAGTGATGGTTGTACCTCTAATGCTTCACCTGTACACAGAGGAAAAGGGAAAGGGCTGTGCTTTTTGAGAGACAACCCCTTTTCTGCCTTCTTCAAAGTTTGGTCACTGCCCACTACTCAACACCATAAGCCAGAATCTAGCTCCTTATAATTCCCATACCAAGTTTGGAACTTACTCAGATGTAATTGCATATTTAATATATTCTGGGCAGATCTACACTTGATATTAATGCGGCTGAATAAATTCTGACGCAGTTCATGCCAGAGTTTATTGCTCAGGTGCCGGGACCACAGCATGTTGATCCAGGCTGGAGTAGCCCCACTTGACAGGGGGTCCTGAGGGTCAGCCTGCCAGCCCAGAGCTGCTTGGACCCAGCTCAACACGCTGCAGAGGCCCTGGCTGGTGCATGAGGGTGCTTTAGTGCAGGGCTAGGCAACAGTGAAGCACCCTCGTGCACCAGCCAGCCCCATCAGTATCTACACATACATTGTAGTGGAGTAAATAAGTCTGCTGTTGGCTAGTAAGGGTGTGCAAAGCAGGCAATATATGATTCAGATTCAGTTTCAGCCCAGTTCAGGGGATAGTGATTCAATTTGCTGATCTGGATCAGTGTCCTGATTTGATTTGGCTGAATCTGAACCTGAAGATTCGATTCTGCTTTGGAGAATCAGTGATTCGGCCATAGACACAGCTTTATATGTTTTTTCTGCGTACCTCAAGGTACCAGGCATGGCTCATGAATGCTGAGATGGTGGAGTGGATGGAGTGTCCCATGGGAGCGTGGGAGGGTCCCCCCCCGCGCTCGACGTCAGACCCAGAAGTACTTCCAGTCCACTTGTGGGTCCACCGCCAAGCACACAGGGGATGTCCCTCCCAACCCCTGGCTTGGCGATCAGCCATTAGGGGACCCAGGGTGCCAAGCTGGGGGGCGGAGAGGTCCCCTGCATGCTCCGTGGCAGTCCCAGAAGTGGACTGAAGCACTTCTGGTCCACTTCTGGGTCAGCTGCTGAGCACGCAGGGGACCCACCCAGGCTCCCATGGGACGCTCCATCCACCCCACCATCTCAGTGTTCATTAGCTGCGCCTGGTACCTCGAAGTACATAGAAAAAACATAAAGCTGTGTGTAAGGCTGAATCGTCGAATCTCTCCAAATTGAATTGGGGGCTCCTGATTCGATTCAGATTCGGAGATTCGGCCACTGAGTCAGGCCAAATCTCCTCCGAATCAAATCAGTGACCTTCACACAGCCCTATTGGCTAGTACTTGTGGCTGACAGTACTATCCTACAGCAGAATTAATTAGTTTACCCTGTTCTAATAGCATCGCACATGTAGACTGTGACATTTTACTGCAGAGCTAATTAGTCAGCTCCACAGTAAATGACTTATATAGATACTCCCTCTGATTCTTATACTGCTTTTGGTTTCATTCAGGCCTCATTTGACTCACCCCCATCAAACCGACTGAAGTCAGTGGTAGTTGGGTTGAATGCAAGTTGAGTAAAGACCTTAGGATCTGGCTCAGTGAGAATGTTCTCCATATTCTCATACTGCAAGCCTATCTTATTCTTGCAAATCTCTATATTTTTAAAAATATTTTTATAATAAAAAATAAATCATATGGCAGAAATTTGTATATGATCTTCCAAGGCATGCTTTTCTTTGGGTTTAAATAAAGTGATTTTTTTAATTTTGTTTTTAGAAGTCTCAGCACAGACAGAGATTTGTGAAATTCAGCAAGATTGGAAGCCTTCATTTCTCAGCAATGAAGAGTTCACACAGCTGATGTTAGAGGTAAAAATGCATGTAATTTTGCCTAGATGTCTAAATGATATGAATGTACATATTCTTCTAAAGCAGAACTTTGTCTCTGATCCCAAAAAGAGAAGAACTTCAGATTCTACCATAATCCGCCATTACACAGAGGTGCCACTAAAATAAGGACTTGAAACCTGTACATGTCTATGCATGAACAACCACAATAGTATTAGTTCCCCACTATACGGAAGCGGTGTAGGTAATAAAAGTCTGTAGTAGAAAAAAATTATGTAGCTGTTCCTTAAAAGTAACACACAAAATACATTCAAATAATATTTAAATATTATACATTCTGGAGAGGAAAAGAGAAAGCAGTCGTTTTCTCTTTTTTGTACATCTGTTATCATTTAATATTTATATTTCAGTAGCATATAAAAGGCAAACATACCAGGTACCTCTTGGTGCCAGGTGCTGTACAAGCATGCAAGATGACAGTTCGTGTTGCCTCAGTGTTACTGTATTTATTTTCAAGCTGCTAAGAGATCTTTATTATAAACAGGGAGCACAGTCATTTTGCAATTATAGCATACTTATACATAGCCTTTCTTAAATATACAATAGGCGCTTCAAAATCTAATCAAGATTTTTAGGGAAATTACTCAATCTTTGTGTAGGTTTGATATGAAATGCAAATGAGCTGCTCAAATTTGGTTTTTTCTTTTAAATAATTACAACCTTGTAGAGAGCTATCTTTCCTGATACAAAAAAATATAAATATTAACTTGGTGTTGGTACATAACTTATTTTATTTTCGCATATTTGTTTTCTCATGTTGTGATTTATGAGTGCTTGTATGAGTTTAAAAAAAGTACCAAAGACTGGATTCAAATTCACAGATTCATAGATGTTAGGGTTGGAAGGGACCTCAATAGATCATCGAGTCCGACCCCCTGCATAGGCAGGAAAGAGTGCTGGGTTCAGATGACCCCAGCTAGATGCTTATCTAACCTCCTCTTGAAGACCCCCAGGGTAGGGGAGAGCACCACCTCCCTTGGGAGCCCATTCCAGACCTTGGCCACTCTAACTGTAAAGAAGTTCTTCCTAATGTCCGATCTAAATCTGCTCTCTGCTAGCTTGTGGCCATTATTTCTTGTAACCCCTGGGGGCGCCTTGGTGAATAAAACCTCACCAATTTCCTTCTGTGCCCCCGTGATGAACTTAGAGGCAGCCACAAGGTTGCCTCTCAACCTTCTCTTGCGGAGGCTGAAAAGGTCCAGGTTCTCTAGTCTCTCCTCGTAAATGGTAGGTGCTCAAAGGTACAAACAGTCAGCAGGCATCAGTGGAACAATGGGCATGAGTAGAAAGTCAGGCAGCCACTGACCCTGCAAAAGAGGGGATAGCTACACATTCTGCCAGCATTACATTTTAGTTTGTCATGTTTAGTTTTCTTCTCCTTAAATATTTAATTTTCCTCACCATTGACTCTGATGCATGCAAGTCAGTGGTTTTCAAATTTCCTGAAGTCACAGAACCCTTTCATATCACTTCTTCTGTCAAGGAACCTCTACCTCTATCCTAAAGACTGATGCTGATCCAGACAAACTGTCCCTACAGCAGTGGTGCACTGACTCCCAGCCTGCTCTGCCATTACCTCCAATCTCTGCAGAGCCCCTGATGACCTATCGCAGAACCCCAAGGTTCCATGGAACAGAATTTGAAAACCACTTTATGAAATTGAAAAGACTTAATAGTTTCGTATCTCACAAGTGTTAGTTTGTTAGAATCCATCCAGGGATTTTATACACAGGGGCCTACTTAAATCAAAGTTTTGTAATTTTCGTGGAAACCATGAAAAACAGCAATCTCCACGATCACTGCAAAAGATGGCATTGGCCACAATTTCCCAGGAAAGCAACCAAAAAAAAAAAATCTTATTAAAAATAAAATGCTGGCTCCCCAGTGGGAGCCAGCAGTCCTCTCTGCCCCTGTGGCCTGGCTTTGCAACCTACTTGGGTGGGGCAGCACAAAAGGCAGCTGCCAAGATGGCAGCTGCCCCCATGTGACTCTCTGTCAATCAGCACTGACTGGCAGGGCTGCACAAAGAGCAGCCAGCAGTCAAGATGGTGGTCACCCCCTCATCCCTCCTTCCCCTGGAGTCTCTCCACCAATCAGTGCTAAGGGGTGGAGCATCTCCGCGAGTCAGCACCAAGAGGTAGGGCAACCATCAAATAACCTTGAAATTGGCTCTTTGGGCTGTGACCAAGCTACAAAAATTGCTTTTTCTCACCATGAGTTAGGTAGGTTCCTATTTATATGGCTCTCCATCCCTTATATATTGTATACCAGTTTTTAAGAGACCCTGAATTCACATTTAAACGACATAATTGTACACTCTCATTTCAATGCACAGGAATTTGCGTACATACGTTCTTTTATAATGAATACAAAATGTTTCCTTGAGACAGGAATACATGAATGTCTGGATGATTTAGTGGCCTGGACCTTTGCATGCTACTATCATAATTGTCAAGAAAAGATTTGAGCATGAGTAAATTTATTTTTTTTAATCATATAAATAACCATATCATGTTTAATACTATGAGTCTTCATAATTGGTGAGCTAGTGCTGAGGGGATATCAGGTCATCCTTTTGATCTAGTAAGTCAGTTATTCTTTTTCTATCTGTTTCTTCTTCTCACCCCCTTTTTTGCTTCCTTTCCACATGACTCATCTCCCCCCAAGAGACTTTTTTCATTAACGTTTGGATAAGATTCTGTTTGATATTATTCTCTGTCCAGTTATAAAGGTTTGAGGTCCACTTCAAGCAATAGCCTAAAAGAACAAATGGAAAGTCAACAGTAAAATGGTTGCTTTCCTGATAGTACCCTTATCCTCCGCTGTGGGAAATTTGCAGTCAGCTTAAACAGGAGCAGTATTAGACCCTACCTGTACATCTTGGATTGTTACAGCTGAATAACCGTTAACGAGAGATTTGCTGTCCTAAATAGGACTATTTGCAAATAAATAACAAAACAGAATTATGTCTGCATACATTAGCTTGATTTTACCACAGAAATTCAGATGCGAGTCAGTTTGTATAATTTGCATCAGATATGAAATAAAGCCTCTAATAAAAAAAACCTTCACCATAGTAACATGCACAATCCAGCTGCATTGCAAAACCACTTATCTTTTCCATGGGTTAATAGCAATCATGTTTTTAGAAAACATTTTGAATGTACTAAAGAACAACATTACCTGCACCTAAATTTAACAAAACCAAACTTAAATTAGAAGAGCTAGAGGGTTTCCAGAGGTAGTGAACAAATTCTCAGTACATCTGCAAACCCTCTGCCCTTTTCCACTGAACTTAATGGCCAAATTTTCTAAGGTTTGGCGTGCACCAGCAGATCCCATACACTTATACAGTTGTGGGTGCTCAGCAGCCCTGGAAATGAGGAAAGCTGTTTGTCTGTTCAAAAACTACCATTTTTTAAAAATTTACTTTATACAGCGCTGTCCAAGTGGTGGCCCAGGGGCCACATGCAGCCCTTGTGCAATTAAATGCAATTCCTGGGCTCCTGCCCAGCTGCCCCTCCCTCCTTTGCTTTAGCTCAAACCACAAGCTGGTCTGGGGCAGGGCTGTGCCAGAGGAGCTGAGGACAAGCCTTGGGCAGTGTAGGCATGCAGTGCTGTGGTGGGCCAGGGGGCTGTGCCCATGTGGGTACACAGTACAGCAGTGGGAAGGGGCACAGTGCAGCAGTGAAGGGGGAAGAGCTTTCATGGTGCATTGGTGGGAAGGTGTGCCCATGTGGTGCAGCAGGGGTGGTGTACCGCATGTGACTCAGGGAGGTCCCTGGCTTGCCCTGTTGTGGCCTGTGGTTAGTGTGCAGTCTCCAGCCACTTAGAAGCTGGATAGCATTGGTTGAACGTTTTGGGAATTCCTGTAAGGGGCCAAGTCACCCATCGTTCTCTTTGACCTCAGTGGAAAATAAAAATATTTAGTAGCTCACAAGATCAACCCCTTAGACTGTTTTGACTTGGGGGTCTTGCAGTGTAGCATCATCATCAAGTGGTAGTACTCCCTAGATTTGGTATACAAACTGCAACTTGGCTGTCACAATAATCTGATTGTTACCTGTGCTGTAAACAAGTATATTCAGTACCACACACATGAGCTCTGTTCCAGTTAGTTAATGTTCACAGTGTTGATGCTGTTCAGGTACTACAATGACTCGCAGCAGTTTCAGACTTTAGATGAATTGATTTATTGTTCCAAACCTGCTCCCACAGTAGTCAGTGGGAGTTATGAATTATATTTGAGCACATACCGTAAGCGCTTCTTAATTTGTTTGATTTGTTGTGGGTTTTTTGCTGTTGGAGTAGATGAGACCTTGGTTTAGACACGTGTGCAGGAGGTTTAGCTTAAAATGGAGTCTGCTGTTACAGGCTTTGGGGGAAAATAGTTTTAAATAGAATCTCCTGCAGAGACAGCTGGTAAGAGGCTGATGCTTCACTTAAATATGAGGGCTGGAGAATCTACTGCTATGTGGGACCTAAATGTTGCTACAGCCCTACTGTGGTCCTCTGCTCAGGTCTAAATGTCACTCCTGATAAATAATCTAATACTGTACTCTTTAAAATCAGTTCAGACTGAGGCTACAGTTTATTTGGTCCCTTATGTTTCTTTTATTTACATGAAAGCAGAATAATATACAGTTTACATTAACACAAATGGAGATTAATGTTTTTGTGGAGAGCTACCATTTGAGATGGTGCTACATCCTTTTGTGATGTTTTGCTATTTATACAAAGCTAAAATGTTTCTTTTAATAGCTTCTAAGAATCCAAGCTTAGTCATTTTGCATGATTAAAATGTGTGTTTAATTTAAAAATATATACATGAAATGTTCCCACAAGCCTTTGGTTGCCTCAGCTAATATATTTTTTTACCATACTACAAAGAATGTTGTATAAGCAAAGTTAGACTGTGAAATCAGAGAATTACTGTTCCACATCTTGAGAGAATGTCTCTACAACCTAATAACAATACGGTGGTAAGGTAAAATGGACAATGAAACTATCTAAGTATATCCCCCTGTCTTTTCCACATGTGTATTTCCCTTAGGCATTAGATGGCTTCATTATAGCAGTAACCACAGATGGAAGCATCATATATGTCTCTGATAGCATTACACCTCTCCTTGGACATTTACCGGTGAGTAATTCTGATGTGCTGTTTTGTAAATACAAATTATGGGGTCAAACATCAAGAACTGAATGTAGTGCTTAATATTGTGAGTAGTGAGTGACACTGACATTGGTAAGACTATTCACTGTGAACCCATACACAGGCTGGGACCTCTGTTTATTTCTAGGACTAATTAAATAGGGGAAACATTTTCATGAAAATGTTGTGAATTTTCTTCCTGCCTTGTGGTGATCTTTTTTTCTTGATGAAATAAGAAATGTTGATTTTCAAGAAAGAGAAAAATTATCTAGCTAGGTTTCTGTCCTTCAAGTGTGATTCATACATTTCAGTTCCCTGTTGTTGTGAAGCATTAAAACTAGGCTGGACAAAGCTCGGGAGGATATTCCGACAGCGAAAGGGACAGGATGACCTGACTGAATTTTTTCATCTTTGATTTCTAAAAAAAAATTTTTTAAACAGCTTGCAGAAGCTGGGATGGTACAAGTGAGGGCAGTGGCATGTTAATGGGTTTACTGAGGTCTGATTCTGTTTCCATTGAAGTGAAAAGCAAGGTTGCCATTGAATTCAGTGGAACAGGATGACATCCTTAATTAATTGAAAAATGGCATCAAATTATAAGGGAGGTGAAGGTCTGCTTAATCTGGTGCCTCCTAAAGGAATGCAGTCTGCTCCCAAGAGGATGCTGGTAGGGTGGAGCTGGTGCTCAGTGATTCTGTGTGTAAGGGTTACTGGGTGTTAGGAAGAAACAGCTGTGCTATGCTTTGCTGAGTCTATCTTCAGGAACAAGAGAGAAGGAGCTGCTTTTTAACTGTGCTCCTCTTGATAATCTGGTATGGGGTCGATGGTACAATAAGGCATCAATCCATCCTTCTTTTTATTTTTTTAATAGCTCAGTTCTCATTCTCTAAATTCCCTGCCAATAAATACTTCTATTACACACTCCTTTTTCTT
Source organism: Alligator mississippiensis (assembly GCF_030867095.1). Classification (NCBI taxonomy): domain Eukaryota; kingdom Metazoa; phylum Chordata; order Crocodylia; family Alligatoridae; genus Alligator; species Alligator mississippiensis. Next base: position 344,548,238 of record NC_081824.1, read on the forward strand.
TTTCCTTTACTTTTGCGTAGGAAAAGTGCAGTTATGTTTTTCCCTCTGTCGCTTTAGTCAAATGGGTTGCATCACATCAGATATTTTTAACATATCCTACCATGCTATAATATGATCCGAAATTATTTTCTTCTCAAGTGAAAAACAAGTATGATGGAATAAAGAGGTTACTGGTGAACGCAGGAATATTGCTATGCAACAGTAACGCAGTAGCTAAATCCACCTACTTCATTTTTCTTTAATCCTCCACAGCACAGGAGCTCAGTAATCTACCACTTTTCTGTCACATGTGGGCAGAAAGAGAGCCCTTCATGCTGTCCTGCAATCTGTTGGGCCTTCGTTTACCCGCTTCTTTCCATGGGGTTTCTGCACTTTTCAAGTCTTATGAGATGTTTGTCTCAGTAATGCGGAGAAATTTTTTCCTTTTTCTTTTTTTATCTTTTTTTTCCCTTTTTTGCTTCTGGTTTCTAGTGGAAACTGAATCAAATTCAGGAAAGCATTCCTCTTCAGGGGATGCTTAAGTCTCCCTGGCCACATCTACACAAGACACTGACTGTGCTGTTGTTATTGCGCAGTCATTTAGTACTTGTATAAACCATGATGCAATGCTACTATGCAGTAGTCTTGGGCTACTGCGCAGTCAGCGTCACAAAAAGCCAGTCGGTGCTACTGCACAGTGACATGGGGTCCTGCACAGTCATTTAGTACTTCTAAATTATACAAGTACTAAATGACTGCAAGTAACCCACATTACTGTGCAGTAGCACTGACAACTGGCTTTTTCTGACGCTGACTATACGGTAGTTCAAGACTACTGCGCAGTAGCATTACATCGCAGTTTCTGCTACATGATGCTACTGCGCAGTCGTCTTGGGCGTCTCAGTCAGCATCTCATGTAGATGGGATCGCTGAAGACTTAAGCTCTATGTGAATAAGGTGGAATTAAGCACTTCCCTAAATCAGAGCCCTAAATGTAAAACCAGCTATTCCCATGTGCTAGTAATTTATAGCAAATTATCCAGTCCCAAATAAGAAAACTGAGGTGTTGTTATTTCTGATTTGTATTGTGATGGAACCTAGGAACCCTAGTTACATCTGGTATTTAGGCACATGAGTCTGGGAATTCCATCCACAGAAACTTGAAGTGCCCAGTATCTTCTAGGTCAGTGATTCTTATCCTGTAGCACACAGGCTACATGCAGCCCAGTCAGTGCACTGCTGCAGCCCATGTGACATCCTGTTAAAATATTTATAAATGGATACACATAAATGGAATTAAGTTGTGTGGGTGTGGCCCGTATAACACATTGAGAGCTGCAAGTGCGGCCCACTATGGCAAACAGGTTGAGAACCACTGTTCTAGGTGCTCCTTTGCGTGCTCAGAGGCACAACTATCTTAGCTGAACTGAGCAGGTAGGAGGTGCCTGAGCTCTGCCTAAAGCTGTTTGGGATTCAGATATTAGACTTCCATATGCCTGTATTCCTAAGGGGCCCAATCTTGTAGGCAACCTCAGAATTCCCCTAATAACTCACCTCGCTGGGAACAGTCACCTCGCTGGGATCAGTTAACCCCCTTGTCTTTTCCTGCCTAGTGCAGGGGGACTGGACCTGATGAGCTACAAGGTCCCTTCCCTTCAACAATCTATGAATCTATGAACTCTGGCTTCAGCACCTGCAGCCAGCTTCCCTAAAAAGGCTGGTAATGGTGCTTCCTTGTGCATAATAATCTACTAGTTAGAACATTCACTTGGGGACGTCTATCTTGCTGGGATCCTTTGACCCCAGCTAACTTCCTGCCCCTGGGGCAGGGGACTGGACTCGATGATCTTCCGAGGTTCCTTCCAGCCCTCATGTCTATGAAATCTATGAAATGGAAGGCTTGTTCTAGGCTCCCCTGGATCTGACAGGTTTCAGTTTTATATCTCCCACCCCTGTGAGAGTACTCTAACCACCTTGCTAGAAGCGAAGCTAGCCTGGGTGAACCCAACATCTCTCCTGTTGAAGTGTGACCACTAGGCAGAAAGGAATTCTGGATTCTGGTCCCTGGTCTCAGTACTGTTTATGTAGTTTATCCTGTGATTACGTATTGCAAAAAAAAACATAAGCAGACCCAGGAGCAGAAACTAGAAGCCTGGACTCCCTTCTTCCCAGGTGAGTGCTTGTCTTCAATGGGCCTCAAGAGTCAGTCTCCCCCTTGCCTGCTTTATCTCTTGCATTTCTTACTGCCCACTGAGTGAAGCTCAGAAGAGTTTATTGGCATGTGTACACTGTGGCACTAAGCTGGCTCTACTGCTTTCAGTTCAGGAGCTAATTTCTACAGAATGGATGCAGAGCCTCTCAGTACAGTGTTAGGGTAGGGGAGTCTAGGAAGGGGATTCAGCTGGGAATCCCAGCCTCTCCTAGGCACCTATCTGCTTGCCTGAGTCTGGAGGAGAGATGAGATTAAAGACACATCCTGTCAGCATTTCCTGTTGACTGGTTAGTCATCTCTCTGCCCAACATGCTTAGTATGGTAAATACCAATTCTAGGCCTCCCCATTTAAGTATATAGAAATTTGACTCCTAGTTTATGTCTCTGAAGTCTATGGGTCCCTAACGTTTAGGCACGGGAATGCACATCAAGTATCACTAGACATAAAGCACAATGTAAATCTGGCCCTAAGCTTATACAATCAGTTAAAAAAAATCAGTGTGTAAAACAACCTCACCAAACAGGTTTATGCACCCATAGAAAGGCAGCTGAGAATGTAATAAATTAATCTGTGTGCATAAAGTATACAAATGGATACATCTGTTACAAGATCTGATTGCACATGCAATTAGCTGGCACATTTTGCACATGCACCCTTAGTGTGAGATAACTTAGTCCCAGGCTGCCTATATTATTTTATAATTGTAAAGTGGATTAAATCACTATTTTAAAAGCAATTATAGCTTATATTGTATGCTTTCAGAAACTGTTTGTAAGCTATTTTTCATTGTTTAAAGGGAAGCCCAGCCTCCTCCTCCTGTGTCTGTAGAAGGAACTACTGTAGTACTGCTGTTTTTGTGGGCAAGAGGAAGGCATGAGTGGGCAGGACACAGAGAAGGGAGCCCTTGGGGCTATTACTAAGATGCTGAGGATCTTTTATTTCAGCAAAAATGTGAAAGACCAGATTGGTTTTATACATTTCTGAAGTCATAACAAATAAATTCCATTCTGTTTTTATGCAGCTTCCTTGACATTCTAGAATGAAATATTTTAAAGTAAGAACCCCGCCTACAGTTAATTTATGCAAGGAATTCTTGCTCTGGTTTGTTATATTTTTAAATTACCCATTCCTACAGGATATAGGTGCCACTTTTAGGTTTGGTTGAAATAGAGATCGAACCTTTGCACCAAGACTGGTGATCACTCAGTGACAATATTCCACTAAGTCTGCCCAGAGCTTGAAGTGTTTCACAACAACATGAGATACCACTCATCAGAAGCAGATCCAGGGTGGGTGCAGTGGTGCAGTCATCCCCCACCCCTCCACTTTGATTCTTGGTCCACCCAAACTTTAAAACTAATTGCCTAGCAATGTCAGCAGCATTTCTATTCAGGCAGCAGTGAAGGAGTCATTTGTCTACACGGTTCATTGTAATCTATCTGATTTCTTCTAAACTCTTCATTCTACTGGTGTTAACAACTCCTTCTCATATTTAATGGTCTTAACGTTCCACCAATCAAGCTCTTTTCTTTTGTAATTCTGCTCTCTGTTAACTCCTGGTAATGTAGCTCCTATTTCACAGTCTTGCAAAGCATTTTTAACTCTTGCTAAAAGCATTAACTCAGCTGAGCATTAACTCAGGTTTGTAGATTCATAGATTCATAGATTGGAAGGGTGGAAGGGACCTCGGAAGATCATCAGGTCCAGCCCCCTGCACCAAGCAGGAAAGACAACTGGGGTCAGGTGACCCCAACACGGTGACTGTCCAGTCTCCTCTTGAAGATTTCCAGGGTAGGCAATTGCGCCACCTCTGGAGGGAGCTTACTCCACAGTCTGGATTCCCTAGCTATGAAGTAGTTTTTCCTAATGTTGAGCCTGAAACGGTCTTCCAGGAGTTTGTGACCATTACTTGTAGTTTTCCCCTCGGGTGCCCAGGTGAACAGTTGTTCACTGAGCCCTTGATGTATGCCTCTGATGTAGCGGTAAGCTGCCACCAAGTCCCCTCTCAGCCTTCTTTTTTCAGGCTGAAGAGTCCCAGATCCCTCAGCCTTTCCTTGTATGGCTTGCCGCGCAAGTCTCTGATCTTACAGGTGGCTCTTCTCTGAACTTTCTCAAGCTTTACCACGTTCTTGTTAAAGTGCAGTGCCGAGAACTGGACGCAGTACTCCAGCTGCAGTCTCACCAGTGCTGAGTAGAGTGGGAGAATCACTTCTTTGATTTTTCTGGAGAGCATTGATAGATGCATGCCAGGATAATGTTAGCCTTGCTGGCTACAGCGTTGCATTGCCGGCTCATGTTCATACTGTGGTCTGTTATTACCCCCCCAGGTCCCTTTCATTCATAGTGATGGTCAGGTTGGCATTGCCAAGCCTGCAGGTATGGAAATAACTGTCAGTGAAGCGTTAGATGCACTGTCAAGATGTTCAAGACAGCTGGATTTTGTTTTATGAATCTGAAAGAGATGTACATTTAATTCTAATGATTAGAGGACTAAAAAACAAATTTTGATTGTTGCCTAGTTTGTTGTGTTTTTAATACAGAATTTATGATATAGTGAATTTATGCACCTTGCAGTAAAGTTACATCTGTTTTTTTGTTGATCTTAAAATGAGTAATACAGCTCTAGGACCCTATCATATTAGTAAAAATTCTACTTTTTGCCCAGAGCAAAATGGTGTTATGTTATATGCCATGATGCACCTCACCATCTGCACCCCCTTTTCAAAATCCTAGATCCACTCATGCCATTCATAATAGATTGTGCATGTTTCTGTATTATCATAGAATCATAAAGAAGTAGGGCTGGAAGGGACCTTGAGTGGTCATCTAATCCAACGCCTTGATCTGCCATCTCCTGTCTTACATACTGCGATATGCGATATAGTTAACAAATACTATAGTTAACACAAGAAAATACAACCTTTTCCTAAAGCTATTACTTCTAGCTGTTCTCAGAGTCAGGCAGGGATCGTTACTAGCAATTTGCAACTGCTCTGCAAGGATTATTGTCATAAGCAAAGGCTAGAGACTTAGGAGTGTATCCTCAAATACACCAGGACATAACCCCATGAACAAACATTCACATACTGTATTCTTGCTAGAGTGAAGTGGTACATCCTTACAAGACAGATTAGTATCAGAATATCAAAGACCAATCCAAAGTAGGGTTTGGTGTGGAAGAAGCAGGGTGGAGGTTGAACAGTGTTGCCCCAGGATTCCTTTTAACAGAGACCACCAAGGATTGACATGGCCCCTCATCCAATTTGGTATCAAGTGAACTTTATTAGTAACCCCTAGGCTTATTACAAGATAATTATCCTTGCAATACAATGTGGTAAGCAAGGTTCCCTCTAAGCTACGTGCGTGCATGCATGGCCACACACAAAAAAAAAATCTTGCTGCGCATTAACTTTTTAATGCTGCACACCTGCCCAGAGAGGAGCTGGGCTGTCGCTTCCTAGAAACCTGGAGCGCAGTGGAGGCACTGGAGCCAGCGATAAGTTACTGATCAGCTGCGCTCCGCTCCTCACCACGCCGGCATCCACACGGGGAGAGAGAGTGGCACAGGGCTGGCAGCGGCTCCTCCCCAAGATGAGGCAGGGGTGGGGGCTGGGGCTGAGACAGAGCCAGGCACCGTGCAGGCTCTACTAGCTCCGGGGAACTGCTCCGCTCCCTAGCCCCTTTGGGTGAGCTTCGCCCCGAGCCCTGATGCCATGTGCCTCCTCGCTGCCTTGTCTGCCCAGTAGCAGGACTCGCAAGGCTCCACACTGCTTTCAAAGGCTTCAGAGGCACGGAGGCAGTATTGATAATTTTTGTAAGAGTGATGAAATCTGCCAGATAGGGCAAACCAGGCATACCTTCAGTGTGTGTCAGTACCTGAGAGCTTTGCAGAGTATATTAAATGATGTGATTTATGTCTGTCACATGAAATCCACTCTTTTGCATGCTGTCCTCAGGTGGAGAATTATACATAAACATTTCTGTTTTGGTAGGGTTTTATATTTTAATTTTTTTAAAATAAAATATATAATATATATAGTTTAGTATTTCAAGACTCTTTTCTACCAAATAATGCTGTGAGAATAATTTGTTCAGCATGCCGAAAGGGGGAGGCGAGACCAATTTGGGAACGGACCGAAGCGGTGCACTCACGGACCAAAGCAGCGCGCTCACAGACCGGAGTAGCATGCTCACGGACCACTAAGCCTTAGCGGGAAAGTTGCTTGCGAGCGGTTCCTTAGATGTTACAACAGCGACCTTTGGTGGTACCAGCCTCAGATGCTCTGCTGGGTGTGTGGGATGTTAGTTTCTGGATTCCTTGTTACTCAAAGCAAGAATTTCAAGGCTGCTCCTGTCTTCCCAGGGTGGCAACACAAACACACACTGTCTCTTTATTTGTCCACTACTTCTGTAACTTTCTCATCTCAGACTGTCCAATCGTCAAGTTTCTTACCTCATCTTTTTAGATAAGGTACTCCAATCCTATTCCCTTTTTGGTTTTCTTTCCTTTTAGGGAAACTACTGTGCCCGGTTAGCCCACCATACCAATCACAGCACTCATTTTTTCCAGCACCTTATAAGGCAGTCTATATAATTTAATTGCTTAGTTGCAGGAAGGCCTAAAGTTATGCTAAGAGCCTGAGCATAACTCAGTTTGCCCGCTACAAGCAGCGTGGCATTGCAAGGGAGGCCTGTCTATTCCCTGTCCTTCACCCTCAGCTTGCTAGAAATCCTTTTATTTCAGTCTCTGAATTCTTGTCATCCAGCAGTTTAAATTAGGCACCCAAATCCTCCAAGATTAACAGAAAAGAGAAAAAGGGCTATGTTAGAAATTACACATATTTTTGAGCTATGTAGAACATATGTTGCAATTAAATAAAGTCTTCCTGTATTGGTTTTGGGCTGATACATTTGTGACCCATTTGGGTACAATTGGTGTTTTGGTTCCTGCAATCAAGTGTGAATAAATACTTAGACGTTTCTGGTGACAGGATCTGCAAACCAGAAAACGTAGGATAGCTCCAAAGTATAGCCACATAGCTATGCAGCACCGTGGTTCTTTTGGCACTCTGCTAATAGTTGCTGTGATACAGCTTCTGTCTGGTTTACTTGCCTCATTCAGCAATGAGTCTTTCTGGACATGTCTACATGTTCATTAATGCGCAGTAGTCACTGCATATTTAGTTTAGCACTTGCTTAATGAAGTACTAACTAAATGTAACTACAGTTACTGCGCAGTAGTGCCAGCACATTTTTTTTTGTGACACTTACTGCACATTAGACTATTAACACTGTGCAGCAGTATATTAGCATGGTTTTTGACTGTCACGCTGCTGCACAGCGTTATTAGGCTACTGCACAGTAAGCATCTAGTGTAGGCGTGCCCACTAGTTGTCAAAAGATACCTGCAGAACTGTTGGACAAAACTATAAAGTATACTTCTCAACCTGATGCATCTGTGTCTGTGACTGGCTTAGTGACTACACTCTTGGCTGTCTCCCTTGTCACCTACCTGCAACTTGCCTGCTGGATCTGGTACAGGATTAGATTTCTAAGATTAGCTTGCTGATCATTTCCTGTGACTCAGGTGTGATTTGTGGGATATTTGCTTCCTGGTGTATATTTTATTTGGCCAATCAAGGAATTCTGTTTTTAGTTCTAATGTGCATGCCTGCAGACCTGAACTCTACAGAGGACAGGACTTGTCATGTAAATTGGTATATTTGTTTATTTGCACCTTATAGATTGATTAAATATAGTCTGTAAGGTGCAAATCTACCCTGCCTAACTTCAGACAAGCACTGCCAACTATTTCTGTATATTTGTTTATGGCCATAAAAAATGTTGGCATTCCTCAGTGGAATAAATGCCAGGATAGTCTTTAAGTACCAGATCCAGTGGGTGGCCAGGTCAAAAGAATCAGTGTGACAGACTCTGGTGTATTGGTGAAACCCATCAACATAACATGCCAATGACAGGCACAAAGGCACATAGCTAAACTCATCCACCGTAGATCAATAGAAAATTCCCTTGCAGCTGTGCAGAAGAGATCCACAGGTCACATGTATAGGACAGGACCACCCTATGCATATCATGTATCAGAAAATATTCTTAACATTAATAATACATTTTAAATTGTATATGGAGAACCAAATGCTTGGCTCTTATAAGTAGCTACAGCTCCACAGAATTCAAAAAGCTTTACATCAACTTTATATGTACTGCTGAGTAAAAACAATTAGCAATTCAGTAATGCTTGAGGAGTTGATGTCCTTGCATTGACAGTAATTTACACTACCCCAGAGCAATAGGTAATATTTACACATTACAGAAGAGGAATAGATGGAAGAAAAAGTGACTTCTTAAGTCCATGTGGTGAGTCAGAGGCTAAGCCAGGACTCTAGCTCTACTATATGGTAGGACTCATGTTTGTTTTCCACCGGTGGATCACTCAATGTAGACCACAATCTATATGTTCCTGTATATGTGTGAAATTAAATAATACAGTTTATTTTATATACATATAAAGTGGGGGTGGAGGAGGGGTGTGTTTGTGTATAAATCCAGCTGTAATGGCAATAGATATAATGGCAATAATAAAAATATAATGAATACAGCCAAGGACAGAATATTATACTATACTATATTATACTGTATGTATAAATGGTATCAATATGGTTTTCAAACTCTATTTCAAAATATTTCAATACATATTCCAGCTTAAGTGTAGATTGCATGCAGAGCAGCAGGCATGTTTGGAAAGCACACTGGTGAGTGCTACCACCATCTGAGTAAACACATAAATAAATAATAATGATTAATAACTTGCCAGTTTCATATCAAGCTAACAGATTTTCAACATGAAATACTGCCTGATAGCAGCCTTTCTCACAACACGTGAAGCTGTGTCAGTATGCCAGCTCAGTGTGAGGTTGTCTAGAATACCATGGATGTAAGTTAAAGCTGTTAGGAGGACTACTTAATCTTACCACTTCTTTTTAGTCACTTTTCCAGCTGAAGCCAGGGAAAAAAGACAATTCACTGCAGGTGAATACAGCAGGAATTTTCCCTTTGAAAGCTCATGGGATACTATGTTTTTCCTTCTGGCACTGCAGCTTTTTCCATAGACAGTGCTCCTTCTTTCGTTCCTAGATAGCAATGTGGTCTTTCCACCAGCGTGTACAACTTATCATAGAGTTCAACAATATTTTAAGTTCACAGCAATTAACAGGGAAGTGCGGTCATTTGAAGTGCTTCGGTATTTAGCCCAAAGAGGGTTTTAGTTCATCTAAGATAGAGGCATCACAACACAGCTGGGCCCGCCAGGACAGCCTGTAGCACACAGGGGCAGCAGTGACTTTTAACTGCCATTGGGGGCCATCGTGACTGTGCAGCTGTGGGGACAGTTGTTTTATTCCACCCCTTTCCCTCCCCCAAGTCGGTGCCTACGGCAACTGCCTCAGTTGTCCTGCCCTAGTCATGCTGCTGAGGTAAGAGCTCAAAATGGTAGCCATATATGCCTTTGCCAGTCCAGAAAGGAGGTATAATACTTCAAGAGGCACAGTCCCCCTTAAAACACACGTAAGTATACAGAGGGACTGTGCACGCCACATTTTCCCTCTGCCTGGTGTACCACACCTATCCTGTGTACTTAACCTGCTCTGACTGGTGCATAGCCATAGCCTTGTCTGCTTTCTGCTGCTTTGCATGCCTGAAGGTAGTAAGGAGGAAAGTGCCTCTAATCTCCAGAGCTCAGAGCCTGCAATTTTGACTATGCTTTGCTCAGGAGGAAACTTACTACACCCTCCCTGTCTACTCATTCAGGGACAGGGCAGTCTATCTTGTGAGCAGACACAGGTTCCTTGGGAACGGTATGCCCTTAGAGTTTAATTCTACTGAGCAAAATCAAGGCTACTGCAACTTGACCAAAGTCAGTGGTATTATACTAGAGATAAATTTTGCCCAGTGTCTGAAGTTTATGTTCAGCATATAGCTGATTAAGTTTATACAAGGCACTGTTTTAAGATATGGCTGCTTAACTTGCTGACCTAGTTACCTATTTTAGATTTAATCAAAAATCCCTGGAAATCAGTGGGAAGACTCCATCTGATTTACACTAGCTTTGGGCCTGGCCCTTTTCCTGTGTACTTTCATGCACAGTTAAGACAGCTGCTTTTGAAAACTGGTCCCGAGCTTGTTCTCAAGTCAGTTCAGTCCTTGTTAAGCCAGGAGGAATCACAGATGTGGCAGGTTGGCAGAACTATAAATTACACTTTTTTTTCCTTGTCTTGATGTTTTGTATCTTCTTTCTTTTTTCTTCGCAGTGTGATGTCATGGATCAGAATCTGTTAAATTTCCTCCCAGAGCAGGAACATTCTGAAATTTATAAAATATTATCTTCTTGTGTGCTTATGACAGATTCCACCTCCTCAGATTACCTAAAAAGTAAGTGTAATGTTATTGCTCCCAATGAAAACAGTGGAGTGTCCATGATTTTTCCTTTAAAAGGATTCTTTATGTGATACCTTGATATGAATATTCTGTCAGGAAGAACTTCATATATACTTTCATTTTTAAACAAATTATGCCACTGAGAATGGTCCTGCTGTTCAGTTTTTAAATGAGACTCACTACATTTATTTTACCAGCACAAGACTCCTTGCAGCTACGTTAATTATAAAAGATTTTAGCTTTGGAGTGAGCTAAGAAAAAAAGGTTTGGCAAGGGTTTATTTAGAAAAGTTCAGCTCAGACAAATCACATTATAGTTGATATTTCAACTTATTCAAGCAAGACTATTTTCACAGACCTGCTAATGATGCACGTGGTGTTCTATTACATTTGAAACATATGTGTAAAATCTCCATATGTTTTTATAATTTAATGTATTTTTCAATAATTGTCTTTTCACTTGCCTCTGATGAATTAACAGTAGACAGGAGAGGCAGAAAACAGGAAACAAGATAAAAGAATATTTATAATTTTTTTTCTATTTTGTACAAAACCCCCAACTAATGTTTAAAGGCAAAGGTGTCCCATTTACAAGCCATTAACGCAGTGGAGGTAAAACTCCACTGTTTCTTTAACCTCGGTACAAGAAGGAAGTGATATGGTTAGCACTATACTCTGGCTGCCTTTATCCCCAGGTACCACTGGGCTAGATAGACATGAGGGCTCTGCGAGAACTAGAAATTATGACCATCACCCAGACCCTTCTAGTTTGTAGACACTTGCCTTACCAAGGTCAGCTACACAGCTCTGCTACCTGACAGATAGTAACCTCAAATTACTTAAACATATATTTAAGAAAACAAAGACTTTCCAACAAGATGTATGAAATATCTATAAATTCTGAAAAGAAAAACTGAAACAAGTAAAGGATATGTAGTAAGAGCCCCAATTCTCTGCCACAATATACCATGTCATGCTAAGTAAGTGCATTGATAAAATGGGTATAATGGATGATGGAGTCAGGGGTCTGTCAGTCTGCCCTGAGAAATATCCAGGGGACACATTGAATCATCTGATTTCAGGAAAGAGATCTAACAAAGGCTCCAATCCTGCATTTTACAATGCAGTCTTAGTGGGCGTCTGAGCAGGTGAAGCAATCTGCTTGCTTGCTACCAGTTGCAGGTTAAGAGCCAAAAGATTCCATTGTGTTGAATTTAAATAGCATAATTATGTTTTCTTCTTTTTCTTTTAATAATCCAGCTGACAATGAATTAGAGTTTTATTGTCATCTTCTGAGAGGAAGTTTGAATCCAAAGGAATTTCCAACATATGAATACATAAAATTTGTAGGAAATTTTCGGTCTTACAGCAATGGTAAGCCTTAATTGTTGCATAAATGTTACTAAGCATTAGCTACGTAGAAATATGTGTAGTTGCATAGAGCACATAGACTTCTAACTGGAAGATTTACTGCTACCAGTTTGAGGTAAATATCAGTTCACATGGAAGCTAGCAGCTGTTTAGTAAGAGCCAGATGTATATCATAAAGTAGGGGGCTATGTGAACTCTGCTTCTCATTGCATTTCATTTCTAAGCCAGGATCTTAGATAACACTGGCCTAGTATCAGTTAGCTTTGCCCAATTGTGAATGGTTTCGGGCCACTGTGTTTGTGCTGATTTATGCTAACGGCAGTCAAAAACAGGATAACTAAATTCATGTTTGCCTCTGACTTAGCTAAAATTGGAATCAAGGCAGGTTCCAGAGCTGAAAAACTAAAAAACCTTTGCTTGTGGTACAGGGATGTTTTTTTTGGAAATATTTTAGTCCCACATGATAAAGTGTATGATACCCTGGGCTCCTAAAAATCCCAAAAATTGTTGAGAGAGGCTGTTGCTGGGGCCATTAAAGCACTTAGGCCAGATCCTCTAAAACAAGGGTTGCCAACCTGCAGCCCAGGTGCCACAAGAGGTATGGACAGCCTCTGTGGGTGGCATGCAGGAGACAGAGGAGGAGGCCAGGCAGCATAGTGACAGACAGGGCAGGGAGCATAAAGCAGAGCAGCAGATCTAAGGCATCAAGCACCCTCAACTCCCATTGATGTCAGTAGTAGTGAAGGCCCTCAGGACCTCAGAGAAGATGAATAAATCTGAAATTGTCCCATTTTCCTTTCCATCCAAGCCATAGTACCTGTATTCATAGAACAAGGGGAGCAGAATTACATTCCACAAGTCACAGCATGGTGCAGTCGTACCTAGGAGATAATTTTTCAAAGGATGACAAACAGATTTTTATCAGACCTGTGCTAATAAACAGGTTGCTATTCAGAAACAGAAAAGAAACACTCCTTTATTACAGCTCTCCTTTATTACTTCCTCTGCTTCTGCCCATCTCAGTTTGCCTTAGATACTTGCCTGATTGAACTCCAGAGAATGGCATTTCAAAAGTTGCTGGGATTGTTCCAAATAGGTCATCCTCAGCAAACATTCCTCACCAGGCTTTCCAAAAGCTGCACGGCACAGTCAGAAAAAAACAGGCTTCCCTGCCCCCATTTAACTTTCTGGTCTCAATCCACGTAACTAAAATGGAAACATACATTCCATTTGGGTAAATATATATTTCTTACTCGGTTTCATGCAATATTTGAATTTGTTTATGTAAAATTGTAACTAGCTTAGTGTTTTCTAGTTTGATTATTTTTCCTGTGCTAAATGGAGTGGAATTTAGCAGAACGACAGAAACACAAGCTAAGCTAGATAGCTTTCTAAAACTGGAGCTTGTTTTCAGATGGTGGCCCCTACTTGGGGATTTTTTTTCAGTTCCTTCAACGATTCACAGCCTTTTTTCATGCATGACTCCTAGACTGCTCTCTTTTTTCCTTTTCATGACTTTAAACACATAAACATAGTTCTTCAGCAGGCCAGTGGCTTAATGTTAAGGGGAAAGAAAGCTTTTGTTTTTTAATGTGTCCCTTCAAACATCTCCCTAGTCTGATGCAGTTAAAAGTGAATCTGGAAGTGGGGGGGGGTTCCCCCTCTGGAAGCATATCCCTTGACTTCAGTGGATGCTGGATCAGGTTGTCACTGCACCATTTACAATCTTTTTGAGTCATGGTTTGTGGTCTATTTTATTTTTGTTGTTCCTCTGTATTGTACATTGTTCTTTCTCTAAATATTTTGCTCTTTTTCTTCCTGTTAAACTTTGTCTCTGCACTGCTCAGGCCCTGTTGATGTTGTATGTGGATTGCTCTTAGCTCTACTTGGTTAAACTGCATCTCTTAGATTCTTACTCCCTTATCTCAGGGCTGGGGGGAGGAATTGGACAAGAGGAGAACTGTAGCCTTCTCTTCTTGAGTGTAGTTGGCCTCTCAGTCTGTTAGAGGACCTGGCAGCTCTGAGTTTTTGGGTGCAAGCAGAAGTGTGATGGGTTTCCTACTGTGTTCAGGCCCTGAGATAGCTATGGATGCTGCTTTGGTTGGCATCATTCGCTCAACCCTTTCTGAGCAAGAGTGTAGGTGAAACACAACAGCTGCCATGGCCCACTCAAGACTGTTCTGTCATGTTAGAGCTGTGACCTGCTGGTCTAATGGGTAATTTGCTCTTTATTTTCTAATCAAATAAATACTGGTTTTCAAGTCAGTTTCCCTTTTTTCTTTCTCTGCCAACCACAAGTTGGCACCTCAGCAAGGTGCGATGGCAGCACTTCTGAACAGAATATCCAGGAAAGATTGGTGTGAAGAATGAGAGGAGAGAGACATTCCAAAGACTTGCACTGCAGTGCTCTTGTAGTGTACACAGGACCTGCTGGCCCGAGACCCTGCCATTCAAAGGTGCTGTTGAGAGAAAGATTAAGCTAGCAATATAAAAACACTCTGCCAGGGAGAAGGGAAGAGACTGCAAATTAAGCTTAATTGGTGGGAAATGACTCCTCATGAATGTATTCAAGAATGATTTTCCTGGTAGTATTTCACAGTGGTAGAAGTGTGAGCGTGTTTTTGAACATGGGAACTGGATACAGGATGTTCTTCTCTAAGTACAAATCTCTGTTGTTCTTTCTAGTCACTTGATGCCGTGTCTGACCTAAGCAGCTTGTTTTGTTTTACTCTGGGAAATATTCACTGGATGCACTTTGACCTCATGATTTTACTATGTTAACATGAGATCCCCTGCAGTGGGGGGAGATAGTTTATCCCACACAGGCTGTATCTGATCAGAGTATGGAATTGCTCAGTACCAATTAACATAGTAACACACGCATTCATGATAGGATAGTGTGACACATCCATTCCTTGTTCCCTTCCCACTTAACTTTCACTAATGTTGTGGAGGTTTTATTAGGTTCATTTTTCCTCCTGTTCTCTTCTTCCTATAGCAGTTTTTTTCTTTACCAAAAACATTACTACTTTTTCTTCTGGTACCACACATTCCTTTAATGTGACTACCCCTGCAGTGTCTGTTTCTTCGGGTCAAAGTTGCATTTATTATCATTAATAATCTATACCACAGCATTGCCAACACACCGTGGCTGACAACTGAAGGTTCCTGTGTTCTGGGTAGCATACAAACATGTATGCCATAAAGCCTTGTGGAGGAGAGTTTGAATTGTCTAATTCTAAAGCCTGAAGTTGTCAAAGCCAGTTAGAGCATCCTCTGCTCACACTTTTACTAATTTCAGTGAGACTGGTGTAGGTAAGTCTCTTAGGGCATGTCTACATGTTGCCATACAGTGACATTGCTATGGCACCATGCTTTAGTACTTCCTTTGTTAAGTACGAAAGCACGGCGTAGTAGCTGCCCTTGCTGCACCGTGCACACAGCACCCAGTTAGATTTTGCTGCTACGTCATTAGCAATCATGCAGACCCATGTGATTTAGCAATCACGCAGACCCACGTGATTGCTAAGTTACCCTAGCATGCTGTATGGCGATGCAGCACATCACTACATCACCATAGGGCAATGTGTAGACGTGTCTTTATTCAGCTGTTTAGATCTCCACATATTGATTTTTGTATTGTAACAGTAAGATGCCATGGAGACACTTCTGTCCAAGACAATGCAGATATTGTATGTCTAACGGGGTGCCCAACAGACACAGTTATTTTCAGTGCACCAGATTATACATCTCTAAGTCCACCCATCCGCATATAGGTCTCTCTTCCTGTATACAGTAGGAAAGCTCAAGTATCTCCCTGGTAACTTGCCTCAAGCCCCTAAAGCAAAGTGCTAAAGTCAAGACAGGGAGATGCAAATGAGACCTCATGGAAGTTACCTGGCCACAGTAATATAGCCTAGGACCTGTAGTCACTCTTCTGATAATCTCATTCCCCCAGGGCTGTTGAGGTTTGCTGTAGCGAGGCAGGTTCCTTGGCAGCAAAGTTATAAAGTGTTTTCCTGGGAGGGAATTAATGAGAACCAAAGCCAAAACCTTTATTACAGGAAGCCATGCTTTGCCCCTTTATGATACAACTGGGGTTAATGTACCTGAGGCTACATCTTCACTGTAAATTTAACTCAAGTTTGATGAACTATAGTTAACTCCTCTCAGGTTAGTCTAGCTCAAGTGAGTGTTGCCATACTGCAAAAATAACCCTCAAGCTGCACAGAGTAATTGTACGAACAGCTGATGAGTTCTGCAAACTCAGAAGCAGGAGAGCTGTTCTGCCAGCTCAGAGGTTTCCATTGTATTTTTTCATTAATTTTCAATTAGAAAAACTTGGATAGTAACCTGGATTTTGTACTCACTTGTTCCCTGAGTGGTGGCTGAAGGATAGGAACCAAAACTGGACATCTGTGGCTGGAACACTGGTCTACTCATCTTGTTTAGTACAATGAGGAAAAGGAGAGGATGTTCTTTCATTTTTTGTAGACTGGAAAAACCTATTTACTTCCAAAACAAACAATAGGTTTTTACTAGTTTTGTAACTAGAAAGATGTCCCAGTAATGTGCTGGTAGATTTCAGGTTCAAAGTGCTTTAGACTAGTTCCATTAATAAAAGGTTTTCCTATATTCTACATTTAATAAGTGTGGTGTAGATACACAACTATCTAATGGAACTCAGAGTTATCATCAGAATCTTTTGATCAATGATACATTAAGGGAAAGGGTAATGCAAGGGTAATGTTATCATTAGTGGTTAAGAATGCAATCTCTTGCATCTGACTTTCTGGGAGAGAAAGAGGATAATAATAGAGATCCGCCAAAAAGATTATATAGAATTTAAACTCCCAAAATCAAGAAAACTAATGAACTTAAAAAGAACTAACTTACAAAGCAGTTTCACTGTCTGAATCTGATAAGGAAGCCTGCACAGATGATGAGAAGGATGGCCTGAATCTATTCTCTCTTTAACTACTAAGCAAGTTGTTTTCCAAACAGAAAAAAAGTCTATGGCAATTAAATGTCCAAGTGTTGTCTTTGAATCTTCCTTCCTCAAGAGTCCTGATCTTTGAGCTAGTATAATCAATTGTAAAAAATCCTGAAAGGGGAAAAGTATATAAGTGAGAAAAAAAATATAATTCAATTTTTTTAACTGTTTTTGACAGGAGAACAAACATCTTTGAAGTTTTAGATATGCTACTTGATTCAAATGCCTAAAGCTTTCCTTTTTGGGGAAGAACTATTTGTTATCTGAAAAGAGTTGCTGATCAAGTAAATACCTGAAACAATCATTAAATATTTGAGTGGAATTTAAATATTGAGTGGAATATTTTTAGAGCCCAAATTATACAGAAAATTCTGGAAGTATCTATTCATAGAGTATTAAAAATAGGAAATACTCTACTTTTAGCTGACATATCTGTTAGAGATAGAAATAACAAGCAAGGGAGTTAATATATCAAGAGAAAAAACTCTTTTCAATACCCAGAGCAATCAGATCAATCTGAATTCTTGTTTAAGAGAAAGAGAGTTTGTTTAGGGAAGGAATTGGTTTTCATTTTACTTAATTTGTGTGTGGAAAAATCTGACAAGAATAATCTCATTGAAATTAATGTTTTGATTAAAGATACATCTGACATTCAGAAAATGAAGAGACATGATATTATTGTCATGTCTCATAGTTATTATCATTATAATAAATTATTAACATTACAGTAGTACCTGGAGGCACCAGTACACAATCCATCTTCATTATGTTAGATATGCTTTAGGCATTTGAGCAGAAACACACAGTCTTTGCCCTAAAGAGCTACAATCTTATTTCAAGGTACTTTAGGAGTGCAGAAGAACAGGAGGAAGAAAAAGAGAAGATGAGTAGCAGCAAAACAAGCAAGGCTGTAAAGTAAGAAGGAAACATTGCTCACTCTCAGAACTTAGCCCCATTTGTCATTAAAATAAGTTACCAGTATTTTTCAGCGTTTTCACAATATATATCTATAGATTCTTTGATATTAATGTATGTTCTATTTATTTGGAGTCCTTATTTATTTGTTTAGGGTATTTTTATTCTTATTTTGGTTGCCTTTGATCGTACTCTTACAATCAAATCATGTTCAGTTTGTTTGGCATGGTATCCCAAGTCTGGTTCTTTGCATGTTAATAGACTTTAGCAATAAAAAAATGAAAAAAAGAAAAAGGCTTCAAAGAGCATAAATCAAAGAACTGCAGTTGTACAAAATATATATCTAAATGATCTCCAAAGTTTTAAGTTAAAATAAGAAGAGTGGTAGACTGATTGGCTGCTGCAGCTAGGCAATCAAGCTTTTTTTATTCATAAATCTTCCTTATTCACTCCACATAAGGTAATCAGATAGAAATATTTCTTACACGGATTTGGGGATTCCGGGGTTTTTTAAAAGCTTTAACATCCCTGCCCCCAAATATTTCTGGTCCTGATTTCACCCTTCTTATGCTGTAGCTGGAGGTGAATTGAAACCTTTTTAGAAGAAGAATTACTGTGAAGCTTTAAATAGACACAGAAGCTATTACACCCACTCTAAGGTGTATCACTTAACTGATATATGGTGGTTATTTCATCCTTCTGATTATGTCTTTAACTTTGTATCACAACCTCAATCATTCTCTAGTTAGGATTTTTTGTCCATTGTATTTAAGAGTGAAATACATGTTGACCTATTTCTTTGACTCCAAATGACTACTGTCACCTTCATTCTTAGGTCACAGGCTTTCTGACCAAAGCACACAGTTAGTGTGAACGTTAGTGATTCTGATCATCCTAGGAGGACTTAAAATATATATATATTTATTTTGTGGTGCTGAGATTTTAGTAATTTAGAAGTCTGATTTTTTCAGGGCTCATTTTAAGTAGTATGTCCTAAAATTTCAATGAAATATCAATTGATTTCAGTAAGCGGGTTTTTCTATTTATAAATGCCTATAAAGAAAAAAACCCTGACTGAATACAAAGGAAAAGTGAAACTACAGAAAGAGCTGTCAAATGCGCAAAACAAAATGACCAAATAAGGGAGAAAAGTAATTTTGCTAACTTCTTTCACTTATGGTAATTATTAGTTTCAGACAGAAATGTAATTTACAGATTGTCAGTGCCCCTGTAGATCCATCTCAGTTCTCCAGTTAAGTAGTTTTTAACTACTTGGATTTTATCAAAGGCAAATGACTATGGTGCCCAAACTATTGTTGCTAGCAGCTCAGAGGCAAAACATCTGCCAACTATTATAGCTGTACCTAAATTCAACACTGCTATTGGTCAAATCCCAAATTTGGTAGACAGGTTTACAGTAATGTATGTAATTCTTGTTCTATCTGTATTACATTTTCCGCTTGGGAATACAGTGTTCTATTCTGTTTTGTAAAGGCAACATATAGGGCCCTATTTTGTCTCTTTGTAGAATCATATATGTTATCTCTGATTTTTATTTCTTCATACTAAACAGCCTTAAGTGAAAACTCTAGCTCTGCTCTTTAGTGCTACAATGTGGCTGTCCTATCTTCTTCTCTGAGCATGTGCCTCCCACAAGCTATTAAGCTCACTAAGCAGTTTTACCTGTTGCACCTCTATTTTGGATGCTTATTTAAATTTAATAGGGTTGGAGTGGTGTTGTAACCAGTATGATCCAGGAAATATACAAGAGGGCCAGGGTTCTTTGTGATATCTTTTATGGGACAAAATGTACAGTTGGGAGATAAAGTTGACAAGAGGATCCCTTAAAGAAGTGTATTTTGTGCCCCAAAACTTGTCCGTCTTTTCTCCCAGCTAGACAGTTGGTGCAATAAAAGAACCCACAAAACCCTTCCCTCTTATAATTAAGTTTGGCCATTTTGGCCTATATGTTTCCATCCTGCAAGCATTGGTTACTGGAGTTAAGAGATGTTTACTGGGAATGGTCCTGTTGACCTCAAATGTGACTGCTCATGGTATAATCCAGTACTTCTAGAAATAATTTTTCACAGTGCCATTCATATAGGTGTATAAAATGCCACTGATTTTTCAACAGAACAATCTATTAAAATCAAAGGAGTTATGCTATATAGTACAGGGCCTCATAATGCCCTTTCAAATAATGCAAATTGCTGCTTAGGCAGTTTCTTTCTATTTTCCTACAGTTCCTCCTCTTCTTTTCCCTTTTATATTAATCCCATAGAAGCTCCTATATATGCACATAAACCCAGCAGCAAACTTGAACTACAAATTCTTAGGAAGTCTCAGGAGGAACAGCATGCCTTGCTTATGAAAGGAGGAAAATTTTGCCCCTAATTTTTATCTTAATATCTAGTCAATCATGCCCTCAAGGCTCAGGCACAGGATATTTCATGTCTAGAGATGTTTTATAAATTATAAAAATGTTCACATCTGTACTACTTTCTCAAATGTGTAATTTTTCCTCCCTTTGGTACTGCTCTGGCCAGGTCCCACAATGGTCTGAACTGATTAATCACAGATATGAACTATCTACAGATTACTTATGTTTCTGTCTCTCATTCTTATATTCTTATTATCTAGATCCTGGTGCACGTGGCATTACCATATTTTCAATTGGACTCCAAAAGTGTGTGTGTTAAATTGGCTTAATATTCAAGTCTGTGTGCCTCATGCCTATGAGATGAAGTCCATTATAAAAAGCCAGTACAGTAGCTACCCATAATAAAAAATGCTAGTGAAGTACTTGTATGCACTAAGATACAAAATAAGGCTTCACTGCAGCCTTTCCTCATAAAGGGGCACATCCTCCCTCTGCAGAGTGGTACAGATGGGAGATGAATTGTGGAACACTTGAGGACATGGACTCTAGTGCCATACTGAGAGCAGGGTCATATTTTGCTTCATCACCTCATCTGCTCTGCAGAAGCAGCTCTATATTTTATAGGAGCTGATCAGTTGGAAAGTGAAGATGACAGGGAGCAGGTCCCATTCCAGTTCCTGCTGAAGTTCACCAAGCTCACATTGACATCCATGAGAGCAGAATTTTAATTCCACGGTGCATAATTCAGAGTATACTTTACGTGACTGTAGGTGGTCTGAGCAGCCAGACTTCATGCTCTGTGAGATTAATGTACACTGGAATCACATGCTAGTTATAGGCAGCAGAACAACTTGGCAAGCCACTTCTGTGGCAGGAAGGTCATGTAGGTAACAGAGCACCCAGAGCGTGATAGAAGATCTGTTGAGTTATGACAGATAAAGATAATGGGCCAACATAACCAGATTGTAGCCAGGCCTCCCCCAGTCCACTATTCTAAGAGGCAAGGGGCTAGGATTGTTCAAAAAAGTCTTCATTCTAAGGGCTGGCATTGTGTTGCATTCTAGACCCTGACCTTTTTTTTTGTTTAAAATAATCGTGATTTTTGCACTTTGGCACTGCTGGACCATTTTCCCTTAAGTGTGAATGGAATGATAAATGTTGGAATCATGAATGTTTTCTGCCAACCCCACAAAAGCAGTAAAGGCATTGTCTCTAATGACTTCTATAACACCCTTACATAGCCCCTTTCCTCTGATGTGTACAAGTAAAGCAATATGCACACTGAAATACATATTTTAATTGAGAGTTGGGAAAAGGAACATTTGGATGCATGGGCTTTCTTTTCAGTAATCTGTTTAATGTATTGTAATAAATATTGGCCTTGTTTTTGATCAGGATTCACTTGTAACATTCTTTGAGTTAAGCTCTGGTATCTTCCTGCCTAATGTAATTTACTTAGGCTTAAATGTATGAATATAAGCTTGAAAAGTTTTAAGATGCCCTTCTGAACAAGAGTGGTACTGGGACTTTCCAAATGTGCAAAATAGCCACTGAGAGTTATTCTGATAAGTCAAATGACTGTATCTTGCTTTTCTTCTCCCAGTGCCTAATTCCACTTGTAATGGCTTTGACAGTGCTGTCTCAAAGGCTTATAGAACTCCACCAGGAAAACAAGTTTGTTTTGTTGCTACTGTTCGACTGGCAACACCTCAGTTTTTAAAGGTAAGCACCTGTGCAGGTGGACATGAGTCTTATATGCTCTATATGCTTTCAATCTCTGTACAAGTAAGATTTCAAGTTTTATTCATAGAGTGGATCAGAATGTAGGAAGTTTACATTTAATATGTCAACATCTAATACAATACGTAGGTTTATCAGTCTGTCCCATGTTTCATGAAAATGATGTCCCTTGCACTGAAAATTCCAATTGGGGATTGTCACATGGGTGTTAGGAAGTATTAATGAGGCATGTCCTGATCAGGTTTCCCAAGTACAAGTGTGGGACAGAATACAGAGAGCTGACACTGTGCTCTCAGTTGGGCAGTTGGGTGCGATTGGTCCCAGTTTTCTCCTCTGCCTTTATGAAACTAGGAAATTCACTTCTGAAAACAGAAGTAATAGTGTAGTTAGACAAACTCTTGTCACTGTGGCTCTTTAGCTGATAAATGTGAGCTGCTGCCTCAGATGGCCTCCTGAGGTTAGGAGGTTAAGAAATGTAATTGAGACAAATCCCATATGAAAACATTGTTCTTTCAGCTGGACTCTAACACTGCACAGGGATTTTTAAATGCATCTCTCACTGATTCATACCACTAACTTCAAAGTGTCGTCTCCTCGGGGTAATGGAGTTAACTTCTTATAAAATGTAATAGAGTAGCATTTGTATTAATAGCAGACTAGACTTAAGGTTTTCATGGAAAGCTTACCTGTAAACATCCTTACTTCTGTGTAATTAACATATCATCCATAAAGTTTCATTAACATGACATACATGTCATTCCTGTCCAGTGCTTGGGAATTAGTGTAATCCAGATGTTGCATCTCAGTTTTCCTCTGTAAAATGAGTACAAAAACACTTAACGTTTCTGATCAGCAGAGCACAGTAAGGTTGGCCACTCAACTTGCTGGCATGTCTCTGCTTGTCACTGTGTAATGTAATAACTTCTGAATGCTGCATCTGATCAATTCCAAGATGTTAGGGAATAGCCTATGCATCAGTGGGGAGAAACCTATTGATTTTGGTGAAAATTGAAAAAGCTGCAGGGGAAAATGGATACACACAGAATCTGTGGACTCTGGCAGCAGCCACCACTTTACAGCATAACGGGCTGTCTACATGTGCATTAAATTTCGTACCTGTAGTAACAGGTACTAACCTTAATGTGCAGTAATCAGCGCTAGTGCACAGTAGTGTCGGTGTATGTTTTTTAAGTAACACTAATGCACAGTAGATAGTCTACTGCACATTAGCATGGCTTTCAGTGTGACATGCTAATGCACACTAGAATTAGTCTACCACGCTTTTAGCATCTTGTGTAGACATGCCCGCAGTTCCCCCCACCTCACCTCCTTCCACTTTAAAGCCTTGCCGTTTTGACTGACTTATATCTAAGATACAAAAGAAATGAGAATGGGAGTGTGCACAGAGCTGCTGGCATGTAGCAAAAGGTGAAATGGTTAGGGCACATGGAAAAGGAATTAAGTGGTCATGGCAGGCACAAAGAGCCCTGGCAAGGAACGGGCTGTGAGGCAAACAATCTCTGCCCCTCTGCAAGGAAGTACAATCGGGGACTCTGGTTAGAGGGTGAAGGATGGGCAGTATGTTCCAAGTAACCTGGACAAGGCTTTGGAGCCAGGAACTCTTGAGAAGTAATCTGAGACGTGAGATAAGCTAGCTGACACCTCTCTTTCTGCTTCCCCCTAAAAATGGGTATGAACATATTTGACCATCAGGACCCCTACTGTAGTAGAGAAGGAAATTTAGGGAGTATGAAGGAGCCCACAGGACACCTAGCAAGGGGAAGAGTATGGGACCCTGCTATGAGTGAAAGCAAGGAATGGGGAATTTCCTGGAACACCTAATATAGTGGTGGGTTAAGGGCAGGATGGATGGTGCTAAGGGAAACACACAGAGCCCCTGGAATGTGGCAGAGAGGGGAATGTGGCATACTGAGCCTCTGACATGAGGGGAGAAATGGAGGAATGACAGGCTGTCTCTGGAACAGAGAGGGGAGATGGGTTGATGGCAGATAGAGAGCTATATAAAGAATGAGAAGTTCCAGGAACTCCCAGTGCACAGGGCTTCCAGAAATAACAATGTGCCACCCCTCCGCCCCCCAGGATAATTAATAATTATCAGTATTATTAGCGTGATCACTCCCTCTATGCTAGGGATTTTCTTTTCTTATGCAGTGGCCTCAATCCTCCCTACTTTAATATGTTTACTAATTTTTATTATCACTGGCTCCTAAGGGTGTTGGACTTAATAAATAAGGGTGTGATTATCCCCTGGCTCTGACAGAAGAGCATGTGGGGTTGGATGAGAGTCTACCATAGGTGAAGGGAATCTACCAATGCGGGTGCCTAGTCTCATTTGCAGTGGTTGTACTCTGTAACCGAGAGGGACAGCCTCTAGATCTGTCCCCATGTAAGATGGTCTAGTGATTTGGACAGTGATCTCAGCCTGGGGACATACAGGTTCACATCCATGTTCAACTACAGATGTCCCTTGTAGCAAAGCATTTATTTTCTTCATGCCTCAGTCTACTAACTGTAAAATGGCAACAATAATGTTTCCCCAACTCAGAAGGAGGCTGGGAGAAAGAATGTGTTAGGGTTGCAAAATGTTCAGACCTTACACCTATGAGCACTTCAGATAAATCCAGAGGGGTGTGCAGGAGTACACACTGCTTCCTCTTCAAAGGAAGTACTGGTAGCTGTGTAGCTGGGGGGCTTCTGGAGGCAACATGCCTGCCAGAAGCATGATGCCCCTTGGTGCAGAGGTATGAGAGCTCCATCTCTTGCTCTGGGCCCTGTTACAATGCAGCAACTAAGCTCTTAATATCTGTATGGTTGTATGATGCTTTAAAAATGTTATTAGTCCTTACAATATAAAGTATTCTAGGATGATTAATTTTGCATGCACTTTAAAAATTCTCTTTCAGTCTTTGCAATATGTTTAGTATCAGTTAATATTTCCATAAGACTTTCAGTGTTCAGCATTATTGGACAATATCTGCATTGTCTGTTTTATTTTATTTCTCAACCATGCTGCATTCTTATATTTAACAAAAAGCAGATGAAGCAGAAAGATGAAGGCAACATTCAATCAGTTGATTTTCTTTGCAATACAGGAAATGTGCATAGTTGAAGAACCTTTGGAGGAGTTTACTTCAAGACATAGTCTAGAATGGAAATTTTTGTTTCTGGATCACAGGTTTGTAAGAAATAAAACATGCTTGATCTTGTTTTGTACCTATTTACTCATATATTCATGAGTCAGATTCTGTCAAATAGTAATATACTTCACATTGAAATAGTTTGAAGAAAAAGATTATTAGCACTGTTACCACTAAAGTACTTACAAAGGCTGATGTTTAATTTCAATTTGACTTCACTTGACTGGAACTAGATAGTTTTCTCTGCATCTTCTTTTTTCATGAATTATTTTACACAAATGCTGTTTATACTTTCCACAGAGTATTTTTGATCAGTCAGCTTTTATCTATTTTAAACATAAGAATGGAGTGTAATCTGTAATCATAAAAATATTCTTAAACAGTATGTCATTAGTCACTCCAGGAAACAAAAATCTGAGGTAGAAAAATGGTATAAAGAGCCAGAAAGATTAATTTCTTGCTATGTGACCTATGCATGTCTTAGAAAAATATGCCATGAAAACAGGTCTTACAAAAATCCGCCAGTTCAGCCATTGGGTCTGCATGCAATACCTACTGACTCAAGCATTGAGGATTATGTAGGGAAGCTGTGATGGACTGAACAATCTGGAAGCAGTCAGACAGGCAGATACCCAGACTGCTCAGACGCTTCATGGTCAGATTCTGGAAAGGCCTAGAAAGGAAGGAAACTTTATGCAAATACATTTGTCCCATCTCACTGAGTAATAGCCACTCCCTTACCCATGTAAGAGCTGTAGAAGCTGCTGTTGCCCAGACAAAAGTAGCTGAAATGAAGCCCACTGCACAGGGGGTAAACAGAAAAAGCAACCACCTCAAAACAAGTTGGGCGTTCTGTGAAGACTCAGTATTAGGTAAAGCAGTTCTGCAGTCAGTCTGCAGGCTGGATCCAGCATGAAGTCAGTGTGCAGGGTTGGTCTGCAGGTGTGGCCTGGCCCCACACACCAGATCCAGCCATAGTCCAACCAGGCACTGGCATCATCTGGCATGTGAGGCCATGTCATTTGGCCCGTAAAACTCCCCATGGGGCTGGAAATGTGATGATGGGAAAGTGGTGGCAGCATTAATTGCTGCAGCCCATGGGCTGGAGGTTGAGCACCACTGGTCTACATGGTCCCTGTCTGGCTGCCAGCTTTGTTTCAGAGCTACTAGCCAACTCTGGCACTAAGTGGGAAGGGAGGTAGCTGGCCCTGATTGTCTCCTGAGTTGTAATTCAGCTCAAAGAGTCCCTCCTTCTCTTCATCAGGGATATCCTCTGATGACAGTCCTGCTGGGGGAACACGATGGCAAGTGAAGTCACGTTTTCCATCCTAAGGAGGAGGAATTGCTTCCAAGTAGTTCAGCAGTATTTCCCTAGTCGGTTCTTATCTTCTCTGGATGCTTGTGTGTCATTGTATGGGTGTGGAAGCCAGCCGGAGAACTGAGCTAAAGTTAGGCTGTCTGCCCACAGAACAGGAGAGTCAAACTTTGCCCTTGGACCTTAATGGGACCTTGGCATGTGTGAAGGAGAGCTGAGTTCAGCCCTGCTGTCTATTTGAACTTCCAGTTTAACAAGCAAGCCTTGCTGTTTGTTCCATTTTTCTCTATTAAATAATTTGTATTGTGCCCATATGCAGAGCACCGCCAATTATAGGATATTTGCCTTTTGAAGTGCTGGGTACTTCTGGCTATGACTATTATCATATAGATGACCTAGAGCTCTTAGCAAGATGCCATGAACACTGTAAGTACTGCACAGTCTCAGTTCATTTGAATTAAATGGAATGTCTGTTCTCAGCAAAATGCAGCTCCAACTAAGGCCTTTTCTACACACTGAGAAGTTTCTGCAGATAGCAGCTGCCACAGGAAAGCCAGCAGAGTGGACACACACGCACAGCTTCTGGAGGCTACAGTCAGCTCTATTTCTTCAGCTGTACTTACAGGGCACCATGTGCACCATTAGAAGCCTCAGCTGCAAAAAGAGGCTGCACAGCCAACAGAAAGCTTGGATGTGTCTACACATGCCTTCTGCCAGCTGCTGAGCAGGAGCAATAGAAGTCTTCTTTCATTCAGAGAGATGATGCTACTCCACTGAGAGAAAGAAGAGGCTCTGCCAGCATTGGGGAGCTCTAAGTGTGGGCATACACATAATTTTGCTAGTGGAACTCACATTGTGTATACCAGGCCTAAGATAGGTATAAACTTGGGAGAACAGAGCCTGCAGGCAAAAGGCAGATTCCTCTTGTCTAAAACTATAAATTGGCATTTGTGAAATTATTTTGAATCGAGTGGAGTAGAACTGATGAGAATTTGGCCCCAAGTTGTTTATAGTTTAAAAGGCCAAATCCTTCTTCCCATACTCTTACAAGTAGTTGATGGAACTCATTGTCTAATTAAGATATGTAAGATTTAACCCACATTCTGTTAGTAAATAATTGACTGGAATTAACTCAAACAGACTTGGGGGAGGTCAGACTTTGTAAAATTCTTGCAGATTCTTTTTTCTCTGTAGTACTGTTCAATGTGTATGTAAACCAGTGATTACTTAAACATTACAATTTTTTTAAATGCCCGTCAGTAAGTGAAGAAATGTTAAAATGAGGCAACCTTTTTAAAATATCCACTTACAGAACTGATCTGTCATGTTTCAGTATTACCATATTTTCTCAAATACAAGATGAGGTTTTTCCCCCCAATGAACATGGGGGGAAAAAGTTGCATACAAGAGACCTCACTAAGTACATTATCAATCATTAAACTGGTGCCAAAAGCAGCATGTGCTCAGTAATGCAAACCAACTATGAAGCTGATTAAATGCAACCAATATTGAGCATGACTATAAAACATTCTAATATTATAAAAGCCTAAGTCTGTCTGTCCGTAATGCTTTATTCATGCTCTGATTGGCTGACAAACAGGCAATCAGAGTACGAACGAGCATTCAAACAGGAGCTGGCAGCATGGTGGAGCACCGCCATGATTGCGGAGACACAGGGGTTGGGGGGGGCAATGGAGCAGAGGCGTGAGCAACAGAGCCAATGGAACAGGGGGGTGAGGCCAGCAGCTGGCCTCACCCCCCCACCCTACTCCCTGCAGGTGGCAACGATGGAGCGGTGGGGGGCAAGGCCATTGGAGCTGGCTTCACCCTGCCCCCCGTTACTCCTTGCAGGTGATGGCAGCGGGGGGCGGGGGGGGGCAGAATGCCACAGGGAGGACAAGGCCACTGGCTCTGGCCTCGGCCTGCCTCTCCCCCTTCCATCATCGCTGCCTGCAGGGCCCAACATGGGATGATGTGGCGGTGGTAGGGGCAATAGCAGGTGCGCCGCGGCAGCAGCAGTGTGGGGAGAGGAGTAGTGGGCCTGGGCCCGATGTGGTGGGGGAGAAAGACTGAGCCCGAACCAGGGGAGAAGCTGACCTGTCGCGGCGGTGGGGGGGGAGCAGCAGGCCCAGCCTGACGCAGCTCCTCCCCTCCTCGGGCCCTGGCCTGGCTCCACTCCACCTACCTCCCCCTACCCCCATCAGCTCCAAGCCCGCTCCTCTTGTTCCTTCGCTGCTACCAGATCAGCCCGAGCCTGGACCCCAAGCAGCAGGAGTTAAA
Source organism: Alligator mississippiensis (assembly GCF_030867095.1). Lineage (NCBI taxonomy): Eukaryota > Metazoa > Chordata > Crocodylia > Alligatoridae > Alligator > Alligator mississippiensis. Next base: position 344,577,032 of record NC_081824.1, read on the forward strand.
GGGGGAGTGGGCCCAGATGGGGGGGGTGGGCCACAGGGCTCCGTCCCTGCATGCTTCCCCCTCCCCTCACCCCCGTCATTCCTGAGGGGCAATTGGCTAGTATGACCTATATTAGGCAAACATACTGATACTGATCTACATACCTGGCAGGGGAGATACCATGATGATAGTTTCTGCCCAGGTGGTTTTACACACCTGGAAGAAGAGATCCCCTTTTTCCCAGCCTTGAATGACTTGGTGTAGTTGAAGGTGGAGACCTGTCCATCGTACTGTAACAGCCTACTATAACCTCCCAGTAGGAAGATCTCGGCTACACAATTTATGGTGATGAGGAATTGCTCACAGGCTCTCCCTCCAGCTTACTCCTATAGCCTTTCGGCTAGGGGCAAGTGAGACTAGGGGGCATCTGAACCCAAAGGCCTCCAGGCTTGCACATAGGATGCTTGCCATGGATTTGGCATATCTGAAGCCCCAAGCTGAAGTGTGTGGGAGGTAGGATACTTACAGATACTTACTGCTGGTAGCGCTACACAGACTTGAATGTGCTCCACTCACTCGATAGAATTCGGAACTTATTTGGCTAGTTTTGCCTGAGACACAAAATTAAAAAACAAAAAAATCCAGACTGATAATTCACTTATTTGCAAATTAATCAAGTACTTTATTACAAGGGCAGTATTTTCAAATTTGTGCCTCACTTCCATATGTTCAGAGAAATCAGGGTCTGACAGTAAGGAGGGGGGGAAAGGGGCTGCAGGGGGAAGAAGTTGTGGGGGCAAGGGTACCACCTGAACCCCCCCCCCCCCGATTTATTTTCCCTGCTAAAGCACAGAAAATTCATGGGAAATTCAAGGCAAACTTCCAGTTACTATATTCCATACCTGGAAAATTATGACAAACGGATAAATTTTCCATTTAATCATTGGGAGGTTGTCTTATATTTGAGAAAATATAGTATTACCCTTCTGAGGAGTAGAATTATCCAGTCAGAATTAATATTTTAAATGTTGACATTAATTTACAAGGCTCAGTACCAAAGCCCTTGATATCACAGGATAAGTAACTAAGGGATGTACTTGGTCCAAAGAAGTTTATACATTTAGGTTTGTCATTCTTATAAATGCAGAATTCTTGACTGGGCAATTCCCTTCAATTTCAAACTGTTACCTCCCTGTTTATAATAAAGGCTAAATATTACATTCAATCTTATTGCACCACTAAAGTCATTGGGTTTCCTTGGGAATTTGTCTCACCTTTTCAAACTTTCATATCCTGTGTTTCTCTGCTATGGCATTCAGCTCTTTCACACTTAGAAATCAATGCCAGGTGCTTAATTAGCTGTGATATGAGCAACCTTTAAAACAGAGAAAAAGTTATATATATAAGTTATGTTTGTGCTCTTTATGTTTATATTGCTATATAGAAGACATTTCACAGAGGGAAAGATGGTGGTGTACAAGATATTTAACTATAGAATTATTTAGTACTTTTTTAAAAGATAATTTTCACTTCTTAAAATTTGTTATATATACAGTGTACATTTTCTACTAACAGTGATGCAGTTTGGCAAGGGAAAGTCTTGTTGTTATCGTTTTCTGACCAAAGGACAGCAGTGGATCTGGTTACAGACCCATTACTATATCACCTATCATCAGTGGAACTCCAAGCCAGAGTTTATTGTATGCACACACATGGTAGTAAGGTATGGAAAATGAATTAGTGATATTTGTTATCATTGTAATCTTGTCAGACTCTAAGGATTAAAAGAAAATTATGGATGTTTTAATTATCTCGTAAATTCCTCTTATAAATGTGAACATGCCTTTCATGTGACAAGATGAAGTCTGTAGAGAAAATAACTTCATTAAACAAAAGTGATCATGTTAAGCCTCATTTTATACCTCATGAGAACAAAGTTCATTTGTCTGCTATTAGATCTGAAAATCAGGGGCCACAATTTAACTTGCATTTTGTCACCTTTTTACATCTCCCAAGATATAAAGGGGCAGCAAGTGCAGCATTGCAACCAAATGAGACCCTGTCGGGTGCTTTCCATGCTGGGTATTTGGCCACTGACATGACAATAGAATGCTTCATTGGGTTTAGTTGGGAAGAAGAAGCTGAGGCCAGAGTACTGAAGCTTTCCACCTGTTCTTGGCTGGTGGGACACCCCTAGGGGTCATTGGTGGCCATACAACAATTGAAGCAGTCCCAGGGTGGCTTGTGAATAGGGGGAGTGGAAAGGTGGCTTAAAGTGTTTCATCCCTTCCCTTCTTCCTGAGCTTTGTTCAGCTGAACAGGGTATGAGACACACAAATTTATAAATAGTGCAGTGCAGTGTATGGGTGTAAATGCAAAGCTAGCAACAGGATATTCCAAGTGTTGTTTGGAAAGGATCTGACAGTATAGCCAAGTAAATAAAGCTCAGAATGTGTTTCAGAGCAAATAAAACTCTAATGTTCTGGGGGTTTAAAACTTCCCAAGGTATTGAGGTCATGTTCCATTGCCTGCTACAGCTAACCTTGAGACATCAGTCCATAAGGCCATTGCAAGTAGCCCTATGATGTCCATTACCTGGTAGACTCTCACCCCCTGTCACCTAATAATAGGGGGTTGGTTGAAGCACTCACCATGTTGGGGATTTACAGCTTCTGATCTCAATAAATAGTAGGATGAACGTGAGTGATGAGGGGTCATGTAGCCGTCAGGAAATTGGGAGGTCCATAGCTGTTCATTCCCAGTGTTCTCATACAGTACAACCTCATTATAATGAAACCCCATGGGACTGAGAGAAAAGTTCACTAAAGAAGGTGCTCACTGTAATTGGTTTGGTCAGCTTGCTGCTTCACTATGATGGAAAAGTCGGTTCTCAGTGTTGTGATTGCTAAAAGCGGTTTTGTTATAAACAAGTGTTGTTCAAATGAGGTTTAACTGTATTTGATCCTTTGAAAAAACTGTAGAACATTGTGGAAACAAAATGTAACATGGCTTTGTGGTGTAATCTTGGCTCCCAAAACACATTTTCAATCTTAATTGCGTTTAATATTATTTTTTGTTTTTGAATAGAAAGATGAAACAGAAATTGAAAACAAAAAACTAGCCCTTCAAATGATAGGCAGTACAACACAACTTGATTTCATGATTTTTACTTGTTTATTTATCCTTTAATGAGTGTCAATAACATTTAATGCTGCTCCTTGTATTTAAAGTACATTCGATAAAATATGACAGTGTATTGCTGTTACTCACATACAGCTGTATTTTCCAATCAGTTATGCAGATGTTCAAGTAGAAAGGAGACAAGAATTGGGCTTGGAAGAAGAGTCCTCAGAAGTTGTCTCTTCAGCGCTAAAGGTACAACCAAATGTGTGTGTATATAGGGTCCATGTTGGCAATTGTGACTCATTTTTGTTCTAACAGCTTCAGAGTCCTGTTAGCCCTACAGATTTAGGTGTATTCCATAACTTTTGTACTTCAGAATTCACTGATCTCTCAAACAGATATTTAAGTGAATTGGAAATGCTCATAAAACTGACAGACTTGGAAATCAGAGTTCACTGTGAAACACTAAAGACACGAGCAGTGGCAATATAAATTTCAACATTCCTCCTTGACAGAGTGTTACATCTTTGACTAAGAGTCTCATTTTTACGAATGAGACTCTTCTTGGGGGTGCTTAGATGATCTTCTGACAATAACTCATCTTGCCAGGGAACTGCATCCTGCATTTTAATATAGAACATACAATAGTTGTTTATTAATGCACAATTATGTACAAATTGTGCATAATTTTGCCTGCTCCATAATGGTATGCAAGCAGCGGTTCTCAGTAATGGATCTATCACAGATCCCTTTGAGGTTAAGACGGGAGTTAATCAAGGGTGTGTCATCACTCCAATACTCTTCTCAATATTCCTTACCATGATGCTACATCTGACCACCAACAAGCTTCCAGTCAGAGTGGGGCTAAACTACTGAAGGGTTGGTAAGCTGTTTAATCACAGCTGACTGAGCCAAAATGAAGAACACTGACCTCAGTCATCAAGCTCCATGATAATGCTGTAGCATGTGCTTACTCGGAAGCAGACCTTCAGGTAATAATCGACGTCTTTACCAAGGCATATGAGAAAATGAGACTGATGCTTAACATTCAGAAGACTAAGGTCCTTCACCAACAAGCTCTTAATGAGCAGTCCCAAGCTCTGGTAATTCACATTCACAGTGAGACTCTGGAGAATGCTGAGTTTTCCCATACCTCAGAAGACATCTCTCACAGAAGTCTGACATCAATAAAGAAATCCAACATTGCCTCAGATGCGCAAGTACAGCCATTGGAGGCCTGAGGAAATGGGTGTTCAAAGATCTCAACATCAGACCTAAAACCCCTACCTTGCCGTATGGAGCTGAGATGTGGGCAACATACAGGTACAGATATCAAGCTACTGAAGAAATACCATCAGTGCTGCCTGCGGAACATACTTCAAATCCAGTGGGAAGATAGCACCAACATTAGCATCTTCTCACAAGCAAACAGCACAAGCATTGAGGCAATGATCATCTGACATCAACTTCACTGAGCCAGCCACGTCATCCGGGTGTGTAACTCCAGATTCCTGAAGGAAGTTTTGTTCTCCCAGCTTATTCAAGTGTATGCTTAAGAAGAGGGCAGAGAAAGTGCTTCAAAGACAGCCTCACAGCCAACTTGAAAAACATGTAACATTGACATCAACTCATGGGAGAGTATCCCCCAGGACCGCCCCAAATGGAGGAAACGTCTGCTGCAACAGTCTCAGCACTTTGAAACCTGATGATGACAACAGGATATGGAAAAGCTTGAGTGGTAGAAACAGCATATCATGGACCAAATCAAGAACCTAGAACAACCCACCTTGCACGGAAACATGTGCCCAAGCTGCAATGGTCTGTTGATCCCAGCTAGACCTTGTCAGCCATCTTTGAACCCACAGATAAGACAATCATGGAAGACAGTCTTTCTGGACTGAGAGGGATTGTTAATGATGCTGGTGCACAAAAAGCATCTAAAATTTCCTAATTCAAAACATATTTATACTACTGTTAGTGAATTAACTCCTGTGTTGACTTCTGTGCTAAATTCCAGACTGGAATGGATACGGTTCAAGTTTCATTACAGCTGAGCTAGGGACAGACATTCAAAAAGCCTGAGCCTGAATTCATTCAAACTTTGCAGGTTAGTCTAACCTGGCTAAGCTAAATCACTTTGTAACTACACAAACATCCCAGACATGCAGGCACATGTCTGCAGTGGCTCAGGCTAGAAGTTGGGGGTGTGCTAGAGCAGCCCTCCCTTCCCTTCTACAGGACGGAGCTGAGTGCAGTGTGGCCAGGCCCCAGCAGGATTAGGGAGGGGTTCCCCCTTCCCTCGATAACAGAGCAGTTATCAGATCTGTTATCACCATTTATCACCCCATCAGAAAACAAACAGCCTCTATCATTAGTTCAAACTCTTCTTAAAGAAGGAACAGAGAGACATTACCACCTGCACCATTGATTAGCTCCAAAAAGACTTAAACTGACACTGCTGTCTGCCACAGCACGGACCATAGCCAGCATGTGGTCTGCTAGCTAAGGCTGAGAGGTGTCTGTGTAAGGCAGAGGGAATGGGAGATCCCTGCTTAGGAGGGAGTGGTGAGGGGAGGGGGAGAGCAGGAGGAAGCCAAGCAGATGCTGCTGTGCTTGCAGCTCTCTGCCAGAGCTGCAGCCAGGGAGCAGAGGGGAAGGGCCAGCCCTGCTGTGGAGAAGAGAGCCCTGCCCATCCCAGAGAGGATGCTGGGATCCTGGGGGAGTCTGGTTTAACTTAAACCAGCAAGGGGTCTGGAATAGACAGTGCATAAACTGGTTTGAGCCAAATCAGTTAAGTCTGATACTACATTCAGCCAGGTTTATCTCAAACCGGTTTTGACCATTTTGAAGCTGATTTATGTGCACTGAATGTCTGTTCTGTTACAGGTTTAAACTAGTTTCTGATCACTTAAACCAGTTTATGTGTAATGTCTGTCCCTAGCCCTGGAAAAACAGGGTTCATATAGAAATGCCAGTTCAGCCTAACATACAGACGTACATATTTCCTGAAACTGTAAGAAACTTTCCTCCAGAAGAACAGAAACGTCCAATTTTTTGCACTACCTGATAGATCTGAGAGGTTCCAGTTTTGGTCACTTCCCACACAAGGTGAAAGAAAGACTATGCAATTCACTGGAGTGAATTGCTCCCAAATGACAGGGCAATAGCTTGCAACATCTCAAACCGAGTAAATCTAATTTATATGCGTCTAGAAGAGACAATAAAAGGAGATGTCATAGACCAGGGGTCAGCAACATATGGCCTCCATCCTGCTTCTTGGCTGCATGTGAGCTCAGTTTCCAGATAGTGGGGGGCTGTGCTGGCACCGGGGAAGTGCAGACTTTGTCTGCCTCCCCTATATCTGCCACTGCCTCTCTCTGTTCCTCACCTGCCCTGCTGTGCCTTCCAGCTGCAGCACAGGCACAGTTGGAAGCTGCCCAACCCCAGCGCAGCTCCCTGCATGCTGTAAGCTGCATGTGTGCTGCAGCCAGAGGGACGGTACACAGAGAGAAGCAGCAACTGCACCTACACTGCAGCCACTTCCCCTTGTCCCCCCACCCCAGCCCAGCTCCTCACTGTTTGGTCCTGGCACGGGTGCAGATAGAGGAGCTGGTTTGGAGCCCTGCAGCTTCCAACTGTTTCTGCGCTGCAGCTGGGAGGTAGGTAAGGCAGGAGAGTGGGGAGAGGGAGAGGAAAAAGAAGCATGAGCAGCATGCATGCAGTTTGCAGCAACCCAGCCTCAGCATAGCTTCCCACCAGCTGGGAAGCTGAACCTGAATGGAGCTGGGGTGGTGGGGCTAGGAGACAGTGCCTCAGCAGGGTGCAGGGAAAGCATCCCCACCATCACTGACATGCTGCCAAAGCCACCCGGCACACATTAGACCAGAGCCAGGTTCCAGCCCCTGGCTTATTACAGGCTGCCAACCACCGCCATAGACACTTTTGCCTACAATTTTGGCTGGTGATAATTGAAACAGCTGTATGAAAGTCAGTTAACACCAGCTGAAGCTCTGACCTCTAGGTGCGGTTATATATTGGACAAAACATCATACCCTTATAGGTGTCATTGTTACTTTTTTTGTAATTTTAGGATAATGGGTCAAGCCTGGATCCTGAACAGCACTTTAATGCACTTGAAATAGGTGCCTCGGTTCTTAACACAAGTCGGACAACCTCTGTATCATCTAGGAGCTCACACAAATCTTCCCACACACCCAGGTCTGACCCTGCAGGTGAGTGATGTGCCTGAGTTAGTGTTATTGTTGTATTATAAAATAACCAAATTGCCAAGGAGAAAAGGGGACAAGGTGTATCACTTATGTTAGTGAAGTTAGTGGAAAGATGCTGATGGTAATGAGAGCATGTGTCTCAAATCTGTCACCCACCCATGGGTATTTCATGTACAATATAAGATGGGAGAGTCCAGAATCCAATATAGTCATTTATCTAGCTTTGGGAAAAGTGATGCTAGTCATGATACTTGCTGTTCATAAGTTCTATGATAAGGAGCATTTTTGTTCCTAAGACAAAAATTGCTAGGCACAGTTCCCAGCTATCACATGCTGTATCATCCTGGAAGTCAATAAACTTCTGACCTGGACAGTTCTGAAACTCCAGGCTAAATTCAGAAGTTATTCATGATTTTTTTAACACAGCCAAAAGTATCAACACGTATCTTAAAGCAAAAAATATAGATTATATGTAGAGGGGTGTATATAAGCTCCCCAGGCAAGGTGGGGAGGCAAGGAGAACTAACAGAATTCTTGGGTATATAAAGAGGCAAATTTTGAGTAGGAGTAGAGAAATGGTAATACTTCTTTGTATGGTATTGGGTGAGACCATGACTAGAATACCATGTCTGTACTTCAGTAAGGATGTTGAAAAGTTGGAAGGGTCATAAAAGAAAAAAAACAGATAAAAGATGTTTCAGGTTCTAAAGAGCACGACTGATAGCAAGAGGCAGAACAGGCCAATCTATTTCACTTATTAAAGAGAAGGCTTAGGTCATGGTTGAAATATCCTGAGGGGGAAATTTCTGACAGAGCATTCTTCAGTCACACAGAAAAAGGCATGAGATTCAAAGGCTAGATGTAGGAGCTAGAGATCTACAGACTAGAAATAAGGCATACATTTTTAGGAGAGAGGGTAATTAACCATTCGTACAACTGTTTAAAGGAAATGGCTTCATCTTCCCTCCAAGTGTTTACCTCTAGATAAAATATCTTACTAAAAGAGCTGCTCTAACCCAACCAGAAGTTGATTCAAGAATTATTAGTGAAAATATAGCTGCCTGTGTTATACACCAAGTCAGGCTAGAAAATTGTAGTGGTTGCTGTGCTCTCTAAATATGAAATCATCAACTGGGGAGCTTCAGACTGCTCTGACTTCTAACAGCATAGCAGTGTCCAGGTGCTATTATACTGGTCCAGGGTTGCTGGCACTCAAGGAACTTTAACTATACCCCTGATGCACCTATAAATCCCTCAAATATTGTGCCATAGTCTAAGTCTGCACTAGCAAGGGATTTGCCTATGCAGAAGACAGCTTTTTGGGCCTTTTGTTCCACTAAACGGGCTGAGAATCTGGTCCATTTTACCATCATCCTTCTTATAAGCCTAATTCACATGTCAAGCAGAGTCAGTAGAAAGGTCATCCTTGACTTTACTGGGAATTTGACTCCATCTATATAATTTCTGATCACATCTTATCATGAGTCTGATTTTAAGCAGTGGTGATTCTTCAGCATGCAAGATCTTACTATATATTCTCTTACAGCTACACCAACAAAGCTGATCACAGAGTCTACCACTCCTTCCCTACAAAGAGCACCCAGCATACAGCAGGATTTGGCCATGAAAAGACTCAGTCAGCCTACCACACTTCAGGTACCTTTACACATGGTCTTAAAGCCAAGAAGTCTTAGATTTAAAGTTACCAGACAATGTGCTATGTACTAGTTTAATAGGAAAAACCATTGCTTTAGGAGGTGACCTGAGATTTGGAGTAGCTGTGCACTGAATAAAGCTTTTTCTTTTTTTAAACCTAGGCATCTTTGCCTTCTCAGCCATCATGTGAACTTCTCCCACAGCAGCTGCTGCCCCAGGCAGCTTTGCAAAATCAGCCTACTCCTATGGCACAGGTGAGCTGGTGATTTGAAACTAATATACATTTGCTTAACAATCTTATGTTTTCCCATTTTGTGAGCCAGAGGAATGAATATAGTCCAGTTTTTTTTATAGGGAACCTGTCAATTTAGATCCAAAATTTTACCTGCTCTAAAACAGCTAGAATGTTGTGGGAGTGATCTCTGGATTATGCCCACACACTTATTTACATGTTTCAATCTGTTCCTGAACATATTAAAAAACAAACAAAACAAAACAAAACACTAATCTGTCTTTAAAAAAAAAAAAGTCCTACTGTCTGTTTTGCTTTGCTGATGCAGCAGCAGGCAGAACAGAAGAAACATGTTCAACAAAGCCCATTCCTTGAGTATGTCCCTACCAGTGAGCATGCTAACTAGAGACTGATGTTACTATTGGGCTTCACTGGCAAGGATCGAAGAACTCAACTATCTTCCTGGCCTGCCAACACTATATTAGCACTGGGTTTGAAGGAGTACAGTTAAATACTGCATTTTTCTGTCACATTATTTCAGCCCTTCCAAAGTTTTCCAAGAGATGATGGTGTAGACCTCCCCTATAATTCAGTTTCCAGAAATTATTTTAAAAACCTGTTAACAGGGGGGTCTGTCCCCTTAAGAAGGAGTAACCAGCTCTGTTAAGTAGCTGCAGCTGTGGGAAAGCTGCTAGGGCTGTGTGAAATGGCTATGTTTCGATTCGGTTTCAGATTCAGCCGTTTCGGAGGACAGTGATTCATTTCGGTGTTTCAGATCACTGTCCTGTTTTGTTTCAGTCAAATCTGTTTCAGCTCTGCTGAATCCCCTCTAAATCTGTTTCAAACAGGCTGCAAGAGAAGCTTTTCACAGCCCTACCCAGCCGGGTGGGGCTTGGGGCCGGGGGGGTTGTGGGGCCCCAGCGAGGAGCAGGACGGGGTGTGGTGGCTTGTCCAGGGGAAGGGGAAGGCCGGTGCCCTCCGTGCAGGTGAGGAGACACCCACATGGATCTCTGATCTGTGTCACGCTGAGTAACGAGGCAGGGAACCAGCACAGAGCGGCAAGCAAGTCTGCTGATCCCTGCCATGCAACCTGGCTCTGCAGGGAACAGAGATCCATGCCAGGGGTTTCCTCACCGGGGCTGCCCTCCCCACACTGCCCCAGATCTCTGCTCCCTGTGGAGCCAGGTCGCGCAGCAGGGACTAGCATGCCCTGCCGTACAACCTGGCTCCGCAGAGAGCAAATATCCACGTCGGGGTCTCCTCACCACTGCTGCTCGCCCCATGCAGCTCTTACGTCGCCAGGGCAGTGCAGGGTGGGCAGCGGCGGTGAGGAGACCCCCGGCATGGATCTCTGCTCCCTGTGGAGCTGAGTTGCACAGCAGGGGAGCAACATACAGCTGTTTCCCTGTAAGCCCAGCTCCGAAACTCTGAAATGTTCTGAAACATTTCCAAAACATTTTGGAAATGTTTCTGAGGCTTCCCTTTTGATTTGGATTTAGTGTTTTGGGTGCTGAAACAACCTGAAACACCTCCGAAATTAAACGACTCCCGAAATTTCGCACAGCCCTAGAAGCTGCTAATAAGGCTCTGCTGCCCTTGCATCTTTCAGATGTGTACCTTATCCCTTTGGAGCTTATACCCAAGAAGTCCTGGAGGACTTCTGATTTAAAGTAACAAAATCCCATTTCTCTTTTTTTTTATATTTTCCACATGACTCCACACCAGCATGCAATACTCACTTTTCTGGGACTCCTGTCAGCTGATACAGCTCCCAGCCATAGGACTGCATCTTGTCCACCTGAGGCTGTGAGTCCTACAACTGTTAGGGACTCTCAACCCTAGCAGCTGCAGAGTCTGGGTCTCAGCAGCACCCCACCCATCCTGCAGGGGCGATCCTTCTGCCCCCAGGGGTTTCATGCACCCCGGGGGCAGGGAGATCACCACAGGGGGTTGCAATAGAGATCACCCTGTAGTGATCCTCCCACCCCGGGGGTTTCACACAACCCCAGGATTGGGGGATTACCCCTCTGGTGACTCACCTGCTTCAAGTGTTCTACACACCCCTGGGATGGAGGGATCACCCCTGCAGCAATCCTCCTGCTCTGAGAGTTTCATGCACCCCTGGGGAGTGGGCATCACCACAGTGATTCCCCTCTGTCTTGGGGATGCATGGGGCTCACAGCTGGGAGCCTCTCAAATGGGGTGTGGAAGGCTCCTAGCTGTGAGAGCTTGCTTTTTGGCAGTCCAAGGGGAGCCTGGGATTGGGCTCCCGCTGCACCAGCAGTAAGGTACATAGGATCTAACATGTAATCCCACGATTGCTCTTCCTGCTATGCACATGTGGCAGGGCAGGAGGCATGATTATATGAATCATGCATTAGATCCCATCGTGCCTTTACTTGCACAGGTAGAGGGGGCCTTAAATTTTTTATTTTTTTTAAATATATGTTTGGAAGGGTATTTTCTTCTTAACATCCTATATCAGGGGTGGGCAAAATACAGACTGAGGGCCATATCCAGCCCACCAATTGATCCTATCTGACGTGCCTGGCTGCCGCTGCCAAGAGAAGGGAGGACTGCGCCCTGGGCCACTCTTCTCTGCAGCAGGCAGGTTCAAGCTTAGCCACATATTGCACAGACTCCTTGGCCCTCCTCCCTGCATCTATTAACCCCTGCCTGGATTCCTTTTGGTGCTTTGGCTGTGCAGTCCTGGTACCGTGACTACTGGTAGCCAGCCCCTCTCAGGATGTAGCATGATGCAGCATACCAAGTAGCCATCCCACTCACTGTGATGAACTGTTGCCACTGCTGCTACCACTGCAGTGCCACTAATGCTTGCTGGGCGTGGTTGGGTGGGGTGGGGGGCTCAGCCTGGGCTAGCCACCCCCAACTTTCCTGGTGTGATGCAGTGGCCCATCAGTGGCCTGACGAACCTAATTGCCTTTTATGACCAAGTAACTAAATCCTTGGATGATGGTGTCGCCATGGACGTAGTCTCTCTAGACTTTAAGAAGGCCTTTGACACTGTCTCTCATCCCATTCTCATCAGTAAATTAGGCGACTGTGGCATTGATGCCTACACAGTTGGATGGGTAAAAAATTGGCTGATGGGGCACACCCAGAGAGTAGTGGTGGATGGGTCATACTCAACCTGGCGAGATGTGAGCAGTGGGGTACCCCAGGACTCAGTCCTCGGGCCTGCACTGTTTAACATCTTCATCAGTGACTTGGACGAGAGGGTTGAAAGCACGTTGTCCAAGTTTGCTGATGACACTAAGATGTGGGGCAAGGTGAACACACTTGAAGGGAGAGAGAGGCAGCAACTAGATTTAGACAGGCTACAAAAGTGGGCAGATGAGAATAGGATGGGGTTCAACGTAGACAAATGCAGGGTGCTGCACCTTGGGAGAAGGAATCCACAGCATACATACAGGCCGGGGAGTTCCCCTCTTGAAAGCACAGAGGTGGAAAGGGATCTTGGAGTCATTATTGACTCCAAGATGAACATGAGCCACCAATGCCAGACCGCAGCCAGCAAGGCCAGCCGTACCTAGTCATGCATCCAAAGATGCATCTCAAGCTGGTCCAGAGAGGTGATACTCCCCCTCTATGTGACTGGTCAGGCTGCAGTTGGAGTACTGTGTCCAGTACTGGGAGCCGCACTTTAAAAAAGATGTGGCCAGGCTGGAGAGAATTCAGAGGAGGGCCACCCACTTGGTAAGAGGGCAGCAGGACAGGCCCTATGAGGAGAGACTGAGGGACCTGAACCTGTTCAGCCTCAGCAAGAGGAGGTTGAGGGAGGACCTGGTGGCTTCCTACAAACTCATCAGGGGAGATCATCAGCAAAGAGCCCTAGTCTTCCCAGCACCACCTGGGGTGACAAGGAACAATGGTAATGAGCTGATGGAAAATAGGTTTAGGTTAGAGATCAGAAGGCAATATTTTACAGTTAGGGTGGCCAGAATCTGGAACCAACTTCCTAGGGAAGTGGTCCTCACCCGTATCTTGAGCAAATTCAAAAAGAGGTTAGATGATCACCTGTCTGGGGTCTTGTGAACCCAGCATTCATTCCTGCCTGTGGCAGGGGGTCAGGCTAGATGATCTGATCAGGTCCCTCCTGACCCTAGCTACTATGAAACTATGAAACAACACGGAGGCAGGGCAGCTACTTGGCACACTGCATTGTGCCCCATCCCATGCAGGACTGTGTAGTGCCAACAGCATGTGGGCACAGAGAAGCTTGCATGCTACCCAGCCTGCCCTGGCTGTGACAGAGCAGAGCAGCATGGGTCACAGCCCTTCCTCCCCAGACTCCTGGTAGTGGTCAGCAGGCTGGATAGGATTAATTTCCTCACCCCAACAGCTCACCAAAACTCCTTAAGTGGCCCTGCAGCCCATATAATTGTCCACCCCTATCATATATCCTCCTCCTTCATAAATGAACCTGGAGACATGCTGTCTGACTTACTTCCCACCACACCTACCTATCCTGCCATCCACATTGAAACAAAAAGTACTGGTTTCCCAGTTGTGTTCCATCCTTCAGTTCAGAGTAGAATCCAGTTGAGCTGCTATAGGTGCAGTCCCTTTGAATTTTGATCAAATTGAAAGACCAATTCCAAACTATCTCAGTGCTGATATCATACTCATCCTTTTCACTGGCAGCTAGGCTCAGTTGATCACAACAATACCTCTAGAAAAGTTCAAGAGGCAGGATTTTTCCCCTATATTAGTAATTCTAAGACCAGTAAATAGAGCACCACTACCTTTCAGATGAGGTTGCTGTCACATTTACCCTATACAAAAGCTATCTCCGGAAAAGGGTAGTAATTCTCCACAGAACGGGGCAGTTTTCATAAATTATTAATTCTTTTTTGTGCCTCACCCCTAAAATAATGAGTATGTCAGCCTAGGGGGAAAAAATCAGTTATTTAAAAAGACCATAATTTGTCCTTTGTTTGTATCAGCATTAAACAAATGAACAACAAAATCCATGCACACATGCTTTCCAGAATAAAAAAATGTTCTTAACTTGCTAGTTGATTATTTATCAGTAGTTTAAGAAGTGAGACATAAACTCATGGCTTTTGAATTTGATCGCCTGTAATAATCTACTACTCTGCCCTAAGGATGCCAGGGTGTTTACTAAGAGTTGGCAGTACTTTGTCTTCTTGCATTCCTAGAATCTTTTATTGCATAGCTGTTTCAAAAAGTTATACTGCTGCTCAAGGCACAAAACCTGATATGTCTGGTTCTCCTTTACACTATTTGCTAGATGAAATTTACACCAACTTTAAGGTGCCTTTTACATTGCCAGAGCCACGTAAATGAGGCTTGGGATCTCTATGTTTTACCCTTTTGGGATTTATTTCAAACAAACATTTTTGTCTCATGCTAAGTTTTAAGTTCTGAATGGCTTATTATCTAGGGTTTTTTTAAATAAACCTTAAAGCACAATTGTAACCAGAAGTAGTTGGAATGCAAATGTCCAGCTTAAAATCAAAATTCTCTCCATTAAAAAATTAGTTGATGTGTCTTATTCACTCTAAAAAAAATTCCCCTAAAACACAATAAAAATGTTACTGTCTTTCATTTTAAGAAACCAAATACTGAACAAACTGATGATCCTCTGCAACTAGACAAAGAAAATCTGTGAGATTTCATGGATCGCAGTATTTGAGGTTATATTAGTGTCTGGAAAGCTGGTACTTCTATGGTTTTCATTTTTCTCAGTATACCTCAGAAATTTGGAAATGTTATAATCAACTGCTGATGACAGGGTGAAGGTTATAAAGTGTTTACTTTGGAATATCTTAAGTTGAGCTCTATAATTTATTGAACAATTAGAACTTTTTTCATTGCTAGTTGAGCAGCTGCTCAACCTCCGGCAAATATGTCAAGGCACGGGTCCACTGCTGCTATCCTTTCCTGTGACAAAAACAACAGGAGTTTTTTCTGGAGTTTTTCTGGGAGGTGGCATAGTTAGCATGTAATGCAGCTGAGTCACAGGAGTGGAGAAAATAAAACCAGTCAAACAAACAAAAAAAGACAATGCTAATTTTTTTCTTAACTGATTCCTTTTTGCAGACAAGCTCACATGTTCATGCACTAGCATAAAAAAGCCACATGAAATATAAAACAAAGAAGAAAATACCATATTTACCCGTATCCAAGATGACTCTGAATTTAAGATACCCTCCTCCCCAGTAATTAGATTCTGTACATGGAAGATGTATAAATTTGTTCTCATTTTCCATGTATACAGTCTAATTATTGGGGGGGTTGTCTTAAATTCAACCTCCTCCCTCATTGCAGTGGGGAAAGCAGTGGTAGGGGCCCCCAGCAGGCAGCGGAGATCAGGTGGTGGAGGAGACAATAGGAGCAGTTGGGGGGCAGGCAACTTGCCCGTCATCAACTTATCCCCCCACATCGTGCCAGCCAACCCCAGCAGCCTCAGGTCCCCACTCCCATCACCCCCATACTCCCTCCTTACCCCCATCTTCCCCCTTATGCTGCTTCTGCCTGCCCCCGGCTCTGCTCTCTCCTGCCCCTCCCCTCTCTCCCCCCCACTTTCTTTTGCTCTGGTGCCAGCAGGCTCCATTTGCACTGCAGCATGGAGCATGGCCTCAGCAAGACTGCTGCTACAGGGCCAGGCTGGACACATGCTCTATGCTCCAAGTTGGAGCTGGGATAGAGCCTGCTATAGCAAGGGTAAGTGGGGAGGAAGGGGAGGGAGAGGAATGGGGGAGCAGAGGCTGCAGGGAGAGGGACAGGAGGAAGGGGGTTAGAGAGGGAGATGGGAGAGTGGGGATAGGGGCCCAAGGCTGTATGGGGGAGAAACAAGGGGTGCAGAAGTGGCAGGGAGTGCAGGCAGCATCTGCAGCAACTCTGGTCCTGACCTGGGGTTGGGGCTGAAGCCACAGAAGCTGCCAGCCCCCTCACTACTTCATACTTGATTCTAGGGCAAGGAGCTTTTTTTTTTCCATTTTAAATGGGGGGGAACCTCGTCTTGGAATTGAGTACATATGGTATCATCAGTCATTTTGTCTGAACTTGAAATCATGTACTTTAAAAATAACTTTGAATAATTATTTGAAAGCAGAAGCAAAATCTTTTGCTTTTGACTTTGCACAACAAATTCAAATTTCAAACTAATCCCCCAACGTAACAATTATTCTTTTAGTAAAAATATTGAAGGAAAATTAGGCTCCGTTCCCAAAGCAGTTTAAAAGTAAATTGGATTGATTGATTAGGCCACCACTTCCCAGCCTTGACTGGTACATAGGCAGCACTGAGCAAGTAACACAGTGTGGGTAGTGTCCCACTTTTTTCTCCCTTATCAACCTCACTTTTAGCATTTTGGTTTCCTATGGCTGTGAACAACATTAGAAGAAGTTGTAAGCAACATGTTGCCAGTGATCCATGGTTTGAGGACTTCTGAGTTAAAAGGAACCATTTACCTAACATTATTCTTCTCTGTCAAAATTTTTGGATCAAGAAGTTCCCTTTGAAGGAATTGGAGGTGTTTTTCAGTTTCCAAGAGTTATTTTACAAAACCCACCTATAATAGGGGGCATCTCTACCCTTAAGAGGAGATAGCCAGCCACATTGAGTAGCTGCAGCTGCAGGGAAGCTGCTATTAAGGGAGTGACTCACTGAGCATGTTTACACGTGCATATTGAAGCACTGCAATAAACTGCGATGCTTATCGGTGTGTCTACATGTGCACCTGGGATCATAGCATGTTGAGCCAGGTCAGAGCCAGTTCAACTGGCAGGTGGTTCTGGGGGTCAGCCTGCCCCCAGCTCAGGGTGTTATGGAGGGGCTGGCAGGGGCACACGGGTGCTTCATTGCAGGACTAGCTGGCAGGCAGCCCCCACACTGAAGCACCTTCATGCCTCAGCCAGCCGGGCAACATCTATACATGCACTGCTGTGGAGTTTTTTACTTTGCAGCAGGATAGTACTTGTATCTATAAGCACTATCCTGCTGCAGAATAAATCAGTTTACTCTGGCGTAATTGGGGTGCGTGTTTAGGTGCACAATGTTTATTGTGCAGCTAATTAGTCTACCGTGCAATAAATGTCTCATGTAGACATGCCCGCTGAGAGCTTTAAAAGTCCCAGAGAGGAGAGCAGAGGGAGACTGTGAAGAAACAGTTTGGAAAGGAGGAGCTAACTGTGAATAAAACAGCTTGGGACAGCAAAGGGTGAGGCTGCTGTGCTGAGGTCCAGATTCAAAGGGGTTCCCCTCTGAGTGCTTGTGACAAGACATCATGGCTTGATTTATGGTTTGTTTATTTGCCTATATGTTTGTGGATTAAAGAGTATATGTGAGTTGGAAAGAGTAGCTGAAGAGCTGCTTAAGGAGCAAATCCCCCTTCCAGAAGCAGCAGGCTAAGTACCCTGCTTATACCACCTTCATAGAGCCATTGTGAAGCCAAGATTAGTTGTGTTCACATGTTTCCAGATAGTACAATTCCACTTTTCATGGCAGGGCACCAAGGGGCCCTAGAAAAATGCTGGGTCAACCTTGAAAAAAGAATTTGGTGCCCCTTCGGAGTCACTTATATTCATCACCAAATGGCATCCATGGTTAATATAAATAGGTTAATATTTCACTTTTGGAACAGAAGAAAAGTTATCCCTGGCCCTGCCTCCCACTTCCTGTACCAATTAGAAGTCATACAAACTTCCCTCCAGGGACTTGAGAGACTCTTTTCAAACTGTGGGAAATTGCTGGGCTGCATAAGGCAGGGCTGTTGTTTAAAAGCAAAAACCTTCTGGGCATCAGCACCGTAGTAAAGATACTCCAATTATTGTAATTCATGTTTCATTATTTTCATGCCTTCTTTTAACACATAGCGACAGGTCCTGGAGGGTCTTGGCACACCCGGTTCCTGCTTATGCCAGTATGCATCTAGGGTTCTCTCACAGAATGGGGAAGTGTGACACCCACATAATCTTATCACTGATCTTTTCAGGAGTGACAACTCAGTTCAGTGCAGAACATACTAAATGGATATGAGAAGAGGAAAGGATCCCTTGAGCAAAGAATTCTTCTTAAACAGTAACCTGTGATTTAGTGTAAAGCCCCTTCTTGTTCCATACATGTAGCTATAAAGGAAAATTATTAAAAAATGCTCTTCCTCACTCTAAGAAAGTTTTAATGGATACTTCAAATACTGTATTTACCCAAAACCAAGATGACCATGAATTTAAGAAGACCCTCCCAATAATTAGAATCTATACATGGAAAATGTATACATTTGGTATAATTTTCCATGTATAGAATCTAATTATTGGAGGATTGTCTTAAATTCTTCCTCCCCCAGCCCCACACCCTAATGAGGAAAGCAGTGGTAGGGGGATCAGGCAATAGGGGGCAGGCAGTAGACAGGGCAGTAAGGGGGAAGGCAGTACAGCAGATGGGGGGCAGGCAGTAGAGCACTCAGGTGGCAAGTGGGAGGACAGGCAGCTTGCCCCTTGCTGTTGACTCTCCCCTCACCTACTTTGCCCTCCCCCCTCCCCCCCCCAACCACACACCTTTTGTGTCTGCACATCCCCATCTGCAGCCTTGGGCAAGAGGTTCAGATGCAGTGGAGGGCATCAGCAGCTGCAACACCAACCCCAGTGCAGGATTGGGGCTAAAGCCTGAGCTGAACATCTGTCTGACCCCCCACCTTCATACTCAATTACAAGGTGAGGGGCTTTTTTCCCCATGTTAAATGAGAGAGGAGGGAATCTCATCTTGGAATTGAGTAAATATGGTACTAGCTGCAGGAAACATAGAGAAGGAGGTACTTTCTTTCACACAGGGGATTACTGTAAAGCAAAGAGGTTCTAGGCATAAAACCTGAATCTAACAGACCAGCTGTTGTTTCAGCCTCACTCCACAGAAATCTGGTACACTGTACAATTTAACCAATCCCAATCTGCCCCTCTTACTACTGTCATTAGTTGTGCTATTTAAAAAGTGAAATGCATGGTGTGAGCAAGTGGAACCCCAGTGATTTCATAGAATCTGATCCCTTTCATTATTTTGCCTTGTGGCATGTATCTATTTAAAAAGCTACTAGACTAACCCACTATTTTTGGTTAAAGCAAGGTTATATTTGACTGAACACTGGAAATCAAAAGATACCCCTTGGCTCTCTTGCATGTTTGACAGAAGTGTGAAATATGCCAAGTATGGAAAAGTTACTGAGTTTAAATGCTACCTGTTAAATGTTCTCCAAAGTGTGAATCCATATTTTGTTAGGTAATTACCCTATACTCTTATACTTCCTTTTTAAATTTTATTATAGTGATCTCTATTTTGTATAATTATTTAGAACTGCCTCCCTCCTACGAAGTTCATAAGATCTATTAATTTATGTTGTGTTTGAAAATAATATAGTAAAAATTTTAAATATCTTTGAATACCAGTTTGACATCTCAGTACTGAAGATATTTCTAAACATTGTAGCTGGAAATCACACTGTAGTATGAAACAATCAGCAGAAAAAAACTGTTGTAGCACTGTTATTTCTACTTTGGTAATATTACTATTACCATAATTCATTTGGGATATATACCCGCTTCCCACTAAGTGTTTCTATACTTAACTTTTGTGGGATGGAGATAACTTTGCCAGGTGATGCATCAAAACTAGTATTGCCTGTTTATCCAGTATTACATTAATTCCACGTCCAATTAAGCCTTTTTCTGTGCAGTGATACACCGTCCAAATACTGCATTCTTACAAATAATTAAATAACGATAACAGCAGTGTTCATCAGTCTAACATCTGACAAAAAATGTCTGCAAAATCTAACACTTGAACAAGATACTCCTGAGATGGAAAATAAAGGAGATTCCTTAGTGTCTAGATATTATCATATTTCAAAATAGCATTAGACAAACTATATTTTTGCTATCAAGAAACCAAGTCCTGTCTGTAGAATGCAACAGTGTAGAGCTCAGCCCTTGCTGTAATGATGGGAAAAAGACATAGCTGTTTATTTTGTCTTTTGAAGTTCTCGGCACAATTTAGCATGTTCCAGACCATCAAGGATCAGCTGGAGCAGCGAACACGGATCCTGCAGGCCAACATTCGGTGGCAGCAAGAAGAACTCCAAAAAATACAGGAACAGCTCTGCTTGGTTCAGGATTCCAGTATACAAGTAAGCCAGCCTCTGTGCAGAGCAGAACATTTTCAGATTTTGCAGCTGTGAGAATGGGCAGTTGTAAGTTTATTTTCACAGTCAAAGAATTCTGGGTTTGAGAAAACAGATTCAGTTGGTTTGGGAGTCATTCCAGGTATCTGCCAGTTGCAAAAAGGAAGGAAGAAATGTTAAGAGATCTCAATCTTGGGGTAGGGGAATGAAATGGAAAAGAATCTTCCAGCTTAGAACATCTTTTTAGAGTACCTTATTTACTGTGTCTTCAGATTGGGCAGCTCCAGTAAAAGGAGCCAGTTAAATCATCAGTGCTTTCACCATGCCTCCCCATGTCACTCCCTTTTTACCTGAAGTCTGAGCTACCAGTTCTTGGTATCAAGTCTCTACCCACCTCTGCATTGGCTTACCATCTCTTCTTTCTTACCCTGTATCATACCATATACTTTAACCAACTTTGCCTTTCTCATTTTTTCCCTAAATTTATGCCACCTCTTCAGCTTGGAAGCATATCACAGGTAACATTTACCCAAAGCCCTTTTCTCATCACTTTCACAACACTGGTGAAGTCCACCTGTGAATCCTTCAGTCTGAAAAGACCACATGCTAATTTGTGTTTGTTCTTTACTAAACCAATTTGAACTTTTAGACTCAAGCCTCTTTCATTCTGGGACTCATCTTTTTGACACATTATGCTTCACAAAACATATTACATACAGTGTGCAGGTATACTTATATATAGCCCTTCAAATAAATAATCCAAGTATGAATACAGTACATCTCAAGTAGCCTCAGTGAACAGATCCCCTCACCTTTCAGATTGCTTTTGGAGGTTTTCTAATGGCAGGAAGAATTACCTCTGTCTTCTTGATAATTTAACTAGAAATACTGGGTGAAATCATGTTTGGTTGCTCATGTTACACTTCTGATGAATCCATCCCATTCTGATGATCACATTCATAAGATTATGAGAGCACAAACACCATCACAAAATCTCTGAATATCCAAGTAATATCTGAATAAGGGTGAAATCTTGCCCCTGTTCAAGTCAGTGGAAGTTTTGCCATTGTGGGTCGGTAGTAACAGCAGGTCCCATCCAGGATTTGAGCCCCATTGATCTTGGCACTGTGCAAAACACAGGAAGATAATGTCTGCCATCAGTGTGCCTTTCCCATTACCTCTGCACTGGTTTTGATGAATGAGAGTTGAAAGTATCTCTACAATTAATTGGCCTTTTATTGCAGAATCCTATCAGACATCTGAAAGCTATTATTATTGCTATTGTGAATGTCAAGAGACAGAATTTTCTCCCTTTCTCTTTTTTTAATTGGGCACAAAGCATTACTCTCTCATCATGAGCCAGATCACACAGCATTTTCTTCTCATATATGGGAAACTGGTGCAGTTTCACTTACATTTTTCAGCACATAACATGCTGCCTAACCAGGGCATGGAATAACTGGAGTAGCCCACAAGATTTGCAACCTGGGTCCCACAGAGTTCAAGCCGAAAGACTTAAGAGGCTACCTGAGCACCTGTTATGGCTCCCAATTCTAAACTGTCCAGCCCAACCTTAGTTTGGAGATGCTGAAATGCAGTTCACTTTCATAACGTCCCTTAGTGGACATGTGCTAGACCTGGCTTGTCCAACATATGGCCCATGGGCCGCTATGCGGCCCGCCAAGACGTTTTCTGAGGCCCGAGGTGCTGCGACAGGAAACAAAAGTAAATGCTGTTGTCCCTCCCCCAGCCCCGTAGCAGGTGACCGACAAACACGGACTACGAGGCAGTTGGCTGCCGGGTGATTGCTGATCCTCTCCCTGGGGGGAGCAGGGCCCCTCTCTCAGCTCCCCCGACTGCAGCCATGGAGGCCGGGACGGGTGAGCTCACACCAGGCAGGCGAGGAGGGAGGCAGGCTGCACACACGTGGCCGTGTGTGAAGACCAGGCTCCTCATCCCAGATGGAGCCAGGCAGCGTCCTGAGGCGCTGCTTCTTCTCCTCCTCCTCGCTGCTACTGCTGGAAGCCAACAGCCAGCTGCTTCTCCGCAGCTTCTTCTACCTGGTGCTGTATGCCCAGGTGTCCCAGGGCAAGCCTGCATTATGCTTCTTTCATTCATTGAGAAGTGAGTAGAAGCAAAAGTATTTATTTTAGTCAAGCACTGGGTATTATTTCATCGTTGCTTTTATATTGTTTTTATTTTGGATTTTAAACCACATTTCCAGACCCATTTCATTGTCACGTCCTGCAACTTCATGGGTGTCAAAGGTCACATGACATCACTTCCTGATGTGATACTGCTTCCTGTGAGGTCTTTGAATATGGCTCGCCGGCCCACTGGGTGATAAAAAGTTCATGATCCGGCCCCACATTCAAAAAGGTTGGACACCCCTGTGCTAGACTGAGCCAAGTGGCATATATTTCAGAGCCCCAGAAAGGATTCCAAAGGTTATAAGGGTATTAAACTTCATAGATGTGGGTGCAACCTCTTAATTAAGATGTCCTAGGCCTCTAAATCCTGGAATCTGTAAGGAAAGAGGGGCAGGGGACAGAGGAGTCTGAATAGACCCTCATCACATATTCTCCCCCTTAACATAAGTCCCGTGTCACTGTGAGATATAGAACATTGGGTTAAATGAACCTGAAGTTGAATCCAGTATGGCATTTCTTATGTTCCTATTAAAGTTTTATTTGCCAAGGTATTGCATTGCCTATCTTGCCAGCTCTGAACTTTTTGTTTGGGTTGGCAACAGCTCTGTGGTATGGTGGCAGAACAGAAGTGTGCCACCCTATGCAATGCTGTCCGACATACCTCACTTACTCTTCCCCCCCCCCCTTATTAGCCACAGGAATGAGATAATAAGCAATAATAATTGTGACTGTGACCTCCCTCAGGTTAATTTTGTGTGTTGATGTTCTTCCATTTTTTCAGAAAAATAAAGTACTGTGTCCTTACACAAAGGAACAAAATAGTAGTAACAGGAGTTATAGTAACATGTCAGACCCTTACAACTCCATTTCAAAAAGAAGATATTTATTTTTGCAGCTACAGTTTTGTTCCTACAACCAATTGTGGAGTAAACAGTTGACTTGAGAACAAAATAAACTACCTGCTTTGTAGTGCAGATTTCATATGTCAGGTGGTTAGCTGTCTGAATTCAATTATCTGTGTCTATTATTGATTACAGCTACAAAAGTGGCTAATACATAGAGAAGAATTACCATTAAACAGTTTTCTCTCTCTCTCTAAGGGAAAATAGCTATGTAGAGGACACAGGTATGCCTGTTGTAAGCATGGAGAAACTTTTGTGGATTGGAAGAAAGGGAACGTGTACTACAGTCTCCACTTTCTCCCTTCAGCTGTTTAAGTGGCATTTCTTCTCCATTTTCACTCCTGTCCATGATGAATGGCACAGATAGCTCTGTGAAGAATCCAGCCCTATTTCCATTTCACACAGAGGATTTTTAGAACTGGAGTGCTGAAGTCAGCCAAGAAATACTCTCCCAACTGGAGTGACATTGAGCATAGTATGCTACATTAAGTAACTGTTTCCAAGAGCCCTGTGTGTTGAAAGATGAAACTAGCAGGAGGGCTGTGGTTCTTGAATAAAAGTGTTCAAAAAACCATTAAATCTCTGCTACTGCTTTTACTGACAAATGAAAGTATTAAGAAGAGGAGCAGTAAGTATAATCTCAGATGTCTGAAAGGATGCAGTGTCTGTTCCAGATTTAAAAATAGTCAAGCTAATGACTAGCATATTGGAGGGAAGGCAGAAAGACTGAATCTGACCAGCATGCAAGAATTACAAATGAGAACATCCATACTAACCAATAATTTACAAGCAAGTCTCCATTGGAGGTAAATTAATCTCAGAGTCTTAGTGCTGGGCCTTTCATCTTTACACATTTTACAAAAAGAAATAGTATTGATTGAAGTTGATGGCTTGGTTAAAATCCTCTTTATCCAAAAAAAAGGTAGAGTTGAACAGCAGCAGTAGAAGCTTTCTTACATTGCCTTACAAATGTGATACAACCATGAGCTGGAGAGACTATATCTAGGAGTCAGAGGGCAGATGTATCTTCATGTCCACTCATTCTTTGGCTACTACCCTGAGAATGCATCTGAGCTTGCCAATTAAGAAAAATTTGCAAGATATTTTGCTGACCTCACACTCCACAAGAACAGTCATGAGACATGTCATTAATTTAATGTTAATTTATTAACATTGGGTTGTTAATTTATTTGCTTGGATTAGCTCAGACTAGGAACAAGGGGTTTCTTTGTGGGGCTTTAGTAGCTATTTACAGCTGTGGTATTACAGTACTGAAGAGGAAATCAGACTCGACTATCAAATAAAATGCTTTCTGAAAACAGGACTACTAAGTGTTGTACAAACTAGAGGTTATGTTCTTGTAGAACTGTCCACTGAGTTCATTCATCCAATGCTCCTTTTGTATTTATAAGCCATTATTCTTCTGGTCCCCTCAGGTGCACGAGTCAGATAGTGCTAGTTGTACTGGTCTGACGCTCATTTTTCTAGCTCTTTTGTGTTTAGATACAACGTATGTACCCAAATGCAAGATGACTTCGAGTTTAAGATGACCCCTGCCCCCAGAATTAGATTCTATACATGGAAAATTATGAATTTCTCATACTTCTCCATATAAAGAATCTAATTATTGGATTCATCCTTCCCTTACTGCTGCAGCAGGGAAAGCAGCAACAGAAGGGCAAGCAGTGGGGAGGCAAGTGGCAGGGGGCAGGCAGCCTGACCCTGGACTCTTCTCCCCCTGCATCTTGTCTCCATGCCATTTGCTGCCCCTGTCAACCCCGTGCTTACCCCCCACCCCTCACTTTGTCTCCCCTGCACATACATACTTCTCCCTCCTAGCTCCTCCTGCCTGCTTGCCCCACAACCTTTGCTTGCCCCCCAACTGCCGCACACTGCACTCAGGTGGTTCTGTGCTGAGTCCCTGGCTCATCAGGGAGCAGTGCAGGATCCAGTGCACAGTCAGAGAGTGGCAGGGGAATCATTGCAGAGCCAGGGAACAGTGAGGTAAATCAGCCCAGAGCCAAAGAGCAGCAAGACCCAGAACTGATTCTTTTATCGCTCTAGCTGCACTCTGGGTCCTGCTGCTCTCTGGCTCCATGCTGATTCCCTAGCTGCTTTCTGGCTCCCTGCTGAGTCAGGGAGCCGTGAGAGAATCAGCCCAAGTCAGAGAGCAGCAAGACCCAGCATGCAGCTAGAGAGTGGTAGGGGAATCAGCACTAGATCTCAGGCTGCTCCATCTCCAGGGCTCCCTGGCTCAGCAGGGAGCTTGAGAGCAACAAGGGAATCAGTCCTGAGCCAGCACTCCCTGCAGGTACTGCAAGATAAGATGAGGCTTCATCTTTTCCGGGATGAATCAGGAAAAAATGTCTTGGAATCAAAAAAATACAATAATAATGCTGCTTGAGCTAGTGTTATACTATACAACAGTGTACACCTCTAGGGCAGGCTATCAAGGTGTGTCTGCACTGTGCTGGGCAGTGCTCAGAAGTGTCATCATGAAAACAAGCCCTACCCTCTTGCTCCTGCTCTCCACATGCTTTGTGCTAAAAAAGTGCATTGGAGATATTATTTGTTGAGGACTCTTAGGCCCCTGCCACATGTTACGCTTAAGATGTCATTAACCAGTTAATCACATCTTAAGTTGGGACCCAGTTACATGTTCAGTCAATTAATGGTGTGATACAACAAGGAATAAGCTACAGAGTTATTCCACAAAAAATGGTTCCTATCACACCAGTAATTGAACATGTAGTCTAGTGTGCTCCTGTGGCTGAGAGCCCCATCAGCTGATCAGAGCTCCCAGCGGCAGGGGAGCATGAGCCTGCAGTTGATACAGGCTCCCAGCTGCAGGGGTGCACCGTGCACCCCTGAGGCTGAGAAACCTAGGTCAGCTGATCCTGGCTCCCAAGGGTGTACCCACAGCTGGGAGCCCCATCAGCTGTGGGAGCTTGTTACCTGCTGGTGCAGGGGGAGCCCAGGAGCCTATCAGCAATAAGGGCAATGGGATCTGATACACAATAGCACAGTCACGCCTCCTGCCATACGTGTGTGACATGGCAGGAAGCACAATTGTGTGGATCATGCATGAGATCCCATTGCATCTTTACCTGCACTTCTGGAGGGGTCCTTAGGCCCAGGTATGCTTAAAAAGTGTGAGGGTGGGGCATGTTACTATAGTTGCCCTCCTGAGCACTGTCCAACACAGTGCAGATGTGCCCACAGTGTTTTGCCCTGAGGTTGTCAAAGAAATACTTTTATAGACAGCCCACCACCAGGCATTCTTAAGACAGCCCAAATAGGTCCCTCTCTTCTCTGCCCCTTTTTTGTTGGAGATGGTTCTGCCGACTGTCAGATCTCTTCTTCTTATTCTTGTAGTCCATTTTACTGAAAATAAATTGTATATTGATGTCTTTTGAAAGCTGTTCAGTTTGCATTGGATGTGCTTACTATTGTTCCAGCATTCTGCTCCATATAGGGAGGATGCTTATGATGCTGCTTCTAAATATCTTAAGTTTGGTGTTCCTGCTAATCATGCTAGACTTCCATACCTTATAGAGAGGTTTTTTTTAAATATTTGCTTTACAGAGTTTGAACCTTACATCACATGCAGTCACCACCGTCATGACTAATGCAGATAAGTAAATGTATTAGCCATTTTTAAGGCTTCACCTTCCAAATAGATAAAATCATTAGGTAAATTAATTTTCGTAATGACCATCTTTGATTTATTAATAATAAGACCTTTTTGCCTGGCAGAATTTGCAAGACCATCTGTCTTTCTGATGACTAATGGCTACAAATTCAATGAAGTGTTATGAAAAAGAAAACACTGAGCTAGACTCAGACCTGCCATTACCACTCATAGCTTCATTACTTGATCCTCCCATTTATTACACACTTTGTTAAGATAGTGTAATCCTACAGGGGAAAAAAATACCACTAGCATTATTCCTTTCAGAGCCATCAGCATTTCTAGTCAGTGCTTCTTGTTTTTTAATACATGGGTTTTATAATTTGACTCTACCTCTGGGCTGCAGCTTGGTATGCATAGGCAGCCAGGGAATGGATCTTTTTTATCCCCAATAGAGAAATATCCAAATAGTTCTGAACTTTTAAACATGTTTTAGTGTTTAAAAAATAGCTAAATATGTGCAGATATGGTGGGCAAAAACATTATTACACAGAGGAGAGACAGTTTATCATGTCCAGTGGGTTGCAGAAGTCTGTCCCAAAAAAATGATAGAAGACTTAATTATTCAGGGATTTGTTAATATAACAGTAAGCCTTACAAGCTTTGTATATTACTAAGCATACTGCAGAGATGGTGGGACCCATAAGGTTAAATACTATTTGTGATCCTAACCTCAGTTTAATCATGGCACCCTCTGTGTAAGCAAATGGTGTTACACAGCATAAAACTGGTGTAAAATCAGAATCTAACTCAAGACAGGGAACAGGTTTCCCATAGAGGTTGTAGGCTCTCCATCTTTGGAGGTTTTTAAGATCTGGGTAAACTAAGGCTTGGCTGGGATGATCTAGTTAGGGATGGTCCTGCTTTTGAGCAGGGGGTTGGACTAGATGACCTTCCAAGGTCCCTTCCAACCCTCATTTTCTATTATTCTATAAAGACTGCCTTCAGCTACCTGGTGAGTACAACTGCATAGCCTGTAGTGTGGCATCTTGCTCTATGAATTGGATTTTAAACACTAAAAAGACTGGTAGCATTAATAATGTATTGTTCAAAAATATTGAGTGTTTTCTTTGTATCATTATAACAGAGTGACATAGCTTACAGAGAAAGACCTCCCAGAAATGAAAGAAACTGTAATACAATAATTGATCTTAAATCATTCATGGAAGCATTAAGTAGAGGGTCTGTTAGATTTCCTGCATGGTGTTAAGTGCTTCTCATGTCATAGCCAGGAAGAACAGGTGATGGTTATCTGCCTGGAAGTTAAATCACAGTAGAATGATAAGTACAATGCAATGCTGGGAGTTGGTTCCTGGCTGTGACACAGTTAAAAAGAATCAGGGAGAGAATCATATAGGGTGCTGAACCATGAGGAACAAATTTTAATGCAGCTTTAGCCAAGGAGCAAAAGGAGATGTATGACGTTACTCTCCCATCCCTAGCACTTGCTCCTTTGTGCACTTTGAACTGCTGCTGTCTGTGTAGAGACGGAACTTCAGCTTTCAGGACACATTTCATAAACCATAAATACACTTGAAAAATAGAACATAGAGCCTGCACAAAATTTTTTATCTTACAAAGGGCATATAGTTCCCAATTAACTTTTGCAGAATAGTAATTAATTCAGAAATGGATCTCTGCTATAGAATGTGATGTCTTAAGAATATATATAAAGTTTGGGGGAAAAAAAAACATTTTTTTCTTTTTTCTCCAGATGTTCTTACAGCAGCCAACAGTAACCCTGAGCTTTAGCAATGCACAGCAGCCAGATCCTCAGCAGTTACAGCCAAGGTCAGGGGTCATCTCTCAGCAGCAGCTTCTCCCCAGTCCTCAACTTCAAGGGCAAATGACATCTTCTCAAACAGCAAGCCAGCAAATCTTAAGAGAGGGGAGTGTGATATCAAGCCAGGTAAACATTTTATTTGAATGAAATGCAGGTAGCACGAATGTACTAAGTCACTACTGAATGATCACATAAAAAACCACGTCATTGCTATAAATAAAATGTGGGTCCCTTTTCATCTCTCTTCTTGAACAAAGGCTTCTTCCCACAGGTTTTCAACATTAAGAACTTTCTTTCTTTCTTTTTGTAAAGATCTAAACCAGAACATTATGCAGCCAGATGTTTCATTTTTAGAACAGAATTGAGCATGTGTTAGGAACTGTAAATTACTTGTTTTTCTTTAATTGTTCATGAAAGATGTCAGACTGGGAGCCTGGACAGCAGTCCATCTTTCCCAACACCCTCTCAAAAATGTGCCTCAGCACTGTCCTTGAGAATAGTTTGCTTTGTGTGCCCATTCAGTTCTGGCCACAGGTTGCCAACACAGCTGATATATTTCTAGTAGTGTTGGTGTATCAATAGTATGTGGGACTTGCACAAAAGAAACTGAACTGAGATCTCCACTTCACAAATGTAACTGACTCCAGCACAGGGAAGTAAAGTTCAGCTCTAAGTATTAACAGTTGAAGGCAGTGAAGCTGCGACTGTGCTCAGCACAGATTTGTTTTCCTTTTCGCAGATTTTTTTGGAGTATTTCCATTTTTCCTATTTCAACATAACTCAGCACACTTCCCTTTATAACATTCAGCCCTGATTCTTGCTAGCCTGATCTTGCAGTTCAGTGAACAACATACTTACAGCCTTATGTTCAGACCAGTCACCCTTTTAAAGTAAAATGTTACTGTGTATTGTAAGTAGTTTTAAAAAATCAATTTACACGTAATAAGGTTTATCACAATTTCTGATTTTTTGTGACAAGGGTGAATCTCTTCTAACTGCCTTTCTGGTTCCTTAGAGTCATCTTTACCTCCAAAACTGCTCCACAGAATTAAAGGGCATGCTTTGTTTTCATAATACATTGACTTCAGAGTCAAGTACTCTGCAGGCAAGTAAAATAAAAAGGGTGCAATGCTGTACAAGAAAGGTATAATGGATTACAAAATATTAGTGTGTCTAGCAACTGTCTCCCACATGTACAGACACACCCAAGATTTAATCATTAAGGTGATACTTTTCTTACAAGATAAGACTATATTTTTAAGTTTTTCTCTAAAAACTGGTCATAGGTTACCACCTGTTTTCTTGCCCATTTTCCCTTTGCTTCCTGTCATTTTCTTATGCAATTACATTCAGACCATGGTCTGTCCCTAGATGTCCAAAAACAGTTATCACAATTGGTGTTTAGATTTACATTTTAAAAGTTCATTAAAATTCTTTTCTAGGGTCAGAAATCAATTCGAAGTGCGCAGATGGGACAAAGTAGCAGTCATTCATCCAGTGGCTTAGCTTCACAATTCAGCACGTCTGCATTGCTCTCACAGACTGTGAACATGGCTCCACCTGCTGCTGTAGCCCAGGATAGCAGTCCGTGTCATGCCAGTCCAGATTTCAGCCATGACCGACAACTAAGGTAAATGCTTTTTAACTAACTGAATGATTTTGTCTTGAAGCCAGAGCTGTGCATTTGCACCTGGGCAACACAGCAAATCAGGATTTGGAGCACTAAGGCAATGGGAAGTGAGAGGTACTTTCATTATGACTTATATAAACCAAAGTTTTATGAAAAAAAAGCAGATTAAACAAACCAGTAGGCCATTTAGGCCTAGCCCATGACTTAGGGTGTTTGTTCATGCTGTGAAGTGAGGGTGAGTAGTAATAAAAATCCCTTCCTTCCCAAAATGTATTTTAGGCACAGCCCTGAGC
The DNA here is from genome assembly GCF_030867095.1 of Alligator mississippiensis. Taxonomy (NCBI): domain Eukaryota; kingdom Metazoa; phylum Chordata; order Crocodylia; family Alligatoridae; genus Alligator; species Alligator mississippiensis. Next base: position 344,607,858 of record NC_081824.1, read on the forward strand.
AAAGGGTAGGATGCCCCGGGAGTAGTAGCTCCAGCAGGCTGTGTGCCACTGAGACATGGAGGGGTAGGTTGTAGCCATGTTGGTCTAAGGACATAGGCGGACAGGGTTCCTTGGGTAAATCCGATATCTTTTATTAGACCAGCTCAAATACTTGCAAAGAAGAATGTTTCCAACTATTTGAGTTGGTCTAACAAAAGATACCGGATTTACCCAAAGAAGCTTGTCTGCCTCTAACACAGAGCGTCATAATCTACTGGTAGTACAGAACAGTAGAAATCATTCCTTTCCCTTGGCAAGAGAGAAGAAAGGATGGCATTGTGCCATCCTTTGAGGGGTGTCTTTGAGGCACCCAGCCTGCTAGGCTACTTCTAGGCAGAGCATCTTTTACCCTACCCCTTGCTTGGGCTTTATCTAAAGGTACAGTCCAGGCACAAGAATTTCATTTTCTAAGCAATTACTTCTGACAGTCCCAGACATGCAAATGATTAATTTTGAATTTAGCATACATGATCCAATTGCCTGATGTGCCTGTCTGGCCTGTATATGGGATACCTAGCAGTATGCTTTACACTTGTGCTAAGATATCTTCTATTTCCCAACTTGGATGATTGATCAAGGACAACACTCTGACATGTATCAGAATATCAGTGTCAGAGTTTGTAGGGTTCATGATAAATTTCCCCAGATCTCAGGAGACATTTAGAATATGTGGAAGCCATGCTAGACACAGCTCTATTCAAAGCCTTCCCCAGAGCAGGAGCCTAACATTACCAGGCTGGCAGAAAGTATACTACTGATAAACAAGAGCAAGGAGTTAACAGCTTGAATTTTGGTGTGAATGAGGTTACTCCTGTAACTCTATTCGTGTGATGTATCTCCATATGAATGCAAGCAACATGGGGGGCATCTTGAATCCTGTGTGGTTAATAGACAATTACTTAGTCTCTTTGGGGTGATGTCAGTACTGGTGCAGTATGAAGATAGGAGTGGACTTCTGTTTGTCTCTGGGAAAAGGCATAGTAATCTCAGGTGAGATCAGCCTGGGATCAGGAGCACATGTATGGAACATGGGTAGGAGCTCCTGAGTTTTTAGCTTGTGTTGAGCATGAAAGTGTAGGCTAAAATCAGTGGCCCCAGGGAATGCAGATCCAGAAAGTGACTCCAAGTCTTCTGACTTGTGACTTGTTCCCCACCCTCAAAACCATTTGTCCTTCAGTATATGACATTTGTTCATTGTTTTGTTAGAGTAATATCATTTCTCCTCTTTTCCATGTGCAAGACTGCTGCTCAGTCAACCTATTCAACCAATGATGCCTGGTTCCTGTAATGCAAGACATTCTTCAGATGTCAGTGCAGCTGGTTCCCAGGCTAAGTATGTTACTGAAAAATAAAGCACCATAGTGATTTTGAGGGGAGCTGACCTTTAAGTTAGAAATCTACTAGTGTTAGTAAACATCAGTAGTGTGCACATACCTTTTTGTCCTGTGACGTGCCGGAGATCTGCTGCTTGCAGTTGTATAAGCGGCGAAATGCACATCAGTGCACAGAAAATGGCGGCAGTGAGCTTTTGAACTAAAGTACCTCTGAGGTGTTTTAGTTCAAAAGCCAACTGCCACCATTTTCTCAGCGCTGGCATGCATTTCACCATTTATACAACTGCAAGCGTTGCAGCACCAGGCACTTTTCAAACCACCCAGGGCTGCAGTGCGCACACGTAAAAATGCTGTTAGTGTGTTGATGCTGACTCTCAATGCCAACCTTGCTGTACTGGGCCAGTTCACTATTTAAAATTGCTACTATGAGAAGTAGGATGTGCCAGTGGGGTTTAGACAAATGATGAAAAAAGACCCTTTTTTATTTCTCTCTCACACTTACATCAGTGATGTTCCTGATCCACCAAAGCTTAGTGAGAAAGAAAACACATTAAGCATTTGACCTCTGTTTCAGTGCTGACCTACTGGAAATTGAGGGCTCGATCTCTCACTCTAATGCAGTGATTCTCAGTTTAGAGTGTCATGGCACCCTGGTTTCTATGAAATCCTTTTCAACGTGCTGCAGGCTTCTGCATAAGATTAGCACTGTCGAGTATGCAAACACACATGATTCACAAAATAAACCCAGATATTTCAAATAGGAATCTATAGCATCAAAACGATTCTGCGTGGTTGTGGTCTTGCTGAGTTCTCTGCAGCAGAACAATTGCTTTATTACTTACTTTTCTGTAGTCAGTGAGTGAAAGCTGAGCGGTGGCATTTTCCAAGAGGTGCCTCGAATCGAATGAGGTTGAGAACCACTGCTCTAGTATGACACCAGCGTAACTCTGGGTGCAGACAGGAGTGACAATTTTTGCCTGATATGGACACAGAAAGCTGCCTGTTGCCGTGACCAAACACAAACATACGACTGCAGACAGCTTAAAAAATGACAGATCAGGCGAAAATCTGAACCCTCATTGCATAAAGGGTCAGATTAAGACATTTCAAAACAGAGCATCTTCTGTAACTTCTGTCTGTGTTGCCTGCCAACCTTGAGCTGTTTTCAGAATGGAAGTGGGGAAAGAGAGCGGAGGGAGTTCAGTCTGAGGTTTTTTTCAGAACCTGCTGGAGGGTGGGGTGGGTGAGTTGGCCCCAAAAAGAAAAAGTGTTGTTAATATTGAATCTAGCATACATGATCCAGTTGCCAGGTTGGGGCAGGGGGCAGGCATTAATTCACCTGCCCCACCCTCCAGCACCGGAACCAGCTCTGTCTGCTTCCTTTCCCCCCTCCCTTTCTTAAACAGAGACATGCTGGGAGGGAGCAGGGACCATTGCTAGGGGAAACCAGCTGCAGGCAGGTAGTCATTAGCTAGATTCCTCTCCCTTCTGGAACCAACAGTGAACTTCTGTTTGATCCAGGGGATCATTGCAACTCAGAATGTTTCCTACAAATCATTCTCAATTACAGTGGGGAGCTGCACTTCTGTCTGCACCCTCTATTGACCTCAGTAATCTCATTAGGTTTTAGAAGATAAGCAAAGTTAGGCTTGGTTAGTAACAGCTCTCTTGTCCTTTTGCAACAAGCCTTCAGAAAGAGTAGGGCACAGGAGTACCTCCCAGGAGCAGACTGGGAACAGAGTTGTGACACTTGAGTCACAGTCTTGTTTCTAACCCTTCCCTTCTCCTCTGGACCATTCCTGTTATCTTGCTTTAAGGGAGTGGTGCTCAAACTTCCTGCCCCCATGGCATGGGGTTAGTGCACTGACCAGATCCCATGTGAGGTTGCCACATGGGGTTATACTGGTCAGTCCAGTATACTGCCTGGCCCTGTGTGCCAGATGTAGCTTCTTGTTAGCCTGACCCCATGGCTGGTCTGACTCTGTGTACTGACATGGATCCAGCTGTGTGCTGGCACAACCTTGCATGCCCAATCAGGCCATAGAGTGACCCTGAGTGCCAGCTTAGCAATGTGCTGGTGCTGGTGCAGGACCAGCACAGGACCACGTTATCTGGCCCACAAGGCTCCACTCAGGTCCAGAAATTTGACAATAGGGAAGCAGCAGTTAACACTGCTACCACTATCCAGCTGCCAAATTTCCAGATCATTGGGAGCCCCATGGGCTGGGTGATATGTCTCCATGGGCTGGATCTGACATGTGGACCAGAGATTGAGAACTGGTGCTTTAAGATGACCCCAGTAGGATTGGAGATGCCTATGAAAAACCAAGGAACTGCAAGGATTTAAGTAGATGCTTCATTATATGGCATTCTAACCTCTGTTTCAGTCATTAGCCAGTGCACCCGCAAGGTGTGGTAGGGAACAGACACATTGTCTTTTAAGTGAAACTGAGGTCCTAGTCATTAAAGGTCCCAGGGGGCTTTATTGAGGGTAAGGATGATCCTGTATCCTGACAGAACATCTTTCTTAGCAATTTAACTGAAAGCTGTTTATTCTTCACTTCTTCTATTTAGATACTCTCAAAACCAACAAATGTTTCAAAATCTGGAAGTACAGACTTCCAGCAGTGGCTCGCCAATAGTATTGATGGGACAAGCGGTATTACACCAAGGGTTCTCTGCAACACAGCCTTCTCAGCCATCCTCTCTGCAACCTATGCAACTCCAACATCAACAGCATCAGCAGCAACGCTACCTTCAGGTAGGGTGAAATAAAAGAGATAATACGCAAAGTATACAAATGCAACAGTACTGTGAAAAGTAGTAAGGAATACAGCATTTTTAGAAGGTAGAACAAATGGGACCACCCCATTGTCTTTCACACAAGTATTAGGGAAATGGATTCAGCACTTATAAGCCTTTCAAATATATCAGTGTAGCAGCTAGCGCTATCGGAGTATGTTAAAAAATATTCTACAGCATTAACCCAAAGTGTATTGAAAGGGCATTTAGTGTCAGAAAACTGCACTCATACATATTAGTCTCCCATTGATTCTATAAATATTTCTTAGCTTACATGTCAAAAGATTGTTTTTCTAACTGCCAGTACCTTCCACGTAGAATCAGAAATGAACATTCAGGTTTTCTTTTTTTCACTCTTGTACGCTATCATGTCCTGCAACAAAGTTTCTGAAGTTGGAATTTGGATAGCAATGTAGTTGTTGAGACTCTGCCCAAAATAGAATTTAGCTACCAAAGTGCTACTCTACTAACAGGAATAAGCCAATACACTTGTGCCAATACAGTTAGAAAATATATACTTGCAAGAAGTAGATATGCCACATAGGAATATATTGTTTTTATATATGCATGTTCTCACCATAATGTTAAGTACAAAGGTACTATGCTTGAAAAGGCAGAGTTTAGTTATTAGTTTCATCAGTTTGGTTATCCCCATAGAGTTTTAAGATTTGAAAAGGCTTTAAATAAATACAGCTGTTACTCTCAGGTCCAACTCCCACAGATGTCTTAAGAGGTGTCAGAATTTTTTGTATAATGGTAAAGTGCATGGGGAAAAAAAGAGCCAAAATGGAGCTTGTAAGCCAAATTCTACACTTAACTCAGATCTTCAATGTCCACTGAGTGGAGCGGAAGAGTACAGAAATGGCCATTTATAAACATCAACTCACTTCATGTAGTATTTTTAGATGCATGTCAGGCAAAGGATTTCAATGGCTGCCAGTATTAGAATGTGAATAACCACATCAGTACTTCAGCTAAAATTCCTGTATTAAATCCAAAAGCCAATAGCTGTTGTGCAGTTATTTCAATACCTACTACACATTAGGTAGAAATGTTACAATATTTATTAAAGATCACATTCACAGAGTATTTCCAGTTACAAGCATTTGTATTTTGCTTCTTCAGGAGGTAATACAGGCCAAAAAAATGGAGTTTATGGGAATGACCAAGCTGATGAAATACTTATAAATAATGTGTTTCTTGCTCCATTTTATCCCTCTAGATTTCTCATTACATTATCATCTGAGTGCCAGAAACTAATCAGACCTAGCCCAAAACTTCCACACATACCAATCTTGTTGTTCCCAGTACACACAACCTTCTTCTTACTTTCTTTATTCTTGGTGGTGTCCTTCTATATGCCCCAGAGTCAACATTTGGCTTACCAGTTTCCTTGCTATTGTTGCTATTGTTTTGCTTTTTCACCTTCCTTTTCTTCTGTACTAGCATAGTGATGACTTATTAGTTTTCATAATAGAGGACTTATTTCTCAGACTTCATCCTACGAATGCTAGCATTTTCACTATCTGTCTGTCTCTCTGGTTAAACTTTGGCTTCCTGAAAGACTGCCGTGCTTGTACCTGATGTGATAAAACATGCCATCATCTGTTGCATAATTATAGTATGTTTCATAATGCCTACAGTCAGAACCAGAGCATTTTATAGTGATGGGTAGGAGGTGAGGCATCAAGATTCCCAGGCTCTGTTTCCAACTCTGCCATAGTCTTCCTGAGTAAGCTAAGACACTTTTCAGTGCCTGATCTACTTGCCTGCAAAATGGAAGGAGTACTAGCTATTGTAAGTAGTAACTAGTTAACATTTGTAAATGCTCTCAGATCCTTGTTTGAAAGATGATAAGGATGAACAAAGTATTATAGTTATTATTAAATAAATTGCCAAAAGAACAAAGAAACACTTCTATTAGTATGCTTGTACAATGCAGTTGGATTGAACCAGACATGGATTGATCAGATACTCAAGTCAAATGCCAGTTTCTAAATCTTAGGTCAGTATACCATGCCTACTAGTGGATTTCCTCTACCATGTGGACTCATAACTTCTGTACTGCACTGTACTTCTTTCCACAGTGGAAATAGGCCTTCAACCTGAATAGGTATTCTGTTCTTATGGTAGATCTCTGTTTAAATAACCAAATCCCAGTTTTTCATTTTTTGCCTGTATTGCCTCCTAAAGAAGCGAAGTACAAAATAAGAGTGTAATGCCTGAAAGAGCACAAAAAACGCACAAAAAAAGGTTTAAGCCAGCAAAGAACTATTATCTGGGCTAATATAGTACGTGTTGAAGTTCATGGGAGTCTTTCTGTTACCTTTAAAGACTGCTCAGTTGAGCCTGTATAGCCTGATCCAAAACCTGATAAAATCACTGGAAAGACTCCGACTGATTTCAGTGGCCTGTGATCAGACCCATATTGCAGACTGGAACTGATGGAAAAACTACTTCTGGGCTGTCAGACAGATTTCATTCCCCTGAAAGTCAATTGCAAAACTCCTCTTGACTCACATCATGCAGGATGAGGCCCTCTTAGCCAAGCTAATCAAACACCAAGTACACAGCCTGAAAATTATTTAACCTTAGAAATAACAGCCTGCGAACAATGGACTTTTTCAACTAACCTTCAAATTAGGAAATGGGAGTTTTAGTTTGTAATAAAGTCAGATCATAGATGTGAACTGTGTTTTATCTGTAGGTGCAGACACCAAGTTCTTTGCACAATGAGCAGCCAGATTCTTTGCTCCTGCCCTCCTACTCGCAACAACAGAGTAGCATGGGATATCATCAGACTCAGTCCCAGCAGCCACCGCAGCAACAGCTTGCCCCCAGACGAACCAATAGCTTGTCAGACTCATCAAATTTACCACAGCCACTACGATAAGAGTCCCACCAGCACAATCAGTGCACAATTAGCTTTAACCAATGGGTGCATGGGATGGGAGAAGAAATGATGTTGTATGGATGGATTTGGCTTTTGCACAAGCATTTCCAAGTTCCATGATAGAAGCCGACCACCGAGTGCCAGCTGCAGCAGACAGTGCAATAGGAATGGTGCAGGATTCTGTTTGCACTCTTTCATTAATCTGCTATGTGCTTTCATATGAACTGAGGAAAAATAAAGTGAACGCTGTCCTGTGCAAACTCCCTCGCTCTTCAGTGTGTATCAGGAGAAGATTCTTTGCGGAAGAGCATTGTGAAAGCACATTGCTGGCTCCAAAAAACTGTGGACAGACACCTGAGGTACTTGGCATTCAGTTGAAACCAATTCTTCTTTTGCATATGAAAAGCACTGGGTCAAAGGTCTATTGAGGAGAGAACAAGAGATTATTTTTATTATGATTATTATTATTTTGCACAACTGCACACAAAACATAACCTAGGCACTTTCTGTAAAGAGAAGTTTGTTTCCTTATTCTGGTGGCCAAACTAGCACATCCAACGGAGCGGATAGCCCGGTCATTGTTAAAAGATACTCTACAATCCATCCCCCTTGACTTATACCCTGAAACCTAAAAGTATTAAGCAGTTTACCTTCCCTACTCTTTATAATGAGAAATAAAAAACACTGGACTGTTTCCTATTAACTTTGAGAATGGTGACTGCAAAGGAGATGTTAAAATATAAGCACAATCATACAGCACAGTTCCCGAATTCTAGTCAGGCTTTTGATCGTATGCAGTGGGGCCCCTCTGCAAATGAAACAGCCCGTTCACAGCAAGGATCTGAGGAATATGCACTGTGTTTTGGCCCATTGACTGGGGATGCTGCAAACTATTACATATCTCTTTCATGATAACAATTCGGATTGAATTTTCCTTTGAAAAAAATGCACTTTTCGCTTTTTTGTATGTTTTATGTTGATATGTTTCTAAGAAAGATTTTATGTAATTATTAAATAAAAGTAGTGTATTGTACAGCTGTTGTAATAATGACCTATTTCTATATAAAATAAAATTATATGGAATTATGTGGAAATTATTTTGTATATGAAATATCAACTCATTTCACAAGTATAAAGGTTTTGCTTTGTGCTTCTTTTGAGTGGATATTTTGAATAAATTAATGAATCAGTAACATTTTTGTGGAAGGCGCTTATGCTGTATACATCTCCATATCCATTTTTTTTTCATTTAGTAATACACATTTGCATTTAGCTCAAAAGTAATATAAAATAGCTGAAAGGCTTTAGTGCAGAATTTACGCATGTTTTCCTATAGCTGTTCAACTCTGTGATTCAGTTTAGGCTTGAAATTCTTGCTGTAGCCTTGCAAGGTGCTTGATGTTGAATTAACAAGAAAAAAAAAACGACTCTATCAGATCTTTGTTTCACCATAGACAACCAGAATAATACTGCTTAGGGAAGCTACAAAGGATAACAACAGTACATGGTACTCAGAGGAACTGGTTCCAAATCAGGAAACAGCATTTCACTTAAAGGTCTCAAGGGACTGTGGGCTCGTTAGGTGGTTACTGTAGAGCAGGTAACGAACACAAGACTGGAGAGCAGATGGGAGATAACGTCTACCTTTTCTCATCAAATCAAATCAGTCCGAGGCCGCTGCAACTGTTGGGGCACCTTAGATGCTGTGCATCATCAGTGATTCTTCAGGCAAAGTGACCTGGTAGCGCCCATCCCCTCTCCAGGTATGGATGGCTGTTGGCTTACAGTGAGCTCATCTGCCCTTTGACAGGTCTTGCTTTTAGTCCTGCTGGGTCCCCACACACCCTACTTACCCAGGCTAGCCCAAGGTGGGGGCTCCAGTTTAGTCACCAACAACCCAACCATGGCACAGGCTGTACTGATTTACATGGTACCAGATAACAAAAAGAGAGGCTTGGCGTGACAGTGCCCTTTCTCATACTCTGTCCCATTTCTCCAGGTGCTAACTAGACTATTTTGGGTGGCCACAATGCACTCTCTGTCATGGACTTATGCTATGCCAGGTCACCATTGTAGGCTGTCATGCTGTACTACTGGATGATAATAGAGACATCTCTCCTACTGCTCTTGATTCCTGGAAGCAGGAAGAGTAATAAAAGGAGCAATTGCACCCAAACACTTCTGGAAGCAGGAAGAGTAATGGAAGGAGCAATCACCTGACCATGAAGTAAAGCTAACACATCCCTTTTGTATAAGAGTACTAAATTAGCCATGTTTTGAAAGGGAAAAGGGTCACTCTTCCACTGCCCTGCTCTTGCCTGGGTTGCTGCTATAAGCTGGGCACGTCCCTCCATTTGTCAGTCTCAGCTGTAAAACCACTGCTGGAGCCTGCACCCTCCAGAATAACTGTGTGTGTGTGGGAGGCGGCAGCTGAGTGGAGCCAGGCCGGGTCAAGCCCCGCCCAGGCCCCCACTTCGCCCAGCCCCCCAGGGAGCCGCGTGAACAGGCTGCACAAACAGGCTCGCTTCTCTGCCGGCGCGTGAGTTAGCGCAGAGTTCGCACGGGAGGGCGTGCGGAAGGGCGCCAGACCCTGCCTGCGCACCCCCCAGGGTAGACAGCCCCAGCTGTAGCCAGCCTACCAGAGGCATGACACGGATGGGCACGCGCCGCACCCCGAGGGTCCCCTCGGGCTCCGCGGCCCCCCCCCGGCACCTCAGAGACGGCCACCCAGACGGAGCCCCTGGTTCCGGGCTCCACGCAGACAGAGCCCCTGGCTGTCAGCTGCGGGGGCTGCCTGTCCCTTTTTCAGGCTCTGGGGCCTGGGAGCATGGCGACCTCCCCTTGCGGGGTCTGCTCCCTTTTGGGGTCTCTGGCACGCCAGCTGGAGGAGCTCCAGGCCACAGTCCACAGACTGCGTGCCATCAGGGACTGCGAGCAGGAGATAGACTCCTACTGCCAGGCCCTTCTCCCCCGGGAGGCAGAGGGTAGATCACAGTCTCCCTCCAGGCCAGAGGAGGACTCTGGGACCTCCTGCTGTGTCCAGCCAGGGGCATGGACCAAGGTGGTCAAGGGCCCTAAGGCCTGCCGCACCAAGGCCCCACCCCCGCCACAACTGAGCAACAGGTACGCACCTCTTGCTGCCCCAGCAGAGCCTGCTGAGTTGCCGGCCCCCACAGGCAACATGGGCCCAACTGCAACTCCCGCCCCTGCTCTCCCCAAGACAAAACGTAAGGTGTTTGTTGTGGGAGACTCCCTCCTGAGGGGGACGGAGGGGCCAATCTGCCACCCCGACCCCTTAGCCCGGCAAGTCTGCTGTTTCCCAGGGGCCCGCATCCAGGACATTGCGGAGAGGATCCCCGAGCTCCTCAAACCCACAGACCGCTATCCCATGCTCCTTATTCATGTGGGCACCAATGACACGGCTCGGAGCACTCCCAGCCAGGTCATGAGGCGCTACAGGGATTTGGGAGCGGGGCTTAAGGGTCTGGGGGCACAGGTGGTGTTCTCGTCGATCCTCCCAGTCTCAGGCTATGGGCTGAGAAGGGACAGGAGGATCTATGTGGTCAACCAAAGACTGCGGCACTGGTGTCATCAGGAAGGCTTTGGCTTTCATGACCACAGCCCGCTCTTTGGCGAGAGAGGCAGCGAGCTGCTGGGAAGAGATGGTCTCCACCTCTCTCCCCTAGGGAGGAGGCTCTTCTCAGCCAGACTGGCTGACCTGCTCCACCGGGCTTTAAACTAAGCCCGCTGGGGGACGGGGGCACGACCGCCACTGCTGGCCCGCTGAGCAAATCTTGCAAAGCCAGCAGATCATGGCACTCAAGGGAGCCCGCCCCAGCCCCAGCCCTGGTAAAATCTGTGGGCAAGGAAGGAGCCCCCCAGGGGGCGCTTGCCTGCCTGTACACAAATGCCAGGAGCTTGGGGAATAAGCAGGAGGAGCTCATCCTCCTGCTCAGTGCAAACAATTACGATGTCATAGGGATCACGGAGACCTGGTGGGACTCCACCCATGACTGGACCACGGGGATAGATGGCTATACCCTGTACAGGAGGGATCGTGTAGAGAAAAGGGGCGGGGGCGTAGCTCTCTATGTTAAGGAAAGCTACGCGTCCCTGCAAGCCAATATTGGCGACCAGGGTGGACGGCTGGAGACCCTCTGGGTTAAAATCCGTGGGGAACACGGCACAGGGGACACAATGGTGGGAGTCTATTACAGACCTCCTACCCAAAGTCCTGAGCTAGACCAGGAGTTTGTCCAGGAACTGGCTGAGGCAGCTTGCTCCAGGACCATGGTTGTCATGGGTGACTTCAATTACCCAGACATCTCGTGGGAGGATCGCTCAGCAAAATCTGAGCGGTCGCAAAGCTTCCTCTCGTGCGTGGATGACCTCTACCTGACTCAAGAAGTCTATGGGCCAACGAGAGGCAAAGCGCTGCTCGACCTGGTGCTGGCTACTGGGGAGGACCTAGTCGGCGACCTAGTGATCGATGGGAAGCTGGGTGACAGCGACCACGAGCTGATCACCTTCACCATCCGCCGAAAAGCTGGCAAGTCGGTCAGCAACACGCAAGTCCTTGACTTCAGGAAAGCCGACTTTGACAAGCTCAGGAGGCTTGTCAGTGAGGCCCTAAGGGACTGTGACCGCAGGGAGAGGGGAGTTCAAGAAGAGTGGTTGCTCCTCAAGGGAGCGATCCTCAGTGCACAAACTAAGTCTATTCCATCTCGGAGGAAAGGCAGCAAGAGGGCACAGCAACCCCCCTGGCTCTCCAGGGACCTAGCAGACCTCCTGAGGCTAAAAAGAAAGGCCTACAAAGGATGGAGGATGGGAGTCACCTCCAAGGAGGATTATTCTGCACTGGTCCGGTCCTGTAGGGAGCAGACCAGGAAAGCCAAGGCTGCAACTGAACTCCAGCTAGCTTTGAGCATCAAGGACAATAAAAAGTCCTTTTTCAGATATGTGGGGAGCCGGAGGAAAAGCAGGGGCAACGTTGGACCCCTGCTGAACCAGATGGGGCAACTGACAACTGACGCCCAGGAAAAAGCCAACCTATTAAATAGGTACTTTGCGTCGGTCTTTCATCAGCCCCATGGGACGCCCGTGCCTGCTACAGGGCCGGGAAGTCCGGGTGAGGGTGATCCCCTGCCCTCCATTAATGCTGACTTTGTGAAGGAACATCCTGAGAAGCTGGATACCTTCAAGTCAGCCGGCCCTGACAATCTTCACCCCAGGGTACTCAAGGAGCTGGCGAGCATCATAGCCCAGCCTCTAGCGTGGATCTTTGAAAACTCTTGGCGCTCTGGTGTAGTGCCCGAAGACTGGAAGAAGGCCAACGTGGTGCCTATCTTCAAGAAAGGGAGGAAAGTGGATCCGGCTAACTATAGGCCCATCAGCCTGACTTCTATCCCGGGGAAGATCTTAGAAAAGTTTATTAAGGAGGCCATCCTTAATGGACTGGCCGACGCCAACATCTTAAGGGACAGCCAGCACGGGTTTGTTGCGGGTAGGTCTTGCTTGACCAATCTCATTTCCTTCTATGACCAGGTGACCTATCACCTGGACAAGGGAGATGAGATTGATGTCATATATCCTGACTTCAAAAAAGCCTTCGATCTGGTGTCCCATGATCGTCTCTTGGAGAAACTGGCCAATTGTCGCCTTGGGTCCCCCACGATCCACTGGCTGGAAAATTGGCTCCGGGGTCGGACCCAGAGGGTAGTAATTGATGGAAGTCACTCATCGTGGTGTCCTGTGACCAGTGGGGTCCCCCAGGGCTCTGTCCTTGGACCCATACTGTTCAACATCTTCATTAACGATGTGGACACTGGAGTCAGAAGCGGACTGGCCAAGTTCGCCGATGACACCAAACTTTGGGGCAAAGCATCCACGCCAGAAGACAGGCGGGTGATCCAGGCTGACCTGGACAGGCTCAGCAAGTGGGCGGATGAGAATCTGATGGTGTTCAACGCCGATAAATGCAAGGTTCTCCACCTTGGGAAGAAAAACCCGCAGCATCCTTATAGGCTCGGCAGTGCTATGTTGGTTAGCACTATGGAAGAAAGAGACTTGGGGGTCATCATTGACCACAAGATGAACATGAGCCTGCAATGCGATGCTGCGGCTAGTAAAGCGACCAAAACGCTGGCTTGCATCCATAGATGCTTCTCAAGCAAATCCCGGGACATCATTCTCCCCCTGTACTCGGCCTTAGTGAGGCCGCAGCTGGAGTACTGTGTCCAGTTTTGGGCTCCACAATTCAAAAAGGATGTGGAGAAGCTTGAGAGAGTCCAGAGAAGAGCCACGCGCATGATCAGGGGTCAGGGAAGCAGACCCTACGATGACAGGCTGAGAGCCCTGGGGCTCTTTAGCCTGGAAAAGCGCAGGCTCAGGGGTGATCTGATGGCCACCTACAAGTTTATCAGGGGTGACCACCAGTATCTAGGGGAACGTTTGTTCACCAGAGCGCCCCAAGGGATGACGAGGACGAATGGTCACAAACTACTACAAGATCGTTTCAGGCTGGACATAAGGAAGAATTTCTTTACTGTCCGAGCCCCCCAAGGTCTGGAACAGCCTGCCGCCGGAGGTTGTTCAAGCGCCTTCATTGAACACCTTCAAGATGAAACTGGATGCTTATCTTGCTGGGATCCTATGACCCCAGCTGACGTCCTGCCCTTTGGGCGGGGGGCTGGACTCGATGATCTTCCGAGGTCCCTTCCAGCCCTAATGTCTATGAAATCTATGAAATCTATGAAACTGGCTGCAGAGGGAAGACATTACATGTGGCCTGGGCTTGTGGGTGACCTGGTTTCAGAGTCCCCACTAAATCAGGCAGAGGTGTTTCCTATATCCTGGGTGAGTGCCCTAACTTAGCAGGTGTTGGTTGTAGCGGTGTTGGTCTAAGAATACAGGCAGACAAGGTTCTTTGGGTAAATGTGATATCTTTTATTAGACCAACTAAATAGTTGGAAAATTTGTTTTTTGCAAGCTTTCAGCTACAAACACCCTTCTTCAGGCAGAGGGAAAGTCTACAGTCCCTCTATACTACTGTAGACTCTCCCTCTGCCTGAAGAAGGGCATTTGTGCCCATGCCTGAAAGCTTGCAAAGAACAATTTTTCCAACTATTTAGTTGATTTAATAAATATATCACATTTACCCAAAGAACCTTGGCTGACTTAGCAGTGCTGAGGTGATGCTCTAGCCTGGCTTGTCCGGGATATTTGAGAGGCACCAGTTTTTTTTGAGTAAGATGTTTCATTGAACCCAAGTCTGCATGGGTAGGACAGACTCAGACCAGTTTTGGGGTATTGAATAGGGTTACCATGTATCTGGGTTTTCCCAGGCATGTCCTCTTTTTGAGTCCTCCTATCTATGTCTGGGCAGGTTTTTCAAATCTGAGCAAATGTCCGGGTTTTTGCTTTGCTCCAGTGATGGGAGCAGGGGGAGAGATGATGGTAGGCAGGGAGCTGCAGGCAGGCAAGTGCGCCTGCACTCACCCTGGGAGCTGCAGGCAGGTAGGTCTGGGTTGGGGTGCTGGGGATGTGGCAGGGCAGGGGGCAGAGTTGCCTCCCCCTCCAGTGGGGGAAAGGGATGGGTGCCTTTTGAGGGCTGTGGCAGGGCCAGCAGTACAGGGGCAGTGCCCGTGCTTGTAGGGGCAGAGTAACCCAGGAGACGCTGCAGGGGAGCAGGGGGAGGTGGGCTGTGGCCAGGCTTCCCGCCATGATGCAGCAGCCCCAGCCCAGGGCAAAGGGTGTCACAAGCCTCCCTTCCTCTTCCCTTCAGCCTGCACCAGGGCCGGACTTGATCCAAGGCAGTGTACCAGGATGGGGCCCATGGGTCAGAAGGGGCAGTGGCAGGGCTGGGGGGAAGCAGGGGGCTGCAGGTTGGGAGTGAAGGGAACCAGTATGACCCAGGGGGCGGGGTACTGTGCTTTGGGAGTGAGGGGCACTGGCAAGGCTGGGCTGTGTTGGACAGGAGTGGGGCACAGCAGCAGGGCTGGGGGGCGTGGCTTGGGAGTGAGGGGCAACAGAATGGGCAGAAGCATGCACATATCCATATCATTTCCCGCCGTCAAAGCCCCAGCCCAGGGCGAAGGGTGTCACAAGCCTTCCCCCCAGTCATATCCCCCCCTCCCCCACGCGCGACAAAGTCCTCTTTTTTTTTTTTGGAACTGAAAATATGGTAACCCTCGCAGTGCCCTGCCCTTCCCAGTCCTGCTCTTTAACTGTTTTGTGCCCCCTGGAAGTTTAATAGCGGCCTAGAGCTGATAAATGCCAAGACAAACAGCTGCCATAACCCCAAGCCTGCAGCTCAGCACGCAATAACCCCAGCCTCCATCCCTGAGCAGCGAAACTGCAGGCTGCACGCGTCGCTCCACGAGCCGCCCCTACCAGGGCCCGGGTAACAGCTCGTGCCACCCCGCCCCGCACAACGTTCCGAGGGGGCGGAGCGGAGAGGGAGAGCGCGAAAGGGAAGGGGCGCAGTGCGCCTGCGCGGCAGGGAGAGAGACCCGGAGGAGCCCGCGCAGGCGCACTGTGCTCTTTCCTGCCTTCCCCGCACCCGGAAGCAGCTCCTCACTGCCCCCCCACACACCTCGCCGTGGTACCTCCCACAATTCCCCGCGCCGGCCTTTCCGCCCCGTTCCCTTGCACGGTGAGGAGCTGCCTCGGGGCCGCCGCCCCATCCGGCCGCATCCGCCCCGCCGCCGCCCGCGCAAGGGACCCCGTTGCCGGGGACACGGATATTTCTTCCCGGCGCGCTCGGGGGGCTGCTCCCGGCGGGGCTGGAGGTGTCCCCCACCCCCCCCGAATGGGGCTGAGGGGGTGGGGCTGGGTTGGGGAGCAGGGTGAGGGGGCTGGGAGGAGAGGAAGGGGTTGGGGGGCAGGCCTGGGGGGGTTGTAGCTGGGCACGGGGTGTGACAAGCCGGTGTGTGTCTTGCAGCGCCGCAGCCACAATGGCTCCAGCGAAGAAAGGCGGGGAGAAGAAGAAGGGGCGCTCAGCCATCAATGAGGTGGTGACGCGGGAGTATACCATCAATGTGCACAAGCGCATCCACGGCATGTGAGTGCCAGGCCCTTCCTGGGTGGGCAGTGTTAAATGCTTCCTGTTGCAGGCAGGGATTGGGGTAGGATGTCCCCCGGCAGGGGGGGCATTGAGCTGCGCCTGGATGCAGAGTGCACAGCACAGCAGGGCTGGGGAGCGTGGATGTCCAGGGAAGCAGGAGTGTATTGTGCTTGGAGGGAAGCAGCACCTTTAGCGGCTGCACATGCAAGGGTTGCCCGCGGGTGAAGGTGCCCCGTTGGGTGTAGGAGCTCTGCATGTGCACCATGGCCGTCAGATGGGATAGGACCAGACCAAATTGTTTGCTGGCTCCTGAGAGTGCCCTGGGCCAGGCTGTTTGCAGCTCAGTGTAGGGAGAGGATTTGGACTAGTGTTGCTGCCTCTCTGGGCTGCTCTGTCAGCAGGCAGCTGCAGTCATGCAGGAGGAGGTATGGGTTTATTTTCAGAGCTGTCTGGAGGCAGCTCACAGGCAAGGGCAGGGCAGCAACAGAGTGACCTTTTTCCCTTTCAAAACATGGATCATTTAGGACTCTCGTACAAAAGGGACATGCTGGCTTTGCCTCACAGTCAGGCAATTGCTCCTTTTACTACTCTTCCTGCTTCCAAAAGTTATTGGGTTGTGAGGCTATGCATGCTTAGGATGTGGCAGGAGGTATAGGATTGCCTTTCCTCCTAGCATGAGAGCCATAGGGTTGGAAAGGACCTCAAGGGTCACCCAATCCAGCCTCTTCTGCAGATGCAGGACTTGCTGTTCCTAAACCAGCCTGACAGGCCCATCCAGCTGCTGCTTGAAAACTCCTCTCAGCGAGACTCCATGGTTTCCCTGGGCAGCTTGTTCCACTGTCTTGCTATTTTTGTCATTAGGAGGGTTTTCATTGATTTGATCTAAATCTTTTGCTATAGTTGAAACCCACTGCCTCTTGTGCTTAGTGGCAGGACAACACTTGTTCCTCCCTGCCTTTGACAGCCTTTCATGTGTTTAAAAAAATTCTAGCAGGTCCCTCCCTTTATCACCCTTTCTTCCAAACTGACCATACCTACTTTACCTTTATCGCATTCATTGCTTGATACTCTTTTCTATCTCTCTCTCTCAAATATGTTGCTGCATGCAGTCCTCAGTTGTGGCCTGACTGTCACAGAGGGAACTGGTACTTTCAGCACCACTGTCTTGCCTACAGTGCTCCTCTTGCTGTGGACTCAAAAGTGCATTTGCTTTGCTCTTGCGATCCATCATTGGCTCCTACCACCTACATGCAAAGAGTGCCAGTTGTGGTCTGATATGTAGGCATGCTGTTGCTTTAGGCCTGTCTGCACTACTAGTGTGGTGCTTGTCAGCCTCTACTATACCTGCAAAGCATGCCTAATGTGGATGCAGCTTTTATTGGGAAAAGGGCACTTCTGCCAGAATTATTCCAGATAAGCTTCTTTAGGCCATGTCCTGCCACTGAACGAAGCAAGGGCTAATGTCAAGTGTGCAGTGTTGGCCGGTACAGCTATGCCCTTTGCAGCTCTGACCAACATAGGGGAGTCAGTAGAGCAGATCTGATCTTTGCTGAAAAATTGCATCCAATAGGCAACTTGTACTGAGAGCCATTTAATAGAACACGGTGGGAAAGTCATGGGTAGTGGTGGCTTTTTACTGCATTTGGGGTACTGAGGCGGTGCGGGCGCTAAGGCACACAGTTGATAGCCCAGAGGTTGTAAGTTTGAAACTATAACAGAAGTGCTTGCAGCATAGCCTGTTAGATTCCAAAGAATATGAATTCTGCCAAATACTTTGTCACACGGACACAGAAAAGGAAGGAAAGGTGCATTTGTGCAGAATCGGGCAGAAATAGCTGATTATTGATTCTGGAGCCAGGGTCCAATTAAAGTTTTGACAGTTCATTGGAATGCTTTGGGTTGCATATGCTTAGGGAATGCCAGTCTGGCTGGATGCTATACATGTGCACTGGTGAGGATGTATCTTGAAGCCTGATTAAATTACTGCTTTCTCTTCTTAGAGGCTTCAAGAAGCGAGCGCCACGTGCTCTCAAGGAGATCCGCAAATTTGCAATGAAGGAGATGGGTACTCCTGACGTACGCATTGACACCAGGTTGAACAAAGCCGTCTGGGCCAAAGGAATCAGGTGTGTTCCAGGGGCTTGACAGAGGTTGGGAAGAAAGAATTTCACATGCTCACACATGCAATGGGAAAATGCATAACCACTGATTTCTCTGTGTCCCTGTAGCAATTGTCATTCTCATGCAGATTTTGTGTGTGATGCTGTTGGTGCAGGTAGCTGGGGCTTTCCATAAACTCAGTGAGTTTCTCCTTACAACCAGGCCAGTCTTCTCTCCCAGGCTATCTAGAACTGGGATGTTTGAGTGCAGAACACTTTCTTTGCAAAGTTGTAAGAGCTGTCCCCATATGCACTACTGAGAAATCTGGGAGATGAGGCTGAGAATTAGATCCACAGAAGAGCTCAGGCATTGAAATGCCCATCCTTGCTCAGCAGATAGCCCTACAGGGGTTGTACCATTGCAAGGGGATCTACAAAAGAGCATGTTGAGCAGGGAGGTGTCTAAACTGGCCAATAGGGAACATGAAGAACAGCAGACCTCCAGCTCCCATTCCTTCCAGGGAGTTAGGTACATGACTGAAGGAAGTTCAGGAATTGCAACAGTGAACTGTCTCCTGGAGTTAGGGTTGATTTAAATGTCTTTTCTCACAAAATCCTTGAGAAGGCACCACTAGGATGTTAAGTATTCTGGGTTGGCCCTGTAACTGTCCTGCTCCATGCAGCAGTTACATACTTACTGGGTCAGACATCTTGGCAGGGGATGCGAGTTTGCAACTTCAGATGGGGATTAGACATGGCCTGGTACTGCCTGAGCCTTCGTGTCTAGGTGGCCACAGAACGGGTTTTGCAGGCCTTTGTTTTGGACTTGGGTCTTGCAACCAGAGCACTGCTCCCAGCTAGGGAATTTTCAAAAACTTGAGTTTTGTACAGGTGTATTGTTAGAGGGGACAGATCATTTCTGCCTTCCTCCACCAACCATTGAACTAGCATACTAAAATAGCCCATTTAAAATGTTACAAGGCCAGACCCAAAGAATGCACGGCCTTTGAGAATTTGTCTTAAGTCTTTTCAGCCGTGCAGTTGGTCCAGTAAAAGGTATTACTCACAGAAATCCTTGCCCGTGGGGCACTAACTCAAACCTTCCTTTAAGGGACAGATGTAGGTTTTAATATAGGTTTACTGCATCTCACAAGCCACTTGGGAGAGAAATGTTTTATATCTTTTTTGAAAGCACTTGCTCTACCCCTGCTGTTTTCTGTTAATGGATAGCACAGGCATAAATAACTTGCTTATGCTTCTCTAACATGCTTGAATCCCTATGCTAGTTTAGCAGCCGATTCTTAACCAGTGTTTCTCAGCCCATGGGTTGCAAGAATATATGAAAGGGTCACAAACAAAAAATGGATCAACAGACTAAAAATGGATTCTACTTTAAAGGAGAAAAACATGGAAAATAGCAGCTTTTACACTGCAGGTTGACAGAGTTCCAGCCTGCCAGGGCTGTTTGGGCCCCCCTTGCCCCACACATTAGGAGGCAAAGGGCAGTGGGGTGAGGATTGGCCATGAATGTTTACAAATGGGTCCTGGTCCTGGACTAGAAGACAGTGCCTCTGTATTGTCCAGATTGGGATTTCAAGCTTCCAGAGGGAAATTACTTGCCTGGTTGTGTTTCCCACGTGACTAACAAGGAACACTTGTAGAGATGCTTACCAGGCAACTCATTCGTAGCAAGTTTCCTCAAAGCTCCATTCCTGGACCAGTGACAGGCTAATTAGTTTATTTTGAAGTGTCTCCTTTTGTGGTCCTTCTGGATTTCTGCTTTTGAAACATGGGTTTTGGGCAAACTGCAATTTTGGCAGTGATAGTCCAAATGTACAGGCTCCCATGAAAGACCAGCCTACTCATTGAATTCAGTTACTTTTTTGGCTGAAGCTTTTATAAACCAATGGACAGGTATTAAGAGACTAATTTTAAGAATTTCAGGAGAACAATGGTTGTGGAACAAAGGCATCTATGATAGTGCCTTTGTTGCAAGACAAAATTGTGTGCTGATTTTTATTGAAAATGCAACTGCAAATTATGTGTTGTCGTCATTGTAGGAATGTTCCCTACCGCATCCGTGTGCGCTTGTCCAGGAAACGCAATGAGGATGAAGATTCACCTAACAAACTATACACCTTGGTTACCTATGTACCAGTCACAACCTTCAAAGGTAAGTTTGTATGTACTTCCCCTCCTACATAGGCCTTGTCCTCTTCGTAACTGTCATTATAAAGATTTTTATCTTAAGGTATATGCCTGGAATTGTATGTGGGGTAATTGAGACAGTGCCAGTTACCACCTAGTTCTGTGCAAGAACTGTGCATTTTAAGTATCCACTGCAGAGGAGGGAGATGGTCAGACATAGATGTTCTGGGGGAAAAAGCTCCAAAGGAGCATGTCAGCTGTTTAGCATACAGTCCTACGTTTTAAGTTTAGGACAGCAAAGTTTTTTAGGTGCATCATATTTTCCTAGATGACCGTATGTCCTCTACTGTCAAAGATCTAAATACATGGTCTCCACTTGAAAAATAATCCTTTGTATTAATAATAGGTTGATATCTTGTGACCAGAACTGTCATCATCTATTGATTTTGGTATATTTGCTGCTTCTAGAACACCAGTGTTCAGCTTAGCTAGGGCTGTAATCATTTTTGTGGTTGGCTGCTTTTAGCTAATGCATCCTAGTGCAGCTGTTACACCGATTTACAGATTATACAAAGAAATCTGTCTTGGTCATATACTAATACAACTTAATTTTTTTTCAGGTTTACAGACAGTCAATGTGGATGAAAACTAAGCTGATTTTCATTACAATAAAATTATAAAATGACATTTACTAAGGTGTCCTACTGAGTACTGTTGTTTTAGGGCTCCAGTCTGGTTAGGCACCTGCTTGCTACCTGAAGAGGTATTTCCATCACCTTTGTGCTTCATATACTTATATAAAATAAACTAGTAGAGCAGATTGTGTTGAGTAGTATCAGGTATATTTCCCACCGTTTTAAAGAGGAGATAGTTTCAGGATTAGCTAAGCTGTGGCATTTGCTAAGAACTCTAAATATTCCTCATCTGTATTCATTTCTGAACTAAGTCATCAGTACAAGAGACTTAGTTTTAATATGCAAGTAAAATAAGGATAACTAGACTGTCTCAGTTTGCATGGTTTCATTCTTACATATTCCTCAATTGGGGTAAGGAGAAAACATGGAAGTGTTTATCTTAAGGAGAGAACTGGACAACCCTGGGATTTTAAAGATGAATTCCTGCTTTTGCAAATTAGATGATTTATGATAAACTAAAACTAGATATACTACTGCTGTATCTATTCCCTTTAAAAAAAAAAAACAACAACCAAGACTATCCATCTGTGACTTTGAGGAGATTGCAGTAGTAAAGGATTAGAGTGATCATCTTATGTTTAACCTCATTATAGGCTTTTTCTCAAAGTAACTGGACTTAGTGCAAGTTTGAGGTCCAGTATAAAAAACAGGTTTATTGAAAAGTGCATGTTTTCACAGACCAACATCAAAAGCATAGTCCATGTACACTTAACATTTTAGCAAGACATACAAACTTGAGTACAATCAAATATATTAAAATAGTTTCAATTACCAGCATTGAAACAAGTCTTCAGGATTAGTGCAAAAAAGGAACCCAAACAAACTGCAGACAGTAGCTGAGAAATGTTTTCCTCTGTTATAAAACAAACTATCAGGATTACTGGAGCCAGTTCCTGCTCTCCCAATGTGTAGTAGGGCTGCTGTGTCTTCACACTGCAGACAGATGTTTCCTTTTACATTCAAAACAAGAATGCAAGTAATAAATCAATGGCACAAAAATACAATACTACATGCCCTTTTAACTTATAAAGCTCTCAGTGGCAGACCAACAAATAGTTTATTAGATATCTGCTACTAACCAAGTCTTCCTCTGCAACATGAGCTTTGGTGTAACTTCAGTGCACTTCAGCTTGACAGTGAGGTTTGCTACTGTGAGTTTGCTTTCACCTGTTCACCCCATGATGGGTAGCTCATTCCATTTATTTTGAGGCTATATTGACTGAGCTTTGCATTCTCAAGTTTTGGCTTCAGTTCCAAAGGTTTTTCAAAGAAGTTGACTAGTGATTGTTCAGTCAAAAGTGATGCTAGAATGTGTTCTAAAGAGACGGTCCAGTCTCCTTTAGCCACAGGGGAAGACTGAGAGTCTTTCTGAGGTGTCTTCACAGTGTCATTAAAAACAGCATCCTGGTCTGAGGCAGCAGCTTCACCCTGTAAGTCATCAGTAAATTCACCTGATCCACTACCTGAACTGCTGCTTCTTTGTCCAACTTCTCCAATCTGAAGTAGCAGAGTAGTCACAGTGGCAATGGCTTGGTACAAATCATTTTCCTCTGGATCTTCGTGAAACATGCTATACAAGGTTTTACAGAACTGGATGAATTCCCTCTGGAAGGAAAGAGGTATGCAAAAAACTCATGTCAAGGTACTGACCAGTCACTTATCCATAATGGAGGGGTGGTATATACAGGACATTAGCACAGAAGTTTCCAATAGTTTCATTTGCACTTAGTTTAGAAAGGGCTCAGGTATTTCCTAGCTTTTCACAGGTCCTGGATCTATACTAGCTAACTCCTATTGTACTACCAAATAATTAAGGCAGCCTTCAGTAGATGGCTTCTGGAAGATGTCTTGCCATTTGTCAGTCAGGTTTGCAGTTTCAAGAAGCTGGTAGAAACGTAGTTGCTATGACTGGATCAGGCTGCAAAGCCTTTTTCCTGATCTTGCGCTGCCTACAGTCTAGTAAAACACCAGCTGACCCGGGGGGGGGGGGGGTCTACACATGCCATTAATGCACAGCAATCATGATCCAGAGCTTATTGTTCCCAGGGAACTCCCAGATGTGCCAGTCGGAGCAGCCCTGCCTGGCGAAGGGGTCAGCCTGCTAGCCCAGAGCTGCTCCAACCAGGCTCAACGTGCTGTGGAGGGGCCTTTGCACTTAACAGGAGAAAACTACCCTATGATCAGACGCATGGTGTTCTCTATCGAGTAAGAAAAGTTTTACCAGTCTGTATATACACAAAGCTATTCAACATCACTTTGTCTTATTCATCATTAAATCCATAGACTACATTCACCTAACTGCTTATTTAACAATCTGCCCTACTACTGACATAATGTACACAGGTATGTTTGATCATATATACAGAGCACCTCAATTTACAGCTCTGATGACTTGTTCCATGACAGTGAACACAGCTGTAGTGCCTGCAGATGATTCCAGTTAGCTACTGCCAGCTCTGCATGCAGTAGAGAGTGATATGTGCCTTGACTTAGTTTCAGAAGTTTGAGGGCTGCTGGACTGGGAGGTTTCGGAAGGGCAGAGGATACCACTGGGAACCTTTAGTGGTATCTTTTTGTTGTTATCAACATGAGACAGTGTACTGTCGTCTTTACTGACAGTAGATTTGTTTTGGATCTAAAGTACTGAGCAAGTCCAGTTTTTCTAGTGGCTGGTTCTGTAAGTTGAAGTCTTAGACAATTGCTCAAAGTATAGTTTTAAAATCATTTTCCCCCACTTCTATTTAAAGTGAAATTCGGTCCACACCTTACCTGGCTCATTTTGGGCAATTCTTTTTCCATTTTAGCATCTTTCTCTTTGGCTAAATCTTTAAGCATTTGCTTCAGTTGCTTCTGATAATCTACTGCTTCACCTTGGGTGGGGACAAAAAAGACAAAACCGGAATTAGGTCCAAGTCCTTTGCAGCAAATTCACAACTGAAATAAAAAAAGGGACTGGAGTAGGGAAACTGAATAATTAACTGAGCACTGGACAGCTCTTATATAATTTCTTATATTAAAACAGTAGCAGATAGCCATGACAACACGTACCATTCGCTTTCCCAATTACTAGTGGCCTTGAGGTTGATAACAAGGGATTCTTCAGTGGTGACTGACTGTCTCTCTCATCTTCTGTGAGTGCTAGAGGGGGAGGAGAGATGACAAACAGATGCATAGCTAACAGATCTTGAAATATTGCAAAGATAATTACCTAAACTTTACAGCACTTGAGAGCTATGAGCTCAGCCAGCAAACTAATAGATACATAAAAGGTGAAAGTTAAAGATTAATTATTTAAATTTGGCCTAGTTATATCAGAATGTAAAGTGTACTTCTATTAAAACAAGGCAGTTAGTTACTGTAGCAGAGTGGCAGGAAATGCTGCTCAAAGTAGCATATTCATGAAAGACGTTGCCCATCTTGTAAAACATCTTAAAACTTGCATTTCTTTTGAGTTAAACTGCAATGAAGATCTAACAGACAGTATCACTAATCCAGAATAAATGATTTAAGTTTAGATCACGCCTAGGAAAACAACAGAAATGAAAACATATTATCATACGCAGGGAGATATCTAGAAGTTTCACAAAGAAATAAGAGCTTATACTGAATAAGACCTTACAATCTATTTAATTGTGACTAAACACAATTAAAAGTTTATGAACAAGCTCCCAACTCAGTAACCTATAGTCTTCACTAAGCAGCTTTTGCTTCCCAAAACGTTTACATGGAGACTAAAGAAGAAAGGAAGGATGACTTTTTTTCCTTTCCAATTCCTTACCAGGTGGGATATGCAGCCTGTATAACAGCTTTATCTTTTCATTCATTTCTCCATTATACATAACATCTGCAAGATGAAAACAAATAGAAAGTGGACTGAATATTTACTTTGATAGGTTAAAATCATCAGCATTCTCCAAGCACAAAAGTTAATTGTTTGTGGGAACAAAGCATGCTGACATATGGCCAGTGTATTAAATGTTTAAGTTGTGCCTGATCAACTGGTAACAGCAGGTGAGAACCAGCTGGTCTGTTCTTTGTTCTCAAAAACAGCCCTGGTGCTACTAACTTATAAAACATAATAATAATAAAAAAAAACAGGGCTAAGGTTCAAAAATACCGAATGTGATGCTGTGCAAAAGCCAGACGTCATGCAGTGTACAGAGCTATATCAAGTTTCTCTCACCGGGGTCCACCATCTTAAGAGTTTCCCCTTTAGCCTCCATTACAGTGTAATAGAAAAAGCACTGTGAGAGTATGGAGAGCTCCCACATTTTTAATTGACTAATACAAATGAGTTTAATAGTGGGGAGTGTTTAGTAGTCATGGGATTTCATTCCAAGATTCATCCAGCAACAAAGAAATAAGAACACAAGTGCAATGCTGGGTCAGACCAATGTCCACCTAGCCCAGTATCCTGTCCCAGTAGCACAAGCAGTGCTTCAGAGGGAGAACACTGAACTAGGTATCTCTAGAGTGATCATCTCCTATTCACTACCCTCTCTGGCATCCACCGTTATGGGTTTAGAGATGCCAGAGGAAATGTCTCCAAGCATTCTGTTCAACAGCTATTAACAAACCTATTATCCTTTAATTTATCCTGTCCCTTTTTAAACCTGGCTATGCTATCTGCCTCCTCCGCCTCCTGAGGCAATTAATTCCTCATGGTAACTACACGTTGCATAAAAAAATCTATCTTCTTCTTAGTTTTAAATCTGTCTCCTGCAGGTGCCCCCGAGTCCTAGTATTCTGGGACTTGGTGAACAAGAGTCCCTTGTTTACTTAGTTCATACCCTTAATGGATTTTATAACACGCTATCATATGCCCTCTCAGCCTTCTCCTTTCCAAAATAAAGAGTCCCAGCCTTTTTTGTCTTTCGGTATGGCAACTGGTTCAGGTCCCTGATCATTTTGGTTGCCCTTCTCTGTACCTTTTCTAATTCTACCTTTTGGGGATGTGGAGACCAAAACTGCACATAGTATTCAAGATGAGGGTGCACCAAGGGTTTGTATAATGGCACGGTGACAATCTCCATTTTGTTTTCAATTCCCTTCTGAATGACGCCCAACATTTTATTTATGCCCAACATTTCCAACAAAAAATTAAACTGCTTCCTGCCAAACAGAATTGCGATTTATAATATGACATTCAAACAGATCCTCCCGTCATCTTTTAATTCCAATCTACAACAAGTAAATCGAAACAAAGGGAAATCAGTCAAGAACAGAGATTGGTTAAACCATGCCTCTCAACAGAAATGCATGCCTCTTGCTTGTGTTACATTAAAAGAAAAGCAGAGCATTCTTCCCAACATCCAGCTAGATTGCTACAAAGAGGCACATACCTAAGCAGCAAGCCAGCCCTTTGAATTCAATTAGATGGTCCATGTTTTCATCCAGCAGTCGGAAGGTCCTTTCAGCTAGGACTTCAGTGTGTTCCCCACATGTCCACGGTGAGACAAGTTTATAAAGGTTAGTAAACTGGTGATGGTCTAGTCTATACTGCTCAGCATAAGCTCTGCTTGGGTCATGTCTCTCAATTACTGGACTAGTCAAATCCCAGTAGCAGCTTATTAGATGTTCTCTCTAAAAGAAAATCAGAGGCAGTAGAGAAAAAAGCATTACAACATGTAATATATATTACAGACAGCATAATCCACACTTATCAAAGTACGGTGGCAGTATTGAAACTGCATTAATGTAGCAAGACCAAGATAATTCCAAAAAGAAAAGCCACTGTACTATGGTATTTCTTAGTTATCCAGTAGTTATTGCTATGAATGACGCACATGAGACACACACACAGAGTTGAGTCAATATTAATTACTAAACAGGCAACTGTTTGCACACGTCCAAACATGTATAAGAGATTACTGCATCTCAGGTATATACCTAGATTGATGTAAATACACTGGAATTATGAGCAGACACACATGCATCTTGTATGCTAGTGCCTGACTATTAGATGGCAGGAAGCAGTTAAAGAGCTCATCTGCCGTAAGGGAACAGCTGTCCCAGGTAAATGATACAGACACACAACTTTACCAGTGTTATATTACCTCAATTTTCTGAGAAAATAGCCCTCTGTCATTAAGTAAATCAGGGGTGTCAAAGTCATTTAGGACCTAGGAACTTTTTGCAGGTCAGATAGCCGATGAGTGAAGGTGGCAGAGTTGATGCCTGCGGCTACCAGAGGTCTACACACTTCCAGAACCCAGGGGGTTAATGCAGCCACCCCCCAACACCCTTCACTTCCCCTGCTACTGATAGGAGTCACAAATGGGGATTAAAGATTCAGTGGCGAGCAACAGGGGGGGTTTGGGGGAAGTGGCAGCAAGGTCAGTGCCCTAAGTACCAAAGTTGTGTTAATGCAGAAGCTCCAGTCACAAGCCCCACAAGCCAAATCCAGCTCACAGAGGCAAGTCATCTAGTCCACAAGAAGCCCTGGGAGCCGGAAGACCCACTTCAACAGACTAGTGGCCCAGACGTTTGACACCTCTGAAGGAAGGGGCTGCATATCACCTGTCACTCCTTGCTTAAACCGCTCTACATGCTTCCTAAGTCCAGGTTCTAGATGAAAGGAATACTACGAAGCTTTTATGATTCCTCACTCACCCGCTCCTTTCAGAGCGCCCAGAAGCTGGGAAGTTAAACAGAGTAGAAATAAAGCCCTAAAACAATCAGAACCCAGACAACTTTGAATGAATGACAAGCATCAAGGTCAATTTTCCTTAGCTGTGTGGGTCCTTAAGAGTGTGAAACAAGGATTTTGGTACTAGCTGCTGAAGAGCATGGGTTGTGCAGTCAACTATACTATACATTGTGAAACTGGAGGTAAAAGTTGTTGGAGTATAATAGAAGCCAATCTCTTTCTTGGAGTGCAGTTAGAAAGGAAGACAACAAGGCTCAAGACCTGATCTAAGCCCCACTGATTTAAATGATTGTTTCTTTTGCACTACACCAGGGGTCGTCAACCGGGGGTACGCATACCGCTGGGGGTACTTGGACCAGTCCTAAGCAGTACGCGTGGGCAGGCAAGGACAGAGCACCACTGCCTCCCAGGAGCAGGGGCAGGGCAGGGCCAGGGCAATAGCACCTCTCTGTGGGGGTGGGAAAGCTCACACGCAGCGGCTGCTGCTACCACACACCAGCCTGGTGAGCTTCTCCATCCAGCGGAGGGGTGCCGCTGTCCTCACCCCAGCCTGGTCCCTGCTCCTGGGAGGTGGCGGCACTCCATCTCCACCCGTCCGCACACCGTTTCCGCCTCCCCTCTCAGCGCCTGGCCACACACTCCTTCCCCTCCCCTCCACTCAGTGTCCAGCTGCGCACACACCCCCCCCCCCAATCACTGCTCAGCATCCAGCCACCGGGGGTACTTAGACTAAAAAAGGTTGAAAAGCGCTGCTCTCCACATTCCAAGCGAAGAGCTGGAGGAAGGAGACTGTAGGGCAAAGTTTGGCATCTCATCCCATAACACCACCATCTCCAATAAAGGGAATTCCTGCTGCTCTACATTTACGTCCGGTACAAGCCCAAATAACGGCCAGCAAATTTAATCCACAAGCCCTGCAGTTTTTTTCCCCTTCAGCCCCACATTTCCTGGGCACACCAACCTTAAACAAGTCATACAATTCCTCCAAGTCTTCAGGAACAATTGAAACATCTGGGATGACAACTCTGAGCTTAAAGGGAAAGAAGGAGAAAACATACTGGTGGTGAATACAAGCAGTACTGGCAGATAAGCAAGCACGTGCCCTCCCACACTGCTGTACTCTGCAAGAACGGGAGTACTGGTGATTTTATGCCTCTTCCCTTTCTTTTATCTTCCTGAGGGACTTTATGCATAAAGCCATAAAAAAGCACTCGCACTCAAGATGACGAGAAAAAGGACAAAAAAGCACCAGGTACCTCTTCTCCCTTCACTAAGTTAAATTAAGAGTCAGTTGTTAAAAATCATTAAATCCTACAACAGTCTACATACCACATTTTGCTTGGTTGTATCCTCATGGCTTTGTAGAACACGAATCCTGTGTCTATAGCGCATTTGCTCAATCTGATCCACAGAGTAGTCTCCAAATTTCTAGAGTACAGGAACAGATTTTTAATCAATCTGAAAATGTAAACTTCAAAGTATTATTAGTCCTAGGGAAAACGGGGTTTTTAATGCTATATTTAAACATCCAGCTTATCTCCTTAAGTACTTCTATCAGGCCAATTGCTGTGGTATTTGAGAACATCATTCAAGGAGCTACTCAGTAGATGCTTAAAGTATGAATCTACCATACATACAACATCCTAGCATAGTTTAAATCCCACACAGAAAGAAACTTTTAAAATGCTTTCTGAATGGAAAGTTCAGCAGATTCTCATTTTTATTTTACCTCATAGGAGTCACGGATCAGGTCAGCTACTTCTGTCACTGCACAGGGTTCTTGATCATCACTGAAAAAGGTGTGGTGATTTTTGAAAGGTGACAGAGGGCTTTCTTCATTTTTAACATGATCTAAAAATCTGAAGGGAAAAACCGTTATATATTCAGATTACTCAGCTGCGTATTCTTTTCAAAGCATAATAAAAATAAGTACAATATTCTGGTCTGGGTCCTAGTGGAAATATACTAATTTTTTATGCTATATACTTCAAAATGCCTCAGTTATTACTCTAAGCTGCAATGTAGCTAACGACTAAATACAGAAACCTCCTAAGGAAGAACAGTTCTCACCTCCCTGATGCCTGAAGCAGGAAGTGCCTCACTCCAGGGAAGAAGCAAAGAGCAACGGTAAATACTGAACACTGACAGTCCATGCAGCCCTCCAGCACTGCCAGGAAAGGTGCTGAGGAATGCATCTAAACCCCTTGTGTAAATCAGATTTTGAAAACAACAGCAAAAAGCTGAACTTATTAGAAGCTTGTGCATATGCTCCAGAACATCCTTCCCTTATGGTCAGCACACAATCTATATTTCTTGGTATCACATTTTAAGGTAAGACAATTTGTAAGTCTGGCAACACTACACCGTGAGACAAAGGAATGTACCTGCTAAGAATCATCAAGGCTTGCCCATCGTCCTTGCTGTTACACAGCTCCACTGCGTTAGCCTCAAGAACAGCCAAGCCTAACTGGAAGATGGCTCTGATTCCATCGAAGAAAAAGCAGTCTACAGCATTCACAGCACTTTCTAGAGGCATGATGCTGAGAAAAAGGGTGAGGAACCACGAAAGGGAAATGGAACTGAGCGTGGTCAAATCTTTCATGTGTTCAGCCAGTTCTGGAAGTCGCTCTTTTATAAGCTCTTCAAATGCCGACTGGTCTACCTGAGCACCTGTAAATCATGATGAAATTGTATTAAAACAGGGGTTTAGGAAAGCAAAAGAATTCAGAATTTTTGTTTAGCTGCAAATCATAAGCTGACAAATAATTAAAAATGTATATATCTGGAACACCAAGATATGCACACGTCCAACTTGAGTAACCCACTGTCCTGCTGATACGAATCCCATCCCTGCCCTTGGCATCACGTCTACAATTCCTATTGTAAACTCTTCTGTACGAGGACTGTGTCATTTTCCATTTGGACTTCATACTATTTTGGGTGCTATAAGATCATAATAGCAGCAGCTGCTGTTTTCTGGCTAAATCACACATCATAGCTAAGTACCAGCAAAAACAATTCCGAAAAAGCTGTTTTACTGTTCAACTTGGGATCTACACAATAAAAAGAAAGCAAAGAATGCATCCCTCTGGTGCATGTACCCAAAGTACATATTCATCATCTAAAAACAAAACGAGCAGCAGAGCTTCCATACTAGGCTGGAAAATGTGTAAGTGCACCTGAAGGATGGATTTAGGTGCTCCACAACAGGTATTTTAAGAACATCTACCTTGTATCACGCCCCATGATAAGTTTTCCTGTCCATGTTAAAAGCAGTCATTTCAGCAGGAGCACACTTAGGCCCTGGCCCAGCCTCTTAGAGCGGTGAGAAGCCCCACCAGAGTTAATGGATGTGCATATACTAGCAAAGAACCATGTGAGGGAGCACTGCCATGCAACATGGCATACCCGCTCCATGCAAAATAGGTACATTTAAATGAATGAAATAAATAATGCACTCAATGCTCTGAAAGAATGCAGTGTAACCACCATTAGTGTGGAGCTGGTCATGCACCAAGCACCTTCTACCTCAAATACTGATGCACCATATTGGGCAACTACATTACATCCTTTTAGAGTGCAGCACAGCAGTCTCACTGTGCTCATGACTGTCTACATTGGGGCTCTCCCTAGCCCCATCCTTAGACCATGTGGGCAAGGTACCAAGACATGCAGCTTCACATAGATAGCATAACTCATGGCAGTGAGACATGCAATACGAGGCCCTTGCATTAAAGACGTTTACTTTATACAAACAGCCATTAGCTTTGCCAATTATTTTCTGCTCTTTCCATGATACACTGATGCATGGTTACTCAGAACGTCTGCTGACCAAATGCATCATTTCTGACGGGAAACCAAACGGTTCAGGTACTGTTTGCAAATTCTGAAGTACCGGATGCAGCATTTGTCCTCCTGAGCACTGACTGCATTGAGTTACAAGGAGACATGCTAGTGGTGGCAGGACAGAAATTATGCTACCATTATGCTGAGGAGAATTCAAAATTGTAATAATTTGAGTGTTCAGAAATATGCTAAGATTTTCTGGAGGACCAATATAGATGGTGTTCCTACCCTGAAGAAGATAACTCATGACTGAGTTTAGAGGGTATCACCAGGATCATAAACAGACAAAAGCAATAGGGAGAGAGAGAGAAAAAGGAAGGACAAGTAATAAGATCTCCTGGTGGCTTGGCAAAAGGTGGCTTCAGCTGGGCAGTGTAAACTAAAGCTTAAGGGAGCTAGCGCTCAGATATAATGAGAGACACTGAGCTGCTAGAAGTGATTCGAAGAAGGAAATGATAACTTGGCACAGACATGTAGAGAGGGTTATGTAAATTCAGGGTCAGCTTGGATTTGGGTGAGTACCGTATGTCCCAGTATGGGCCAGATTGCTTGGACGTAAAAAAGGCGCCACGGCCAGATGAGAGGAATAGGGTCAGGAGCTGCACCAGGTAAGAATCACAAGATCATATTCCAGCGAAGACCAACACAAGGTGGACTTCTATGAGATGTCAAAAACACAAGTTGAGATTCTGAGAAAGGAGACAGGTCTGGAGTAGAGAAAGAATTTGGATGTAATCAGCATCATAGATTTCATAGACATTAGGGCTGAAAGGGACCTCGGAAGATCATCGAGTCCAGCCCCCTGCCCAAAGGGCAGGAAGTCAGCTGGGGTCATAGGATCCCAGCAAGATAAGCATCCAGTTTGCTCTTGAAGGTGTTCAATGTAGGTGCTTGAACCACCTCCGATGGCAGGCTGTTCCAGACCTTGGGGGCTCGGACAGTAAAGAAATTCTTCCTTATGTCCAGCCTGAAACGATCTTGAAGTAGTTTGTGACCATTTGACCTCGTCATCCCTTGGGGCGCTCTGGTGAACAAACGTTCCCCCAGATACTGGTGGTCACCCCTGATAAACTTGTAGGTGGCCATCAGATCACCCCTGAGCCTGCTCTTTTCCAGGCTAAAGAGCCCCAGGGCTCTCAGCCTGTCATCGTAGGGTCTGCTTCCCTGACCTCTGATCATGCGCGTGGCTCTTCTCTGGACTCTCTCAAGCTTCTCCACATCCTTTTTGAATTGTGGAGCCCAAAACTGGACGCAGTACTCCAGCTGCGGCCTCACTAAGGCCGAGTACAGGGGGAGAATGACGTCCCGGGATGTCAAGATGGTAACTGAAGTCTTTTATCTATAGAAGAGGAACAAGTTGACTGATTGACAGGATATAACCAACGTCCAATCCACCAGCCAACTGGTGGTGTCACTAAGCAACTTCATTTAATTTTACTAGCAGATTTCTATGGCAGCACTGCTTTAAATTTAAGCTTACTGCCTGTTCAGTGATATGATGATGCAAAAGCAGACAGATAAAATGACTACACTTAAAAAGAGAACTTATCCAACACATCAAAACACAGAAGTATACATGTTCCATTTCAAAAAAGGTGGAGGAAGACAAGAAATTGCAAACAATGAGCTTTCCCCCCTCCCCTAGGAGCACACACCTAAAATTACTGTGTAAAATAATCTCTCTAACATTTTTCCAGTGTGCATGTGGCTACACGTTCTGCACACGTAACTTACATATGCATTTCTAGAAGTTTAACCTACTTACACTGCAGGGCAGCTAGACAGACTCCAGATGCAGTACAGGGCATAGGAGACTGGAAGACTTAAAGTTATTTGCCAATATTGCATGTACATGTGAAAAATACTCTGAAATTTAAGAAACAGCTAGGGGTTTGATATCTGTTCTCTCTCTAGTGTAATTTTTGACTCAAGCCTATATGTCTTCAACATTCAGATAAAGCAAACATAGTTACTAAAACAGATCCTTCCAAACAGCTACGATAGTCCAAAATTGGCAAAAACTAAAACTGTTAAGATTAGCAAGTAGTTATCTTGTGTTAAATCTGTCACAGATCTAATTAAAAGCAGACAAAAAGCACAGCACTTCCCTAACCAGCCAGGCTGTGGACTAACAACTCTTGAGCAAGTCTTCTAGTATCTCTGATAACACATACCCTGAAACTGATATGGAACAGAGCACAAAGTGGCCTCCACACAATATATAAATGGTGTCCTCAGGTACTGATTCACACATGGCATTTTGGACCATTCTAAACAAAAGCAAAATACCAAAATACCAAATTTCATGCCAATGCCACCCAGTATTTTAGCCACCCATTCCTGGTGTCATATTTTTAAGAAAGAATGGAAGAAAACAATCTTACCGATCACTCGGTGGTTGAAGTAATCTGGCAGCATTCTCTCGCACACTGCAACCAACAGCCAAAAGGCTTCCTCCTCTTTGGCATACAGCAGTAAGACAGATGTCAAAATATTCATAGACTTATGAGGTCAAAGAAAAAAACATGGAATTTATTAGTTACAGCAACTAACCTTTCTCTAAGAGCTCCTCAAATCGGGGCTGTGTTCTAAACATAATTTTGTTACGTATTTATGTACCCCACCACATGTCTGATTGTTTCCCACTGCCTTCAACTATATAGAGGTAACAATTTATGAAAAAAACTTAAAGGATAATATAAAGTGAATACTTTTAGCAATTTAATTGAGAGTTAAGCCACAGGTGGCTTTGCATGTTCATACACAATATTTTCGTATGAGCAACACAAACCAGCTATGAAAAATACAGAATTCTACTTTGTTAAAACACAAATTGGGCATTTGGTTGCATCAGACCATGATTCTCCTGCTTGCAGAGATGGAAGATAAATAAGGGGGAACTGTTCTGTTCCCTGGTCAAAACTCAGGGAGCTGGAGTGAAGACCGAGAAATTATTGTAGCAAATTAGCTGGTAATTACACTGCACTGGTACTCTATATTCCGCCACCCAGTTGGAAAGAGGAAAGGAGACTTTCAGTTCACAAAATACTTTTCTTAGATCCCCTGTACAAAGCATAATTTTGCAGAACAGATTGCTTTGCTCACTTGCTAAGCACCGTATGAGAAACTTGTACTCAACACACTAGCAATAGGAGAAGCAAAACTCCGAATTCGCAAGGGGCACACATCTGTGCAGTCAAATGGTGCCATTTGTATACATGCATTTTTCAAAGTAAAGGGTACTTAATATGTAAGCAAAATATTTTAAATATGTAGGAAAGTAAATTATTTACACCAAAAGCATTACTTTGAGATGATGATACTCTGAAATAATGATAAAAGCAAGTGGAGACTCTCCCTAGAAAAATAAAAACCTGTCACCATGTGCTACTGCTTACTTGACAGTATCCTATTTTGGGGTTCCTATGTGCGTAAGCCGTCAGGACTCTCCTCAAAGCTGCTATCCCCATTTCACTCTGGAAGGTAGGGTGCTCAGGCAGTGAGCGATGCAGGTCACGTTCGATCTCCTCTGTTGCTATGCAACACTTGCCCATTGAGGCCTCTACTAAATTTTCATAGTAACCAGGATGTGAAGCAAGATCAGTCACAGCATCTGAGAACAGCAGTAAGAGGAAATGCCAAGAGAATTAGGATGCTTTTACGTACAATGTTGTTAAAGGGAAGTATCAGTCTAAAGAAAGTGTGTGGAGAAGCTGTTTACTTCCAGGTCCGTAATATTAGGTAATATATTGCACTACATGCAATTAGTGAAGCCCTGAACCTAAATGCAGATAAAAACAGTGGAGATGATTTTCTGAAGTTCAACAGTCCCCATGAAAAGAAATAGGTATAATTAAAGACTAAACAGAAGAAAAAAATCAGGTTGGGATTGACTTTATACTATGCAACATCCCCAGGTGAAAGCATTACTGGCCTTACATATACACACCATATCCACACACACTGTGCACTGAAAATGTTTAACGTGTACTTGGGTTTCAGACAACCTCAAGATCACATTATATGGAACAATGATGCCTGAAGACGGCAGTCAGCAACGTGGCTTGGCCTTTCCTATATCTAGTTTCTACTACTCCTACCAACGTTCCCTGAAAAGCTGCAGCACGGGTGACTTCAAGATGCCACTTAATTTGCAATAATTAGGTTGAGCTAAACTTAAATCAATATTTATGCTGCAATCTAATTGCCCCATCATTAAGACATGAAGGCACTTTATACCAATTAAGTTGCTGAAATAGGTGCTGCTATTTAAATATTTCTGTATATGACTGAATAATTCTAACACGCAAATAAAAATGTCCTTATTTTGTCCAGCCAGGTAGGTATCACTGTAGCAACTGAGCAACCCCCTACCGCTCCCATTCAACTAAAGTACATCATGTACCAAAACACCTGAAGACGTTTCCCCTGTGCTGAAAAACCTATCTGGAGGTTTCACGCCTGGCTGGGAGTTTTGCGGTGTTCAGATGCAGATCCTAGCTCCTGCCAACCACCTCTATAGAGTTCTCACCTGAAAAGAGGAGCCAGAGTTCACCTCGTAAAGATTCGGGGATTCCCATGGCAACAAGCTTTCTGATCTTCTCTGTACGAAACATACATACAGTTCTGCCATATTCTGCAAAATGATCATTCCACAGACTCTCTTTTACTCTCTCCTTGAACTGGAAACAAAATAAAAAGCTTTTAAAAAAAAATACACCCCATGTTTTTCAAGGCCTTGTACATGAAAGAAATTCAATCCTTCAGATTTGTCCCTTTCATTAGTGAATTGTGCGTCATGGATTGTGGAAGCGGGCATGGGAGGTCTGCATCAAATGGGCAAATCTTGATCCATTTTGCCCTTGGGGCAAAACTTTTGCAGTTCCAGCACTCAAGAGCAGACTGGCAGAACCCCACTATAGACCAGAACCCAGCTCGACAAGGACCCCTCTGCAGCTGGAAAAATGCAGAAAAACAAGCAATGTGCACCACATTTTCTTCCATAGTTCAGGGGTTCCCAAGCAGCCCCTTCCAGGTTTACCAGCTGCCCGCATGCCCCTACCAGGATATGGTTGCTATTTTAACCCCTTAAATGCCAATTATTATAATGAAAATTAAATCCACCATTATACAATTCCTCCCATGTACACCCCAGACATGTCTTGCATACCCCCGGGGCTACGTGTACCACGGTTTGGGAACCCCGGCCATGGTTCACGTTCTCTATCATTAAGAGGCCAGAAGTCACAATGACTACTCAACAATCAGAGAGCTAAGCGGGATGCAGCAGCTCTGTACTCATCACTGACTCTGGGCAACAGTGCAACCCTCATTGCCATGGACTGAACCAAAGGGCTGCAAAAAAGCCTTCTAGGAACTTACAGTACCAAAAGATGAGGCTGTTAAAACCAGAAATGATTTGTTGTTAAGCATTTGATAGGGATAGTTTAGAAAAAGCATCCCTGCATTGGACAAGATGAACCTTGGAGTATCTTACAACAATGATTTTACTAATGATCACAAAGAAGAAAGCTAAAAACTTATTTCTGCACAAAAGCAGCACTGACATTTTTAGGCTCTGCAAATCAACTGGGAGTTTGGAGGAAATATAAAAATCAGCTCTTAAAAAAAAATTTAAAAAAAACCCAAAAACTGTGTCGCATAATACTCTGAAATCTTTGTTTAATCTATTAGGTCATAATGAAGGTTGCCATTACAATTATAGTACAATATCATAGATGATAGGCAGTAATAAAACAAAGTCCAATAAGTGTCATTACTGCAATTAATATATACAAACATATGGTCCGGCCCCCATCTATCAAAAGTTTTTCCTTAACGAAGATTTAAGAGTAAATAAAAAGGTACCACCTGTTTTCTTTTCATAGCATCATTCGATAAGAAAGACATGATGCAGAGAGACAGCTTTGGGGGTAGAAAGTGGGGGGTGATAAATATAAATTTATAAAAGAAAAACCAGCCAGGGGAGGGACCCAACATAAAAAATGAGCTTACATTTTAAGCTTACACACATACACACACACGCACGCACTTAACCTCACCAGACTGTCACTGTATTAAAAACGGGAAAAAAAACTATTTGATTTTGTTTCAGTTGCCACAGCTGTCACGTTTTTTTGTGCATCATACCGACTGAATATACTATGCATCTTGTTTTTGAAAGGCAGAATGAAGAAAAAAGGATCTTTCCTTTTAGTAAATTGAGTAGCAGCAGCTAGGGAGCAAAGCCTGCTCCTGTTCTGCTCCCTGTTAAGAGGGGTGCAGATTTTACTTTCATCTGTAAATCGGCAGAAGCTGTTCTCATCATATTTCTCACATATAACGCACACTATTGTATTCAGCAGCAGTTTTATTGAGGGGGAAAAGTGTGTGCAACGTGGTACAAAAATACTTTAAGACCAAAAGTATTTTGTTTAAGACCTGGTCATAATCTTACTTCACAGCCACATGCCACTTTTACATACCTTCCTGAACTCTTCAGTTCCTGGCTGAGCCACGTTTGACCTCAGTTCCTCTGAATTTAGCAAGTGACCGCCGTCCTTTCCACCATCATTTCCATCGCTGTTTTGTGAAGCCACTATTCCTGTACTGTCAGACTCACAGTTACTGAACACAGATGTTGAATGAAATGTGGGAGAGGTCTGCAATGCAGGATTGAAGAAAAATTTCAAAAGGATAACAAAAACCACTCCATACTGACAGCGTTCAAGGCAAACAATAGCCAACGAGAACTAATAAAGCTGAACAACTCTGCTATAATCTTGGACTACATTTTTCAAACTTGGGCTACTGAATTGAAGTACTTAAATCCACAATTTGGCTGCCAGTAAGTACAGTCCATTGCAGTCACCGTCACCATTTGGTTGAGCACTTGCTATCAAATAGCTGGAGTCTAGCATCACGATTTTTGGAAAAGTAGACCAAATGAAGAGTTCTTTTCTATTTTGTTTCATAGCCAAGTTAGCCAGCAGCTTTTAAGACTGGATTCTTTCATAGCATGGCATTAGCTGGCACACTCAAAGGTTTTAACAAGTTACTCCACAACAGACACATACAGATCGTTCTGGGACTACCAGCGGAAAGGTTGGAGAATGTCAGCAACTGGGTGGGAAGGGTGCCCAGGACACTGCCATGGGAACTGGTAATCCTGGCAGCCAGTCAAGATTTAGCTGGGGACAGGCCAACTGTTGACCAAATAACTGCCAAGTTTCCAGAGTAGAGGAAATAGTTATTTAGCTAATTGTAGGGTGAAGGAAGAGAAAAAAAAATTAAATTTGAGAGGCAGGTTGATTTTTCAAGGATAAGGGGCACACTGGGAAATAGGCAGGCTGTAGACAGCGTCACCTAGAGGAATGGGTAAGGGAGAAAAAACAGAGGGCAGAGTTGGAGAAGCCTGGGATCTCCCAACAGGCAGGACAATGGCAACATTTCCACACCTCTTGCTACTAAGAAAAGGAGAAAACATGTGGGAGATGCTTCCTAGAGGCATGAGAGCAGAGAAACACAATAGAATGCTGTTTTCCGAAAATGCAGGAGTTGGAATTCACCACCACTAGACTTTTCCCAGGGCAATAAAACTTTGGGCAAAGTTATCTGAAGGATGGGGTTTCTCAGCTTCTAATACTTTTAGCTACACCCCCAGTCAGTATGCCCTTCAAAAAGGAGCATACTGAAATCTCCCATCATTCCTAAGAATACCAAGAATGCCCTGCTCCCTCCACCTTCTTTTAGGTAACTCCTAGCATCTCAGATCCTCTTGTGGATTGTCCCAAGAAAACATTTTGAACTATAAACAGCTATGTTTTCAGGACATGCTTGCTCATCTGTATTTGTTCTGTGCATCTATAAAATGCTCAAAGCATAGGCATCCTGACAGCTTGTAGAAGAACAATAAGAAAGAATTTATTATAGTTAGCTGTATTCAGTACCTACCATATCTGACTTAGCACAAAGGAATAGCCACCTGATACAAATAAATAGTTACTTTAAAACACAAATTACTAGTAAATGGCACTAACAGCAAGCTTCTGACCAATTTTCTGCTCCAGTTAAAATTTTGAACGGAAGGATACAGGATGACAGACAAATAGCCAAATATCACCAACAAGCAGTGTGCAATACAAAAGCTTAGTACCGTGTCCTTATTTTTCAGGCTGTTGTAGTATACTGGGTTGCCAGCATTGACTTGCTTTAGTCTCTGAAGCAGGTTCTCCACCAAGCTGTCCCTGTCCTTCAGTTCAATGAACTGAAAGGCCATTTTGCTCCTTATACTAATAATGATTGGATTAGGGAGGAGGCTGGTATCTTCCATCTTCTCGATGCTGACCACCTGTTCCAGAAACATAATGCAAAATGCATTACCATCATCCCCACATTCACAGCAATGCCTTGATACACTTGTTTGCATGTTGAAATGTACAAAATGGCACGTATTGCTACCACTACTCAAGACTGCCTTTTCTTGACGAGACATGTCTTACAAAGCAGAATTCTGAAATAAAATTAGAGAGATCAATAATTATTTCACCTCCCTGCTTCAGTCTAAGGTCTCCAGAAAACCTCAGTTACTGCCACTAGTGATTTTGAAAGCTCACTTGAAAAACTTAAAGGGATCCAAATTAACAAAACTCCTGGGTATCTGCCCTCTTAATTTCAATCCTATTTAAGTGTCTTGGACTAGACACTCCTTACCCCTCCCATAAAACAAAATTATCCAAAATCAGAAAGCTCTTTTGCAAACCTTCCCCATCAACTTTTTTTTGGAGGCAATATTGAATACAAAAAACTTAAAATGAGAACTAGAATGGGATCAGCACAAGCAAATTCTTAAAAAATGAGGAATTTTAGCCCAGTGGCACAGAATGACACCATTAAACAGAACTGTTGGACACTCAGCAAAATTAAAAGCTTTCACCCTCAACTGTATACCATATAGCATCTACATTTCGTGTACACTTTCAAAGACCGTCACTGGAAGAGAAGTCATTAGACTCAGGATATCATTTGGGTGTTGTGCTATTGTTGTTTGAGCCCCAAAGTCAGATCTATTAAGCAATCACAACTGAACACACACTGATCAAAAAAAGCTCAAAAAATAGGCAACCTAAGAGTTTGTAGAAGAACAATAAGAAAGAATTTATTACAAATTAGTTAGCTGGATTCAGTAAAGTTTCTGAATTAGTACAAAGGAGTTGAAATATATATTAAAAAAAACCCCAAAACAAACCCAAGTCATATGCCACTCTAGTACATTAAAAATAGGTAACTAGCAGTGTAATTTGCTATTAAAACGGAGACAGACTAATTAGAAATCCTGACATCCTCTTATTAATTGAAAGCTAGACCATTTGTGGTGAGTGGAAAGTGCCAGCCAGGGATTCTGATGAAAACAGAATACAGTTCCATCAGACAAACACCAATTTTGGTTATAAAAATCTGTAGGTAAAAAAAATACAAGTCACTGAAAGGACTTGAATATCCTGTTAGTATGTTATAAATATGGGTGACTGGTGAACTAGATTTTTTTAAAACAAGGGTAACTTCTAAACAGGATCTGTAGCATGAATCCTATACCATAGGCACTGGATAGCCTAAAATAAGGCAGAGACTGGAAACTCCATCCCAAGTCTCTTCTGTATCATTCTGTCAGGTGGGGCAACACTCAATGCCTCCACTGTCAAACAGACATGCATTTGTTGCCCCCTTTATCTCCTCCCCATGAATACACCCTTGCAACCTATGCAGATCTGTTCTCCAGAGACCCCAGCTCCTGGTGTTCTATGACTTTGTGGAAGGATCATAGGCTTGGTGGGGGAAGATTATGCACAGAGTGTGCCTATATTCTTTTATACATAGAGTCAGAGTCAATAACAGAGGGAACCATGTCACTGTCATCCATATCTCTGTCTGGCATCCAGCAACACCAAACCCCAATCTCTACAGACTGTTAACAAATTACAAAATTCCCAATACTGAAACTCTTAATACTCATGCTTCCAGCTGGGAACATCCCCTCTACCTAATGAAGGGGACTAAGAAAGAGCTTTTATCCATATAAAAAAAGATGGGGCAACACCATTTCTCAAGCAGATCATCTTGTTTTGCAAGATTCCTCGTTATTGTGTCATGCTATATTAGCTGGCTAGCCTACATTTTGATTAGTGTGTTGCCTTATTGAATTCCACTTTCAGGAATTCCTCTTCTAGGCCCAGAACAAGCCTTGTAACCCTCCTCCTCTCATGTATGCATGCCTTACACACACACACACACACACACACACACACACACACACACACCCCGCTAAAGTTTTTTGCAAGGCAATCATTTAATTGACAGTAGAGATCTGGATCAGCAGAAAACCACACGCAAGATATAAAATGGAAAAAGAAAATCAAATTCTACCTCTCCAAGTGGGATAAGAACATCACAGCAGCCACTTTCTTTGCTGGTGAAGCAGATATAGCTGTCTGAAGCATACATCCTTCCTGCTGTGTGACAGCGACTAAATGGAGTCCACAGAGAACAGTCCAAAACTTCATGTACCATCTCCTTCCTTGGCAGCCTGAAGAAGGCCCGGAAAAACTCATTCTGTGCTCTGGCTTCCAGATCCCTTTTAATAGAAGCAGGAGTTGGGAGCAGGAGAGACATAACAGGAAATTAAAGTTTTAAAAAAGCTTGAATCCAAACATCAAAGCTTTGAGTCCAGATGCAATTATCTACAAAAAAAAAAAAATCACCAAGAATATATAATGTGGAATCAGGGTGCCGCATGCAGCAAGCTTTGTTGCTACCCACATCCTTTAATACACATGGCTGTAGGGATTATGAATGTCTAAGCACAGAATAATTTATCAGCACTTAAGCACTTGATCATTAAAGGAAAAAGCAAGGTTCCTACCTAAAAAGGGAGAGAATACAAATAAATGTATGTTGTCTCTTCACTGCCAAAACCTATGGCAGGCTAGGAGTTAAACTGGAGATCTGTAACCTTGGTGCAGGGGAGAAGGGGGCAGAGGCTTTGTAGCAGTGGTTCCTGCTACTGTTGGGTTCAGCAATTGTTTGGCAGTCCCAGAAGACAACCAAGGAGGCTTTTAGTTTTAGTAAGCATCCCTTTCTCTTCCCCTTCTCAGGAAAGCAGGAAGTTGATGAGGATTTTTTATTTTGACAATTTGGGAGTCCTGAATTCCCCAGCAATATAAGCAGCTTTCCACTGCCAAGTCTAGATACCTGCACCTGGATCCAAAAAGGACTGATGCGCACATTAGCCTGATACTTCTGCTACAGAGAACAGCAGCAAAACAGTTATCTAAAAATGACATTGAAAGTGTCATCAGTAAGCTTCAGAGTTAACAGCCATTGAGATGAGTCAGAGAACGTGAACACCACTTGCAGATGTGGGTTGCCTTTCAGCTAGGGTTTGAAAGGCTCCCCTCTCCCCATCCCCACCTTCCTCCTACAACTGGAGAGCATGTATACACAAACAAAGTCAAAAATACTTTTTAAAAATATGAACAGTAAGTTTCTGAACCTTAGTTATGCAGAAGATTTTCAAATGAACCATTCCACAGCAGCTCCTAAAACCATACAACATATGTCCTTATCTACAGGGCCCTGGTTATTACACTGCATATGATAGCTCCAGTGAGGCAAAGCCCCAAAACTGAAGGTTTCCAAAAGAACAGACAAAATTCATGCTTATTTATTAGTATTAAGCTGTTGGAGGTTAAGTTCTACGATCCTCTTTACAAGATGGGTTTTCCTGGCACAGCTCACCTTAGGGCAACAGGGAAGACAGAAAGAATTCAAAACGTGGGCTGCATGGAGGGAGTGGCTCCCTCTACTGTGCACTGGCAAAGCAAGAAGCAGCAGAGCAAAAAAGGCCCTTCTGACCAGGTTATTTAGGTGTAAAAAGGTTACACAGCATGCTGTCTCACAATAAATGAGGCAAGTCCCTTTTCATTTGCTGATCTAAGGCAGGAAAGTAAAAGATGTAGAGTATTTGTCCCAGATCTCGGATTGATGTGTGGGGAAGAGGTTTCATGCAGCTATTTAAGGCTTGCCTGTGAAAAAGTGAAGCTGTGTGATATGAGGAGAGAGGAACCTGAAAATAAAACTGGGAGAAAAGGGGAAGGGAGGCTCTCTAGCTAACACAGAAAAGACAGAATACACTTGACCAGCATTTTTGATCTATTATCTTCATTCCTCAGGTTATCCAAGGAAAACGGTTATCCAAACAGTTATCCAGGTAATCCAAAAAGGCTCCGATTGATTAAAAAAAAAAAGAACAGGGGAACATTTTTTTTTTTTTTATAGAGGAAGACAAAGGTTAGTTTAAGATCAAAATTTCCACAGGCAAAGAGACTCTGATAAGTGCATGCAGTGATCTGCTATTATGACGAGGCTGGATCAGGATATGCCTCTCAGTTAGCTCAGCACAAAAATATTTTCCATTTCGGCACAGCACAGATGAATGCTAGTGATAGCCTCGGCAGCCAGGTCTGTGTAAGGCCATGTTTTCTCCTAGTTCCTATGCTGAGAAGGTAAGTGACCCACTGACGCTATCAGTTCTGCATCTTCCAAACCTGGAGATTAAAAATAAGGATTGTATATAGTGGAATGGCAGCTTTGCTATAGTTATGGTAGAAATTTGCTTGCTAGTAAAAAGTGCTCCAAAAGTCTACACATTGACTCCAAGTGTTTTGGAAGTCTTTGCACCTCCTCAGGATGCAGGGTCAGGTCAGTGGCCCAGATTTATGGTCCTTTGGGCAAGGGGTTCCTTTGCCTCAGTTTC
The DNA here is from genome assembly GCF_030867095.1 of Alligator mississippiensis. Taxonomy (NCBI): domain Eukaryota; kingdom Metazoa; phylum Chordata; order Crocodylia; family Alligatoridae; genus Alligator; species Alligator mississippiensis. Next base: position 344,652,238 of record NC_081824.1, read on the forward strand.
CTGCTCCCTCCAGGGTAATTCCAGCTGGTACATGTCCAAAACAACATCTCTAAAAAGAACAAACATACACATACAACGAAACTTGGCTCCGGTGAAACAAGAGAGTTTCCAGTGTTCGCATGCAGTTGAAGTCGGGGCTATTTCACCCTTCTCTAAGCCCCTTATTCTGCAAATAGCTGCGTGGAATCTCCTCCCCACACATCAATCCCAGATCTGGGACAAGGACAAGGACTCTACTGAGTCCAAACATCAATCCCAGATCCGGGACAGGGACTCTACTGTCCAGTGCCACTCTACATATGCCTCAGATCAGCATATGAACCCCTCAGAGCCCTGCTACTTCCTTATGTCCCCCATTCACACCAGTGCCAGAGGAAGCTGGAGCTGGGATAGTAGGTTTGGGGTTATAATAGTAAAAGTATAAGGGCGGTCAGAGTAACAGTCACACTGAAGGGAATAGTTGATCCATATAGGAGTGGTGCTGGACCCAAGCAGATGGAAAAAAAAAAAACCATAGGAGGGAATGTTAGAGAAGCGTAGGGAGAAGCAAGGTAGAAAGGAAGCGATCAGCACGGGGAGGGGGACAGTGGGGTTACAAGTGGGACCCAAGAGAAAACCAGCCTAAGACTTTCAGTCTATGTTTGTCATTGGGTATCAAAACACTGCTTTCCCCCAATTTGCCCTCCCTGCTAAATTAATGATGGAGGAAAACTGTGGCCACTAGCCTGAATATGGCTCAGTTGTGGTAAACACCTGATGAACAAAGTCAAAACAAGAAAATAAGCACACTTTCAGTAGTAGTTGGGTATAGTCATCTCTCTAACCCAGCTGGAGCTTCTGAATGCTATTTTGTGTGCATTTTCTCCCTCTTTCTAGTCAAGGAAAGATGTCTGTAGGAGAAAGGATGCTCAGTTATTCCCATTTTACAGATGGAGAAGAAATGAAAAGGTGTTATTGTCTCTAGATTGCAAAGGAGATTTACAGTAAAGCTAAAAATTGACCCCAGATCTGTCCTGATTCCTGGCGCAGCGCTGTACAAAACCAAAGTTAAGCATGGAAATCCTCTATTATGCACATAGCTTTAGTACAAGTTTTCAACTGAACTTCAGTTAATGAGCGCATGTGCACACATGGCATGCCCAATCAAGAAAGGAAAATAAATCTAGTGCATCTGAAGTGTCATAGAAGTTGCACAAATTAACAATAAAAAAAATCCTACTGCTGAGCCTGGTACCAGGCAAATATTGATCACTCTCACTGCAATCAGTTTCAGTGAGATAAGAAAATATGTGTTTGGATCCTTCTAAGCTACTGGATGTCTGGCTAGAGTTTTGTTACTGTGGAGGAAGGGCAGTAATTTAAGTAAAGAGACATGACCACAGAGAGATGCTGGGCATCTCAACCAAAAAAGGTCCTGAAGCATTTTGAAATCTTTTGTCATAGTCCCCTAGCTCCGTATCCATGCCCCTCTCTCAGCTTAGAATTTCTTTCCACTTTAAAGCCAATCTAAATGTACAAATGGCTTTCCTCATGGCATGACAACAAGCAGTGCAACACCAAAAAAAAAAAATCCATTAACGGAGAAAGTTGGTACACATTAGCCTCCCAGAACTGGGAAAGGAGGCCAATTTTAACATGATTGCAACTGCCTATCCCGAATGACTCACAAAACAGGATCAGAGAGTGGTGCCAAAGGAGACCACACCTTATCCACTACTGCTGTAAAGAAAAATGCCGAGACAGAAGCCAGCTTTGGAGAATGTGGAATCCAGGAAACAATCAGAAAGAGTGGAAACACAAGAATGAAAGACTGTCAGTATTCACAAACTTGGACCCAGGTGCAAAGAGTCAGAAGCTGCACTAACGGACAGCATTTCTTTTCAGGTGGATGAATTCTATACAACTACCACTCAACAAGCCATCCCTTCATAAGGGTATCCACATTAAACTGCAACATGTAAGATGTGCACCGTACTTTAAGATAAGGTGTAATACAAAGTCAGCTCCTGAAATGGGACAGTAACCTGCTATATGGTACAAACAGAAGTGAGCTCACGGCATTAACTATCTCAAAGTTGCTCAGTAATGATCCCATTACCACTGGTAAGAGGTTAAAATGATTCAGACTGGAAGGGGACCCAAACTGAAATGTTCAAGTGTGCACTGAAGATCCTCCACTTCCCCGGTGGCTTTCTAATGTCATGGGCTAGCCTGCCAAGTCTTCTGACCTCATGCAAGCCATCCCAGTTCTGCCCAGTGTTCCCACTTTTATCAAATGCTACCTTTTCTCACAAAAGCATTTGCACATTACTGGAGTCCAGGATCCTCTTCGATTTGAGCATAGCAAGTCAACTACCAAGGCTGAAATGTAATAGCTCCTACTATGCACCTTAAAATCTACCTTCTAAAAGGGTTTTATTTAAACAATGCACATACGAGAGACAAAATAATGGCTAATAGTATCTGAAGTATTCAGATTGAGTCATTGCTGCCAAATATATGTTTCCTTTATTTTATACCCCAAAATAAAAGTCATCTTGGCTAAATCTGATTTGTTGAATCACAGGCTATTCACAAAGCACGAATGCAGCTACAGATACAAACAGAGCCAGTGTTCTGTGCGTAAATATCGAAAAGTTATGCAGGATTTTTCCCTGAACAAGATATCCCCACCTTTCCCTCTTGCCTCCCCCAAGTCAAGTGCTGAAACCTTAAGAGATCTCTTAAAAGAATGAAACACAGTACTATATTATATCTAGCTATAAGTGTTTCATGCAATACAGGAACATCAAGTCCCTCTGACCACATGGATTTTATGGGTATAAATTGGAAAATACAACTGAATGATTGTTGTTTTCCTTTCCGAAGAAATGATATGGATTCAAGTGATATATGTGACATGGATTTTTAGGTGTGCGTTATCTTTCACTGGACCAGTTTGGGATAGGTTTAGACACGGTTTTGAAATGCAAAGCATATTTCCTGGACCGTCATGACTAAGTCACCCCAACACTACGACATTTGTGGTGTAAACTAATTCAAACAGTTTCCATTCAGGTTGGAGTGTTAACAATTCTTTAACACTTGTTTACTATCACAAAACATTTTGCTTCAAGTACTCTGGATTGGCAACTCATAATTTACACCTTAAGAAAGACTTCAAGGCAGTTATGGCCCTTAGAAATGTCTTCTCCCAGCGCACCATAATGTCCTGTGTGCGCTCAATATCATTTCTGCTCAGGCTATTTCTCCAATTAAGACTTGTGCTAGATGCATCATGAAAGAAACAGAAATAGAAAGCTAAAAAAAGTAGTAACTAGAATTTGTTTTCTCTCTCTCTCTCTATTAAAAGAGGTGTCCTAGGTGCCAATGCAACTCATGCCACTTCAGTATCTGCGGTTATCAAGTGCCACAGCTTCACTTTGCTTTCCAGAGCAATTAAATAGCTACTAATCCCTCTGTGACCCACTGATATATATGTTATCCTTTCATAAATCAAAATGAAAATGTAGTTTGACACTTAGCCATAATATTACTTGGGTCATATATTCTAGGCCTACTTCTGCAACCACTTGGTCCGCCAAAAATTGCAGAACTACTACAGAAGTAAAAAGGTTGAGGGCTGGACTTTTTCTCAGTGTGATGACAACAGGAAGCTCTTGAACACCAGCTATAATTAAAAAGTTTCTGTTTTCAGAGCACAAAAGACGGGCTATTAAGATCTTCTACACAAATGCTCCCTCCTTTCAGAAAAATACGTACCAGTATACCTTTTTTTGGTAAGAAAAAGGGAATGAACACAAAACAACATAGCTTGTTACATCACATCCAACAAAACAAGTGTTAAAAAGGAGAGTCTAATTTGAGGTAGCAGTTGTTTTCTTGGGTTTGTTTTTTTTTTTTTTTTGGGGGGGGGGGGGGGGGTTTACAATATATGCCTGATACCTAAGATATATGGTCTACTATTTTCTTTCAAAACAGGCATATGAATTTCAAGGACAGAACAAAGGAGGGGGGGAAAAAAATCAAGTGAAAACTGGTATTTCCTGAACTGTTACAACAATTCAAAAAATAAGTTTCAACCTAAATATCTCATTAGCATTAGCACATTTATCCACTGTTCAGTCTTGCTGAATCATACTGTGAAGATGTTACCAAACTGTTACAAAGGGCACAAAACTGCAACCTACTCGGTCACTGTGTAGTTTAATGTGCAGGAAATGGGATTTCAAAATTTGCAATATTTTCCTGTCTGGTCAGGATCTCAAGTTGCAATGCATCAGCATGATTACAGAATGAGAAAGTCAGCGTAAGGAACTCTCCTACAAATGTATTTTAATTTTGCTTTCTGTTTCAAAAACCGGTAGGTAAGGGGAGAGGGGGAAAATACACCTCCATAAAGGTGTGGGATTATTTGTGCTTCTGTTGTTGATTCATTAGTACACACATTGCTTCTCAAAAGTGCCTCAAGGACAATTTCAGGTCGATTCTTCTGAAAGCCCACCCATGACAATATTTCAGAAGATTCACATACTGTATTAAATTTATATTTACATCTAGGTGTTTTTCCCCCTGCAGCCTGTTTCAATTAATATTTTTAAAGCAAAGAATCTTTGGGGAAGGGAAAAAGGCAGAATTAAGAGATACATTTATGTGCTTCTCAAAATAAAAAATGCCCCTTGTGCAAATTTGTCATATAACCCCTGCGCAGTTTATTTCAAAACTCTTTCAGTCCAAAGAGTTGTTGGAAAGACATAGTGGTTGAAGAAGAAAACAAAGAAGGGGAGAGGGGTTGGCAGAAATAACTGATTCCTTAGTCAGAGCACATACATTAAATTACCAAGGGGGAAAAAAAATCTTTTAGGCCTACAACCGCAAAAAAATATCTGTTTAAGCACTTTTTAACACTCTTCCTCATGTTTTTGTTTTAAAAAAAAGCTCTGGCATCACTAAAGAAAAAGTTCTAAGTGTTGCAGTGTATTGCTTGTATCAGCTTACAGACTGCAGAAAATCTATTTTAGTGATATATTGGGCCAGGATTTCACTCAACGAGTTGAAATATAAAATGCCAAGGAATAGTGGGTACAAGAACACCAATTACTAATAGAGTTTATATAGCACATTTCCTGGGTTTTGGAATGAAGAATGTTTATTCAGTAAAATTGCAGAAACACCCTCCGAGACTGATTAATAAAGGAAAGCAGTTACTGTGCACCTGTATTATCGTCAGCAAAACCTCCTCCTCTCAACCTGAAGCCATGCACAAATTATTCACTTGAGTGGCATGAGGAATGCAAGAGGGCATATAGTTTTGCTGCCAGATCAAAGGAATTGCATTTATATATAGTCTTTAGATCTGACCCTGGAATGACCCACGAAGTAGCTGCAGGCCTGCATAGTTGTCTTTACACCATCTCGAGGGAGGCAAAAGGAGCTGACGAGATTGAGAAACAGTGGAAAAGCTGCATTCACATTCCACTCATCCACAAAGCATGTTACACCAGTGTCAACACTGGTGCCCTAGGCAAATCCCATATTTAGCCATTACATGCTGCCCACCTAAAATTCCTTCTGCAGTTTCACTTCCTCCTCAAAAAACACCAGAAAATCAAAGTGTCTTGTGTAGCATTACTGGGACAGAATGATATTGATCCCCCCACCCCACCCCCGCACATAGATTCAACTGCATTTCAGTAGTGAGGAAGGAATCAATGTGCAATAAAATATTACCCACAAAAATCCTTGCCTCTCACATACAGTTTATGCATTTGAAGGTTGTCTGAAATAGAAGCTACTGTGCAGTACTGACAACACTCTGCTACTCTCCCATCAGGGTCTGTTTTGATCCCAGAACTCCTCCCTTAATTCAGTAATAGCGACTATAGCACGGGGACTTTCCACGTGTCAGAAGTGCAAGACAATATGATTACGAGCAATAGTTCTCTCGACTCATCAGCACTTGGAAACTACACACAGAACTAAGAACAACACAAAAGACTGCTTCCACTGAAGGAAAGTGAAATTGTCTCTTATTGGAATTTACCTTTAAACAATGAACGGTACTTTTAAAAGGAAATAAACAGCATGTGCTTCAGGAAAGTACAAACATTAGCTGTGTGACCTGCACACACCATTCCCAATAGGGTGCATGCAAGTTGAAATGTCTATTTTATCAACTCCCATAGATTATGATTAGTTGTGTTTTCTCAAAATAACTTCATTTAAATTTTACCAAGCTTATGAAGCAAAAGCAGTACTACAAAATGCAAAGTCCACTACTATAATTCTACTAGCAGAAGCAGAAACAATTTTATTTTTTTACCTCTTTGTAATTTGAGTAGGATCCTGGAGGCCTGGATCCAGTTCAAAGATTTCATTATCAAGTAGTCTTCGGAGCGTTACATCTGCCAGCTGCTCCATTATTCTGAATGCCTCATCAATATTAAGAAACAGAGAGAAGTCACGTTCTTTGCTTGGAGTGGTGATACGAATGATATCAGTCATGATGACATTGGAGGTTCTTTCCAGCTTCTGGACATCAACCCAGGGAATTATAAGTTTTACTGCCGTTTAAGAAAGAACAAAAACCTCTGAGGAACAGAGTTTAAACTTCTTCCTGATTTCAGATACAAGCATTAACAGTCAGAACAGAAATTGTTAACAAGTTAAAAGGTCTGACCTATCCATATAAATAAAGTGCCTAATATGTACCCACTGCTTATTCTCTCATATACCAAACACAAAACTTCCCTCTCCCCTAAAACTTTATCATTCATGAAAGGTGACAGACCGATGAATCTTATCTCCACAAAATAAGCATCATAAGCTCTGCTCAAAGCTTCTGTAAAAAGGAGACTCTGTAGCCCTCTTTTTACTTCCCCTCTGCAGAAACAGCTAATATAAGAACTAAGCAAAAAAGATCTTTGGTTCATCTACCCTGCTGGAAGCAAGACTTTGAGGAAGGTGAAAAACTGACTGCCTTCTGTCCTGGACATTTTCAGGGAAACAGCAAGCTAGCTTGCTTCTATAATTGATGTTATTTGAGTAGAAACAGAAGTAAGCTGAGTGACCTTCCAATCCAATGTGGAAGTGGGAGTAACAGAGAAATTTAGCACCTCATATGCATGGTACAGAAGGTTCCTACTATCACATTCTCATGTAAATATTGACCCAATAGTTTGATGTGCATCAACAGTACAGCAGAAGTATCTTCTGCAGACTGAAAGCAATCAGGACTCGTAGTAGAGATGATATCTTTATTAGACCACCAAGATTTAAAATAAATAAATAAAGACATCTTTAATTGAAGATTTTTTTTTTGCAAAAATCTTGGTGGTCTAATAAAAGATATCCTCTCTACTATGAGTCCTGATTGCCCTTCCCTCTAGACCAATATGGCTACAACCTGAATACCTTTTGAAGACTAAGAGACTGAGACTCTTTCACAAATTTAAAAAAAAAAAAAAAGGTCACCAAATCAATATTAAAATTAAGCCTTAAGAAAGATTCTAACTCCTGCAGAGACCATGTCTTCAGGAAATACGCAATATAATAAAATATTCATGTAGGCGTCTCATTTGTCTAACTGAAGTGTAAACGCTGCACAAATACATAAATGGTTTCCACATGGAGGTATGGAAAGGGATGAACTCTCAATATAAATGTAATTCTGAAAAAAGTTAATTAGGCATATAAACCTTGCTATTTTGCTATTAAGTAAATTGCATAGCGTGGGGGTTTTTTTCCCCAGAAACATCACTAGCGTATCACAAAATCCATAAAGGGTTCAAGGAAAAAACATATGGAAGTGTTCTTTATACCAAAACATTTTGTTAAGCCATGCAAGTCACGAGAAAGTAAAAAAGGATCAGTGTATGCTGGATGACCATGGAAGAATATTATTTGCCTCTTCCAGGAAAGGCACAAGGCAATCATGCTGAAAAACACTTGAAAATAAATTAGATTTCCACTTGAGTTAACAACTACTGGAAGCTTACCCTGGAATCTCTTTGCCAAAAAATAGAGAAAATATGCCACCAATATTCTAGGCCAGTCCCTTTATGACAATAAAATCATAAAAAGGCAAGAACAGAAAACATTGCCTTGAATTCTTTTGTTATACAAGCCATGCTCATGATTACTAATTATATTTAACAATACCCCAGCTGGGTCTTCTATAGTAATTCCAATCACAACCTTGTCAAGAACGATTCCATATCCTAACTATTCTTACTTAAATATAGCAAAACTATATAACCACACACAAATTAATGGCCAAAATATATTAGTTCTGCACAGGCAAGACAGTCAAGGAAGCCATGACTGACTGTACAGGACTATAAATAGCACTATTCACAGAGAATTTAGGACCAGGTAGGTTTTTACTCCAAAGCAAAAGGGGAGCATACTGTTGTAAAAAGCCCCAAACCAGCAATGTGATATGATGCAGTATTTTCAGTTTTAAAATATGAACACTCAATTAAAAACTATGAAGGCAACTTGCCAGTATCCCTTTAAACAAATTAGAAATCCAAAAGGCTGGCATGCCTAAATATTTTGATACAGCTTCCTAATTCCATAAGGGCACTTAATGTTGAAATAGGCTCAAAGTACTGTACAGTCACCTAAAATTCCCCAAAGTCATAACAAGAAATTAAGAGGGTTTTCTGGTCAGAACTGAGAGATGTAACATTCTTCCCATGGTTTAGTCCAGAGGATTAAATAGATTTCAACAGAATAAAATTAAAACGTCTATAAAAGATTCACTTCCTCAGGTTTTATAATTCATAGCCTGCTCTTTTCCCAGCAGTTACATTTAATGAGGCAACAACTTATATCTATTGACATTATTTTATACAGTCACAAGACTCAACCAAGGCTACTTCGTGACTATTGGATGAAAACGAGCATAATTAATTCCTTGTTTTGTTTTAAAAACTGAGCAAAATTCTCAAATATAAGGTATGGTAGCTAAACCTGAACTACTCAGTATAGCTTGAACCATTGATTAACATGAAAAAAATAAATTTCAAATTGTTTTGAATAGGTGTTAAAATCTGTAGAACGTTGAAGCTTTCTACAGCTACCCTGAGATTTGAGCTGTTTTACATGTTTTTAGGGCAGATCATTTTGTTTTTAGGGCAGATCAAATTGTTTTGTAAATGCCACCTTTAAGAATGGGTACAACTATTGTTTCTGCATTAAACAAGCATTACCACTGAAGTTTAGGCTCAAGCTTAGAGAGGTCAAGCTTGGTTTCTGGTTTTTTTAAGTTAACCAAAATGGCTTGGTTTTTCATTTGCATTTCCAAGCACTTAGCCAACTAATTAATGAAAAGCTGTAGGATACCAGGCAGTGAAACCAACTATAAAAGTAAATGAGCAATTTATTATCATTGCCCAAAACAGAAGTAATCACAAGTGTGAAATAAATTTGATTCTTTAATTCTGCATTTTAATAAAGTGTTTTAATGGTATTTTAAGAGGTTTTTTACTAGCTGAGTAACAGTAACGGTAATTAGGGGTTATTTCTTATTACACAATAGGACTTGATTATGTCTCTTCCCTTCACCCCTCTCCAGTATTACATAACTCAGGGCTGTCCACCTTCAGGGTGGCTGGAGGCCACAAGCCATACAGGCCACAGGCCCTGGGCCATGCCTATGCGGGATGTATGCTATGGGGGCCCATAGTTGTGTGCAAACCCTGCCCCTGCTGCTACACAAGCAGCATGAGGATCCCTGCCACCACCACTGCCACATGAGTCTTCCCCCACCCTCCACTTTCCCCTTCATTGCTACAGTGCAGGCAATTCTCTCCCTGCCACCACTACCTGTATGAGCAACACAAATCCCCTGCCCAAGCCTCCCTGCTGCTGCAGCCATGGAGACTGTGACTTCACCAGGTCCCCCACTGCATTGCTTTGCCCCAGAGACTCCAACTACCATTGCAACAGCAGCTTTGTGGGATGGGCTCTGCGCTGACCCTTCATGGGCTGCATGTGGCCTGTGGGTCCCCAGCTGAAGAGCCCTGATATAAATAAAGTTGTTGGCATAATATCAAGGAGTTTTTCTTTCTGCTTTGATTTGTAAGAATACAAATTGTTTCTTTCTAGAGCAGGTCTCATTAAACCTTAACTGAGGAAAACTATGGATAAAGAGAATCTTTTATCAAGGATCCCATCATGCAACGCCAGACAGAAAGCCGAGATATGTAAACAGACTGAGCTAACAATAGATCAGAATCTCTGCTTTACATTTCTTCCAAATCACATACAACTTTTGCATTAACAATGAATTCCAATTTCCATTTACTTCAAAACAGAAAATAAAAAAACCTCTAGGTGTTTTTTCTTCCTAGATATCACAAGTCTGTTTTATACATTAGTACATTCTCTAGTTCAACTTCAGAACTGTAAATAAAATATTTTTAAAAGTGGCCGCCTGGTCACAACTTGGCCCATGAACAATAAAAACCTTCAGAGGTATTAGAATGTAACTGATGATTTCTTAGTTGCGTTTTGCTATTAGTACTGGAGAGGTAGTGGGATTTACAGGAGTTGCTACAAAGCCATTCAAGGGCATAACCCCCACGCCTGCAAAGAAAAGCTATGTAGTCAAATGGGTGGATTTCGATTATACTTTCCAACTTCTGGGCTAGTTATGATAGGGTTCTCAGATGAACACTCCCCTGGGACTTTAATGGAAACAGAGGACCATATCTTTTGTACTGGTTTCTTATAAATAATTTTCTTAAACAAATTTCTCAACTATGTGAAAAATATAGAAGTGAAAAGTTTAGAGAGGCTTGCTTAGAACTGTGATTCCAAAACCCGAAAGGCTCCAGTACAAATACTGGACCTTTTTAATTTGAAAATACCAATTTGCACCTTTCACCCCTCCACATGAAGCACCAGACATAACTTTAGGTTTATTACTTTATTGTCAAGCCACAGCTGAAGTAGCACACTTCTAGAAAAAGGGTTCCATAGTCAACTTACGTTCCTTTGCATGCGTGCCTGTGTACTAACTGGAGTTGTACAAACAGTGGCTATTATTGTGTATGAATATATGTAGGAAGGGCTGTTTCAAAGTGCCCACATTCTGCATTAAAAATAGGTGTTAAAATCTGTAGAACGTTGAAGCTTTCTACGGCTACCCTGAGATTTGAGCTGTTTTACATGTTTTTAGGGCAGATCATTTTCCAGCCATTCATCACATGAATGTCGCCAAAGGCCACTCCACATTCGGAAAAAAGTAAAACTTCGGCAACTGTGTTTGCACACGCTTACAGAAAGCTTTCATACTTAGAAAGTTCCAGGTGAACATGAAATGAATAATGAAGTGACAACTAAACTCAAATCGAGTTTGTTTCATACCAGCAAACAAACAAAAGGTCAGAATGATAAAGCTGTAAAACAGAATAAGAAGTAAATATATCAACTTAAAAAAAAATCTAGTTGTACGTAACTTCACAAGTCTATTTGGGGCCAACAGTTCTTACATGTGCACACTTACATTCTTTTCCCAGGAAGAAAGAATAAAAACAGAGGTGATTGATGCTCAAATACAGCCAGCCTTGACGAGGAACTTTGCCCTTCCAGCAGCAGCACGAATAATAGGTAATCAACTTCTCTGCTTCAGGGAAGTTAAACCTGGCTTCAAATTTCACTAATGCTTCTCGGAACTTCTCAGGCTCCTCCTCCAGCTCTGCTAGTTTGCTGCTGGTTGTCTCTGCTATCAGCCCCTGATTCAATCACAAGATAAATGATTACGATAAACCTGGAACATCCACAGCCAAACTAGTTACCAGTACATTTTTTAAATCTCAGGTTTCTCTTGCAAAGGTATTTATGTTGACTTGCGGGTTATGCTTTTACTCAGTTTTCATACCTTCTTTACCTACATATTCCCCCTGCTTTACCTGCCACAGGTTAGGGTGTTGTCTTGTGTTGTGTCAGGGTTGGTGGTAGTTTTACAAAGAGGTTAGATTATGGATTTTATAGGAAAGTTTGGAAAGGGATGATCCTGCCTCAGGCATGGGGTTGGACTAGATGACCTATGGAGGTCCCTTCCAGCCCTACTTCTGACTCTGTGATTCAATCCTAGACTTAAATTTGGCCCATGATTGAAGCATGTTTCAAGTATTTCAGTTTACAACCAATCAGAACTTGTGTTGATCACTGCAACTCTTTGAAATAAACTACGTATTGTAAAACATACTTAAAATGGTATAACATTTCTACCATTCTGCTGCAGTCGAAACTGTTCTACAAGCTTTCATTCAGTTCACACAGCCATGCCAGGATATACCAGTAATTTTCAGATTAATTGGCACTATTATTTTCCTACCTAGAAGCAATGAAGTGAACCTATATAACTTGTAATAAGTTTTAAACTGAACCTTTTTTAATAAAGGGTTGAAGTACATCTATAACAAATTAAGTGCCATGACTTCCTTACAGCTCTACAACATACAAGAGAAAGAAATTCATTGAAAACTGCAGTGTTTCAGTAGTTCTAAACTGTACTTTATAGAACATGAAATATTTTGCATTTAGTAAACGATCACATATGCCACATGTCTGCAGCAGAGGCAACAGCTGTTGGAGAAATAAAATTCTGGGCCCATTATTAATAATGAAACCAGCAAAACTCTAGATGCATTGCTCTCCTCAGTTCCATAGCCACTGAATTTTTAAGAAATAAGTCTTATTCACTTTCACTGCACTTTAACACAAACTATGTACAGAAGAACAGAACAACTGACAGAAATAGGGAGCCAGGCACACACAGGAGACCATACAAGCTATACAACCATTTTTATTTTCAAGCTGGAGAAACAGGATGGCAGAAGTGTTTTTCCCCACCAAGACAGTAGGCATCTAGCCATGTGGCTGAGACTACACGTACATACTTCCCAACTCCTCCGAGTCTTGGATGACAAACGAAAAAGACAAACAACATGTGGTGATATGGGAACCTGGAGTACAAAAAATATGGCCATTTCAAGACAAATTTTACCCAAAATGAACATGGTTGTTAAGCCAGCTTGTTTTACCAAACACAGTGTCTAGTTGGGCAAAATCAAAGGTGCACGAGAACAATTAATAAACAGGTGCATTGCATCAGTAATTATTAATACATTACCAGAGTCGTTTCTACCAGGTCATGAAGTAGTGGGGAGGGGAAGGGCAGAAGCAAGACAATATTTCTTACCTTGATTTTCCCTTTGACAAAACTAACAATGTCTTCTTTATTGTCAAAAACAGGCAAAGTGTGGAGTAAGTTTTGCTCTAGCCATTCCCAGTGTTGATTTATCTCTTCTGGAGTGGCACCTAGAAAGACAAAAGAAAACTTGATTAAAAACCATTTTGTAAAAGAAAACATTTCTAAATAAAGAAAAAAAAATCACCATTCATAATCACAAATGTATTAACAGAAATTGAGATTCTGAAGTCCAAATTATTAGTAGCAAAGCAGCTGCTAAGATGTTACATTGAATGCTGGAGTTAGAGAATACAAAAATGTTACTGCTTTAAATATGTATTATAGTGTTTTTAGTTTTTAAGATCTCATTACAAGTCAAATGCTGCTTTGTAAAAAATCACAACACAATAATGAATCTTCTTACTGCAATAGCAGTAAGTGGCAAAATTTTGCCTTGATATTTCTTAAAGAAGTCATTAAATTCTGATTTAGGGTCATTCTCCATAGTCCCTGCTAAACATTTCTCCACGTGTCTTGAATTTGGTATCTCACCTGTAAAGCTTCTGTGATATTCAGCTTCTCTGAGAACAAAGGGGTTCCTTGTTTGTCTGAGTGCTGTGTATGCAACTAGCTTACAAGGAAGAAGTTGTACAATTTTTGGTACAGGTAAAATGAATTTAAAGATGAAAAGCTTTGAAATTTGATGGGATTTCTTTAAGGACTATATTTAAATGTAATGTGTTCACTCTAACTCCAAAAATATAATTTTAGTAATTGAAAGCTTGCTCATTAAATCTTCAGTGTCCTACATGTCAGCAGGCATGTGTCACAAAGATATGGGAACAGAAAAAGCCAGTACAAGGAAGAGGCAAAACAAAGAACAACATTACTAAAAGAGAAGCTGGCCATCCCATTACAAGACAACTTGGACTAATCAGTCATTGAATAGAACAGTTTTAAAAAAGGCAGTAAGTACTATTTCCAGTGCCTCACTTGTAGGGACAAGGGGATAATAAAATTTAAAAAAGGATGGCCAAAGCATAAAAAGAAACTGCAAAACAAAAGAAAGTTCAAACACAAATGTCATCATCACATACCTAGAGTTACGTGAAAGTTATAATTGCAACATATTGCTTTACACACCAAGATAATAAATTTTGTTAAGTATTTTCCACCTTCCTCTCCTAGATTTCCCACAAAGAATGCCAACTGGCAGGGAAATTTTCCAAAACTTTAACTTCCCTAACAGGAAAGTCTTATGATGGGACTTCATAAATATCATCAATCAAGGCAAAAAAAAAAAAAAAAGATTCACCAAGAAAGAAGAGCTATTTCAACAGCTTTTAAGGAAAAAAAAAGGCTTCTTGTGGGTAATATCTTTTATTGTACCAACTGCAATATGGTTGGGATAGACATAGGCAAGCTTTCAGGCATCACAGTACCCTTCCTCGGGTCTCTGGAAGAGAAGCAGACACAGGCGAGCTAAACAGCAGATGGAACAAAAGCCTGTGTAAAACTTTCCCTATGTAAATAAAAACAGGATACAAGAGAAATTATCAGGTAGCCAACAGGCTGGAGAGATGCAGTAAAAACCTGATAAAGGAAGAAAATAAGATTTTTCAGGAGGGTCTTGAAGAGCAGAGGTTAGTCAGTATCAGGTAAATTATAATCAGGGATCCTGGTTTTCTCCGATAAAAAAGAATCCCCAATTTTCAGATTTAAAAAAGTAACTCAACATCTACATTTTTCTGTGTTTAAAAAATGGAAAAACGAATTAAAACTACACCAGCAAACCTGCACTATACCTGTCTTACATAAATTACATTTCATCATCTGGACTGATCACCTGGATTCACTTAAAATTGTCATAGAAGTCAATAACTACCATTCTTCAATCAAATTCTCTCTGAAATTAAATGAATTACTCCTACACCAACATCACCACAATCCACATCCCAGAGGACATGCTACAAAACACGCTATACAGAGAACCCGTTGACCCAGCTCTGCCTTAACAATAAATACAATAAAAGATATCACCCACAGCAATTCTTGCCTCTCACATTTCCTGGACCATCAAGGCAACATTATCACCTCACCTCAACACTACTTTAGGACAAAAAAATCCCAAGTGCTATCAATTGTTAAAAATACTAGAAATGTTGTCATATTATAATGACATAGCCCACATGAAACAAATAATAAAGTGATAGTGAAGACAGGCGAGGAGTGCATCTTGCTGCCTGACCTCCCTGTTGTGGGTTTGTTTGGAGTAAAAGATTGTCTGTCATAAGGTGTTTCATGGTAGTTTTCAAGTTGTTGCCAATACCAAAAATCTTGTCTTCTCCCACCTGGATCTGTACTGCATGGGGCGTCCCTGCCCTCTCCCACCCTCTAGCCAGTTTGAGATGCATACTGCATGCAGCCCAGTCCCAGTCCAGGTTGGCGGGCTGGGGAGAGGGGGGACCACATGCAAAGCAGGTCCCACAGAGGCTGCTGAATGCACTGGATTTGGCTTAAGAGGAGGAGCAGGGGCTAGGTGAGTTTGACACCCTCGCTATTATTGCATCTATATTAGTGGTTACTGCCAGGGATCACACCTATTGAAAGCCTTAGGGTCACACCCAACACCAAGTTTGGTGACAGAAAGGATTTTTTCCCCCTAGGTCAGACTGACTTGGACTGGGCAGGGTTCTTGCTCAGTAGCACATGGCCTGGCCCTTTTTCTAGGATTGTCTAAACATGTACTAAACCACTTACTTCCCTGTTGTTACAATGGCGATGCCTTCATCTGCCCTGCTTCTTTACACCAAGTCACAAGTATTCCAGGTATTTCAGGTATTGTGCCTTGCAGTTGAGCTTGAGGCTCTGACGTGGTGATTGTGAGAATTCTTGATTCATGACTTGTCTGAGAACGCAGGGGCTGAACAAAGCTATTTGGGCAGGAGTCTGCAACTGGCACAAGCTACTATTTAAGCCTACATCCCTTCCATCAGAGCATTATTAGCAATAACTAGCCAGCAAACATACGGAAAACACAAAGTGACTTCTTTCCAAGGAGTAGGGTGGGTAAAAATCAACGATTTTTTTATGTAAATCAGATGTTTTTATTTAAATAATTAAGTTTTCCTTTTTAAAAGTAAACCAGCTTCAAAAGTAAATTGTAATGCAATTCAGCATAAGCTAAGGTATACATTTGCTATATTAAAATAATTTAAATAAATAATATGTTGAGACGATGAGCCTCTACTCAATACTTTGGCGTTAAAGGCTGATTTTCTTCTATAGAAGCATGAGTAGGGAAACATTTATTTTTTTTTCAGGTTGAGTTTTAAAAATATGTCACAGTATTTCATGAAATTTGACTTTTAAAAACTAGAAAGAAAGGAGATAAACGTTGTTAGCCTAGGTTAAAAAAAAAAAAAAAAGATTGTCACATTTTAAAGAGAGTTAAGCAAGTAGGAACTTAAGCTTAAATTACTTTCACATAGGCATTTTAGAAAAAATTCCCCTTGGTGACCTGAATTAACTGGTTTAATTAACATACTACAGTTCATATTTCTAATACCATAACAATTAATAATTGTGTTTAATAAATTGCTTAATTGTAAACAAGAGGAGGATCGGGGAAGCGTGGGTCCTTTACTAAGTAGCAGAGGCAACCTATAAGAGAGGATGCAGAAAAGGCTGAAGTACTCAATGCCTTTTTTACCTCCATGAGTTTTCACAGGCAAGGTCAGCTCCCAGACTATTGCACCTGACAGCACAGTTTGGGGGGGAGGTGAGCAGCCAACAGTGGCAAAAGAACAGGTTAGGGACTACTTAGAAAAGCTGGACACGTATAAGTTCACAGGGCTGGAAGGGATGCACCCAAGGGTGCTGAGCGAGCTGGGCAATGTGATTGCAGAGCCACTGGCCATCATCTTTGAAAACTCATGGCAATTGGGAGAGGTCCCAGATGATTGGGCAAACATACTGCCCACATTTAAGAAAGGGAAAAAGAAGGATCCAGGGAACTACAGACCAGTCAGCCTCACCTCAGTCCCTGGAAGAATCATGGAGCAGGTCTTCAAGGAACCCATTTCTAAGCACTTGGAGAAGTAGGTGATTGGAAACAGTCAGCATGGATTTACCAAGGGCAAGCCATGCCTGACCAACCTGGTTGCCTTCTTTGAGATTGTTGGCTTTTCAGATGCAGGAACACCAGTAGACATCATATACCTTGATTTTAGCAAGGCTTTTGATACAGTCTTCCACAGCATTCTCACAAGCAAGTTAAGGAAGCACAGGTTGGATGAATGGACTGTAAGGTGGATAGAAAACTGACTGAATCATTGGGTTTAGAGGGTAGTAGTCAATGGCTCAATGCCTAGTTGGCAGCTGGTATCAAGTGGAGTGCCCCACGGGTTTGCCCTGAGGCCAGTTTTGTTCAGTATTTTCATCAACAACCTGGAAGACTGAATGGAGTACACCCTCAGCAAGTTTGCAGATGACACCAAGCTGGGTGGAATAGTAAATATGCTGGAAGGTAGGGCTAGGATTCAGAGAGACACCTCAACAAATTGGAGGATTGAACCAAAAGAAATCTCATGAGATTCAATAAAGACAAGTGCAAAGTCCTTCACATAGGACAGAATAATGCCATGCTCCACTACAGGCTGGGGACCAATTGGCTAAGCAGCAGCCCAGCAGAAAAGGACTGGGGAATTACAGCGGACAATAAGCTGAATATGAGCCAACAGCGAGTCCTTGCTGCAAAGAAGACTAACGGCATACTGGACTGCATTAGTAGAAGCATTGCCAACAGATCGACGGAAGTGATTATTCCCCTCTATTCAGCACTGGTGAGACCACATCTGGAGTACTGTGTCCACTATTGAACCCCCACTACAGAAAGGATGTGGATAAATTGGAGAGAATCCAGCGGAGGGCAATGAAAGAGGTTGGGTTGCATGACTTATGAGAAGCGGAGGAAACTGGAATTATTTAGCCTTGAGTAGAGAGGACTGAGAGGAATATGATAGCAGCCTTCAACTACAGGAGAGGGGCTCCCAAGAGAATGGAGCAAGACTGATTAGTGGTGGCAGATAACAGAACAAGAAGCAATGGTCTCAAGTTGCAGCAAGGCAAGTTTAGATTCAATATTAGGAAAAAACCTCTCACTGGGAGGGAAGTAAAACACAAACAGGTTATCCAGAGGGGTTGTGAACTCCCCACCCTTACAGGCTTTTAAGACAAATCTTGGCTGGGATGAGATAGTTGGGGGATGTTCCTGCTTTGAGCAGGGGGTTGGACTAGATGGCCTCCTGAGGTCCCTTCCAACCCTCACTTTCTACAATTCTGATTCCATCAAATGTGCACCATATCCCGAGTTAAAAAAAAAAAAAATGTTTTATATCCAAAACATAAAAGTTTTGTTTAATAAATCTGAAATGCTGGTTTCATATGTTTAATTAAATTCAAGTTGCCATCTTAATGAGGCTTGATACAAATATGAACAAAGATGTATTCATCTGGTAAATGAGAAAAATTGTATTTTTTTTAAATAATATATTTTTTAAATGTGTGCGTGTGTGTACACTCACAAGGAAAGATATGTACCAAATCTACTGTAAAAACTGTATGTAGCTGTAAATCAACATGGTTTGTTATATCAACCAATAAAACTACACTTTCCTTAAATAACAGAAAAAAAAATTATATATACACTCACTCACACACATACACACACACACACACACACACACAAAATGGGAAAGTTGATTAAAATCAATTATTTAATTACGGCTTTTGGCTTACTGATTTAAATCATGCTTTAACCAGTTACTTAAATCAACTGGATTTAAACTGATCTACCCTGCAGGGGGGCTGCTAAAAGATACAGAAGATGCTTGTCTGCATCCCCTTTCTTACTATAGCAACTGCCTGTAGTTCCTTTAAATCACCACAATGTCCCTCACAATGCTGCCACAGAGTTTCAACAGGGAACTCATGGCAGCCCCTCCAGTACCTCACCGGTACAAAGTGAAATTGAGAAGCTAAGCATCTGGCTTTGAGGTGGGACCGGGACGCTGCTATTCTGTACAGTTCCTGCATTGTGGGAACCTGAGGAGCAGAACGGCAGCAGTTCTTCACCACCCACCCCTTCCCAACCGTAAGTTCGTGTTAGTTTGTGGAGGAAGAGGGTTTAAAAACAAACTGATCCAAGGGAAGAAGTAGCTTGCAAAACCACAGCACCCTTCAAAAGAGAGGGTCAAGTTCTTATGCTTTTCTGCCTGCTGTTGCCAGTTCCAGTAGGAAAACCACTTCTTCCCCAATCTCTATTGGCGACATTTCATAATAAAAGGATTATTATTCAGAAGCAGCTTAAAGTACTATGGCTCTTAACAGCATTCAGAGCTTTTTGTTCATGTAACCACAAAAATGTCTTGCTTGCACAGGGTAGATTAATGCACTATTGATCTACAAAAGAAGATAATTCTGAAAATCCTAAGCAGCATTTAATTTTTCTACCTTGGACATCTGTTTAACGGAGATGGGGGAAATATCAAGACCTTAAAATTACTTGTGTAATTAACTTAAGAAGTCTCTGAAATATCAAAGAGACTCAACCATTCTAGAGAGACAAGCTATACAGTTAGCAATCCCCTCCAAGTGAACAGAAAAAAAAGGCCACATACACATGGCACATCACTCAGCTACCTTCACCGACTGAAAGGCAGACAGTAATAATGATCAGCTCCAGCAAGGAATACATCCTACTGACCAAGGAACAAAAGCTTTCTTTGATGTCAACACTAAGTCTGCATCATCAACATCAAACTCAACTCATTCTCTTCAATATAAGTGCATTATTTTAAGAGCAAAAAATCCTTTCTTCATGAAGCAATACTCACTTCCATAATGTATAATTTTCTCTTTCAAGTAAAAAAAGGCAGGGAATAAAATGAACAGCAATTATGAAAATGAGGAAATATGAGCACCTAATCACAGCCAAAAATAATAATAATAATCAGAAGAGACTCTATGCAAGTTTCCTTGCACAGAGCTACTAATGTATATCAGCCGTGACCCATAACCCTTCACTCAAATATTATATGTCTTCAAAACATACTATTCGGCATAGTAAATTTCTTATATAGGCTTCCAACAGAACAGTAAGGGCACTTCCTTTAAGGAAAGAGAGCATAAATTAGCTTTTTTTTTAAATCTCAAGCAGCTGAAAACAGGAAGCAAGTGTAACCAATGCAGAGATACCTACCTGAATTTGTAGCAAAGGCCTGAACTGCCTTTTTGATTTCTACAAGTATTACATCAAATGTCTCCAATATTTTAATTGTCTGAAGGCAACTGAAGGCAAAGGAAAACATGTACAAAAGACAGACACAGCATTTTGCAGATGGAAGGGGTAACGGAGAATTTACAAATGCACTGATGAAGATGAGCAGGCATTAACATTTGACTGCTGTGACTTGCAATTGATTTATCTTCAGTAAACTTTCTTCACTTTCAAAAGTATGGGAAAGACTGCATTAAGGATTAGTGTAGGACCCATCAATGTACATCTTCAGAGTTCATTCACTGTATACGTTACCTAATGCTACAATTCTCTTTAAAATATTTAGTATTTTTAAAAATTGATTCATGAGCAGCCAAAAGGGTTAGGGAGATATTTTTCTAGTAAACCGCATGTCAGTACTGCTTATATGCACTGATGAAGGACTGAGCAAAAAGACTTCAAGGTGCATTTATTACAGCCTGAAAAGTTGCGTGCAAATTAACTTTGCAACAGGCAAAAAAGACCCAAAAAACCTAATGCAAGGCAGCATCAAACTCTTCTTTTTCCTGATTAGCAAATGCAAACAATCCATTTTATTAATAATTCCTGGAATGGTAACCAACAGGTATTTTGATTGTTAAACATATACAGCCACGAGTCTTTACACACACACACACACAACGTTACTATTTTTGGTTACCTTCAGCTTCTTGGACATACAGATACTGAGCATGCTCAGAATTTATCTTTGGCATTTTGTTTTGGTTGGCATGTGACTCACCAATGGCTATGGCCCAGTAAACTTCTGATCCATTCAATAACTCACCACATGCAATGGCAGAGTAAACAGGTGCTCCTGGCACTTGAAGTAAAATTCGAAATGGAGCAACACGTGCGTTAGAATCTAGCACTGCATCCAGGGCACCAACCAAACGACCTAAACACACAAAGAAGAAAGATGCCTTTGAATAACAAGAGAACCAACTTTTACTAAAACCAATTTATCACTATCAAAACACTCTAACTTTGCTACAAAGAGAGTGAAGAGTGAGCAAACCAATTAGAAAAACAAAGACGTTATTTTTTGGCATTTCTTGTGGGTTTATTAATATTATGATATAGCTAGCATAGAAATGTAGGGACGTCAGGATGTTATCTAATCCATCCCTGTACTCTAAGCCCAGGCACACGTACCCAGACAGTCCTTGATAGATGTTGTCTACCATGTTCTTAAAGAAGTCCAAGAAAGAGATGTCAAACCCCGTCAGGTAATTTGTTCCACTGCTTTTTCAAACATACTGCTAAAATGTTTTTCTTAATATTTAACCAAAATCTTTCTTCTCTCTCCTATAAATTAGCCTCTTTGACCCACCTATAGTGGTCACAGAGAAGAACTGGTCTCTGTCCTTTCTATAGTAACTATATTGTTTATATCTATATTAGGGTACTACCGTGCCTCTCCTTAAAGGCTTATCTTTTCTAAAGCTTAATTACCTCAACCTTTTCTTATAAATAAATGTTTTCCAAATATTTTATCCCTCTAGTTGCTCTCTTCTGAACTCTTTCCAGTGTGTCTACATACATATGTCTTAAAATGTACCATCACCATAATTGTTTGCCATGCTTTATAAATAAGATTCCTGTTAATACACCTCAGAAAAAAAAGGAAAATCTTATTCTAACAATAGCTTATCATTGACATCTATTCAGTTTGTGGTCCCCTAACCTCCCAGATCTTATGCTACATACTGCTGTCAAGTCCATTAATCCTCATTTAGCACTTGGCATTTGATTTCTCCACCCAAAGCATGGTACTTTGCACCGGTCTTTAATAGACTTTATCTTACTGACTTTAGACCATTTCTCCAATTTGTCAAGACCATTTTGAACTGTGCTCCTTGTACTCCAAAGCACATGCAACCTGTCCAGCTTGTGTGATCCACAAAATTTATAAAGTTACACTGTAGTTCATCATCAAGGTCACTATTAAAAATACTGATATCTGAAATGTCATCCCATTTTACAGCAAACCATAAACCAATTGACAGGGCATAGCTTTTCAACAAGTTTTGCCCTCACTTCATGGTGATTTCATCCAGACCAATCGTTTTCAACTTTTCTCATTTGCAGATCCCTAAAAGATTTCTAATGGAGATGCAGACCCCTTTGAATTGTAAGTGTGAGCATTCACATACTTTTGATTAAGCATAGTCATCTTTCTCAAACCTGTTAGACATAGTCTGAAGACCGCCAGAGGTCCATGGACCACAGGTTGAAAAACACTGATCTAGACTATTTATCCCTAGTTTCTCATAAGAACACCATAGGAGGAAAGTATCATAACCCTTTAAGGAAGTCAATATAGTTCACATCTGCCGCTTGCCCCTTATGCCCACACAGATGCAAATGTTAGAATACAAAAACAAACAATTTCATATGTAATTTTCTGTGTTCAAGATGGTAGTGTATAAAAACTGGCTAGCTGTTTAAACTGGAGTAATGAGTTGGCAGACAAAAATATAAACAAGGAAAGTGCCAAATTCTCCCTTACCATTATGGGTAAAAAAAAAAACAAAAAACAACAACAACAACCCTCCAAATATAAAAAAAAAAATACACATTTATCTACGCCTACAGAAAATAGTGAGCATATGATATAAAATACAGTCTTTAAAACAGCACAGATAAAGCCAGTAGGAAATGCAGAGCAGAAGTATTGAAAAAGAAACTCAAGTAAAATATGAATTCCTCCATTCTACATAAAAAAGTTATAATTCTGTAAAATATCTTTAAATTCCTATTTCCTACTAATGACACTAAGATGCTGGCTACTCTACGTGCCAGGATCTTATCACAGAGGATATGTAGGACAATAGCACAGTACAGAGCAACTTGAGACTTTCAAAATACTAAAGAGCATGTGACCAAGAAAGTAAGCAGCCATTCAAAGGCTACTCTGTAGGGTCTTTTTCTAAGAAGAAACTTAATAGGAAAATTATCAAAAAACAGTTTTGACTACATAGGACTATGATTTTATTGAAGTTTTTGGCAAGAGTTAGGCCAATATCAAGTGCTTCTGAAAATCTGATTAAAATCTGCTTTCAGAAGTATGGTTGTTCTTTAAATATAGATAAAAAGCACATGTGCAGTGTGAAGCTAAGTTCAAGAAGAAGGATGTTTATTTTATTTCTCACTTCGTGAAAATGAATTCCCTTTTCTGTTTGTGAATTACTGGTCTCAGCAACAAATTCCTCTTTTCACTTTTTACTTCTCATAAAATTCCCTTCATGTTTATGAACTATAATGAGCTACAAAGTTTGCAGTTCAACACAATCATTGTGTAATAAAAAATAATTAATAAATAATCCTCCATCTGGATTTCTCTCTAATTAAAATGCTTCCAATTAAACACGGAAAAGCCACAACAAAGGTTCTTAAAAAGAACAGGGAGGAAGAGGGTGATGGGGGCAGGGGTCACGTACAAACAAACCCCAATGATCACTAAGCACAATGCATCTTTGATGCCTTTCTATTAGGCTAGTTTTCCATATTTGTAGGTAGCCTAATGGAACTCCCATTACTGTCTATGGAGCAGTCTCATTGATTTAAATGGGATTGGATTAGGCCCCCAATCTATTTTTTTTTTTTTTTAATTTGGAAGGGATTCACACTCTTTCTAGCTTTACAAGCGAAAACACTGTCTAGATTTCCAGTCTCAGATATCTACCTATGATTTCAGCACAGTGAGATAAAGGTGTCTTTGTGAAGCAGAATGAGCAACCTACACAGTGCCTCGACTTGTATTTTGAATATTCTTCTCCAGGCAAAAAAAAAAATCCTACATTGTTGTGTATCCTGCTGCATGCTAGTATTTTCTGCTAGTAAAAACAAAGCAGTAATTTTGCTTGCTATGGCTTCATTACTGTACTTTCGAACCTCTATTTTTGGAGGTGCTTTCCCAACAGCCTAAGCTGAAACTTATAGGAACAAGGTCCAAAAACAGAATGTATTTGCTAGGCCTACAAAAGCTATACAATGTGAATCAAAATATTAACCAGTTCACTGCACAAATAAAAAGATTTAGCATTAAAGAAAGGATAAAACATTTGATGAAAAAGGTGTGAATTTCCAAGTGCTGCTTGTATAATACCGGCTTCCAGCTCTGTTTAACACCTGTAACAACAGCTGCACAGTGCTTCCCATTGAAGTAATCCATAAAACATGAAAACTAACAAGCTTTAAGGGATAATACTTGAATTTTAAAACTGCTTTCAAATAGAAAGTCTACTTTTTGACAGAGCAGCCTTTTAATAATACATCCTTATTTTCCCATAAAATATTTATAAAAAGTTTTCACAGCCCCCAGTTGATGATAAGGTTCATTTTAGCTAGGAAGATGCTGGATTATTATTATTATTTTATTTTTATTTTTTTACAAGGAACAGCAAAGCCATCTAAACAGAGGCCCATCAAAGGTACAATTATTAGGAAAACAGATATGCTACATTAACTTGTTTGTTATAGTAATCATTAGGTGTTACTTCTTACTGTGAACGGAACAACACTGGCAGGAGGGAAATATAAATAATACTGTCAAGCCCCTTTCTGTTTAATTGTAAAAGAAAAAGCTGTAGCCACACGTTTTTCCAGGCCGACTTTGGAGTATGGTAGCCAATCAGCTCAGACTCTTCCATATGCAGAAGTCTTTTCATCGTGTTAAATTACAAACAGTGCTGAATTACAGAAGGGAGGTCCAAGCTCAGGGTTCACGTCAGAAAAAGTTGAGGGCAGGGTACACTTTTCCTCTACAGTGTCAATTTGTGCTCAATAACATGAGCGTTTTACATATATTCTTACGGACGTGAACAAAACACAGTTTGCTACTTCCCAATATATCCTGGATCTTAACTACAATACTTTCTGTTTCATTATCCTGTTTATAAACTGTACATTAGTGTGTATTTTCCACAATCCAAACTACTGCAAGTCAAACAACATTAAGTAGAACAAAAATAATCACAGACATTTTATTCTGAAATCCCTACCATGGTGCTCACAGTGGCAGAAAGCACACACTATGACAAATAATAAAAATAAGTTTGCAAGAGACTCAGAAACTGTTTTTAAAGCCTGCAACAGTCAGGCAGTGCCTTTGTTTTTACACAGATCACAGTGGAAACCAATCAGCCTGGGAACAGCATACTACATAACTGCATGATTAGGTCTGTTTATTCAAATTAATTCCAGCCCTATGTACAACACAGCTGTGCAGCATCAATTAAAATAAAAAACGAGGACACCATACAGAGACTTTCTAGTTATTAAATAAACATGCAAACTCATCAGTGATCACCCAGCATTTGAGTTTAATGTATGAGACCCCAAAAGAAGATAAAGTACACCTTGTGAAGCTACCCACTACTCTGAGTGCCACAACTCTAGAAAAAAAGCAGCTAGAGTAAGCTGACCTAACATCAATTTCTAAGTAACGTACTGAATTATTCAAACTCTCGGAAATGCAGATTTTTTTTCTGAATCCATGTGAACGACATGGGTGGTTTTAAACTTAAAGATGGGCAGGATTAAGGGCTTGCAGAAAGGTACATCCCCCTCCCATTTGGATTCACAACCCAAAACCCAGTCCTGAAACAAGGCACCCAAGAGAGGTCATTCTTTTAAAAGAGGGTTGTCCAAACTGGGCTACATGCGAGCCATGAGCAGTTAATTCATGGCTAACCAGCTGCCCCTGCCCCCATACTGCCACTGCTGCTGTAACTGGGATCTCCAGGCTCCTGCTCCCTCCTCCAGCTCCCACTTCCTGCCCCCCACCCTGGGGATAAAGCAACAGAGTATGGGACTCAGGGCCCACAGAGCAAGTGGACTGGGGTATATCATGGTTAGTGCAAGAGGGGGGGGTTGCAAAAACTGCTGCCTGTGGGCGGGGGGCCCTGGCCACTTTGGATAGCCTTGTTTTAATGGGGAGAGAGCATTCTTCACTCTTCCCTTTGAAGATGTGCTACGTGTAAATATACAAGATGCCTTGGGCCGGAGAGAGAAGGCAAGAGGAACATGACATGAGCCTGGTAGTCAAGGGACATATGCGGGAGCAGAGAGATCTGGTTCTAATCCCTATTCCAAGAACTGTTTCCATCACTGTGTAAAATACAGACCCAGTCCTTGGAGGAGGAGCTGGCGCTCAGGTCTCTTGTCTTCTCTCTCTGCCTCCAGTGGTTTTTTTCTGCAATGTGTTCTTTTCTGCACAGGGAAACAGCTTCAAAAGGAAGTGTGGAGAGTGGCCCAACCAAGGAATAGCCAACAGCCTAGCACTCTACGGGGAGGTGGGAGATGGAGGTTTGAGTTCCTTCAGATGGAAGATAACACTGAAGTTAGCTTTTCCATATCCTGCATGACTCCCCTAACCATTAAAAGAGGGACATCACAATCTCCCTTCTCTGGCTATGCTTTAACAGAGTGGCTGCCACCACATCTTAATGAGAGCTTGATCATGTGGCTGCACATTAAGGATACTCCAAAACACTTCCTAAAATGAACCTATTGGATGATACAAGAAACTGAACACCTAGTTTCTGGATCCCAATTACACCCAAGCCCAGCTCCTCACCAAAGTTAATAGTAAGGTGTTTCTGGACCTATATAGAACTTTAGGCACCTCGGAAACTTTCAGGGCAATAACTGGAGGTGCCTTAATCTGGCAGCAACAGAGATTGGGAGCAAATCCACAGGGAGTTTTAGAACTGAAGTTTTGAATTTGGTCATCTAAATCCCACTGGAAGTCCCATTTTAGGTGCCTACTTTTTTTCTTTGGACATGACTGTTATTTAGGTGCTCTGAAAATGTATCATAGCTTACAGCAAATTATGGATTCAAGCAACTATAACAGCAGCACAACCCCTACTATAAAATCCTAGGCCCAATAAATACCACACAAGGGACAGCATTGTTTGTCCCAGTGTGCCCATCCTCAGGGGCTTACAGAACATTTAGTGCCAAGTTCTGCTTCTGCCTCTCTTGTAAACCCTCTGCAAGAAAACAAATGCAAAATCAAAACATCAGTCTGGCAAAAAAAGTGTTTTCTAAATCAGAAACTGGAAGGATGCTTCTTCCCCTGTCCCAACAACCGACTCAGATTCAATTTCAAGATGATAGCTAACAATTGTGAGTTGCAGTTTCTGATCCACATGCTATGTTATATGAGAATTACTCTTTTTTTGAGTACTTCCCAGGGGTGACGGGGAAATCTCATCCAGAAAACATACAAGTTAGGTATTTTAAAAATATGAACTTAGAATTGCTAAGTTGTGTTGTTCACTCTTGATTTCTTGTCCAATACAGTTAGTATTTTAACTGCATAATAATCACAGGTTTATCGCTCCTTCCCTCTGAACACTTCAAAGTACTTTGCAGACGATTACAAATCCACCTAAGGTTAGCAAGTACCTGCTTGTTACACATGGGGCAATGCAGCTAAGCAAATTGACTTGTCACACAGCAATTCAGCAGAGCCATGGAAAGAACCCAAAATCCCTGGCCTCCCGTTCTTCTCCTATGCCTAGCTACAAAACTGGCTTAACTGCTCCACCCTCTTCCAATGTAATCTTTCAGAGGAAGCCCTAGAGGTGAAACAGCTTTTATATCAACTCTAAACCAGCCTTCTGGACCTCTTTGCACGAGGAGGTGTGCTTAAGAAAAGAGGAAGCTGGATGAAATGTTGTCGTCTTCTAGCAATTTTCCAGCTTTCACAACAGGCAACTGGTCCCATGTACAGGTGGCCATAACTGTCGGCAGTAAACCAGGACTGGCCAGATCAAGTGGATTCCTCCCACTCCTGATCTGCACAGAGGTCAGTTCTGCTATGGTCCAGGATCTATCCCTACTCCGATGGTTTAAACCTTTGACAAAGCAGTCTATTCCCTTTAATAGGTGCTAGGTAGGGAACTTCGTAACGACGCAAATTTAGCTGCGAGATTTCTATTAAATTCTCCCTAAAACAGAACACAACCACCTGATTTTTTTTGTACCAGTTCTAAACACATTAGACAAGCAGGGATATTTGACTAAAACTGCAAGAAGAAACTTCTGCTTTTTAGCCATGCCATATTAGAAGCAAGCATCATCAGTTCAACAGGAAGCTAATGATGACAGGAGAAGGTAAACCCTAGCTTACCTCCCATACAGCCTCTGTTAACTTCTGCAAAATTATGCAGAGTGCATAGAAGGGTAGCTTTTGACCCAGCAGGACATTAGTATACATATTAGCCTTTTCTGTTCAATTTTAGAAGAATCCATTGAGATAACTAAGGAAGAGTATTAAATAAGAAAAAAAGTAGATTACAGTAATATTACACCAACCCTAGTGTATTAAAGAACTCATTTCCTTACTGCTGAGGTAGGTTTATCTCATCTGTAAAAACGCATACAGAAAGCTAGATTTTATCACTAAGGATCTGATGGTGCAAACAATTACAGGTGGGGGTAACTTTACAGGTAAACCTAATTCCACTGAAACCAGTCAGATTATTTCACATGTATTTGCAAGATCAGGTTCTTAGAAACCAAGGAGGCGCTTTAAATTTGTTTTGCTGTATATAAAAAGAAATTGAAACCAGCTGTTCGCCTGTCATTTTTTTAACCTGACTGCTCAGCATTGTGTTCTTTATAATGTGGAAAGTTAGAGGAGTGGCCTAGGAACATTTATGTTTCTACTTTTTTAGAGCTGTACTTCATACTTGGTAAATGGTCTCTGCTCCTCTTTGTTTTTCCTTTGACTTTCAACTGTTCACTTGTTTGATTGTCTCACATCCTTGGGGATTCAATTTATCATCACGGGGGTCTGATGAGCATACCATACAATAGTGGAAGGAAGTGAGGTAGAAAGGGAGAAGAGGAAAGAGCAGAAGTACGCACCTCCTTTCCCTGGAGGATGCAAAACCATTCTGTACTCCTGCAATATTGGCAGCTAGTGGTTTCTGAAAGAATATTTGCTCTAAACCCTCTCTCTTCAGACTACACCATTTTTTCTGCAAATGTTGCCTCCCCTAACAATTCTTCCAGGAATTAGTCACACTTATTAATTCAACAGCAGCCGGAGACATACACAGCTGCAACCAATCTTTTATGGTTCTAAAGTGCAAAGAGCTGAAGGCTTCGCGCTCTCACTTCAAATCCACTAACACTCCCTAACAAACAAAACAAATACAACAACTGTTTCCTACCTAAAAAATAAGTTATCTATAAACATGAAGGATAAACAGCTGCATTTTATAGCCCCCTGAACTACCAGACAGTAAATTCTCGAGAGTACTAGCTAAACGACAAAAAAAAACCCAAAACACTTCAACACGTTTTCTTGTCACTAATATACAAGGCCCCAATATAGCGAATAGGAGCAGCTCTGGATTGCATCATTCTAGTCACCATAAACATCCTAAAGAACGTGCTTGTCATCTTATTCTTTATAGTCTGTGTATGCTACCATAAAAGCAACACAAATAAATGCACACAGTATGTTTATTCTAGTCTTAATTTAGCTGCTTAATGCTTTACAGTGTCAGGCAGCCTAATGTTTAAAAGTCTAACACAAGCAATCCAGGCTGGCCCTTAGGCAGGATAACTCTTGGTTTGCTGGTGCATCAGCCATCCCTCAATTTGAGGATTCTCTCTCCCACAGCTCCCTGATGGGTCTTGAGGTGACTTAAAAGTTCAATCCTTCAGCCACAGGGATTTTTTGCTGATGCATTCATGGCTTTCTAAGGCATTTGAAGTAAAAGAGGAGAGGGTTTTATTTAAATGCATGTGTAACATGCTACTACCCCATTCTGCTTGCTAGTTTCCTTTTGCCATCCAATTTAGGGGTGGGCAGAATGTGGCCCGGGAGATGGATGTGACCCGCCAGGCCTTTCTATCCAGCCTGCGGGGCCCCTAAAAAATTTAGAAAATTAATATTTATCTGCCTTGAGCTGCTTGTCAGGTGGCCCTTGACGGCTTGCCAAAACTTAGTAAGCGGCCCTCTGCCCAAAATAATTGCCCACCCCTGGTCTAACTTGTGGGTTTATAAGAATGAAGTAGGCAAAGGGCACAAACAATGCCACAATACTCATTTTTTTTATAAAAGGGCTGTCTAGGCTGCTGGTGCTGTGCTCTTCAACTGAGAAACTTCCATGATAGTCTCCTTTGCTCACTGGGGGTCTAGAGGTGTGGACACACAAATGCTTGGAGTCATTTCAAAAGTCGATACATTTTAACTGCAATGTGCAAATAAGCCAAGAACAATTCAAATGCTGCAAAACTTCTGACTTTTAAAACATACATCTGGGGTTCAATGTCTTAACACAAGTGCAGGCCAAATTTACTTATAAGGAAGTAGTCAGGACTTGTATTAGAGATGATATCTTTTATTAGACCAACAAGATTTTTGCAAAAAAAATTTTTGAATTGCTTGTAATTTCTTTAATTGCTTCTTATAAAGAAGTCACCCCTGGTCAAGTAAGATGCACTCTTTTCATGAAAAGGAAAGAAAGAAAGAAGCTGATATTTTGGAACTCTATTTGTGGGGAAAGTTACATAAGCATTTGGAAGGGCCCAAGTTTTCAGTGAGCCAAGGTAAGAAAATATGTTTTTCTATATAGGGACAGGGGCACCAACTATATAGTATTATCCAACAAGACCTCCCTGATGGCAGAGAAAAGCATAAACCAATTTTAAGTACTATGGAAACACTTGTAATGAATTAATCAAGTTTGGGAATTTCTCCTTCCATCAAGCTATAGCTCAATACAAACAATAGCTTGTCTAGCAGCTAACTGACTTTAGAACAGAATGATATTTGGCATTTTGGAGGGAGGCTTCTTCTCCAGAATCCACTTATTTCACCTTTCAGCACAATTACAGAGCACCAGCCCCAAGAAACAAAATTATCAGGTCATCTGTTTGCTATCTTTCCTATAAATGCAAGCATAAACATAGCTTTTGCCTCAGTCAGCCTACCTAATTAACATCTCTTAGCAGACTAACATGACACTAAAATAGTCTGTACTAGCTGCCTGCAGGTTTCCAATGAGTTCAAGGTGTTAATTATGAGCTGGAGACCCCAAATGGCTTGGGATTTACTGTGCTTCCCTCTCTGAGCAATGCTGCAA
This sequence comes from Alligator mississippiensis, assembly GCF_030867095.1. Classification (NCBI taxonomy): domain Eukaryota; kingdom Metazoa; phylum Chordata; order Crocodylia; family Alligatoridae; genus Alligator; species Alligator mississippiensis. The sequence goes on from NC_081824.1 coordinate 344,683,880, forward strand.
CAGCTGCAGGAAATGGGGACACTCAATGTGTACCCCTCAGTATAAAAGACTACCAGCAGCATAACAGCCCCTCCATTTTTTATTTATTTATTTTTTGCCTTTCAGACTGGAAAAGTCTGAATACTGGAAAATGCTAAAAGGCATTACTATTTAAATAGTGTTAAGGGAGAAACGGGCCTGGTAAGAGCAGATGTTTGCAAGGGAATGTTGTATTATTTGAACGTGATTTTTTTTGTAGTTGATTATTTTGGCGTGAGGGAAATACAGCAGCTGGCTTTAGTTTTGATTATATTCATAGTTCCTGGATAAGGGACCTAGAGCTCAGGATAAGCATTCTTTTATATATTATACATCAAAATGAAGTAAATAAGTTGACAACAGGAAAAGAAGGACAAGAGCTAGTATCAGTCAAATCTCCCTGGAGCATGAGCAGGTGCTCTCTGCACCATAGCTGCACAATCACTGTATTATGGACAGTAGGGCAATTTCTCTCTTTTCCTAAAGAAATAAGTACTAGCTACTTACTTTAACTAGTGCTACAACTTAGAGGTCATGATGAATATTTGCTAGTTTTTTTCTTACATAAGTATGCACATTCAGAGACCATCTGTACATAGGCGTTAATGATTCTGCAATATAGTCATACTTTACACTTAAATGACACCTTTAATCTTATTACCAAATTCCCTAGTAAATTAATTATTCCTCAAAATTCTCTTTTTGTTACCCATTAAAAGTAGCTTTTTCCTAATTATTATAAACACACACAAGATCAGAATGATTGCTAACCCAGTTTTATTACTTCAATCAGCTACAAAGTTAATGAAAAGGCATCAGAGTTGAAAGAATACCATCAAAATGTGAGATATACCAAACTATTTCTTCAGACTAAAGACTCTGAATTTATAGGTTTATTTTCTTAAATTGATAAGAAAAACAAGCCTACATATATTCAGGGAACATACAAAGACAAAAAGCAGTACTTAATTTCTTTTGGATATAAAATAATGCAGCACAGAATAACAGACTAGCAAAGTTAGCCACTCAGTAGTGCTGAGAAAAAAGTTACTAATGTTTTACACACTGTAAAACTTAAAAAAAAAAAATTGTAATGCCCAGTGCAACTTTCTCAACGAAATCTCAAAGTTAGAGAATGAGCGGTTGCTTTGAAAACACAGAGAATTAATCTAATCAAAAAGGAAAAGAGCTGAAACTGTCAGCATCCTCTAATAAAAAGTGACAAATCACCTCACCTCTTTGCTCCAAGAGATTTACATTATGCTACTTTAAATGAGAAAATAGATTTGACAGAACTCATCTCCTTGCAGGCAGCTAAAGATTACTGTTCACCTGTGGAGTCCATAAACTATCCACAGAGACTACAGAATGGCATCAGCAAGCATTTTAGTGTTTACAGAGCTGTAACAGTTCAACCAGTTCTCTCACCTCCTACAGAGCTATAATAAATCTCATATGTAAAGATTTCTTCAGTTTTATATAAATACAAATGCAGATCTAGCCAAAGCTACTAAACTACATCCGGGGGGGGGGGGGGGGGGGGGGGGGGGGGCTTAATTTGTGGATAATTTAATTCTGAAATGCAGGCTCTCCAGAAATAATTTCACGTTTCCTGCTTTGGTGCCTGATCCAATAAAGCTGTTAAACATGTAAGTAGCCAGGCTCAAGTCAACAACACTATTCACATATTCAAAATTAAGCATATGCTTAATCAAAACCACTTAGGAACAGAGAAAACAAGTTGCAGAGTGTATAATTATTAAGAAGGTGGGAGGCCTTTATTCAATAAAATATAGGCTAGTTTTCCATGCCACTTGTAAAATTAACTAAGATCAGTTAGTGTCCCCTAGAACATAATTTAAATGGATGTTGCAGGTTTTCAAATGGCATGTATAATTGTTTAAAGTTTAATAAAAATACACCACCCTGATAGAGAAACTGATATAGAAAACAAATGTTTCTATGTGACCTAACACTGCCTTATAGCTTAGCCCTCTGGAGATTAAATAAGAACATAATCAAACAAAATATATTCTTCAGTTCTCTGCTAGCTTTGTTTGTACATTCTGGACAGAATGACCTGGAAAGAAGGATGAAACATGCTGGAAGAAAGATCAAGCAAAGAATAGTTCTTTACACTCAGGTGGTGCAACGAAAATACCGTATACTGCCAGGGGGCTTTAATATATTGTTACAATGGGCACAAAAGAAGTTTAGATGTCATCTTATTCTCCCCTCCCCTTTTTAAATCAGAAAGATTAATCAAAGTTACAGCTAGGAGCGCTGATGTCACACTTGCATAATTATGAAGTTATAGCTGCAAGTCTACCAAGAACTCTCTCAGTATTTTGAATTTTTATTGAAACTTTCATCTGGAAAGCTCAAACACCTATTAAATCTTCCTACATTCTTGTGAAGCTGGAAGCACTGCATTCACTTCTGACTAGATTAATGACTGAGCTGGAAACAAAAGCCAGAACTCTTGACTTGCAAACCCCCACACTAAAAAAAAAAAATTAGTAGTAGTAGTATAGTCTCTCACTATGTTCATGATTTTTCTCTCATATATTTTAAAACAATTCACAGAATCTATTTTAAAAATAAGTCATGAAAACTTCAGCCATTTTCTTCATAGACTGAACATACCTGATTGCTGTTTCAGCATTTATATTTAAAACTTTACATTGAATGAAAATAATCTAGTCACTAAAAGCAATCTGCTCTCAATCTGGACTGTCCCAAGTGAATGAGAATCTTCCTCATTACATAAACTTGATTTATTTTCTATACAGAAATGGATCTATACTTCTAGGACATTTTAAACTGCAAAGCAAATATCTGGGAAGTCAATGCAAAGACAATGTCTAATTTTAAAGTTGGAGGGGTCCCCACCTCCCAAGGAGCGTTATGGGGAGAACATAAAAAAAGAACAGAAAGAGCCATTTTTAGTAGCCAGGCAGAACAGACTTATGCTAGTCTTGTGCAGAAGCCTATGTGCACATATAGCTTCTGCAATCAGCTAAAATAATACACCAGGAACTTAGCTAGACAGTAAGCATCATTTTTTTTTACTTTAAACTTGCAGATGTCTCCACTACTTAGCTGTTTGTTGCACTGGCAGACTTTACATTAGTGAATCTCAGCCACACGATCAGCCTGGACCTAAAACAAACAGCTGTAGAGGCTATTTTTGGATCTGCAAATTAATCCCTCTCCTCTCAACAATCATGGCAGCCTGATCTACCTGCTCCCCACAAGGAAAAGAGGGTAGAGAATAAACTTGAGGGGTGAAATGTTGGGCCCCTTTTTAGTCAACATTTAATTGACTTCAGTGGGACTTAAGCTTTTGTGCCACCTCCAGTTAAAATTAAAAAAACTCAAAACACTTACAGACAAGAATTTTTGTTTCATATAAAAAAAGCTTTAAAAAAAATTCACACTATTAGAAAAAGCTAAGATTGAGATCTGAAATTTCCATTTTCTTCTAATTCTGTTACCCACCATAAGCAATCCAAATTAAAATTATAAAAGAAAAAAAATCAAGATGTGTGACACAATCAAGAGCTCCATTATTTTTCTTGTTCACTTTTGTCACTCTGCACACACAACATGGATATTCTTTATACGTTAGTCCAATTTATATTATTAACTCAGAATGGGGACTTTAGGCCAATCTTCATAATCAGTGGGTACATCTACACATGCAAATAATTTGCAGCAAACCTGAGAGCAGTTTGAGCCAGAGTAAACTACTCCCAGGCACAACATCTATACACGCGCCTAGAACAGCAGCAAATTGAGCCGGGGTGGAGCAGTTTACACCAGGGCCAGGAGCACGGGGAGTCAGCCCCAAGCTCCGGGTGGTATCATCGAGGCTGGCTGGGGCATGAGGGTGCTAGAAGTGCAGAGCCATGTGCCTAAGGCAAGAGTCTGGCTGCCTAAGCTGGACTGACTGGGTGCAGTTTTCATCCATGATCAGTGTCTATGCATACATTTAATCGCAGTTAATTACCCATCATTTAGTTTATTAGTTAAATTAGTTTACTGTGGCCTAATAGCATTGCACATGCAGACAGTGACACTTTACTCTGCAGCTACTTTGTCTACTCCGTAGTTAAACATGTATGTTGATGCAGCCACTTACTCCAAAACTAAGGTGGTGTAAATCACTAATCTCACAAAAAATACCCTGAGATTTATACCACTGCAAATGAGATCTTTTGTCTTCTTGAACTTCCTCTTATATAGCACCTTTGTCATGTATGCTATGTAAATAACAGTGTTTCACAATACATGAAGTTAAAAATGCAAAGATAGGGTGGAACCTATTTTTCAACAAAAATCACAAAGCAGCCCACCTGCTATTCAGTCTGATTTTTCTCAAGTGGCGACTGACTGCATGACAGAAATCACATGCAAGTTTATTAACTACCAGAACAATCTGATCGATCTGGGATCTGCAAAACACCCCTTGTTTCACTGGTTCATCATGGCCTAAGAGAGGTAGTTGAGTCCTAAGAGAGCCATATTGGTCCAGTCAGGCAGAAGGCAAGGTAGATATATGCACCTTTATAGAATAAAGATGTATACAGAACAAGCTTTCATGAACTCAAGCTCACTTCATCAGATGCTGCAAGCTTGAGTTCATGAAGCTTATACTCTCTATAGATCTTAGTGTGTTAGCCTATGAGGAGTTAGTTATGTTCTAGCCACAGATAAAGGAATCATGGAGAAGAAGGGCTGGAAGAGGCCTCCGGAGGTCATCTAGTCCAAGCCCCTACCTGAAGCAGGATCATTCCTATCCAAAGTATCCCATACAAACCATAGCCTAAACTCTACATAAGACTACCATCTACCCTGACACAACATAGACCTAACACCCTAACTTGCCACAGCTAAAGCAGGGGAACCACAGCAGCCAACGTCCTTCTTCTATAACGTCAATTTATGCTCAAGAGGTCCCAGGTAGAAGAGTCGCACCCCCTACTTCAGCAGAAAGCAAAACCCCCCACAGTCCGTACCAATCTGACCATGAGGTAAAAAGGATGGGGGGAAGTGTTCATGATTCTGCTCCGATCTATTTTTGATATTACTGACAGCAAAGTTCTTGTTGACTTCTTTGGAGCTTCTGCCAAGCCAAGGGCACATCCATCTGTCTGGAGTGGCTTGGTCCCTAACACTAGGAAGGATCCCAGAGAAGCAGCTCTGGACAAGTGCTCTTCTACTCTAGAGGCTCTCTCCTAGAGCACCAGTCTGATATCATTACACCTCCTGATCCCTACAGAAGACGAGCAACCTGCATTTTACCTGCCAGGCAGCCCAGACCTGTTCCTGGCAGATAACCACATAGGCCCCATCCAGATGAGCACGGCTGTGTGGTATGTGGCGCTGCAGACACATCTGTGGCGTCACATGCCGCATGTTCGGTTGTTCTCCATGCTGCAAGGGAGCACTGGGGAGGGCTTTTTGACCCCTGGATATTCATGGGTCAAAAAAACCCACGGGGAAGAAAGTGGAGTAGCACACAGGGTGACAAACCTGGAGCCTGGCCGGCCAGCGCCATACTCCACTGCCAGCCAGGCTCCATGAGGCACAATCACCACTGCTGCAGCCCCAGGAGGCCCCCCAAGTAAGGCTGCTGGGGCCAACCCAGTACTAGCACCAACATCCCCTATCCCACCTGGGGTTACCTGCCATGCACCAGAGCGTGTGTGGCACAGGAGTTCCCCCAGGACAACTAGCAGCAGCACAAGGTATGTCAATGCTAGTTGTCCTTGGGGAATCAAACCTCCATGCAGGTCTGGACATGGCCACAGCGGCTAAAACACCTGTGGTGCATTCAGAGGAAAAGCGTGGAGGGAGATGAGAGGGGTGAAGAATTAGAATCCTAGAGGCAGGGCTAGAAAGGCCCTTAAGAGGTAATCTCTAGACCATCCAACCCATCCCATACAACAATCCTTGCCTAACCTGCTATTGAAACTAGAGTCAAGAGAGGAGGACGATTTTTAAGACTTGGATAGACAAAACCTTGGCTGGGATGGGCTCTGCTTTGAATGGGGGGTTGGCTTATGACCTCCTGAAGCCCCTTCCAACCCTTGTTTTCTAGGATTCTGTGACCACACAGTGCCAAAATAGACTGGAAGGTGGCTTGAGGGCAACTCTCAACTTTTGTAGACCCAAGTCCCTCGCTTGGGACTGGAGCTCCCCGGGAAACCTCAGTGCTTGGCGCTCACCCCTCCCCTGCCTCCGGGAGAGCCCCTGTGCCCTTCTGCGGCGGCGAACTCCGCCCCCCGCGGGACAGAACGCGGAGACAAAGCTGCGGGTTCTAGAGTGAATCGCGCCAGCGCGCGACACCCCCTGAAGGGTCGCCAGCTGCCTGGTGGACAACCACGCTGGCTGCGGCCCCCGGGCTCCAGCAGGGCTCAGCCCCGGGCGCCGGTGCTTCAGGACACAGATGAGGGCTCTGGGGACGAGATCGGTGCCTACCCCGCCCCTGCACCCAGCCCAGGACTTTGCCCCCCGCCGGACGGCAGCCGAGTCCCGCGGCGCTAGCACCCCAGCAGGGCAAGCAGGTGCCGGGAGGCGCCGACCCCCGCCTACCCCCGGGGGCCAACGCCGGGCTCCCCCGACCCCGCGCCCCCAGCCCTAGTACCAGTAAAGCGGCCGCCGGCGTCGCCGTGGCCCCGGCGCCGCTGCAGGATGAAGTAGCCGCTGGTGCGCTGCGTGACCCAGAGGCGCAGCGCGTTCTTGAGCACCACCTCCTCGGGCTTCAGCCACATCTTGCCGCGGGCCCGGGTCACTGCATCGCCGCCGGCCACGGGGAGGAGCCCTGTCCCGTCCTCTCCTGCCCGCTTCCCCCGGGGACGCCGGGGCTTTGTGCCGCGGCCCGGAGCCAGGCGGCAGGACGCTTCCCCCGGCCCGGCCCGGCCCGGCCCGGCCTCCCTCCTGCCTCCTCCCCCAGCGGCCGCGCCTCCCTGTCCCCTCCCTCCTTCAGCTCGCCCGCCCGCCCTTCGCTCTGGCCGGACCGAGCCGAGCCTGCCTGGGCTTTCCGCCTTTCCCGGCGGCTGGGCAGGGGCAGGGAGACACCGGCGCCCTGCCGGCCCGCCCCAGCCATGCCGCTCCCCGGGGCTCGGTTGTTTCCTCACGTGAGGGGGGGTCGCCTTCCCTCGCTGCTAGGGCGCAGACACCCCCACCCTTCAGTCCTGCTTGTGGGTAAAATCGGGGTCTCCTTTCCCCTCCCCGCCACACGCTCACACTCACTCATGCCCGACATCTCACTCACACACATTCGCACTCATCCTATCACACATGGGTGCGCGCACACTCATCCCCTCTGTCTTACACACTCGCGCATCTCCATCTCTTACGCACACCTGCACTCATCCCCTGTATCACACACATGGGTGTGCACACACATCCCCTCCATCTCTCTCTCTCACACATACACACTCATCCTATCACACATGGGCACACACGCGTTCCTCCTGTCTTACACACACACTCATCCCCTCCACCACTCGCTCACCCTCTTCATATCTCTCTCACACACACACAC